>NC_092375.1:32880129-33530280 GCF_030028105.1 Mobula birostris | reverse complement strand
TCTGGGATCATTTTTATGAATCTCCTCTGGACTTTCTCGAGGGTCAGCACATCCTTCCTTAGATGTGGGCCCCAAAATTGCTCACAATTTGCTAAATATGGTCTGATCAATGCCTTATAAAGTCTCAGTATTGCATCCTTATGTTTATATTATAGTGCTCTCAAAAACAAATGCTAACTTTGCATTTGCCTCCTTTACTACCAACTCAACCTACAAGTTAACCTTGAGGGAAATCTGCACAAGAATTCCCAAATCCCTTTGCATCTGATTTCTGCTATTTCTCTCATTCAAAAAAAACTCTTAAGCCTTTCTTTGTCCTATAAAAGTGCATTACCCTCCATTGCATTCCATATGCACTTCTTTACCCATTCTCCCAACTTGTCCAAGCCCGGCTGCAGATTCCCTGCCTCTCCAACATGACCTGGTCCTCCACCTATCTTGATGTTATCTGAAAACTTGGCTACAATGCCATCTATCCCTTCATCTAGATCATTAATGTATAAAATGAAAAGTTGTGGTCCCAACATTGACTCTGGGGATCACTACTAGTCACTGACAGCTATTCTGAAAAGGCCCCCTTAGACCCCACACTCTGATTTCCATTGGTCAGCCAATCTATCTGTACTAATACCTTGCCTTTAACACCTTGTGTTAAAAATCCAAGTATGTAACATCCACCACTTCTCCTTTGTCCAACCTGCTTGTGAGCTTGTTAAAATATTCTAACAGATTTGTCAGGCAAAATCTCCTATTACTAAAACCACACTGATTTGAACTTATTTTATCACATACTTCCAAACTTCCATCCTAATAGTACTCTAAGATCATATAAAGGTCAGGCTAATTGCCATATAATTTTCAGTCTTTTAACTTCTTAAACAGCAGTGTCACATTTGTGATTTTCCAGTCATCTGGGATCCTCCCTAATTCCATTGAGACTGGTAAGATCACTACTAATGCCTCCAGTTTTTTTTTTACCTACCTCTGAGAATTCTAGTGTAGTCTGATCCAGATGATTTATTCACCTTTCAGCTTCCCCGACATCTTCTCAGTAATGGCTACCAGCCTCACCTCTGCCCTGACTCTCTCAAATTTCTGGCATGTTGCTGGGATTTTCCACTGTGAAACATAAAAACATAGAAGATAGGTGCAGGAGTAGGCCATTCGGCCCTTCAAGCCTGCACCGCCATTTATTATGATCATGGCTGATCATCCAACTCAGAACCCTGCACCAGCCTTCCCTCCATACCCCCTGATCCCCATAGCCACAAGGGCCATATCTAACTCCCTCTTAAATATAGCCAATGAACTGGCCTCAACTGTTTTCTGTGGCAGAGAATTCCACAGATTCACCACTCTCTGTGTGAAGAAGTTTTTCCTAATCTCGGTCCTAAAAGGTTTCCCCTTTATCCTCAAACTGTGACCCCTCGTTCTGGACTTCCCCAACATCGGGAACAATCTTCCTGCATCTAGCCTGTCCAATCCCTTTAGGATTTTATACGTTTCAATCAGATCCCCCCTCAATCTTCTAAATTCCAACGAGTACAAGCCCAGTTCATCCAGTCTTTCTTCATATGAAAGTCCTGCCATCCCAGGAATCAATCTGGTGAACCTTCTTTGTACTCCCTCTATGGCAAGGATGTCTTTCCTCAGATTAGGGGACCAAAACTGCACACAATACTCCAGGTGTGGTCTCACCAAGGCCTTGTACAACTGCAGTAGTACCTCCCTGCTCCTGTACTCGAATCCTCTCGCTATAAATGCCAGCATACCATTCACCTTTTTCACCGCCTGCTGTACCTGCATGCCCACTTTCAATGACTGGTGTATAATGACACCCAGGTCTCGTTGCACCTCCCCTTTTCCTAATCAGCCACCATTCAGATAATAATCTGTTTTCCTATTTTTGCCACCAAAGTGAATAACTTCATATTTATCCACATTAAATTGCATCTGCCATGAATTTGCCCACTCACCCAACCTATCCAAGTCACCCTGCATCCTCCTCACAGCTAACACTGCCGCCCAGCTTCGTGTCATCCACAAACTTGGAGATGCTGCATTTAATTCCCTCATCCAAGTCATTAATATAGTAAACAACTGGGGTCCCAGCACTGAGCCTTGCGGTACCCCACTAGTCACTGCCTGCCATTCTGAAAAGGTCCCGTTTATTCCCACTCTTTGCTTCCTGTCTGCTAACCAATTCTCTATCCACATCAATACCTTGCCCCCAATACCGTGTGCTTTAAGTTTGCACACTAATCTCCTGTGTTGGACCTTGTCAAAAGCCTTTTGAAAATCCAAATACACCACATCCACTGGTTCTCCCCTATCCACTCTACTAGTTACATCCTCAAAAAATTCTATGAGATTCGTCAGACATGATTTTCCTTTCACAAATCCATGCTGACTTTGTCCGATCATTTCACCGCTTTCCAAATGTGCTGTTATCACATCTTTGATAACTGACTCCAGCAGTTACCCCATCACCGATGTTAGGCTAACCGGTCTATAATTCCCCGGTTTCTCTTTCCCTCCTTTTTTAAAAAGTGGGGTTACATTAGCCACCCTCCAATCCTCAGGAACTAGTCCAGAATCTAACAAGTTTTGAAAAATTATCACTAATGCATCCACTATTTCTTGGGCTACTTCCTTAAGCACTCTGGGATGCAGACCATCTGGCCCTGGGGATTTATCTGCCTTTAATCCCTTCAATTTACCCAACACCACTTCCCTACTAACATGTATTTCGCTCAGTTCCTCCATCTCACTGGACCCTCTGTCCCCTACTATTTCTGGAAGATTATTTATGTCCTCCTTAGTGAAGACAGAACCAAAGTAATTATTCAATTGGTCTGCCATGTCCTTGCTCCCCATAATCAATTCACCTGTTTCTGTCTGTAGGGGACCTACATTTGTCTTTACCAGTCTTTTCCTTTTTACATATGAAGAATGATGGGAAATACTTAACTCCTCTATTTCCCTGTTCCCCATTACTACTCCTCCAGCATTATTTTTAAACTGTCTAATGTTCACTTTTACCCCTCTTACCTTCTGTAATTTTTTATCATACAGTATTGGCTAGATTAGCCTCATATTTCTTCTTCACCTCCTTCATAGCTCTTTTAGTTGTCCTCTATTGCTTTCTAAAGGTTTCCCACTCCTCTGGCATACTACCAGTCTTTGCTAAAGTGTACTATATACCTTCTCTTTTGCTTTTATATTGTCCCTGACTTTCCTTGTCATTTTTCTTTTGTCCTCCACTTAGTGTGCTTTTTTTTCCCCTTGGGATGAAACTTCAATGCAGCTTCTGACTTACTCCCAGAAACACCTGTCATCTTCCCTGCTAGGGCCCCCTTCCAATCAGCTCCTCTCTTCCGCCACTATACCTTTACTCAACTGTAATACTGTTACATCAGATATCAATTTTTCTCTCAAGTTGCTGGATAATTCAACATTATGACCAATGTCTGCTAAAAGTTCCTTCATTTTAAGCTCCCAGATCCAAGTCTGCCTGAAAACGCACACAATATTAAGAAAAAAACCATTAAAAACAACACTCAATCTCAAAATACTATCACTTTATTTCTTGCAGCTATTTTTTTCTGTAGAAAACAATGCTTTAAATAGATTTCCCAATGTACATGGTCAGGAATTGCTGTACTCTGTTGACAAGTCCAACACTGAAGTGCAGTTGAGAAGACAGGAGGGAAGAGCTGTCAGCATACGCAAGGGTTAAATCACAAGCTTCCCAATACTTACAATGGGAAATGCCAGCTTTTCTGCGCAACATCCAGGAACTAGTTCTAAGCCAGAAGAATGTTTCATTTCTAGTCAAATCTTCATTTGACTCGTTGTAATGGAAAACCCTAATATAATCAATGCATTTTGTGTTTACTTCTATTGTGAGGTTTCTGTATCAAACTGACCAAATACCTATCTTTGGGAAAACAGAATTATTGGGAACTGCTTGTTTATTTTCCAATCACTAGCACCACATGCATAGCCCTTTGGGTACAGATTTGAGAAAATGCAGGTCAATACCAAATTTAATTTTTGAACTAAATTACATTCAAAACTATTATTCCATTACTGTTCGCATGTAACAGACTAGATGAACATTTAGTCTGCACACACATAAGGAAATATCAGACCCAATATTTAGTGCCTTTTATACTCAAGATTATTGAAACATTTGTTAATTTTTCAATTCTCAGGTTTTTATCGAAGTGTTCGCCAAGAGCCGGTTATGTTTGGCACAATAGGTGGGCAAACACATATCAATTATGTCCACTGGTATGAATGCGGCATAGCTATTCCTGGGCAATGGTGAGTCAAACATCTACAGTACAAGCAATGAAGAAGAAAAAGCAAAGACCAAAGGAACCAAGTCGTTATATTCTATTGATATTGTTCCTGATATTCAACGTAAGATTCAGATAGATCATGTGATGTACAAAATGTTATTTTTAAGCCACATTGAAATGCTCACATAATGTGGTACAGGGTCAAGTGTACCCATTCTAAGGCACATAATTGAAATTATTCCACAAATAAAATGGCTTTAGAACAATACAACCACAAAATCAGGCAGTAAATAATGACATCTATAAGATGTTAAAAGCAATTTTCTGACCAACTTTCACTTAAAAAAGGCCAAATGAAAAATTAATGTGCTACTTCCAAAAGTAGTAGTGGCCATTAGAAAATTGATGTAAACATCTAAGTACACTAAAATAAATTAATGCTTACTTCTCACCCAGAGTGTTGTAAGTAACTAGTAGTGCTGCCCTGATTTTTGCAATCTTAAACCAACCGGCTATTTGATCAATATGTCCTTTACAGTTTGCTTTATTTATCTGAAGAAACCCCCTAATTTTTTTTGAAAACACAAGCTTTGATACTGGGAAGCTGGCTCCCTATACCATCAGTTTTGAATATAATTGTTTAAATGTTATTTATCAGGAATGTATTTAAAACAAAACAACAAATTGTAACTTCTATTCACGAAGTGTTGGAGAAGGGTTTTTTTATTTAGATGTTTTGTAACAAATGAGCTTCAGGAATAGAAGAGAAATTTCTCTCATTATGTACCCTGAAGACCAAGCAGTTCCTGTACCAATTGTACCCAAAATAAATGTAGTGTATGTGTTGTTTTGTCCAAAGGATGTACTGAAAACAGAGGTACCTATGGGGGGGGGGGGGGGGGGAGCCTTTTGTTTCTGCTAGTTAAATTGATGGTTACACTATTTTAGTCAAAAAAAAAACAATATTTACAGCCAGGATATTTTCTTTACACACCCAATTTGTAATTTTTTTTATTAATGCATGTATATTTATCCACATTATGGTGAGCGTACCAGAACGTACATTCACAAATAACCCTATGAAAATATCTAATTATAATAGTGCCCCGATGAAATTGTTGGCTAACAAACATCCACGCATCCATTTAATGATGCTTACTACTGTTGCTCTTGCAGGTGTTCTTTCAGTACTTGCAGATATTTTATTCCCTTATATTCTTACCACAAATGGATAGGAAAAGTGCTATAGATTTTAAAATGTACGTTGTAAGTAGCTTCGCTGGAGTGATTTTAAAAAAAATTCATAAGGCTAAATTACCCACGTAACTCACAAAAATGCTCAGCACCAAACACCTGAGTATGCAGATAGGGCACTAATCTCCAGCTTAGCTGCCAAATATCTGTATGCATTCAAATCCTTAGTCATTAACAGTTCTTTATAAACATGTTCCTCACATGTTCATGCACATCACAGAAGTTTTCAATAATATTGTAATGCTGTAACACATATTCAAACATCTTCATGGAAATACACATGTTCTCATGTACCTGTTCATTGTGGTAAAAAAGAGAAAACCTAACATCACAAGCCTCTCATTGCCAGTTGTGCAATGTCAGACATAAGCATAGGCTAAAAGATATCTAATAAAGCTTGTGTGGAAACAGGCAGTTATCAAACATTTATTTATTCAGTCCCTACAGAGCCCCCATTGTAAAAATTCAGCAAACATTGTTCTAAAAATGCTCAATTATCACATCTTCAAAAAACCCTCAAGCACCATTTCTTAGTGTCCCTATAGAAAGGTTTAATTTTCAATCTCTGGTCTTATTGCAGAATGCTGCAAAAACAGATGAAATGTAAATCAAATCTCCACTCCTAACAGGTGCTCAGTTGCCAAACATTAACAAATGCTCACACAGACATTTAGCTTTGTTGGCCTTGCAATTTATTCAATTATTTGTGGAGGTTTTTGTCTCATATTCTGATGTCAAATGGATACTATAGGTTAAGTAATGCATACTAATATATAGTTTTTCTCCTATCTGACATTGCTAGTTACACAAGTTTATTTGTGAACAAATGGCTGCAGTTTGTATTTAGATTGTCAGTGGCCTTACTTTTGCAGAGTTTTTGATAAATTTTGCAAGGCTGCTTGCAGCAGTGAATTATGCTGTCATAATTATGCTGAGAATAAAACAATTAAAATGTAAACTTAATGTGAAACTTATTACCTGATGTTTTTACGCTGTAAAGAAACACATACACACAATCCTTGCTGACTGCTTCATCAACAGATACTTCAACAAATATGATATTCAAAATGAAGCTCATTACTTTATGGACTCTTAGATTAGATTAGATTATGAGAACACACAGTCCTCTTTTATTGTCATTTAGTAATGCATGCAGTAAGAAATGATACAATATTCCTCCAGTGTGATATTACAAAACACAGGGCAGACCAAGACTAAAAAAACTAACAAAACCACATAATTATAACATATAGTTACAACAGTGCACCAATACCATAACTTGATGAAGAACAGTCCATGGCACAGTAAAAGAGTTCAAAGTTTCTCGGAAGTCCCACATCTCACGCAGACGGGAGAAGGAAGAAAACTCTCCCTGCCATGCCCGGCCACTATCCAACTTAGTCATCCGAAAACTTCGAGCCTCCGATCAGCCCTCCGACCCTGAGTACCGAGCACCATCTCTATCCGAACGATTCGACCTCAGTCGCCAGCAGCAGGCAAAGCTGGGGATTTTGAGGCCTTCCCTCCGAAAGATTCTCGATCGCGCAGTAACACCTCTTACCACCTCTTTTAAAAATGTAAGTATTTTCCTTTATTAAAATACTTTCCACAACTTCAAAAGCTGTTTGGGAAGTCCTGAACTGTACTCTCTGTTGCTGGGGAGCAGCAAATTTGCACATGGAAAGCTCTCACAAACAAGGTGATTACTAAAAACATTATCCAAAACAATGGTGACTAGTAATTCTTCAAAATCATACCCTGTATCTTTAGCTTTCCCCATAGTTAACGGTCTCATTTATTCACTGGCACTGCCAGAAGTGGATCATTTCTCAGTATTGTACTGGATGTTAATTGGGTATCTCGTGTGACTTCAGTCAAACATCTGAAAAGTGCCATGTAAATACAAATTTTATAAATGTGGATATGCCCACAAACAAAATAAATGCCCAGCTTCTTCCAAGACATTAGTAAGTCAAACAATAGTTAAATCTCTTGTTTATGGGTATTGCTATTTTTCTGCCTGTGTGGTAATGCTTGTCAAACAAAGGAGATATTCAGATTGCAGAATGTATATTTGTAATGGTAAATGCAAAGAAAAGGTGGACTCCCTTCAGATGTAGTTCTGCTCATCACTTCCATTGCCTAAAATTACTGATCTGTTTCACATAAAGACCCAATACATCATCAAAAGACATAATGTAATCATGTATGATGCAGGTGGACCTAGGGTCAAACTTCTTACTGCAACCTACCCTAGTATAAAGCTGAAAGGCCAGATGCAGTGCATCTGGCTCATCTCCTCAGCACTGGGATTTATAGCAAACACAGCAGGAATGCAGATAGCCAGATGTACCAACATCTGTTGCCGAACCTCATTCTTGATGATCTTTTTCCTTGGATTAGGCAAATGAACAAATACCCAATGTAAATTACTATCAAACTACAATGAAGTTACAGGCTGGAGAGAAAACAAGCTACCAGGTAGCCAAAGTAATGATTTCAACCATTTTATTAGTTTTGCAGGGAAATATTACTTTTGTACATATTACCTTTGAATTTCACTTCAATTAGTACATTTTGTTATTCATACAACAAAGAAAATGAATCGCATTTGTGCCCTACTTAAAAACTATATTTGTATTATCTATTGTTCTTCTGCCTATACATCTACAAGATCAAAATCACAACACGCTAGGTAGTGTCTCGAGAAAAGAAATTTTTATGCTATGATGCTGATAAAATCGAAAGCAGAAAATAAGAAAAATCTAGTTTGGTCTTTTTTCCTCAGCAAACAAAATCCCATCATTCTGAAGTTAATGGAAGGGCTGCATTGCTTTAGATTATAAATTGTTTCCAAATCAAAATTGGTTTGCACTCAGTGTGCATGGATGGAAATTATTACCTAGGATATTAAGTTTGCTTGCAGCTTTCTGAATAATCCGGGTACCTTACCGATAACCTGGACCAGGTTGAGTGTACCCTTGAGCAAATGGAGGACGATTACGTGCATATGGATTTGATCCAGATAGTGGCGGTGTCACATTGCTGCCTGGGGAAGGTGTAAATCCTGGTCTTGGCTGGTAACCTCCAGCTTGATTTGGAGCTATACCAGGCTGGGAGGCAGGCGGCATTGTGTAATTAGCAGGCTGGGAAGCTTGTGTTGTGTAATTCTGTGGTGGGAAGGAACCTGCTTGGTACTGCTGAGGAGGCTGTGATGGCATGGGCTGGGCTTGGCTGGAGAATCCAGGTGCAGGAGCTTGCTGAGCTTGCTGATTGAAAGCCTGAAATTGCTGAGCCTGTGGCTGGGAAGATGTTTGCTGGCTGTAAGCTGTAAAGACAGAAATTTTAAAAAATAAACAAGCTTAATATAAATAAATAGGAAAAAAAATCCACAGTATAGTTTCACATGATTACTTTATACTCTAATCGTAATCTAATTGGTTTATACTCTAATTAAACCTCAAAACCAAGTATATTACAAACACACACAAAAGATTTGAGCTTAAAATTTATTGCTGAGTGTAAATTTTGTGCATCAGATGCAATAAATACTGTTGAGCTCTACTTTTATTCTATGCATAACCACATAAAATATTGGCACCGGCCTCCAATTCCAAAGCTAATAGTATTAGCTATTATTTAGTACAACTACAAAGTAACGAGGCAGAGCAAAAGCACAATAAAAATTCAGAAATCACCGCCTTGAGATGCGCAGCTCCATCGCTAACATTTCTGAAAATGGCATCTTCCGGTTTAAGATGATTGAGACAAGACCAACTGTAATGGTGAGTTCAGTTTGCATCAACATGCCAGTGAGAGTCATGCTGTTTAATTCTATTACTTAAATCTGCCCAAGTCCCAGATGCCTTTCAGAGAACAACACGTTAATTCTAACTCCCATTTAAAGCAACTTCTACTCCATAAAATCTTATGTGATTTCAAGAGACAAGTGGCATGTGCCAGTCAAGCATTTAAAACAAATCCTGGCCTATTAATTAGTCTCTTCAATGTATCCACTGATTCAGGACCACACCTGACTGAACTTGTTCATCTGCCAAAAAGATTTTAAGATTACAATACTGTGCCACATCTTGGAAATGTCTAAGCTGTCAAATATAATGTGTACAATTCTGGGCATTACTGTTTAGATGTTAAAAACAATTTACAAAAATCTTTAATCAGATATTTTTAGTGCCAGTAAGTACAGAATAGAAAGCATTGTGATAAATGTTTGCACAATTTTAATCAGTTATATCCCTTTATCTATCTTGGACAAGTCTTCTAATAACAACTATTAACAAGATACAACAATAAAGAAATACAAGCAAAGCCAAAGCAAATTGTAAAAATCTGTGTTTAAAAAAAACTAAATGGTAAATGGCAAATAGTGATTTGTGTCAACATGTCTATTTCAAAGCTTAATTAAAAACACCATTAATTAATTTCAATTTGCTCTTATTTGTTCTTTAAATGAAAGGAACTTGAGCTATTTTTAATCACAGGAGTGCAGCTATCTGACAGTGAGTGAAGCCTGTAATGTAAACATGCTCGAGTTTCAAAATCCAGCAGCGTTAAATACCCACAGCAAATATTTTAATGGTCATATAAGGGAATCACTGTTATCCACTGTTATCCTCGATTCTTTGTGACTGCAATTTAAGGGGAAAACCCCTCAGGCCATGTATGGGCCATTCTGAGAATAACATGCACAGATCCTCCTTTTAGGAACCAACACTGTTCAAAGTTTCTCTTATGCGTGACAGTTTACCCTGCAGATACACCACAGCTGATTACATTAAGTCTAAGTGCAATGATTTAAAGCTGAGACCATTATAGTTAAATCGTGAAAATTATAGGATTTTGTGCTACATTTCCTCCTGCTGGATCATCAGGTTGAGTAATTAGTCTACCTAAGAATTATAACTGATTAGGATTTATTTATGGTTTATATGGCTACATTCAATGCAGCATAAAATACTCATGAAAGTGATGAAAAGGCACAGAGTCTTAACTGATGGCTTAAAGACAAACCCATAAAGCAATCCACAACTTTGCAGTACTATGCACCGAAACCTTTTAATTGCAATCATTAAAATCACCCACGATATGACCTCATTGTTGTATCATCAAGAAGGTGGTACAGGAGTCTGAAGTTTGTTTCAGGACAGCTTCTTCCCCTCTGCCATCAAATTTCTGAATGGACAATGAATCCACGAACACTATCTCACTATTTTTCCCTCTTATTTTGCACTACTTATTTAATTTTTATTATATATTATATTTTTATTGTAATATATAGTTGTTTAAATTAAGTACTGCAATGTACTGCTGTCGCAAAATAATACATTTCACGACACGTGTTAAACTTGATTCTGATTCAAATTTGGTTATCAGGAAAGTCTTCAAATACTAAACAATTTGACTGCACCTCATAAATAGAAATGGAACTAAATACTTCCAAGGAAGTCTTTTCAAAATATAGAAAATGCAAAATCATAGTGGTTTTCAACAGATCCACAAAAAGCAGGTTTTGTCAATCTACAAAATATGTTGGACATCCACTGTACAAGGTATCTGAGTAGCCAGGGCATCAAAGGCTATGGTGAGAAGGTGGGGGAGTGGGACTAAATGGGAGAATAGATCAGCTCGTGATAAAATGGCGGAGCAGACTCAATGGGCCAAATAGCTGACTTCTGCTCCTTTGTCTTATGCACAGTGCACAAGGAAACTTTGCGTGCAAAAACTGGCCTTAAGAAACTTGAAGTAGTGATAAAAATTGTAACCAAGATGATTAATTTTATTTCTGGCGTGCTTTGAGTATAAAACTATTTCAGAATTTATTGAGGAAGGTGAATTCACTAAACACGTGAGTACTAACGTACTACAATGTTCTTGGCTTACTAGAGGTTCTATATTTAAATGATTTGTAGAGTGTTTAGATGAAACTCGTCTGATTTTGATGAACAAAACATCTTCCTGTCAAAAATTATATGACATTGTGTGGATTTGTAGATTGATTTTTTGGGCATTTTTCTCCTCGTTTAAATGACTTAAACATCAAATCTGACAAAACACTTCATATTAAGCACTACACAAAATGCCATTTTCAGCATCACATTAAATACTTCCATTTTGATTTCCAGCCAGGTAATATGAAAGCCTTGGAAATCAAACTGGAAGTATTTAAATGTGATGCCGAGAATGGCTCTTTTCAATAGTTCACAAACCTAAAAAAGACATGACAGATATTGAAGTTCTTGAAATGACAGACATTCAGAGCCTTCCAATGCAACTTTTGAGCACTAATGGGTCAACTACTGAACAATTTTCTTTAAGATTCACTAAATTCAGGTCATGTGAAGAAACTGCAAAATTCAGAAAGCATGCAAAGAATGTAACATCAGACACACTGAATATGGAAATTTTGCGGAGGATTAATTTGGGTAATTTTGAAATGCAATTAATTGATTTCCAAAACAGCTCACTTTGGAGACAAAAATTTGTAGATATAAGACGTGAACTAGAAAATATTGAAAAGGATTGGTTATTGACTGGATCAAAGCATAAAAATCCAGACAATGAGGTTCTGAACCTTGGTATTCCATTCCTGAAAATTCTAACTGTCGTTGACCAGCAAGGTTTAAGAAGAGCTCGGGGCCTTTCAGCAGGCTGCAATCAGAACAATCCTTTAGGCCTTTGGCAAAGGCCAATAAAAATAAGCAAGGTGTAGGCAGAGCAGCCATTTGAGGAATGGACAGTATTAGAGTTAGAGTGGTCAGGCTTTGGCTCAAGAGGCTTGGCAACAACAGGCGGAGACTAAGTTTCTAGCAAGATTTTTTCTTCTTTCTTTATCTATTAGTACACATTCAGGGCACTAAGATTGGGTCCAGAGTTAGTGGTATGTTCTTTGTATGAGATGTGGGAACTCTGGGAGACCTCCAGTCTCCCTGATAACTACACCTGCACAAAGTGCATCAAGCTCCTTAGACAGCACAATGACATTCCGCTTGTGCATTAGAATGAGGAAGTAATAGATTACAAATACCTGGGGATACGAATTGACAATAAACTGGACTGGTTAAAGAACACTGAGGCTGTCTACAAGAAGGGTCAGAGCCGTCTCTATTTCCTGAGGAGACTGAGGTCCTTTAACATCTGCCGGACGATGCTGAGGATGTTCTACGAGTCTGTGGTGGCCAGTGCTATCATGTTTGCTGTTGTGTGCTGGGGCAGCAGGCTGAGGGTGGCAGACACCAATAGAATCAACAAACTCATTCGTAAGGCCAGTGATGTTGTGGGGATGGAACTGGACTCTCTCACGGTGGTGTCTGAAAAGAGGATGCTGTCTAAGTTGCATGCCATCTTGGTCAATGTCTCCCATCCACTACATAATGTACTGGGTGGGCACAGCAGTACATTCAGCCAGAGACTCATTCCACCGAGATGCAGCACAGAGCGTCATAGGAAGTCATTCCTGCCTGTGGCCATCAAACTTTACAACTCCTCCCTTGGAGGGTCAGACACCCTGAGCCAATAGGCTGGTCCTGGACTTATTTCATAATTTACTGGCATAATTTACATATTACTATTTAACTATTTATGGTTCTATTACCATTTATTATTTATGGAGCAACTGTAATGAAAACCAATTTCCCCGGGGATTAATAAAGTATGACTATGATAGGAGCTACAGGAAAGTAGTCGCCCCTATGTTGCAGGAGGCAGGTACCTGGAGGCAGCGGGTGCAGAGAACTCCTGTGACGGTTCCCCTCGGTAATAAGTACTTCACTTTGCATACTGTTGGGGGGGGGCGGCACCCACTAGGAGAGGAGCCACAGCGACCATGTCTCTGGTACTGTGCTTAGCTTTGTGGCTCAGAAGGGAAGGGGAAAAGAGAAATGCAGTAGTGCCAGGGGATTCCATAGTTAGAGGAGCAGACAGGAGATTCTGTGGACATGAAAGAGACACCCAGATGATATGCTGCCTCTCAGATGCCAGGGTCAGGGATGTCTCAGATTGGGTTCACAGGATTCTAAAGGGGGAGAGTGAGCAGCCAGAAGTCCTGCGACATATTGGTACCAACAACATAGGTTGGAAAAGGGAAAAGGTCCACAAGAGAGAATATAGGGAGTTAAAAAGGGCAATGTTACAATAGTTATGGGAGTTTTCAATATGCAGAGAAATTGGGAATATCAGGTTGAGCCTGGATCCCAAGAGAGGGAATTTGTAGAATGTCCATGAGAAGGCTTTTTAGAGCAGCCTGTGATTGAGCCCACTAGGGGAAGGGCAATTCTGCGTTGGGTGTTGTGTAATGAACCAAATTTAATTAGGAATCTTAAGGTAAAGGAACCCTTAGGAGACAGTGATCATGATATAATAGAATTCACACTGTAGTTTAAGAGGGAGAAGATAAAGTCAGATCAGCAGTATTATAGTGGAGCAATAGGAAATACAGAGGTATGAGAGATGAGTTGGCCAAAGGTCGAAGAGAATACCAGCAGGGGTGATGGCAGAACAGCAATGGCTGGAGTTTCTAGGAGCAATTCAGAAGGTGCAGGAGAGATAAATCCCAAAGATAAAGTAGTATTCTAAAGGGAGGATGAGACAACCATGGCTGACAAGGAAAGTCAACGACACAGCAAAAAGGAAAGAGAGGGCATATAACAGCAAATATCAGTGGAAAGTTGGAGGATTGGGAAACTTCTAGAAACCAACAGAAGGCAGCTAAAAAGGCCTTGAGGAGAGAAAAGATGAGATATGAAGCTAAGCTAGTCAATAATATTGCGGCCAGCACTTGATCCATTATAACAGACTAGGAAGCTGTTTAACCCACAACAATTTTATTGTGATAGACACAAACAGACCAGGCATCATGACCCGGAGAGTGAACCCAACCAGTCTCACACACCCCGGTTACAGTCAGAGTGACCCACAAACACACAAGCAAATAAAATGTAACAATAAACGAACCGGAGCTTTCCATCATAATCCCACAAAAGCATTTTAACACAGGAACAATAAACAGTACTGGTCATTAGAAATGCAAGGGCGGGCTGTCGACCACACCCCCACCCAGAACGTCACAATATAAGAGAGGATACCAAAAGATTTTTCAGATATATAAAGAGATGCAAAAGTGGAAATTGTACCACTGGAAAATGTTGCTGGAGAACTAGTAACCAGGGACAAAGAAGTAGCAGATGAACTTAAGTATTTTGCATCAGTCTTCATGTGGAAGACACTCACAGCATGCCAGAAATTGAAGCGTGTCAGGGAATAATTTACTGTAGTAGCTATTACTAAGGAAAAGTTGCTTGGGAAGTTGAAAGGTCCGAAGATAGATAAGTCACCAGGATCTGGTGGAATACACCCCTGGGTTCTGAAAGAGGTAGCTGTGAAGAGATTGTGGAGGTACTAGTAGTGATCTTTCAAGAATTACTAGATTCTGGAATGGCTCCGGAGGACTCAAAAATTGCAAATGTCACTCCACTCTTCAATGAGGGAGGGATGCAGAAGAAAAGAAATTACAGGTCGGTTATCCTGACTTTAGTGGTTGGGAAGATATTGAAGTACATTACTAAGGATGAGGCTTCAAAGAACTCAGAAGCACATGATAAAATAAAATAAGTATGGTTTCCTCAAGGGGAAATCTGTCCTGACAAATCTGTTGGAATTCTTTGAGGAACCAACAAGCAGAATAGACAAAGGAGAGTCAGTGGATGTTGTTTATTTAGATCTTCAGAAGGCCTTTGACAAGGCGTCGCATATGAGGCTGCTTATTACAGGAAAATTACTACCATAGATTGAAGATTGGCTGACTGGCAGGAGGCAAAGAGTGGAAATCTGGGGGGCCTTTTCTGGTCAGCTGCTGGTGACTAGTGGTGTCCCACAGGGGTCGGTTTTGGGACCACTTCTTTTCAGGTTATATGCCAATGATTTAGATGACAGAATTGATGGCTTTGTGGCCAGTTCGGAGATAGGTGGAGGGGCTGGTAGAATTGAGGAAGTAGGGACTCTGCAGGAGGAATTAGACAGATTGGAAGAATGGGCCAAGAAGGGCAGATGGGATATACTGTGGGGGTTTATGGTTATGCACTTTGTTAGCAGTAATAAAGGCATAGACTATTTTCTAAACAGAGAAAATGAAAAAAAAATTGATCTGTAAAAGGACTTGGGAGTCCTTATGCAGGATTCCCTAAGGGTCAACTTACAGGTCGAGTCAATGGTAAGAAAGGCAAATGCACTTAGCACTTATTTTAAGAGGACTAAAATATAAGCAATAATATAATGTTGAGGCTTTATAAGGCATTAGTCAGACTGCACTTGGAGTATTGTGAGCAGTTTTGGGCCCGTTATCTAAGAAATGACATGCTGGCATTAGAAGAGGCTCACGAAAATGATTGAGGAATGAAAAGGTTAACATATGAGCAGTGTTTGATGGCTCTGAGCCTGTACTCACTGGAGTTCAGAAGAATGAGAATGGGGATCTCATTGAAACCTATCAAATATTGAAAGGCCTAGACAGAATGGATGTGGAGAGGATGGATCCTTTAGTGGGTGAGTCTCAGACCAGAGGGCACAGCCTCAGAATACAGGGACGTCCAATTAGAACGGAGATGAGGAGGAATTTCTTTAACTAGTCGTTAGTGACTCTATGGAATTCATTGCCACAGATGGCTGTGGAGGACAAGTCATTAGGCATATTTTAAGTGGAGATTGATAGGTTCTGGATTATTCAGGAAGTCAAAAGGTTATGGGGAGAATTTTACCTTCAAGTTTAATTCTCATTCAACCCTACATGGCCATAGCCAAACAAAATAGCGTTGTTCCTCCCGGCCCAAGGTGCAAACCACATCACCAACAGCAGAAAGCACATATGATTACAATAGCAGATGCATACAGCGCAGTTTGTTCTTCCACCAAGCAGCAACGATGAGAGGGGCCAGCCCCCGACCCAGAAGGCAGAAGAATGGGGTTGAGAATAAATCAGATTAATGGAATGGTGGGGCAGTCTCAATGAGCCGAAATGGCCTAATTCCGCTCCTACCTCTGAGGATCTTATGGTCTTATGAAAAATCTCACAATGGCAATATTAATAGTATTTTCATTGACATATTCCTGAGAGTCAGTTTTTAGTGATCAACTTGGCCCAGTCAAATTATAGGAGTAGACTTACTGATGAAAATGGTGCTGCATACATAGTATTCAAAACAACCAAATACAAGAGCCTGATCCTGTTCTATGTTTTATACAGTTCTATGTTTAAAATAATTAAATTATTGAACCATATAAATGCAAAAATATCAAAGATGTTTTCTTTTAGTTGCTTCCTTTTAAGATTTAAATGTGCAGTTTGCTCTAATCTTTCCAATATTTCATGGCTACTCTTACAATATTGTCAGAAAATATTTTTCTCATAACTTCCTGGTGGACAATAAATGGGACAAAATGTAGTAACTGACTAGAGCAGCATCCAAATTTTGCAGTGCTGTATGAAAAGATAACTAAATTAATTATGCTTCATTTCTTTCCAACTCATATCCATTTGCATTTGTCTATTTGGATTAGATCTACTTTATTTCTTCCGCAATGCATTTTAAGGACATGGAGGACCTAGGAAGGGAAATATGCTCAGTGACAATGTCCATTCTCTATAAGATAAAGAAATGTACAGTTTGTTAACCTCTACCCCTCAAAGCAGAAACTCTCCTCCTTTATTTTTAAAATCAGACTTCATTTTTATTTTGAAAGCAGAGCTGCTTACTTAATGACCTGCTGAAATCACCTCCGAAAGAAACGGTGTGAGCCCACTATGAAAAATGATGCAAGCACAGATCCTCGCTGATACAAATAGTCAGGTTCCCTGTTGCTGTATTTAAAACAGTGGTAATACTGTCATTTCCTATTTTACTTAACCTTCCAATTATTGAGATGTTATGTGACATGACATGCACATGCTCTAGTCAATATACTAAAGGAAGGATGTGATTAAGCTCGAGTGGGTGCAGAAAAAAAAAAGAACGTTCAATGACTGGTAGGCTTTAAGTATAAGAGAGACTGGATAAGCTGGGACTTTTTTCTCTGAAACAAAGGTGGCTACTCAGTGACCTTATAAAGATATATAAAATCATAAAGGTCATAGATTAAGTCAGATGGTCAGTTCTTCTCCCAGGAAAAATGTTTAAAACTAAAGGCCATAGATTTCAGGAGATGGGGCAGGATATAAATAGGACCTGAGGGGCAAGGCTTTCCAGAAGCTAGTGAATATGAAACCAGCTGCCAGAAGAATTGAATTGAATTGACTTTATTTCTTACACCCTTCACATACATGAGGAGTAAAAATCCTTACGTTATGTCTCCATCTGAATGTGCAATCATAGTAATTTATAATAAATACAACAGTCAATGTGATATAGGGCACACTCACATCAGCGTGAGTTCATCAGTCTGACGGCCTGGTGGAAGAAGCTGTCTCGGAGCCGGTTGTTCCTGGCTTTCATGCTGCAGTACCGCTTCCTGGATGGTAGCAGCTGGAACAGTTTGTGGTTGGGGTGACTCGGGCCCCCCAAAGATCCTACTGGCCCTTTATACACACCTGTCCTTGTAAATGTCCTGAATTATGGGAAGTTAACAACTACAGATGCACTGGGCTGCCCACACCACTCTCTGCAGAGTCCTGTGATTAAGGGAGGTACAGTTCCCATACCAGGCAGTGATGCAGCCAACCAGGATGCTCTCAATTGTGCCCTTGTAGAAAGTTCTTCAGATTTGGGGGCCCATACCAAACTTCCTCAACCATCTGAGGTGAATGAGGCGCTGCTGTGCCTTTTTCACCACACAGCTGGTGTGTACAGACCACGTGGGGTCCTCGGTGATGTGGATGCCAAGGAACTTAAAGCTGTTTAACCTCTCAACCCCAGATCCATTGATGCCCATCTCCATTCCTCCTGTAATCCACAACCAGCTCTTTGTTTTTGCGACATTGAGGGAGAGGTTGTTTCCTTGACACCACTGTGAGATGACTTTCTCCCTGTAGGCCACCTCATTATTGGCCAATCAATGTAGGGTCATTGGCAAATTTAATTAGCAGATTGGAGCTGCGGGTGGAGAAACAGTAACTGAGGCAGATAATATTTAAAAGTACAGGAATGTACATTGCTTTTTATGGGCTGAAATCACTGTGATTGTCACCTTAAACTACTAATGCTTTTGCACTATATGGTTAGTTGCTCATTTATCTCAAAGGAAGCTGAATTTCCACAACATTTCCTTCCCTATCCATACTTGAGAAACAAAACAAAATTTTAAAGACCAGTATTGTTGTAGAAAGATCCAGAATCAAATGCAGTGCTGGTGAATTGTTCTTTTTTTCTCTATCTACTCACCTGAGTACGGTGGACCATACTGTGGCTGAGCTTGTGGTTGTGGCTGAGTTGTATATCCTGGTTGTTGATACTGCTGATACATTTGACCTGTTCAACAAAAAGCATTTGCCTTCAATCATATTATCAACATTATAAAATTATACAAAAAATATATAGTTGAGAGGAATGTGCCCAGAACATGTCTTACTCAGGCAAGAAGCAACTTTACATTTTAGTTTAAATGACCCATAACTGATTTTTCAGGGCTTTCACTTCCTTTCCTACAGCGAATGGCTCAGAAAAACAAGTAGCATTACTTCGTGACTGACATTAATAGTTCGCAAAGTAAAATTACTCTTGTGTTACATGAGTGCACATACTTAAAGATGAGCTTTGTAAAGACAAGTGTTGGTGAGTGGCCAAGTGGTTAAGGCGTTCGTCTAGTGATTTGAAGGTCGCTAATTCGAGCCTTGGCTGAGGCAGAGTGTGTGTCCTTGGGCAAGGCACTTAATCACACATTGCTCTGCGACGACACTGGTGCCAAGCTGTATGGGTCCTAATGCCCTTCCCTTGGACAACACTGGTGTCGTGGAGAGGGGAGACTTGCAGCATGGGCAACTGTTGGTCTTCCATACAACCTTGCCCAGGCCTGCGCCCTGGAAACTTCCCAAGGCGCAAATCCATGGTCTCATGAGACTAAGGATGCCTATTCTGTAAAGACAAAGCTTAACAATTAATATTTACGTCTGAAAAACAGCTGAAATTTCAATGTCTTGAAATCCAAATTGACTATTGTAAGTTTTCTAATCTCTTACATTTAAAAATCAATGAAAAGAACTAACCCCACCACCATACTCACGTCCTGGAACAGACCCTACCAAAGATTGTTTTCTCTTAAAGCAATAAAACAAGGCTTTGGGTACATTTGTGATGCAAGTTAGTATTGGAGTGAACTAGATTTTGTTTTTACCAACTTTAAACTCAGCAGTGCAAGTCCAATCCGAGAGTAACTTTTCACAATTTAGATAAATTACTTGGATGAAGGTACTGAAGGTAGGATTGCTAAATGCAAAGAAGGGCAGTGAAGTAAGTGGGGAAGAGGACTAAAGCAGGCTACAAAGGTTAGACAGGTTAAATGAGTGGGCACTAATTTGGTCAATGGACCACAAAGTGAGAAAATGCATTGTCATTGTTCCGAGTTACAGTGAGCTACTCTATGCTTTGCATGCCACCCAGCTTTTCTGGTAAGATAGCAGGGCACTCAGACACAGCAGGTCTACCCTATCAGCAAGGTGCTCTTAGGTGGATGACCTGAACTTGGCGCAGGACATGTTGCTGCCTGCTGCAGAAAGGCATTGGAGTCAGTGCATGAAGGTGGTGTGCAGTCTAACAGCAAATGATTGTTTTAGTGTTTTTTGTGTGGAATGCTGCAAGTCAGGTTCGCTGATTTATCGGTGGGACTGATGGTGGGGGAGCTGCATGGCCTCAGCTATAACGTGGACTAAGCCTCATGCCACAGTGTCACCTGCTGCAGCCACCCAATGGGGGTGATGCTGGAGGTGGTACATCACATCAAACATGCTGGCATCAGTGTTGCCCTCCAGTGTTCGTTCAGTAAAAGACAAGCTGGATAACATTCATCCGCAGATTTGTTCTTGCCAACAACATCCATGGAGTAAGGAACTAGGACTACTACATTGTATTTTTATTTTGTGCAACTGGATGTTAACAGCTATCTTATATGTGCCTTGTGCTGCATATGACTGTTGGTTCTGTGTTTTGCAACTTGACCCCAGAGGAACGCAGTCCTGTTTGGCTGTATTCACGTACGGACGAATGACAATTAAATCTGAATTGGATCATACCGTGCATAATTACACTGAGGTAGTAAACAGACAGCAGAACATAGTGGTGCAATTACAAAGTACTATGCAGGTAGATTTAAAAAGGTCAAGGAAAGATAGATTGGAAGTCCAAAAGTATATATTTTTTTAAATGTATGAAAGATCCTTTATAGAGTCTGGTAACAGTGGGACAGAAGATGTTTTTGAGCTTGGTGCTTTGTGCTCTCAGGTTTTTGTATTTTATGTACAATAGGAGAGAGGAGAAGAGACAAAGATCAGGGAAGAGAGTTCATTCATTATGCTAGCTGCTCTCCCTGAGGCAGCAGCAAGCGTAGATGGAGCAATGGAAGGAAGATTAGTTTGCATGATGGACCGGGATGCATTCATAACCCTCTGCTGTTTATTGTCGTCTTGGGCAGAGCAGTTGCCATATAAAGCAGTGATGCATCTGGATAGGATGCTTTCTATGATACATCCGTAAAAATAGGTAAGAGTTATTGCAGATGTGCCAAATTTCATCTACTGTCCTTTTTATGAGGAAAAATAAAGAAATCATATTATCTAAATTATCTGATAGAACATTTCTGGTGTAGAGGATTTTGGTTGGTTGTATTATTCTCAAAGCATTTGTAAAATGGTACAGGAAGCAAACAGGAAAGCTAACAGAATATTATCATATATTGCTACAGAATTAATTCTAACAAAGAATTTACGCAGCAGTTGGCCAATGGTGATCCCAGAATGTTTTTGGAACCCAGTGCTCATAAAATTCAAGATGTGTATTTAGAACCTTTCTTGGCATTATCTGGCCACTTCTGAGGCACTATTGTTACTTGCCATTTATCACACCATCACTGTATGATATCCAGGCTTTGCCTTGCACAACACCTTTGAAATTGACTGCTCTTTGTAATTTATTTATATTGAATTGGTCCAAGTTTACAACAGGGCCTAGTAAGATCTGGAGGAAGAGGTTCTGGCAAAACACTGTGTAATTGTAAGCAGGTTATTAGTGAATAAGTAGTACTTGTCAACAAATCAATGGCACCTCGTATAACTTGGATAATAATTGGGAGCAGACTGACTGGGTGGTAACTAGCCAAATCCGATTTGTCCTGCTTTTTGCAAACACAACATACATCAACCACTTTCCACGTCATCAGGTGGCTGGTACTGTTGCAGCAAAACTACAACAGCTTGGATGGAAAGAGAATTTGTTTGGAGCAGCTAGGCTTCAGACCTACACCTGTATAGACTCAAAGTCTATTTGCTCTCCAGAACTGTCTGCTGTTTCTTGACGTCATGTAGAGTGAATAAAATTGGCTGAGGAATAGCTTCCATAACAAAAAGCCAAGATGAATCACCCACACAGCAATTCTGGCTAAGCTTAGCTGTGAATGCTTCAGCCTCTTCTTTAGAACTCGCATATTGGACTCTGCCATAATGAGGAAGGGGATTCCTTGGAGCTTCCTCTTTCTCTTTTTAGCTGTCTCTGGTCTTAAACATATTCAGTTGTTCATGCATTTCGAGTAGATAAATATTTAAATCTAAATACAACATTAAACATCTGATACTGAATCTGTTTGCATATTCCAAATCATTCAATTCCGCCCCCCATGGAAAGTGTGCAAAAACCGTATGACAGGTAAATCCGACGGTGGTGTCTGAAAAGACGATGCTGTCCAAGTTGCATGCCATCTTGGTCAATGTCTCCCATCCACTACATACTGTACTGGGTGGGCACAGGAGTACATTCAGCCAGAGACTCATTCCTCCGAGATGCAACACAGAGTGTCATAGGAAGTCATTCCTGCCTGTAGCCATCAAACTTTACAACTCCTCCCGTGGAGGGTCAGATACCCTGAGCCAATAGGCAGGTCCTGGACTTATTTCCTGGCATAATTTACATATTATTATTTAATTATTTATGGTTTTATATTGCTATATTTATGCTCTATTCTTGGTTGGTGCAACTGTAACGAAACCCAATTTCCCTCGGGATCAATAAAATATGACTATGACTATATCATGAGTGTTCCAATATGTAATCAAGAATTGTGACACAGTAGCCTAATGGTTAGTGTAACACTTTACAGCACCAGACGCTCCCACATTCCAAAGATGTACGAGTTAGTAGGGTAATTGGTCACCTGGGTATAATTGGGCAGTGCGGGCTTGTTGGGCTGGAAGGGTCTCCAATCATGCTCTCCCTCTCTTTAAAAAAGATAACTGGTGCAGCTGATGCTTCATGAAGTTCCATTAACTAGGAAACATGTTTTCCCTGAAAACCACCTAGGTATTAATGAATATTGTGGCAAATAAATTAAAATTAATATTTGTGAACATTTTGGATGCAAATAGCCTTTGCATAGATGGTACACACCAGGGGAAAAAAAAACTTTTCATGCTAATGTACAAGTGAATCCTATTAACTCACAACACTGTAAACAAGTTATTTTGCTTGCACTTTATTCTAAACCTGTTATCACTAACCCCTTTATTCCAATCTCAAACACAGGAGCTGATTATTTTATCTACCCTCTCAGATATTTTCAAATTTTTTTGGAGCCTAACACTGTATACGGTACTGTAACTATTCATCAGCTTTGGAATTACCCAGGTTTCTCAACACAAGGTGGTATGTTTAACAAACTTAAAGCCAGTATTTCTACAAAACCTTGTTCTTTATTCCACCAAACAACAGGAATTCTGCAGATGTTGGAAATTCAAGCAACACACATCAAAGTTGCTGGTGAACGCAGCAGGCCAGGCAGCATCTCTAGGAAGAGGTGCAGTCGACGTTTCAGGCCGAGACCCTTCGTCAGGACTAACTGAAGGAAGAGTGAGTAAGGGATTTGAAAGTTGGAGGGGGAGGGGGAGATCCAAAATGATAGGAGAAGACAGGAGGGTGAGGGATGGAGCCAAGAGCTGGACAGGTGATAGGCACAAGGGGATACGAGAGGATCATGGGACAGGAGGTCTGGGAAGAAAGACAAGGGGGGGGGACCCAGAGGATGGGCAAGAGGTATATTCAGAGGGACAGAGGGAGAAAAAGGAGAGTGAGAGAAAGAATGTGTGCATAAAAATAAGTAACAGATGGGGTACGAGGCGGAGGTGGGGCCTAGAGGAAGTTAGAGAAGTCGATGCTCATGCCATCAGGTTGGAGGCTACCCAGACGGAATATAAGGTGTTGTTCCTCCAACCTGAGTGTGGCTTCATCTTTACAGTAGAGGAGGCCGTGGATAGACATGTCAGAATGGGAATGGGATGTGGAATTAAAATGTGTGGCCACTGGGAGATCCTGCTTTCTCTGGCGGACAGAGCGTAGATGTTCAGCAAAGCGGTCTCCCAGTCTGCGTCGGGTCTCGCCAATATATAAAAGGCCACATCGGGAGCACCGGACCACCAACCTTGTTTTCATTCAGGCCTCTGCTCTTACCTTTTCTATCCAGAAACTGCACCAATATACACTTTCTTTTAAAGCTCTGTCCTTTATCCATTGGGCCCCTTAAAGAAAGAGCTATACGTTCTATATTGGGACATTGCAAATTTTTGATACTATTCTAATAGGGCATGAAACAGAATTATTGATCTACACAATGAAAGCACACCCAGAATTGCAGTTCCAATGCATTTTGCCACAATTCATAGCAATCCTCTTTTATTTTAGACTAATGTAAAGTAGATTTCATTTATTGAGTCAAGCTCCTTTACCAAAGCACCTTGCTTAGTTTTTAGCCACATTAAATTTCATCTTCCGTTCTTTTAGGATGGCCAAATTATTTCTGAATACCACCTTCCTACCATAACCTCTTCGCCTATCAAAATGTTTTATATTACTAGAGGCGAACAGATTATTAATAAAATTATGTGCACTGTGTGAACGCAAGCAGTCTTTTTCTTTCCTGACAGAGTTTGCTGTATGCAAATTGGTTCTAGTGTTCCCTGTGTTAAGTTTCAGAAGCACATAAATGTAAACTTCCTTAGGGTAACCATAAAACCATACTTTTTTCCTAATAAAGACATGATCATCTATAGTTGAAACAATATTACTGCAGCCACATCTGTGCCTAGTCAACAATTTCCATTGGGCAAAACTGCCAGAAACGCAGCCCACAGCAGCCACGCAGTCTAACGAAGAAAACTTCTCTAATTCTTCCAGGACAAAGGTGCTTCAACAGTATCCAAAACTCTTTGTAACAAGAAACAGTCGTCCATCTGTTGTCAACTGTTCATTAGTTCCATTTAAATTTCCAAACTTCTCCACTGAAATAGCCAAAAGCGTTTCCACATATTTGGTGTGTAATTCGTCCAAAACCAAAAATAAAAGTACTATGTATTACCAAGGTTTTCCTCCGATTTTTTTCCCCTTTATTATTGTCTAAACCTTAAATGGCAGAATTGGAAAGCCAGTTTTCTGACAAATTTATCCATTAGAACCATTGTTATTTATTGAACCAATCTGTTACAAACTTATCTACAATATCATATACAGTGGATGCAGTTGATTGGTCCAGTGGGGCAGCCTCTTACTTGGGACACCATGCCACTTAATTGGGACAGCTGCCAAACAGTTTCCAACTAACGTTAGTCGTGTGAATTTGTGTGGCCATTAGTCCTTAGAGCAAACAGTTTTTAAATAATATCAGTTGCTTGTTTGTGTTCAAAAAGCAGTGATTTTTGTCAGTGATAGCTGGTGAGAAAAAAGCTGTAAGACAATTTAGAATTATTTTGCTCACTGTGGTTTCAAGCATTCAGGCTTGAGGATGTCAGATACTGCCAGGAGTGAAAATGAAACAATTTCACTACTTCAGCAGATTAGGAAACCCATATACTGTATGGCAGTGTACACCGGATTAATTACTCCACTGATAACTATTAGGAACTAATACATGGTTTTATAGCACTGCAGTAGCATTGGCAGTGTTCTATTTTGTTCTGTTTTTTCATTTAAATACATAATTTGGTACCCAGTTATACATCAGTCTTTTTTATACATTTTGAACTATTTCCACAAAACTCTGGCTAACAGGGCAGCCAATTAATCGGACAAAAATGTGCTGCTCCCGATGTGTCCCAATTCAGTTATTTCAAAAAAATTTTCTGAACCTTACATTTTCCCACTAAATCCATGTTGCAATCCCTCCAATACCACATTCATCCTAAAGTGTGATGCCCAAAGTTAGTCAAAGGACTCCTGGCATAGTCTAACCAGTGTTTTGTAAAGCAGACATTACATTGGTTCTCATCATCCTCCTCTTCTCTGCAACTTGAAACACATCTTTTTTTGTTCATCAACCTTAAAAATTAAATCTGTTTTCATTCTACACATACTGCCTGACCTTGAGTGTTTCCAGCATTTTTGCTTTTGTAAAATTTATAACATCTAGTTCTGCATTAATCATAAATAAAGTCTTTTTCCATGACCATCCTGTCAGTTTTTACTGATCTTTCAAGAGAGTTAATTTTTAAAAAACACAAATCTATCCAATGACACCCACAGAAGTTTCCATATACCTTTACACTTTTCTCTGGTACTTCTCAAAATGTTGAATGTTCTACTCAAGTTGAACAAAGCTTCATAGTTTCTGAATTTTATTCTTCTAGAGATAAATTACAGTAATTTATTTTCAATTTGTAAAGCATGGAATGCATCTGCATGTTTGTGTTCAATGATGTTCAATGTGCATCTGTATTCCATGATGTTTTGCACATCTACTTCATTCAGATTTTAGGGGATAAAATTTCAGAGGTGGCATATATCATGCTTCAATTTTGAATACAGTCAAGTATACAATTTTATTCCAACTTTTCTAAGTTGTTAGTCCCTTGGTGTTTTATTTCAATTATAAACTCCTGTCACCAGCCTAAATGCTGATGGGTTGACGAACAATAGCCTCAACACTGATCCCTGTGGAACACTCCATTCCAGTATTAACTATAGGTGTATAAGGAATTTGTAATACATAACATGTTATAAATTACAAATGTCAGTGAGCATATTTTGCTAAAATATCCAATGCACAAGTATATTCACAAAGCTTGCCTAACACATGAACACCTACAAAAGGACACTTCAAACTAATAGAATCTTTCTTACCATTCTGCTATGGTTAACATTTTGTTTAAATTGTTAAGATTTTTTTAAAATCATTGTAGAAATCCATTATATAAAAAACAGAATAGAGAGCTTAATCATAGTATTATTCTTCTAATTTTCATGGGGAGTTAATTTACAACACTTGAGTTGATTTGTCCTTTCACAACACGTAATAAACATAGTGACCACACAGCTGAAACGTATAATAGCTGTGGCACTATGCAATATAGCATATTAAGTTTGCACCACAAAATGCAACTTTAGTGCTTAACTATTTGAATATTTTGGACTCATGAAAGACAAGGATATAAATTTACAATACTTTTGCCACAATGCAAATTAATTATAACACTGCCCCAATTGTACATTTGCTTGTTTATTCCAGATGACGAACAAAATATTTGTTCCTGCTTTTCTTTGGTAGCTGGATTTCTTTATCTTTTCACAAAAATTCATTAAAGGGATGCTACTGTACCATTCCCCCAATCCCAATCCCTGTGTTTTGGTGAACTTCCATTGTCAGATTCACACACAGTCACTTTCATTCTGAGTAGCAGATCAGCCAACTCCCTTGCTCTTGTCAAGTGCTACCTGCCACTATAAATCCCATCCTTTCCAGGTACCATAATTTTTTTCTTCAAAATATGCCCTCAGCATTTCTCTTCTGAGAAAAACAAAACAATTCTTACAATTTCCTGTTCCTCTCCAGTGAACAATCTCCAGTCAGCTTCAATGATTTGAGGTACTTTTCAATGTAAATCTTTTCACAGATTTAATCAATGCAACGTTACTGAATGAATGTGTTCAACTCTGAACCTACTCCCTAATTATTTTAGTTTATAGAGATGAAATATTTGCAATACTGTGTACTAAATAAAATCTTTAAAAAGTAATAGCCTGAAATGTAGATTTAAATATGTTACATTCACAATTAAAAAATCAATTTAAATCAATTTGTTGGTCTAACCAGATCAAAATACTGTCAGCTGAATAACTCAGAAACACAGTGTCATCCTTGCAATGAAAATAAATCAAGACTGCAAAAAAATTACCATTTGCCATAAAAAGATTAAATATTTGCAAGATTGTGTATGTAAGTACTTAAAAACTCATGCTATAAAAGTTATTTATACTTTTTTTTCCACTACACCAATGTTCAAGGCAGTAAATATTAATAACAAGTGGAGACTACAAACACTTTACTTATGCTGAGGTTGAGATCCTTTCCCTAAATGTTCCATATTCCTTCAGGGTGGTCATGTCTGAGGATGGTGCGCATATGGAATGAGCTGCCAGAGAAAGTAGTTGAGGCAAGTGTAATAATGTCTAAAAGACATTTGCACCGATAATGGAATGGAAAGGTTTAGAGCAGGGGTTCCCAACCTGCTATTGGTTTAATGGCACAAAAACGATTGGAAACCGCTGGTTTAGAGGGATATGAGTCTAGTTTATATGGGCAGCTTGGATGGCATGGATGAGCTTGAATGAAGGGCTCAGACAGGCAATTCTTTCTTTTAATGCACAAACTGATACTCCTGATACGTCAGGTGTGGCTCAGCTGGTAGCATACTGATTTGAGTCAAGAGGCCCACTGATTTGAGCACCACTTCAGCACATGGGACTGATACCATTTAAGGATGACATATTTAGGTCCTGTTGGCTCTCTCATATGGGACATGCATATGCGTGGCACTATTCAAAAGCAGAGGATGAACCACAGGTACTCTGATGAATGTTTAATTAGGCTACAATACATAGTTTCTTGTGATTAGTACAATGCTGCTAGTGGGACACTGCAGTGCATGGTTTGGTTACCGCATTTCTGATAACAATGCTCCACATGCAAGCAAGATCATTGGCTGTAATGCAACTTGAGATGCCTAGGAATTATAAAGACTAGTTACAGGCAAGATTTCTCTTTATAAAGAATATTCATAGAAATATGTAATTTGTACAGATGCTACAAGCAATGGAAAGCACTACATTCGAAGGCAATTCTAAACGTTCAACATTGAATAGTTTCCATGAATTGAAATAAACAAAATTAAATGTGAACTGAAAGAGGGTTTATAATGTGACATACTGAGTTTTTAAACAATAAAGTTCTGTTTGGACCATGCCAATTTCTCAACATCTGAAGCTGTTTGATTATTTGCTGACTGGCAGAATCAATTTAACAGGAAACATCACAGTGTTTATGTTTCCCATATCCAATTACAGAATTGGAACATTACATCAATTATTAAACTATCCTCAGGCAAAAAGGGTTGATGAAAATTGAAGTTCATACATAAATTTAATGATCGCAAAACTGACTCATGGTCTGTAATTGGATTAAGTATATGCATTTATAGTTTTCAAAATCGAGTCATTAGAATTTAGCACACCTACGCAATGTGCATTATTTGAACATGTTATTTATATTAGGCTTTTTAACCACTTCAACATGTACCAGGAGGATTCAGGATCATGATCAATCTGTCCAAAGCAGCAGTGATGATAAAGTAACATATGTGTGTGACTAGTAGCACAGTTTGAACATTTGCATTCATGATCAAAGGTTACTCAGTATTTAGCTCTAGAAAACATTACCGAGATGACATACATGAAAGCTAAGAGAATAGAACAGAAGGTGATTTGAGATCCAGGTCCTTATTTTCAGGTATTATACTTTTCTCACACAGTAAAAGGTTTTTCTGAAACTTTAATTGCAGTGTTATTGCCCTGTTTACTTCAAAATTGAAAGCTAGATGTATGGATCCCAAGCTTGGTTAAAAAGATAAAACTCTTCTAGAAAGCGATGATTAACTTTTCTATAACTGTCTGATGTCATTTTCTTATCTAACGTCAAGGCTTTATCATACATAACTGAATTTTGCTACTGAAATTAAAATTGAAGGGCACAGATCATCTAATTTGAAATTTTGGAAGCCTTTGTGGAGTAACTTAGCAGCAAATTTACCTTCCATCTGGCCAGCTTGAGGCTGAACTGCTGTGTAAGACTGCTGATGCTGTGGTGCTCCAGGCTGATGAGCAGCAGATGAGGAAGAGGCAATGCTATCTGGTGTTCCTGATCTTTCATCGACCGGTGCAGTGGGAGGACCTGAAATACATCGGATAAAAGATATTCAACAGAAGTACAACACTTCGAATACAATCACATCCTAACAAAGTATTTAAGAAATATATATATATACATACATGTCCACCACAGGGACATTGTAACTTGATGGATTCAAGAAGCTGCCCCCTGTACAGACAAATAAAACAGATCAAATTTCACCTATGAACCCATATCCCTCCAGACTCTTGTCAAATATTTGCTTGTTCAATCATGGTACAGTAACTGAAAGGTAGCAGGGTGTACAGCTTGAGAATCAATCAATCTCTCTCTCTCTCTTATTTGTTAGCATATTAGTTAATTAATTATAGAATATGCAATAGAGAAAGTTAAAGCCAAGGTAAAAAATGTTGATGATGTAGATTGAGAGGTTGGTGGTGGTAAGGGTGAGCAGCTTTAAGTTCCTTGGTGTCAATATCTCCAAGGACCTTTTGTGGGCCCAATACAGTGATGCCATCACAAAAAAGGCACGCTGTAGTTTATTAGAAATTTTGATGTGATCTCATATGAAAGATTGTCACAAATCTCTACAGATGTATAGTGGAGAACATTCTGGCTGGAGACATCATATGGAGGCTCCAACACATAGCATCGTAAGAGGTTACAGAGGGTTGTAAATCTTTTCCAGCTTCATCATGGGCACTAGCCTCCTCACCATCAAGGACATCTTCAACAGGCAATGCCTCACAAAGGCAGCATTCATCATCAAGAACCCTACCATCCACAACATGCTTACTACTTCCACCAGGGAGGAGGAACACACACTCAATGATTCAGAATCAGCTTCTTCTCCTCTGTCATCAGACTTCTGAATGGTCCATGAACACTATATCATTACTCCTTTTTTTGCACTATTATTTTGTGATTTGCAGTAATTTTGTGTCTTTCTGCTGCAGCCCTGCCACAAAACAACAAATTTCACATCGCAAGACAATGATAATGAACCTGATTCTGGGATATCTTACTTGTATTGTCATTTTAATTCATGATGTCAAACCCATTCCACCACATTCCTCCATAATGCTGTGTACATACATCTATTGATGCTTCTGGACACATCTTCAGTGATGTTCCTGGAATCATCGATTGTTTCGGGTCTTTCAACATCATACAACCTCCTCCAGGTGACCCAGCCGGGGCTGATCAGACCGCAGCTTGTGTCCAGATGGCTAGCTACTTATGACTCCATGGCTCCCCTCTTTTGAGCCACAGCCATCTTGAGGCCCTCTCTGCCGCATCGGTGGTACTGCGGACGGCTCTCCTCTTCCTCTCTCCCTCGATGCCCAAAATGCTGAAGGCTCTAACTAAAGAACTGGCTACGAATCCCTGACAACCAACCTCCACTGGGAGACACCTCGCTCTCCATCCAGCCTGCTGACAGTTGCTGACCAGTCCTGCGTACTTGGAGAGCTTCCTTTCAAAGGCCCCTTCCAAGCTATCTTCCCATGGGACTGTCAGCTCCAGCAGCACCACTTGCTTAGTAGACTCAGACACTAGGACAATGTCTGGTCGCAGGGTGGTGGCTGCGATATGGTTGGGGAACTTCAGCTGCCCTTCGAGGTCCACCAACAGCTGCCAGTCCCTTGCAGAGGTCAGAATGCCTGCAGATGTTCTTTTGGCAGGTATCAGAAGTACTTTATCGTAGGGTTACACAGTTCTACGTTTTTTTAAAGGGACAAATTAAAGTTACACTGGACTTTGTAATTAATCAGTGAATACTTCAGACACTCATGGTTATACAATTAAACATATTTTCTAGTTTGTTTTTGTTCATGAAACTTAATTTTCACTTCCCATAAGCTGAAAGCCATTAAAAAACATTCCATCAGCTTCACTGCTTGGCAGATGAATTTGTTAATTATTCTCTCTCTTAAAGTACTGTCACATCCTCCTCTCCTTCCAATCCACAATCATTGCCTTCCTAACCGAAAGCCTTTGATCATTCCATCCTTGCAAACCATCCATGTCTCCAACTGCCAAAGTCCTTATGTGACTTTCACTTTCAATCTCCACAACTATTTTTCTTAAATTCCTTGCTTGACTTCCTCAAATCAGGTTTTAATCCATGGCCCAGTATAACATCATAGTTAATCAAATCAAACCGTATACCTATGACAGACTAATGAAGGGTCTCGACCCAAAACATCGACTGTACTTCTTCCTATAGATGCTGCCTGGCCTGCTGCGTTCCACCAGCATTTTGTGCGTGTTGCTTGAACTTCCAGCAACTGCAGATTTTCTTGTGTTTGCCTATAACAGACTATCCCTCTTTATCATCAGAATTTGTGACAGCTTGATTCCATCATTCTCTTTCAATATGTCGCTACTACCCAACTGAAGGGCTCTACTAGTAATATATTTGCATATTCATTAATAATCAGAGAATCACTTGCAAAGGTATCACATTTCATTTGTGTGACACTATATCGGATGATCAAGAATCTTCTCTTGGTCTCCCTCTTATTTTTCTTTTATGTACAATATGACATGGAAAGTGCCAGATACAACAGATATGCTGATGCCACCCAACTCTGATACCTCACAACTTTTTCACTATCTACAATATTTGACAGTCTGCAAAAGGACTTAGATTAGGAGAACAGACTAGGCGGCAGATAGAATACAGCTATGATCATGCACTTTGGTAGAAGGAATAAAGGAGAAGACTATTTTCTAAATGGGGAATGAATTCAAAATCGAAGGTGCATTAAGGGCATTAAAGGCTACAGGGCAAAGGCAGGAGAATGGGATTAAGAGGGAAAATAAATCAGCCATGATTAAATGGCAGAGCAGGTGCGATGGGCTGAATGACCTAATTCTGCTCCTTTTAGCTAAGGATCTTGTGATAAATGGACAAAAGTCCTCCCCTACTTTGGTGAGACCCATCAAAAATTGGGGGACCGCTGCATCAAGCACCTCCGCTCCATCCGCCAAAAGCGGAACTTCAAGGTGGCCAAACATTTTAATTCCAATTTTCATTCCTGTTCTGACATGTCATCCATGGACTCCACTTCTGCCATGATGAGGCCACCCTCAAGGTGAAGAAACAACACCTTATATTCCATCTGGGTACCTTCCAATCTAATAACATAAATATTGATTTCTCCTTCTGGTAAAAAAAAATGTTCCCTACCCATCCCCTCCTCTTCTTCTGTTCCCCAATCTGGCCTCTTACCTCTTCTCACCTGCCTATCACCTCCAACTGGATCCCCTTCTCCTTCCCTTTCTCCTACAGTTCACTCCCCTCTCCCATCAGACTCCTTCCTCTCCAGCCCATTACCTTTCATTCCCATCTGGCTTCACCTATTACCTTCTAGCTCTCCTCCTTCCTCTCCCACCACCTTTTATTTCTGGTGCCTTCCCCTTCCTTTCCAGTCCTGAAGACTGGTTTCAGCCTGTTGACTTCATTTTCATAGATGCCGCTTGACCCGCTGAGTTCCTCCAGCACGTTGTGTGTGCTGCCATGGAAGAAAGTCTGATGTCTGTGATGCACTGAGCTATGCCAACAACTCTTTGTGGTTCCTTCGAGTCATAAGCAGAGGCAATTGGGTTGAATCCAGACAGGATGCTTTCTCTCAAACAACAGGAATTCTGCAGATGCTGGAAATTCAAGCAACACACATCAAAGTTGCTGGTGAACTGCCTGGCCTGCTGCGTTCACCAGCAACTTTGATGTGTGTAGGATGTTTTCTCTGCTGCATTAACTGAAATTGAAGAGGGTCAAAGGGGAAACGCCAAATTTCTTCAGCCTCCTGAAGAAGGTGATGCTGGTGAGCTTACTTGGCCAAGGCATCAACCTGCTGTAACTCAGCAGTACCGACGTACACAGGAGCTTGAGCATGGTTCTCCTCGGCTGCCCCCCTCCACTTTTGTTTTGCTGACACTGAGAAACATTATGGTCAGGATACTATCTCACTAAGCTCTCTATATCATTCCTGTACACCAACTCATTATCATTTAAAATACAGTCCACCACGATAGTATTATCTGCAATTGTAGGGAGTAGCATCAGGGGCTTAGAACATAAAATAGTACAGCACAGTACAGGCCCTTCGGCCCACAATGTTGTGTCGACCCTCAAACCCTGCCTCCCATATAAGCCCCCACCTTAGATTCCTCCATATACCTGTCTAGTAGTCTCTTAAACTTCACTAGTGTATCTGCCTCCACCACTGACTCAGGCAGTGCATTCCACGCACCAACCACTCTCTGAGTAAAAAACCTTCCTCTAATATCTCCCTTGAACTTCCCACCCCTTACCTTAAAGCCATGTCCTCTTGTATTGAGCAGTGGTGCCCTGGGGAAGAGGCGCTGGCTATCCACTCTATCTATTCCTCTTATTATCTTGTACACCTCTATCATGTCTCCTCTCATCCTCCTTCTCTCCAAAGAGTAAAGCCCTAGCTCCCTTACTCTCTGATCATAATGCATACTCTCTAAACCAGGCAGCATCCTGGTAAATCTCCTCTGTACCCTTTCTAATGCTTCCACATCCTTCCTATAGTGAGGCGACCAGAACTGGACACAGTACTCCAAGTGTGGCGTAACCAGAGTTTTACAGAGCTGCATCATTACATCACGACTCTTAAACTCTATCCCTCGACTTATGAAAGCTAACACCCAATAAGCTTTCTTAACTACCCTATCCACCTGTGAGGCAACTTTCAGGGATCTGTGGACATGTACCCCCAGATCCCTCTGCTCCTCCACACTACCAAGTATCCTGCCATTTACTTTGTACTCTGCCTTGCAGTTTGTCCTTCCAAGGTGTACCACCTCACACTTCTCCGGGTTGAACTCCATCTGCCACTTCTCAGCCCACTTCTGCATCCTATCAATGTCTCCCTGCAACCTTTGACAATCCTCTACAATATCTACACCACCACCAACCTTTGTGTCATCTGCAAACTTGCCTACCCCCACATCCAGGTCGTTAATAAAAATCACGAAAAGTAGAGGTCCCAGAACAGATCCTTATGGGACACCACTAGTCACAATCCTCCAATCTGAATGTACTCCCTCCACCACGATCCTCTGCCTTCTGCAGGCAAGCCAATTCTGAATCCACCTGGCCAAACTTCCCTGGATCCCATGCCTTCTAACTTTCTGAATAAGCCTACCGTGTGGAACCTTGTCAAATGCCTTACTAAAATCCATATAGATCACATCCACTGCACTACCCTCATCTATATGCCTGCCACCTCCTCAAAGAACTCTATCAGGCTTGTTAGACACGATCTGCCCTTCACAAAGCCATGCTGACTGTCCCTGATCAGACCATGATTCTCTAACTGCCCAGAGATCTTATCTCTAAGAATCTTTTCCAACAGCTTTCCCACCACAGATGTAAGGCTCACTGGTCTACAATTACCTGGACTATCCCTACTAGATTTTCCACCTCACTTGTCACCCATGGTTCCTTCATCCTAACATTCTTTATCTTCCTCACTGGGACAAATTTATCCCTAACATCCTGCAAGAGATCTCTAAACATCCACCACATGTCTATAGTACATGTCCACATGTCCTTAGGTCACAGTCTTGTGGGGCAGCAGTGTTCAAGATAATTGTGGCAGAAGTGTTGCTGCCTATCCTTACAGATTGTGGTCTATTGGTCAGGGAGTGAAGGATATATGGTTCTAAAGGTACCAGCAATTTTCAATAAGCCACCTACTGGGCTATTCAATACTCAGTAAGCTCATTCAGAATAGTAATATATATTGGCATGGAAATGAAGTAAAATAAGTTAAACAGTGGGTTACATAGGTTGCCTATAGTAGTATGAAGTGCAGGGAACTTCACTCTCCACTCCGTCACAAAGTTGTTATAGAAATGATTACTTCACCAGTAAAAAGACCAAAAAACCATTAGATGCAAGAGCAGAGTTAGGCAATTTGACCCAATGAGTTTGCTCCATCATTTCACCATGGCTGATTTATTTTCCAATACCACTCTCCTGCCTTCTCACTGTAATGTTTTTAATCAAGAACCTATCAACCTCCACCTGAAATACACCCAATGTCTTGGCCTTCACAGCCTAGCTAGGCAGCAAAACTAATCCAAAATCAATTGCCGCTTGCCTGTGACTGTATGGACTGTTATCCTTGTGTGATGCACACAGAACTCCAATGATTGCTCCAAGAGTTGGATCCGTTATTTCATCCTTTATTAGCAATAAGCAAACATACAATTAAGCATTACCTCAGCGAAATTAAGTGGTCAGCAAAAGATACGACCTCTGCCAGTCTCCAGCTACAAAATGCCACAAAATAAGCAAGAATATGTAATTTATTCCCTTCACTTTTACCACACCCCCACTAGTTGCCATAACAAACCCTGCAACACAGAATACAATGCACATAGAGAACAGTTAGATGACTCCTACAAGTTCCACAGATTCACCACCCTCTGGCTAAAGTAATTCCTCATCTCTGCTGAATAAAAAAAAATCAAGAATGCACATATTATCACCCCAAGGAAACTGTAGCAGCTGATAAGAGTCCAATACAACACAACATGCACAGCTGAAATGAGACACAAAAAGTTGGAAATCCTCAGTAACCAACATCTGTGGTCACCATAAGAAAGGAATAAAATATCTTATGTGCAAACTGAATCCAAATGTTCTCTGTACAGGTGCTGCCTGTCCTGCTGTTTCCAGAATATTCTGTTATTCTTTCACATTTCCAGCATCTGTGTTTTTTTTAAAACTTTTCCACATACACAGCTGAAGGTCTGCTGTTCAGACAATAATAAATCCACTGACATTAATCAGGTCCCTTGAGACACTGCAGTCAGCAACTGAAGTCAAGCGGTCATTCCAAAAGATTTCCTTGCTTAGGGACTTTTTAAAAAAGATGGACATAGTGAATTGATTAGTTTCTCTTCTCCAGAATCCACCCCCCCCCCCCTTGTTTTCTGTGGAACTGCATTCTGATGAAATACAATGTTAGTAGGTTCCCAACACTTTTCCTTAAATGGCACATGTCCATAATGCAAGTTTGTTCGAAAAACATTGAAGAGAATCTTTATTTGTTGTTTCTTTAAGTTTGTGGGCATGGTTTTGTAAACAGTGTGGGGAGTTAGGGGTCATGGTTGAGGGAGAGTTAAAAGTCATAGAAAGTTAGGGGCAGAGGCCAGAGGCCAGAGTCCAGGTTAGCCAGTACAGCATCAAAGGTCACTGATCCAAGGAAGGAAGTTGGGTCAGCAGGGGCTAAGGATGTAGACCAGAGATCCGAGGTCAAGGGCAGAGGTCGGAAGGACCCGAGGATGAGGACCTAAGACACCCAAGGTTGCGGGTCCTTATGGGGTAGGTCCAGAGACATGAAGTTAGTCAGCAGATCCAAATGCTGGACTCCAGCGATCCCCAAGGACAAAGATTGGGCCACTGGAAATGAAGACCCATAATCTCCAAGATCAGCGGGCCCTGAGAGCATGTATTGGTGATCACATGGAGGATGGGGTGGTGTGAGAGGTAGAAATCAGTTTGTTTTGCTATTGTTACACTTGGGTTAACATAGCAGCCATAATGGAATTGCAGAAAACTTGATGGGCCAAATGGCTGCTACTTTTAATTCTCTTCAGAAGGATCTCCCTGCTTCTGCACCTCTTTTAGAACTGTTTTTATACTGTTTTGACTTCTTCCTACCAAATTAATCACATATTTCTCCACTTTAACATTCACCTGCCATGCAACTACCATTCCACCTGCTTATATCTTGCTGCAATCTATCAGTATCCTCACAGCTCATAATCCCTGCCAGTTTTGTGTCATCCATCAATTTGGAAATTGTGACAAGCAGCCCCCCCCCCACCCTCAGTCTTGATCATTGATATAAATCAGAAAAGGCTGTGGTTTCAACACTGATCCCTAGGTCTCTCCAATCTGAAAAAACAATCATGCCCCATGACCCTCTGGAATTCATCCAAATTCACATTCATGCATCTCTTGTATGCTACAAACTTCAATTTGCTGATAATGCAGCACCATATCTCTCTCTGAAATTTCATGAACACAATAGCTGCTTTGCTCTCCAAATTCTTTCCCACCAGTTTGGTTAAATTAAATGGCTTGAAGTTTCTGTGTTTGTTATTCCTTTTTTGGAAGGACAGAGTAACATTTGATACTCACTGGTCATCTGGAACCACTCCTACATGCAAGCAGAGAAAGGTTAAGGTCAGTACCCTTGTGATTTCCTCCCCTACTCTCAAAGTCCAATGATGCTATCCATCCAGTTCTGCTGATCTACCTACATAATTGCATTCAATCTAATACCTCAATGCAAACCTATTTTTAAACACACAGTTAATTCTGAAAATTTGTTGTTATTTATTCCCCAATCCCAAGAGTTCAGCAGCTGACTCACTGAGTGATCTTTTCCACACTGCCATTAAATTCATCAGGTCCTACTTCCCATGCACCCTTTCAACTGATTCAAATTCTTTAAATTTACATGGTTCACTGGAAAATGTATTATATTACTGTATAATTTTGGCAAAAGGGAATTAAAGGTATCACATTTTCAGAAGGGAGTCTAGCACCTGTTGTACATTCCTATCATAAATCCCCAAATGACAGTCTAAAAATCTGACTCAATCCAACTGCCAAGTTTTCAAATGATATTAAGAAAGCAAACACATGAAGCCTCATTGATTTGTTCAAACTATTGGCCCAACGTTCAGCAGGTTCTTTATATGTACACTGCACTGAATACTGTCTCACTGCCACACCTCGACTATTGAAGTGCAAATACAAGTGTAAGTAGTAGATCCATTTTGTGACTCTAAATTTTAACCAAAAATGATTCTGTTGCAAAGTACAATGATGGTTTCCAGAGTTCCCTACAGCTAGACTTCTGCCAGGTCACAGTTCTGTGTCAGCCTAAGGTTGATCTATTACAGTGCCTGGTCATATTTGACAAATCCACTAATTAGCCTAAGCAAAAACTATTAAAAAAAAGGTGAAAGTAAGTTATCTTATACACAAACCTACAAAAGAGTTCAGAATGTAACTTGAGACCACATAAATTCAATGGCCATTTAAATACAATTAAGAGATAAGTTTTACTGCCAAAGAAATAAATAGTCAAACAATATTAAGCCAAGGACCTAATGTACTTTGCCAGCATAATCTCTCTGTGTTCAGTCAATAAAACTGTTTATGATTTTCTTTCCATTGCAAAACTCTTGCCATTGGAAGACAACTTCATTTGCCTATTTATCATAGCTAACACATGCACAGATTTCAATCACTTAAGCGAATCATTTCACCTGAACATACTAAAGATTCTCTGGATGCCATCACAGAACAACAGAATTATGAGCTAGATTTCCAGTTTCTTAAAAATTATTAAAAAAAGGATTAATTGGCATTTGTAGAACATCCAATTCTTTAGTATAGAAGTGGCTAACAACTAAAATTGACAATTTTACAGCCACACAGATTTCACACCTTGTAGGAAGCACCCTATTCCACTATGAGCATTTTTGCATCCTTCACGTTTCATCCATCAATATCCTTCTGATGTGTCTTTACTGGTTTTCAACTGACTACTTCCATTCTATTTCATATTTCAATCTCATTTCCTATCCCACATATCGTACAAGCACACCTTCACCTTCCTTCCAGAATTACAATGGGGATCTCCTGTCTTCACCTTTCATCCCATCAGCCTCTACATTTGACAGATCTCCCACTGGCATTTCTGACATTTCCACCATAATACCGCTACAAGAAATTCATCTCATTGCCAACATCAACACACATTCCTCCAGCCATCTTTCTTTTCCAAGCTGGGTCCTTCCAACCACAAAGTACTCTTTCCAGATGCACCAACAATTTGCATGTGCATACCTACCTCTGTCTGCATTACAGTCTTCTCTACTGAGGAGACCATATTCTGAACAATTTACCCTGAGTTTCCTGATCCCTGTCACTTTAATTCCCTGTTGCTCTCCTACTCTCAAAACACATGTCAGGCTGCTGTTTATTGATTATAGCTTGATCTTCAATACCTCATCAAGCTTCAGAATCTGGGCCTCTGTAGCTCCCTCAGGAACTGGATCCTTACTGGGAGAGCACAGTGAGTGTGAATCAGTAATGACATCTCCTTGCTGACAACCAACACAGGTGCACCTCAAAGACATGTGCTTATCTCACTGCTCTACACTCAAGGCTGTATGGCTAAGCAAAGCTCAAACACCCAAGATAAATTCACCAGTAACACCACTACTGTCGACAGAATTTCAGATGCGACAAGGAGGCCTACAAGAGTGAGACAGGTTGGCTGGTAAGCGGTGCTGCAACAACCTCAGACTTGATGTCAGCAACACCAGGAAACTGATTGTGAATTTCGGGAATGCAAAGTCCTCAAACCAGTCCTCATTGAGAGATCGGTGGTGGGAAGGGTAAGCACCATCAAGTCCCTCTTCATCAATGTCTTGAGGATCTATCTTCAGCCCAACACATTGATGCCATCACACAAAAGGCACACCAGTATCTCAACCTCATTAGGAGTTTGAGGAGAATTGGTACGTCACCCAGAATTCTTGACAAATTTGTACAGATGTACAGTGCACAGCATTCCAATTGGTTGCATCATTAATTAGTCTGGAGGCTCCAATGCAAAGGACCACAAGAAGTTGCAGAGGGTTGTAAACTCTGCCAGCTTCATCATGGGCACAACCCTCATCACCATCGAGGAATCTTCAAGAGGTGGTGTCTCAAGAAGCACCATCCATAATTAAGAACCCTCACCATCTGGGACATGTCCTCTTCTCATTATTAAAATCAGGGTCCTGAAAGGCCCCTCCCCCTCAGTATTTTAGAAATAGATTCTTCACCTCCATCATCAGATTTCTGAATGGTCCATGAACTCACGTACACCACATCATTATTCCGTTTTTGTAACTTACAATAATTGTCTTGCACTGTACCACTGCCACAAACAATAAGTTTCATGAGATACATCAGTGATACTAAACCTGACTCTGAGTTCAGTTCCCAACTCCATTAACTATTCCAGTACCCATGCTCAGGAAACAGCAACTCACTTTCCATTAAGTCACAGTACACTCTTCTATATTCAATAACCAGCTCGAGAGAAAGGACATGGATTTCCATCATCCACAGCATTTTACACTGTTAATTTTCAGCAGTAATTCTGCTTTTCAAATTTACACTTCCGAAACTGACATCTCTTTTCTTTGCTTGCCCCACTTTCCGTCACAGTTTTATCATTTAACTTTTCCTACGTCGTAGCCCTATTGCAAACATTCACTTTGTTCACTCTTCTCATTCCTCTTTGCTTGGAAACTTAACTCTTTATTACGACTGATGAATTGACCTGAAATTTTAACTCTCTCTCTAAATACGTTCTGTATGACTTAGTTTTTCCAACAAGTCAATTCTTCTTTCAGGTTTTCAGCAACTTCCGTGTTTAGTTATTGTATTTTTACATCATCAAATTTCTTGAAACTTAACTTTGAGAATTACTTTAGTATGACTATTTGCTTTAGCTGGCCCTGGGTACTTTTAAAACTGCAACTACAGAAACTGTTTGAATGAAAAGTTCTTCCTTTTAATTACTGCCATAATACTAATTCAAGAAACCTACCAGAGACCTGGTCTTCAGTCAGGCCAAATGATGACATAACATTTTTGTTGATTTCATCTTGATTTTTTAAAGGATCAAAGGCAGACATACTGGCAGCACTGACAGGAACTGGCTGCTTGATTGTGGAGTCTGGTGCCACAGCCTTTCCATCCCTTCCATCAACTGCATCTGTAACAAAGCACAATAATAAAAATGCATCTTCACTATATATTAAATTACTGACATCTAAATACATCAGGATCATAACCAGATTTCTCAGCAGCTTTCGTTAAAAACTGCAAACCTAAATAAAGAAAAAAAACAATAATGGTGGGAAAAGGAAAAGAGTGTTTAAAAACATTATAGGCATATGACACATATTTCACTTCTGTTGGTTATATCTATACACTGCTGGATGCTGAACTCCTTCATAAACTAGTCACGTAGTTTTATTGCTATGCTATGATCACATCATTATTAGCAGCTTAGATGCAATTCCATATAATAATGGAAATCATTCTTGCAACCTGTTAAACTGGTTAGAAGTTATTAAAGAGTAGTCACCACAAAAAATATCATCAATCTTAATACACAGAAATACAAGAAAACAGGAACAAAAGATCAGATCCAACAATCCTGCCCTGAAATATAATGTGATCATAGCTAATCTATGCCAGGCTCAACTCATCTTCTATGTCATTTTGCCATACCCCTCTGAACTTCCATTCAACAATTATTTGTCCATTTTAAATATTTCTACCACTCAGTGGAACTGAGTACTCCAGAGATTTACCACGCTGTTGGGGAAGGAAAATTTTAAGTACTAAGTTTTAGAAGACAGGCTTCCTTGTCTTGTTATGTCCCTTGTTCCTTGTTCAAGTCTCCCACACCAGTGAAAGCATCTCAACATCCAGCCTGTCAATTCTCCCTGGATCTTACATGCCTGAATAAGGTCACTGGTCATTCATCTCAACAGTCAAACTAAAGATCTGCAATAAATGATGATTTACAAAAACAAATGAAATATAATCCTAGAGGTAATGCCATTTTAGGTGAACACTGAAAACCAAGCAGTAAGCTCAGTCAAACTTATTTGAATCAAGACACAAGTAATCAAGGAAAGCTCTCCCTTCCTTCAGAGCAGACACCATTAAACTTGATGGCCAAGCATTTTTTGATTGAAGCTCTTAATGTTGGTAATCAGCTTGGAGATTTACAAAGATGTTGCCAATACTCAAGGGATTGGATAGTTTGCTTTAAATGATCCATGTGCACTGAAGTTACCCTGATTGGGAAAAAAAACATATACTTTTGGGTAAATTTAACCAAATTGTATTCATTAAAATTATTGGCATATGCACAAAACTATACCTTCCCACAGAACGCTCTTTCCTTCATGGAATTAACAGATAAGTCTTTTACAAAACAGTGCAACCCTGAAACATGCCTTCGAAAACAATCTATAATAATAGAAACATAATACCAGACAACAAAAACAGAATCAAGTACACAATTAGTGTTCTGACGCCTGAAAAGATACATCAAGAATGCAGACATATTAGATCTTGCCAAGGTAAATTTTCTGCAAGTTCCTGGGGCAACAAACATTGTTAAGATTAAGTAGACAAATATTCCATAGATTAAATAGGACATAGAGCAATCATAGGCCATTTTTTGCAGCAATTATAGTTTTCTCAAGCCTCTTCTCATTCTTTCTCATCTAGTTAACTTCCCTCAGTTATCCATTTTAGCTTCTCTATAGATATACTAGCAACTGTAAGTCTCAACTACACTCTTGTACGCTACATATAAGTGTTTTACTTTATCCTTTATGTCTGTATTGTATGAGCAATTTCCACAACAAGAAAATAAGGAAAGCATTTTAATCTATCTTTAGCAATCAGTGTACTTGTACATTCCATTAATTTTGCAGCAAAATTTGGGATTTCTGAACACCACCAAAAAGCTCATGATTATTAACACAGGTGGCTCAATTTTCATAACAAATGTTACAAATAATAAAAGAACTGTTATTTCTTCAGCGGTTTGATCAGGGCACAACTACGCAAGCGCGAGGACATCAGCCAGTGAGAACAGCAAGAAGAGTTTAAAAGGAGACACCTTATAGAGTGGACGTAGGAGGAGCAGGCAACAGAGTAGGAAGGCTTTGGCTCACCGGGGTTTTGGCGATAACGGGTCGAGGCAAGGTAGGTTGTCTGTGTAGAATACATACAGGAAGAATGTGTGTGAGGCTGGTGTTCTGTGCTCGGTGTCAGATATGGGAAATCCAAGAGAGTCCCAGCCTCCCAGACGGCCACATCTGCACCAGGTGTGTCAAGCTGCAGCTCCTTAGGGACTGTGTTAGGGAACTGGAGATGCGGCTTGATAACCTTCGTCTGGTCAGGAAAAGGTGAGGAGGTGATACAGAGGAGCTATAGGCAGGGTAGTCAAACCGGGGCCTAGGGAGACAGGTAAGTGGATAACAGTCAGGAGAGGAGAGGGCAGGAGTCAGACGCTAGAGAGTACCCCTGTGGCTGTACCCCTTGGCAATAAGTACCCCCGCTTGAGTACTGTTGGGGGGGGACGGCCTACCTGGGGGAAGCAATAGTGGCCGCGCCTCTAGCACAGAGCCTGGCCCTGTGGCTCAGAAGGGTAGGGTAAGGAAGAGCATGGTAGTAGTGACAGGGGACTCTATAGTTAGGGGGTCAGACAGGCGATTCTGTGGATGCAGGAGAGAAGCACGGATGGTAGTTTGCCTCCCAGGTGCCAGGGTCCAGGATGTTTCTGATCACGTCTACAATATCCTGAAGTGGGAAAGAGAACAGGCAAAGGTCGTAGTACATATTGGTACCAATGACATAGGCAGGAAAAAGGAGATGGTCCTGAAAGCAGACTACAGGGAGTTAGGAAGGAAGTTGAGAAGCAGGACCACAAAGGTAGTTATCTCGGGATTACTGCCTGTGCCATGTGACACTGAGCATAAGAATAGAGTGAGGTGCAGGATAAATGCATGGCTGAGAGATTGGAGCAGGGGACAGGGATTCAGATTTCTGGATCATTGCGACCTCTTTTAGGGCAAGAGTGACCTGTACAAAAAGGACGGATTGCACTTGAATTCCAGGGACCAATATCTTGGCGGGGAGGTTTGCTAAGGCTATTGGAGAGAGTTTAAACTAGGATTGCTGGGAGCTGGGAACCAAACTGAAAAGACGGAGGAAGAGGCCGTTGGCTCACAAATACAGAAAGACAGTGTGAGGGAGAATAGGCAGGTGATAGAGAAGGGACATGCTCAGACCGATGGTTTGAGATGTGCCTATTTGAATGCAAGGAGCATTATGAACAAAGAGGATGAGCTTAGAGCTTGATCAGTACATGGAGCTATGATGTTGTGGCCATTACAGAGACTTAGATGGCTCAGGGGCAGGAATGGTTACTTTGAGTGCCAGCCTTTACATGTTTCAGAAGGGACAGGGAGGGAGGCAAAAGAGGTGAGGACGTGGCACTGTTGATCAGAGATAGTGTCATGGCTGCAGAAAAGGAGGAAGACATGGAGGGATTGTCTATGGAGTCTCTATGGGTGGAAGTTAGGAACAGGAAAAGGTCAATAACTACTGGGTGTTTTTATAGACCACCTAATAGTAACAGGGACATCGAGGAGCAGATAGGGAGACAGATTTTGGAAAGGTGTAATAATAATAGGATTGTCGTGGTGGGAGATTTTAATGTCCTAAATATCGATTGGCATCTCCCTAGACTGAGGGGATTAGATGGGGTGGAGTATGTTAGTGTGTTCAAGAAGGTTACTTGCCACAATATGTAGATAAGCCTACAAGAGGAGAGGCTGTACTTGATCTGGTTTTGGGAAATGAACATGGTGAGGTGTCAGATCTCTCAGTGGGGGAGCATTTTGGAGATAGTGATCACAATTCTATCTCCTTTACCAGAGCACTGGAGAGGGATAGGAACAGACAAGCTAGGAAAGCGTTTAATTGGAGTAAGGGGAAATATGAGGCTATCAGGCAAGAACTTGGAAGCATAAATTAGGAACAGATGTTCCCAGGGAAACGTATGGAAGAAATGTGGCAAATGTTCAGGGGATATTTGCATGGAGTTCTGCAAAGGTACATTCCAATGAGACAGGGAAAGTATGGTAGGGTACAGGAACCATGGTGTACAAAGGGTGTTGGTAAATCTAGTCAAGGAGAAAAGAAGAGCTTACGAAAGGTTCAAAAAACTGGGTAATGACAGAGATGTAGAAGATTATAAAGCTAGCAGGAAGGAGCTTAAGAAAGAAATTAGGAGAGCCAGAAGGGGCCATGAGAAGGCCTTGGCGGACAGGATTAAGGAAAACCCCAAGGCATTCTACAAGTATGTGAAGAGCAAGATGATAAAACGTGAGAGAATAGGACCAATCAAGTGTGACAATGGAAAAGTGTGTATAGAACCGGAGGAGATAGCAGGGGTACTTAATGAGTACTTTGCTTCACTATTCACTACGGAAAAGGATCTTGGGGATTGTAGGGAAGACTTACAGTGGACTGAAAAGATTGAGCATGTAAATATTAAGAAAGAGGATGTGCTGGAGCTTTTGGAAAGCATGTTGGATAAGTCACCGGGACTGGATGAGATGTACCCCAGGCTACTGTGGGAGGTGAGGGAGGAGATTGCTGAGGCTCTGGCGATGATCTTTGTATTATCAATGGGGAGAGTAGCAGATGTTGTTCCGTTATTCAAGAAAGGGAGTGGAGATAACCCAGGAAACTATAGACCAGTGAGTCTTACTTCAGTGGTTGGTAAGCTGATGGAGAAGATCCTGAGAGGCAGGATTTATGAACATTTGGAGAGGCATAATATGATTAGGAATAGTCAGCATGCCTTTGTCAAATGGTGAACGCAGCAGGCCAGGCAGCATCTCTAGGAAGAGGTACAGTTCGACATTTCAGGCCGAGACCCTTCGTCTAGTCCTGACAAAGGGTCTCAGCCCGAAACGTCGACTGTACCTCTTCCTAGAGATGCTGCCTGGCCTACTGCGTTCACCAGCAACTTTGATGTGTGTTGCTTGAATTTCCAGCATCTGCAGAATTCTTCGTGTTATGGCTTTGTCAAAGGCAGGTCATGCCTTACGAACCAGAGTGAATTTTTTGAGGTGGTGACTAAACACACTGATGAAGGTAGAGTAGTAGATGCAGTGTATATGGATTTCAGAAAGGCATTTGAGAAGGTACCCCAAGCAAGGTTTCTATAAATAGTAAGGAGGCATGGGATCCAAGGGGACATTGCTTTGTGGATCCAGAACTGGCTTGCCCTCAGAAGGCAAAGAGTGGTTGTAGATGGGTCATATTCTGCATGGCAGTCAGTCAACAGTGGTGAACCTCAGGGATCTGTTCTAGGACCCCTACTCTTCGTGATTTTTATAAATGACCTGGATGAGCAAGTGGAGGGATGGGTTAGTAAATATGCTGATGACACAAAGGTTGGGAGTGTTGTGGATAGTGTGGAGGGCTGTCAAAGAGGTTACAGTGGGACATTGATCAGATGCAAAACTGAGCTGGGAAATGGTAGATGGAGTTCAACCCAGATAAGTGTGAGGTGGTTCATTTCGGTAGATCAAATATAATGACAGAATATAGTACAGGTGTCCTCCGCTTTTCAAACGTTCGCTTTATGAAACCTCACTGTTACGAAAGACCTACATTAGTTACCTATTTTCGCTAACAGAAGGTGTTTTCACTGTTACGAAAAAAAGCAGCGCGTGATAAAAGGCAGCGTGTGCCCCGAGCAGCCGCTCTCCCCCGGATTCAAAACTGCATCCTCGCCGGCATTGCTTAAACACGTGCCTGTAAGCATCTGTTAGCAAGATAAGTTCTAAGGTATCGGAAAAGCCTGAAAGAGCTTATAAGGGTGTTACATTTAGTGTAAATCTAGACATAACTAAGCGTTTCAATCGTGGTGAACAAGTAAGGACAAAGTGAGTTTGGCTTGTGGAAGTTGACAAAGATGATGTTGAAGAGGGTTTGGCATCCCATGACCAAGAACTGATAGATGAAGAGCTGATACAATTGGAAGAGGAAAGGATAACAATCGAAACTGAATACAGTAGCGAACGGACCGAAAGTGAAGTCATCCAGGAACTGAACGTGAAGCAACTGTGTGAGATTTTCGCTGCAATGATAAAGTACGACTTTAATTTTGAAAAGGTACGTCGGTTTACGGCATATTTGCAGGGTGGTTTGAGTCCTTACAAAGAACTGTATGATCTAAAAATGCGCAAGGCTAAGCAGTCAAGCAAGCCTTCCACATCAGCCACAGCAGACAACGAACCTTGACCTTCGACATCGAGGCAAGCAGTCATAGGAGAAGATGACCTGCCAGCCCTGATGGAAACAGACGACACTCCAGTGTCCCACCACCCCAACCCCCGGGCCGCAGAGAGATACCGATCCACAAAGAATGCAGTGGTAGCCGGGAGGCACCCAGCACATCTTTAAGAAAAAAAGCCAAAATAAACAAGCTAATTAATTAGGTGCCGCCTAGCAGGCTATTTTTGGGTCTGCAAACGCTCACAAATTTTTCCCATACAAATTAATGGTAATTGCTTCTCCACTTTACGACATTCCGGCTTACGAACCGTTTCATAGGAATGTTCTACCTTCGGATGGCGGGGGAAACCTGTATTAATGGTAAGACTCTTGGCAGTGTGGAGGATCAGAGGGATCTTGGGGTCCGAGTCCATAAGACACACAAAGCTGCTGTGCAGGCTGACTCTGTGATTAAGAAAACATACGATGTATTGGCCTTCATCAATTGTGGGATTGAGTTTAGGAGCCGAGAGATAATGTTGCAGCTATATAGGACCCTGGTCAGGCCCCACTTGGAGTACTGTGGTCAGTTCTGGTCGCCTCACTGCAGGAAGGATGTGGAAACCATAGAAAGGGTGATTTACAAGGACATTGCCTGGATTGGGGAGCGTGCCTTATGAGAATAGGTTGAGTGAACTCAGCCTTTTCTCCTTGGAGCGGCAGAGGATAAGAGTTGACCTGATAGAGGTGTACAAGATAATGAGAGGCATTGATCGTGTGGATAGTCAGAGGCTTTTTCCCAGGGCTGAAATGGCTAACACGAGAGGGCACAGTTTTAAGGTGCTTGGAAGTAGGAACAAAGGAGATGTCAGGGGCAAGTTTTTTTTTAAAACGCAGAGAGTGGTGAGTGCATGGAATGGGCTGCAAGCAACAGTGGTGGAAGCAGATACCATAGGGTCTTTTAAGAGACTCCTGGACAGCTACATGGAGCTCAGAAAAATAGAAGGCTATGGGTAACCCTAGATAATTTCAAAAGTAAGTACATGTTCAGCACAGCATTATGGGCCGAAGGGCCTGTATTGTGCTGTAGGTTTTCTATGTTCTACGTTCTAAAAAAGTTAACTTTTTCAGCTACTTTAAAAGAAATGCTAGAGGAACTCAACCAGTCAATAAATAATTCTAGAAAAGGAAAGCAGTCAACATTTCTGGTCAATAGGTCAGATTCCAGCATCTGCAGTTTTATCTTGTTTTCCAAAACTTTTTAGATTGAAGACCCTTCATCAGAACTGGCAAAGAGATGAAACAAGTTAATCTAAAGTTACACCCTGGGTAAGGGAAGAATAGACAGGACAAAAGGAATAAATGATAAGAGTGAAGCTAGAGTTGCTGTGAGAATAAGAATGTGGCAAAAGATAAATGAAAATCAAGCAGCTGTCGATGTTGAAAATCAGAAATAAAATAAGAAAATGCTGGAAATACTCATGGAGGTGGCAGCTTGCACGGAAAGAGAAATTTAGTTAATATTTCCAATCAAAGAGACTTCAACCCTCAGCTTAAAATTGTTTTCTCTTTTCCAATTCTGGCAAAGTATCGTCAATCCTTTTCCACAGAAGCTACCTGATTTTCAAAATTAGTTTTTTTTTATTTCAGATTTCCAGCAAATGCATCTTTATTTATTTAGCTTAATTACTTTTAATCAACAATTTTCATTCATTTCTCAAATTAGTTTCAACAACATGAAGCTATATAGCACATTTTCCAGAAAGGATTCAACATTTGGAGCTATGGGATTAAATACAACCTTCAGTAATTTGTTTATAATCAACTTGGAAGAACAAAAATATGGTATACAAATTAAAATTAGGATAGACATTAATGTGGGATGTCACTGGAAATGCAGGAAGCTCAAACAGATATACAATACAAATATATTTCATCAGGAGCACCAGTGCACCTGCTTGTTAATGCACATATCTAATCAATCATGTGGCAGCAACTCAATGCATATAAGCATGCAAACATTGTCAAGAGGTTCTGTTGTTGTTTAGACCAAACATCAGAATGCGGAAGAAATGTGATCTAAGTGACTTTGAACGTGGAATCATTGTTGGTGCCCGACAGGTGGTTTGAGTATCTCAGAAACTGTTAATCATCTGGGGTTGTCACACACAACAGTCTCTACAGTTTATAGAAAATGTTGTGAAAAATAACAAGCATCTAGTGAGAAGCAGTTCTCTGGGTGAAAACCCTTGTTACTGAGAGAGATCAGAGGAAAATGACCAGATTGGTTCAAGCTGATAGGAAGGTGATGGTAACTCAAGTAATCACACATTATGACAGTGGTGTGCAGAAGAGCATCTATGAATGCACAATACATCAAACCATAGTGTGGATGGGTACAGCAGCACAAGACCACACCGGGTTCCACACCTGTACCTAAGAAAGTGGTCACTGAGTGTAGTTCTACATCTTGTATCTACAGACTTTTTATCGTATAATCTTTTAAAGCAAGAAAACATCAACGTAAAAGATTCCTGTGTCAACATTCTGTGAAAATTGTTGCTGTTTGAGTGAGTGAGTTACCAAACTTTCCAAGGTATGGACAAAAAAATTGCACCTTTTTTCACTTATATATTTTTTATCTATAGTTAGTGCACAAATTTCCAATTGGACACTGGAATCTTATTGGTAAAATATGAAGAGTACAGCAACATTATTTACTACTCCTTACTGTCAGCGAAAAATCGAAAGCTTTTCTAGCTTATGTATCCATAGGTATGCTTTCCATTATTAGCATACATAAATGGTTGTAGTATTTGTCTACTGAGATTATTTGATAGATTTAATAACTGTGTTGGCCATGAAGGAAACAGAAGCATAGAAACATAGAAACAAAGAAACTCTACAGCACATTACTGCTAATCATCTGGGATTGTCAAACACAACAGTTACTTGTTCATCAGTCACTGAATGTAAGCATACAGGTACAGCAGGCAGTGAAGAAAGCTAATCGCATGTTGGCCTTCATAACAAGAGGAGTTGAGTATAGGAACAAAGAGGTCCTTCTGCAGTTGTACAAGGGCCTGGTGAGACCCCACCTGGAGTATTGTGTGCAGTTTTGGTCTCCAAATTTGAGGAAGGGCGTTCTTGCTATGAAGGGAGTGCAGCGTAGGTTCACTGGGTTAATTCCAGGGATGGCGGGAATGTCATATGTTGAAAGATTGGAGCAATTGGGCTTGTATACACTGGAATTTAGAAGGATGAGAAGGGATCTGATTGAAACATATAAGATTATTAAGGGATTGGACACGCTAGAGGCAGGAAACATGTTCCTGATGTTGGGAGAGTCCAGAACCAGAGGCCACAGTTTAAGAATAAGGGGTAGACCATTTAGAACGGAGTTGAGGAAAAATTTTTTCACACAGAGGGTTGTGGATCTGTGGAATGCTCTGCCTCAGAAGGCAGTGGAGGCCAATTCTCTGGATTCTTTCAAGAAAGAGTTAGATAGAGCTCTTAAAGATAGCGGAGTCAAGGGATATGGGGAGAAGGCAGGAACAGGGTACTGATTGTGGATGATCAGCCATGATCACAGTGAATGGCGGTGCTGGCTCAAAGAGCCAAATGGCCTACTCCTGCACCTATTGTCTATTACAGGCCCTTTGGCCCACAATGCTGTGCTGACCATGTAACCTACTCTAGAAACTACCTAGAATTTCCCTAGCACATAGCCCTCTATTTTTCTAAGCTCCATGTACCTAATTGTATCCGCCTCTACCACCTTCGCTAGCAGCGCATTCCACACACCCACCACTTTCTGTGTGGAAAAACTTAACTCTAACATCCCACTTGCACCTACTTCCAAGCAGCTTAAAACTATGCCCCATCAGGTTATCTATTTCAGCTCTGGGAAAAAGCCTCTGACTACCCGCACAATCAATGCCTCTCATCATCTTATACACCTCCATCAGGTCATCTCTCATCCTCTGTCGCTCCAAGGAGAAAAGGTCAAGTTCACTCAACCTATTCTCATACGGCATGCTCTCCAATCCAGGCAACATCCTTGGAAATCTCCTCAGCACTCTCTCTATAGCATCCACATCCTTCATGAGGTGACCAGAACCGAACACAGTACTCCAAGTAGCATCTAACTAAGGTATTGTATAACAGTAACACTACCTCACAGCCCTTGAACTCAATACCATGGTTGATGAAGGCCAACACATCATAAGCTTTCTTAACATCACTGTCAACCTGCGCAGCAGCTTTGAGTGTCCTATGGACATAGACCCCAAGATCTCACTGATCCTCCACGCTGCCAAGAGTCTTAACATTAATATTATATTCTGCCTTCAAATTTGACCTACTGAAATGAACCACTTCACACTTATCTGGGTTGAACTCCATGTGCCACTTCTCAGCCCAGTTCTGCATCCTATCGATGTCCCGGTGTAACGTTCGACAACCTTCCAGACTATCCACAGTACCCCCAACTTTTGTAACATCAGTAAACTTACTAACCCACCCTTCTACTTCCTCATCCAGGTCATTTATAAAAATCACAAAGAGTAGAGGTCCTAGAATAGATCCCTGCGGAACACCACTGGTCACCGACCTCCATACAGAACATGAGTCATCTACAACCACCCTTTGCTTTCTGTAGTCAAGCCAATTCTGGATCCACAAAGCAAGGTCTCCTTGGATCCCATCCCTCATTACTTTTTGAATGAACCTCGAATGGAGAACCTTATCAAACACCTTACTGAAATCTATATACACTACATCCACTGCTCTACCTTCATCGATGTGTTTTGTTACATCCTCAAAGAATTCAATCAAGTTTGTAAGGCATGACCTGCCCTTGACCATCCCTAATCAGATTACGTCTCTCCAAATGCTCATAAATCCCACCTCAGGATCTTCTCCAACAACTTGCCCACCACTGAAGTAAGGCTCACTGATCTATAATTTCCTTGGTTATCTCTACTCCCTTTCTTGAACAAGGGAACAACAAAAGAATTAAAATATGGAAGAAAACATTGAACTTGAATGGGTCTACGACAGTGGACCAGATGTCTTTGTTCCTGCTGTTTTGTGAAGCTACTCTCTAAATTCTATTTGTGAACTGATGAACTGATTTTTGCTCTGGGATAACTTAATCAGAGCAACTGAATGTGGACACAAGGGGTTTCTTGTATTATTCTGCCAAACCCGAGATCATTCTCAGATAAGCTGTTTATTGTGTACAATGGCAGGTTTGCAGAAGTAATCTCAGTGTCTGGGTGACCTGGTTTGACTGGTTTGAACCAGAGTTGAATAGTTAGAAGTCACCTAAGGCACAAAGTTGTGTAGCCTTTGGCTGCATCCAATGGGAATCTAACACAAGTCAATCAGATGAACTCAAGACAACAAAATTGAAACAACATTTGAACTGATGAAGAAACAGTATAAGAATGAAGGGGTCTGAAAGCAAAGCAGTGAGAATTCAGGGACCAACTATCACAAGGAAGAACCCCCATGCCAGGGGCTGAAAGGAGAAGGATCAACTGTCTGGTCAATGGGAGATCCCCTGTATCGGTGTTATAAATTGGAAAAGTGGTCTGAGTGAGTACTAGTACAGAGGAACAGTAGAATTCATGTTACAATTTGTCAGCCTGGGGTCAACACAGTTACATTGCTGGTTGTGTAGAGACAATAAAGTGTGAGCTTTAATTAAGAGTTGTGTAGTAAATTGCCTAACCTCAATGATGGTCAGCTACTGGTTGGTTTTGTGCATGTGCAAGCTCTGTTTCACTGGAAAACTTTGAAACTGTGCTCCTTCAAGATTGCTTCATATCAGTTCCAATACACAAATATAAAGGAGAATGAAATCACTGTTACTCCGGACCCAATGTCGCACAAAAGAAAACACAATAAGATAAAGACTACAATAATACACAATAAATATACATACTGTACATAGGATAGCTTATATACATAGATTGTCACAGATTAAACAGAATAGAGATACGAATGGTGGCTCTTGTCAGCAGGCACTGGAAACTAAGTTTATGATTTTTTTAAGGTTGAGGTCAACGGATTGTAGATAGATGTGAAAAAGTTATTGTGAGTAGATGGGATTGTGGAGTTGACGCAATGAATCAGAGGAACCATCATATTAAAAGCTAAAGCAGACTCAAAGGAGCAAGCAGACCACCGTTCCCAACTTCACTATATACTACTTGCTTGTCCTCCAATTTAAAGGAATATTTTCATTTTAATCCTTAAGCTCTTCTACAACATGAACAGAAATCTTGATATCATAGTCAAGGACTTCACAAAAACAAACAAAATAGGTGACAGATGTAAAAGGAGTGGTTAGTAAAATCTTGTTGAACTGCCAGGATATGGAGAAAACCTTAAAGGGGAAAATAGAGGGGATAAGGGAGCGAACTGCAGCGCCTAGAGTTTTTCCTCATCACGTTGCACATCACATCAGAGGAAAGGGTTGGAAGAGTGACATTTAATGTATAACTTTAAAACAATCAAATCTTGTATCTCATTTTGTACTCTTGCCATTCTTTTTTGTCTTCATTTATTTGCATAGATCAATTATACCTATCTGATACATCTGGTAACTTGTAACAACATTACCAGCTGGCAAAAAGTGCATGCATCAATTATGACATGAATACAAAAAGTTCCACTATTTCGCACATTATATCGCTGTTACTTAGAATTCAATAGAGACAATATCTCAAGCATCACATGTAAACAATTTTAAGATGAAAAGTATTATACCCTGTGATTTTGACTCATTATCAGATAGGGGGAGGGGAGGGAACGTCGACTCAGAGACCTGCGTCTGGCATTTTCATGCCTTACATGAAATCTGTGTGGGGCGCCACTCCTCGCACAAACACTACAGCAATGTGTGGTTAAGTGCCTTGTTCAAGGACACAAACACGCTGCCACAGCTGAGGCTCGAACTAGCGACCTTCAGATCACTAGACGAACACCTTAACCACTTGGCCATGTGCCCAACACCAATTAGTTATCAGATAGGGAATAAGTAAATTGGAACATTCTTTTGTTGAACTCGATCGGATATTTTCTCAAACCAATATATTAGAAAGGATGTGAAAGCCATATGTGCTCCAACTGAACATGTGGGATTCAGTGTGCAGTAAGACCATTAAGTACTTCACACTTCCATAAAGTATGTATGACTGTACTCAATTAAAAGTACATAAACTAATGATTAACTTCATGAAATGTGTAGATCTACAGATAATGAGAAAACAATGTTTAAAAGGAACAAAGAAGTCATGTCAATAATTCAACGTACCATTTTCAGAGATGTTGGCACAAAGATTTGGATCACTAGGTGGCTCCAAGCAATCCAGCAATCGGTTCACTTTATTCCGAAGCTCTATGAGTTCCCGGCGAAGATACTTAACTTGGTTTGACTCCAATGGCCGTGGTTGTCCATTCACTATTTCAAAAACAAAGAAAGATTACTTTGTACGTTATTAAAATCGTAGGTGCTGAATACATGAAATAAAGAAAATCCTGGAAAACACTCAGCAAATCAGGCAGCATCTGTGGTAACAGAAACAGTGTTAACATACAAGACTGAAGCAACTTTGTTTTCCTTTCATATTGGTAGGCAGTTGCCTTGTTGTAGCGACTTATGTTGATCACTGTCTGACCAACCTTACAACCACACACTGCACCAATCAAGCCGTTCCTTGGTGAGCACCCACAGAACTCAAGAAGTCCTTACTTTTTCAACAAGCAGCAGTCTTAACTTAAGTAAACAAGTCCACACATTTAGATTCTCTGTAGCAAGAGATTTCTGAGAGAGACCCTGGGAAATAATGCATATGCTAATTTAAGGTGGTGGTGGAGGGAAGGGGTTAAAAAATTATGATTAATTAAAACAAAGCAAACTGAAAAGTTACATTGTTTATTACTATTTGCTATTATTTGAATCACATTGAGACAATTTCTGAAAAAATGAGGTATTACTGCAAAATAATTAAGAGTTAGTGCTAGGGCCTATTTTTTTTTTATTTCACCTTCCTCCCAATTACCCAGAATGGCTGCCAGGCTGCCCTTGTACCTCTACACCTGCTGTGCAAGGGCTTAATGATACACCAAAGTGGCCTATGCCCACACCCACTCAGAAAATAATTAGTGTGTAATGGGCCAGATAATCCAGCTCTATTTCTCGTTCAAGCAATTAGTATGCATGCATTCTTTATTTTTGTGTTTTATATTTGACTGAATTGCTCTTCTTTTATGCCTTGGGTAGGAGCTGGTGAAGACAGAACAACATAATTTCTATTTCTTTACCCTAAAAACAAGAAAAAATACAAATACATTTCAATGCCCTTTCCCTCTAGATACTAACCTGCTAGCATTTTCCAAAGAACAAAATAAAACAGTGGATTTTGGTTAAGTGGGACACATCGGGACTAGTATATTTTGCCCAATTAAGTGGCTGCCCCAATTAGCTAAAGTTTCATTAGAAATAGTTATAAAAGTATAAAAAAAAGACAAACTACTATTTAACTGAGTAGCAATTTAAGAAATATAGTACAAATTAGAACACTACCGATGCTACTAAAGTAGTACAAAACTGTGTATTAGTTCCTAATAATTATCGACAAAGTAATTCATCCATGCTGTGTATAGAGTCCAAGGAGGGGTAGCACATCCGGTGAAGGGGCTGGTTGCGTCCATTCTGGGGCAGCTAACTCAGCTTTGGTCCCCAATGAACACTCAGCTCACCAATGAACTGGTGGCTCCAAGCAGCTGTTTTGCATACAACAGTGACCACACCTGACAGGTGGGCTAAATCAGGTGAAAGTAGCTGGTGGGCCTCATACCCCAGTGAAATGGGAACATCCCTGTCTGAGCATGTAAAGTCAGTTCCAGTAGACAGGGCAGATGAGATAAACAGTAAGATCCAGCAGTCAAAAGGCAGTTCTGCAACACTTTGTGGAGAGTGAAGGGCAGAATAACATAACATGGTTATCCACTGAAACCAAGACCAACCCTAGTCTGAGATGACCAAATGTACCACTGGACACACACTTTGAAGGTCGAGAAAGTGGAACTGTCCCAATGCAACAGTTTTTCCATTTTAAAAACTCTCCTATACAAGTCACCATCATCATCGGATGCAATGGACAACCAACTCACTGCTGTGTTCTTCTTGTAAATGAACAAAATCTGTAGATTTTGCAGATAATGGACTACCTTCATACAATGCTTTTGATGATTGTGTCCTTCACGTTCATTGAAACATTCAAGATGATTGTTGATACATTCAAATCCTTCATAGTTCCTAACATGTTGAAGTAATGAATTAGTTTCATTTTCACTCCCAGCCATTTCTGGCATCGCCAAGCCTGAATGCTTGAAACCGCAGTGAGCAAAGCCATTCTAAATTGCCTTATTGCTTATTTCTCTCCAACTATCAGTGACAAAAATCACTGCCTTTTGAGCACAAACACGTGCAAATGACCCCATTTTTAAAAACTGTTTGATCTAAGCATGGTGTAGTGTCTAATGGCCACACAAATTCACGTAACTAACTCTATTTTGAAATTATTTGGCAACAGTCTCCTGTCCAAATTAAGCAGCATAGTGTCCCAAATAAACGAAGGAAATCCTAGCTATTTTCTCAATTAGTCCTAAATAAGCAGTTTCACCAATTAACTGATCAACTAATTAACCAGAATCCACTGTTTTCCCAAATGAAAAATAATCCAGTCACCTGAAGAATAATGAAGGCAAGCATATTGAAGAACCTCCTAAACATCAAATAGCTCATCAATTTTTAACATTACCCAAATATTATTAATTACTGGTAATTTAAAAACCTTTCACCTCCCATACGAAACTCTGGTGAACAAGCAAAACTGTGTACTTAAAATTGGAGTAAATATACTGAGAATATATAACAAATAGAGGTAAAATAGTATCAACAATTAAGTTTTACTACTGTGGCTTCAACTGGGTGGGATTGGGGTCTTTAGAACACTTTGCTCTGTCTAAACAAGAATAATCATTTACTGCATTTATTATAATTACACTAAAATGAAGCACTCTTCACATGACATTCTTGGAAAGGATTCAAGATACAGCTTTAAAGCCAAAAAATGCCTTTCATTCATGTAGGTCAAGAGATCTCCCACAGAAAATAATACAGCTAAACTATCGGACTAACTGTACAAAAAGTATAGAATGAAAAACGGGAGATGTCTTAGATCAGTCAGCAACAGACAAATTAAAAAATATATCAAACAATATGCTCTATGCATGTTGTTATAGAACACCAACTTCAAAGTTCAAAGTACATTTCCTATCAAAGTATGTATAATCATTCAGAATAGGTTAAAGAGTAACATTAAATGTGGTGTATTTGGATTTCAAGGCGCCAATTGTTAAGGCAACAATGCAGAGGGTTGGGAAAAGACATTGTCATACAATGGGGCATAGATAATTAATACAGAACGGGTTGGATAAAAAGGGACACTCAAGAGAGGTTATCAATAGCTAGTTATGTATCACAGGAGCCAGTGCTTGTTCCTCAGCTATTTACAATGTATATTGAAGATCTGACAAAGACAAAGTTATACTGTGTCCTGAAGATACAAAGATATGTGGTTTAGCAATTTGTAAGGAGGGCATGGAGACCCTATAAAAGAGACATAGATCAGTTAAATGAAAGAGAAAGAAGTTGCCAGAAAATCAACTGTTTTCCAATTTACATGGAAGAATGATAAATCAATTATTTAAATAGGGACTACAAAAGGATGACCTCATAATCTACCTCATTATGATCTGCCCGTACTGCAGTCCCTCTATAGCTATTGCACTTTATTTCCCATTCTACTATTGCTTTACTACCTCAATGCACTGTTTTCTACATATCTACAGATTTCTGAATGGAGGATGAAAGTATGAACAGCACCTCAGTATTTTCCCTCTCTTTTCTGCACAACTTATTTAATATATGTGTGTGTGTGTATACACACACACACACACACACACGAATAAATAATTGGAACACAGTTTTTATTACTGTGTACTGCAAGGTACTACTGCTGCTGCAAAACAAGAAATTTCATGACAAATGCCGGTGATATTACACCCGACTCCGAGTTGAATGACTTGATCTATATGAACAAGCTCGTCTCTATAAACCAATTCCAAAGGGAACCAGGGTTCCTAGTGCATGAAGCATATAGGATTGAGATGATGGTGCAGCAAATAATTCAGAAGGCTAACAGAATATTACTGTTCTATAAAACTGTAGTTCGACCACACTTGGAATATTGTATTCAGTTCTGGTTACCGCACTATAGGAAGGATGTGGAAGATTTAGAGCGGGTGCAGAGATTAACTCGGATGCTACCTGGACGAAAGGGATGTCTTATGAAGATAGGTTGAATGAGCTAGGGTTTTCATCTTTGAAGTAAAGGAGAATGAGGTGACTTGATAGAGATGTACAAGATAATAAGAGGCACAGGTAGAATGGATAGTCAGAGATTTTTTTTCCCCCTAGGGCAGAAGTTGCTAAATACAAAGGGTCAAAGGGTTGGAGAGAAAAGCACAGGGGAGATGTCAGAGGCATGTTCTTTACAGAGAGTGGTGGGTGCATGGAGTGCGCTGCCAGAGGCAGTGGCACAGGCAGATACTTGAGGCATTTAAGAATCTCTTAGATATGCACATGGATGACAGAAAAATAGATGGCTATGTCAGAGGGAAGGGCTAGATTGATCTTAGTTAAAAGCTCTGCACAATATTATGAGCTAAAGTGTCTGTACTGTGCTGTAATTTTCTATGTTCTAATGTTGGCTTTTATTGAAAGGGGCACAAGATATTAAAATAGGAGGGTTTTGATGTTTTAATGTAAACTTCCAGAGCATTGCACCTGGAATACTGCATACAGTTTGGTCTCTATGTTTAAGGACAAATATGCTTGCAGTGGAGAAAGCAGACACCGAAGATGGCACTGGCGAGACAAGGTGATGTTCTGCGGACAGCAAGCAAAACTACTATTTTATTAAATATACTTTTTCAGAACTACAATCACTGCAATCCACAGCATGTAATTTCCCCTTGGGAGTTGTGCTTCTGAACCATCTGTACAACCTAGCGTTTTTGCAGTATCTTGAAGTATTTGGTGAACAGAACTCTTGAGAATGCAGGTATGGCCAGGGCAGCATTGTTGGAGCAGACTCCGGGCCCGACTGAAACTTCAGGGCAGTTTAATGGGGTGGGGCCCGGGCTGAAGACGGGAACATGAACCAATGTTCAACCGATTTCAGAACCAGGTTTAGTATTACTGGCGTTATGTCGTGAAATTTGTTACCTTTGCGGCAGCAATACAATGCAATACACAATAATAGAAAAAAACATGAAGTACATTAAATATATATATTAAATTAGTACAAAAATAGAAATAAAAAAGTAGTGAAATAGTGTTCATGGGTTCAATGTCCATTCAGAAATAGGAAGCGCTGAGCCAGATTTAAAAGATGAAGGCAACAAGGCTGACGGCGATGGCTGAACCTGTGTTTAGCTCACTACTCAGTGGAGTTTACTCGTCTTATCACCGAACTGGCCCTGTGGCTGAGGCTTGCAGCCATTGGCACTCATCTCAATGCTGAATTGACTCCACTCATCTCAGAGCTGAATTGGCTCCGTGGCTGTCAACTCACATTTGAGAACTGTGCAGCTTATGTTCTGTGTATTATTTGTTTGCATATTTTATTCTTTGCATGATTTGTTCCTTTTTAACTCATTAAATGTTTGACAGTCTTTGTTGTGTGGGTTTTTTTATTTTATGGATTCTATTGTGCTTCGTTTTGTGGCTGCCTGCAAGAAGATGAATCACAAGGTTGTATATGGTATACATACTTTGATAATAAATGTACTTTGAGCTTTGAAATGCATAACACATCAAAGTTGCCGGTGACCGCAGCAGGCCAGGCAGCATCTATAGGAAGAGGTACAGTCAACGTTTCGGGCCAGGACCCTTCGTCAGGACTAACTGAAAGAAGAGCTAATAAGAGATTTGAAAGTGGGAGGGGGAGGGGGAGATCCGAAATGATAGGAGAAGACAGGAGGGGGAAAGATGGAGCCAAGAGCTGGACAGGTGATTGGCAAAGGGGATATGAGAGGATCATGGGACAAGAGAGCCCAGGGAGAAAGAAAAGGGGGAGGAGGGGGAAAACCTAGAGGATGGGCAATGGGTATAGTGAGAGGGACAGAGGGAGAAAAAGGAGAGAGAGAAAAAGAATGTGTGTATATAAATAAATAACGGATGGGGTACGAGGGGGAGGTGGGGCATTAGCGGAAGTTTGAGAAGTCAATGTTCATGCCATCTGGTTTGGAGGCTACCCAGATGGAATATAAGGTGTTGTTCCTCCAACCTGAGTGTGGCTTCATCTTTACAGTAGAGGAGGCCATGGATAGACATATCAGAATGGGAATGGTACGCGGAATTAAAATCTATGGCCACTGGGAGATCCTGCTTTCTCTGGCGGACAGAGCGTAGGTGTTCGGCGAAACGTGTTGTACGTCAGGTCTCGCCAATATATAGAAGGCCACATCGGGAGCACTGGACACAGTATATCACCCCAGCCGACTCTCAGGTGACGTGCTGCCTCACCTCTTGTACCCCATCCGTTATTTATTTATATACGCACATTCTTTTTCTCTCTCTCCTTTTTCTCCTTCTGTCCCTCTCACTATACCCATTGCCCATCCTCTGGGTTTTCCCCCCTCCCCCTTTTCCTTCTCCCTAGGCCTCCTGTCCCATGATCCTCTCACATCCCTTTTGCCAATCACCTGTCCAGCTCTTGGCTCCATCCCTCCCCCTCCTGTCTTCTCCTATCATTTTGGATCTCCCCCTCCCACTTTCAAATCTCTTACTAGCTCTTCTTTCAGTTAGTCCTGACGAAGGGTTTCGGCCCAAAACGTCAACTGTACCTCTTCCTATAGATGCTGCCTGGCCCACTGTGTTCACCAGCAACTTTGATGTGTGTTGCTCGAATTTCCAGCATCTGCAGATTTCCTCGTGTTTGCGTTTGAAATGCATAAGTTCACTTAGTTGATTTCTGGAATGAAGGGTTGACGACTTAAGAGAACTTGAACAGGCGAAGACTCGTCCAATGAAATTGAGAAGAATGAGAGAAATTTATAGAAAGGGTTGACAGTTTCATCATTTATCAAAAGGTTCTGCTGTTTTACTAAATCAATCTTATACAGTAGATTTGGCTGGAAAATTTAATCAATGTAACAGTACTCTCAGAAGTTAAGACAGGGGTAGAATGTTTCTCAGTTGTAATATAAACAAAAAAGAGACAGTACATACAGTGAATCATTTTAAAGAAAGAAAAATGTTAAACAAAGTTTTGGAAGACACCCAACAGAAAATTAGGCGTGCTTATTCTGCACAGGTTTACAATAAAGCCTCGCACAATGAAGTAGGTCCATTACTCAAATACAGAAAAAGGAAAATCAGATTTAAGCCACAAATGTAATTTTTATGGAAAATAAATTATTTGCCCAGAACTTAGATCTACATAGAACCATCAAAAGTATATTAGGTTTTAATGGTAAAATCGGTCTCAAAACATATTTTAAAATAGTGTTTCTTTCAATATACAGGTCGACTTTCTATAATCCGGCACCATTGGGACCTGAGGTGTGCCGGATTAGTGAAAATGCAGAATTACGGAAGGATCACATTAAGCAATAGCTAACCACCTCATCATACCTTTAAAACATCAAAGGATTCAAAGGTTCACTTAATGTCAGAGAAATGTATACGACATGGACTAGAAGGGCCCAGATGGCCTGTTTCCGTGCTGTAATTGTTAATATACATCCTGAAATGCTTTTTCTTCACAACCATCTACAAAAATAGAGAGGTGCCCCAAAGAATGAACAACAATTAAATGTTAGAACCCCTAAGTTCCCCCTCCCTCCCGTGCGTAAGCAGCAGCGAGCAACAATCCCCCTCCCCACCGGCAAAAAATAAAGCGCACCCTCTACCAGCACTCAAGCGTGAGCTAAGCAATAGCAAAGACACAGACTTGCAGTTGCCCCAAAGACTACATTGCACTCGCAGTTACTGAGGGAATCCTCATTAGTTTCTTTTCCTCCGCTTAGTAATATGCTTAAATTCAACGGGTCGCCACGTCTGATCTGATTTCATAGGCAGAAGAGAACAGTGCGCCGGCCGGGCGACGCCAGAGGGCAGTGCGCGACTCCCGGCAGGCGGACCAACCCAGCGCATGCCAGCACCCCCGCCGCTGGCGGGTGAGACAGGCAGGTGCTGGGCAGCCGCGCCTCACGCAGATGATATTAATAAATGCAGGAAAACAAGCAGGAATCGCCTGTCTGTGCTTACAAGAACACGCTAACACGTGAACAGATCTAGCGCAACCAAAACAATGCGCAGCAGATTGGTACGGTGGCCCGGAAAATTTGAAATTACAGTGGCGCAGAAAATTTGAAATCAGTGTGGATTATCGAAGGAACCAGATTACAGGTAGTCGGATTAGTGAATGTCGACCTGTATTATCTTAAGTATTAGTGTCATAGTTTTAAAATGATTTCAATGATCATAACGTGTGAATGTACAGGTTGTTCTGTGCCACCCACAACCAGTTGGCTAAGAATATTACCACTGGCTAATTTGTCGTAAATTACACAGCTTGTAGCCCACTTCAAATCAGTGATACTTTAATAAGCATCAGATGGACTTCATTCAATTCTTACATGCTGATAAAACTATGTCCATTCTGAAATTTAAAGAAACATAGAAACATAGAAAATAGGTGCAGGAGTAAGCCATTCGGCCCTTCGAGCCTGCAATGCCATTCAGTATGATCATGGCTGATCATCCAACTCAGAACCCTGTACCTGCCTTCCCTCCATACCTCCTGATCCCTTTAGCCACAAGGGCCATATCTAACTTCCTCTTAAATATAGCCAATGAACTAGCCTCAACTGTTTCCTGTGGCAGAGAATTCCACAGATTCACCACTCTGTGTGAAGAAATTTTTCCTCATCTCAGTCCTAAAAGGCTTCCCCTTTATCCTCAAACTGTGACCCCTCGTTCTGGACTTCCCCAACATCGAGAACAATCTTCCTGCATCTAGCTTGTCCAATCTCTTTAGAATTTTATACGTTTCAATAAGATCCCCCCTCAAACACCCATGACTAACTGAAAAAATATCACTCAGCAGAAATAAAAAGAATTTTCCTAGCATGAAGCACCATGTATCAGCATTATCTTGATCCAAATGAGAGCTGTCTTTGATGGCACTTCAGGTGCTCGAAATAGACTATAAGGCCTCAGCAGGAGCTGATGCAGAATTGCTGCCCTACTAGAATACACTTGGTTGTCTTTAATGGAAAATAAAGCTGGAAGCAGAGCTTTGCCTTCAGTCAAAAGCTGTAATCCATCTATACAAATGTTTAAATATCTCGAGCATTCTGGGACTTCTAAAATCGACTAAAATTAAATAATCTCAACAAGAGCCCTAACATTGGGCTCTACAAATTCAGCAGTTTGTCTGTAGGAGTGAGGAAACACTGGAGTTTCAGCAAATGAAGAGCTGATTCTAGCTAGCAAGATTTATTCCACCTGGTTCACATACTTTCCATTAATTTATCTTCAATGTTTTCATGTTTCTGTTCCCACCACTCCCCTCACCTCTTCCCTACCATATCCTAACTTAAACTCATTATTGTTGAACATCATTCCAATTACACACTATTCTGCTTTCCTTGGCAAACTAAAATTGCATTTACAAATATTCACCAAACTAGATCCCATTTAGGAAAATCAAGCAGAAGCAGGCACAAATTCAGCTAATCTGAGGCACAATGTGTACACAACAGGCAGGCTAGATTTGCATTTTCTGAGACAAATATCACCAGTGCTGAAAGTGCTACCTTGTTACAGCCAACAGATGGTACTATTTGAATATCCATTAATGAAAGCTTGGGAGGCTGACACAGGAATGGTTATTTGCAAATGATTATGTTTTTAAATTAACTCAAAATGGAAAGAATTTTTTTAAAGGTACAATTTGTGATTAAAGAGAAGCTAACTGCACAGAATTAATGAAATTGAGATAGGACTCAAACTACTCATAATCCAAGTTTTCAAACTATTGCTCTGATGGAATTTACAGAAGAGTCCCAATCCCAAAGTTTAGCAAAATTACACAAAGAATCTACAAGCAGAAGGGGGAAAGGGAGGACATTAGGAATTGGAGGCCCATCTCTCTCCTGAATGTGGACTACAAGATCCTGTCCAAAGCTATTGCCAACTGGGTCAAGTCTGCTCTGGGACAGGTGATCCACCCGGACCAAACCTATGCTGTACCGGGCAAAAAGATCTCGGACAGCCTCGCGCTGCTGAGGGACACCATCGCTTACGTGCAGGATGGGGAGTGGACACCTGCCTGGTCAGTTTGGACCAGGAGAAAGCCTTCGACAGGATATCGCACACATACATGACGGTCGTACTCTCCAAAATGGGATTTGGGGAGGGAATCCAGAATTGGATCAGACTACTCTATACAGACATCTGTAGTGCAGTCCAGGTCAACGGGTGGGAAACAGACAGCTTCCCCATCAGGTCTAGAGTCAGGCAGGGCTGCCCTCTCTCCCGTCTTGTTTATGTGCTGCATACAGCCCTTTGCCAATGCCATCAGGAGGGACGAGGGCATAAGAGGGGTGACACTGCAAGGCAGTGGAGGGATCCAAGTGAAAAGCTCCCTGTACATGGACGACGTCACCGTCTTCTGCTCTGATCCAAGGTCAGTTCACAGGCTAATTAGCATCTGCGAACAGTTTGAGCTAGCGTCGGTGGCCAGGGTCAACTGCACAAAGAACGAAGCCGTGCTCTTTGGCAACAGGCCTGAACAATCCAGTGTCCCCTTCACCATCAGGTCTGATCACCTGAAGGTGTTGCGGATCTGGTTCAGAGGGGCCCAGGCATGCAACAAGAACTGGCAGGAGTGGACTGCCAAGGTGAAACAGAAACTGGGATTGTGGGGAGGGCGCACCCTGTCGATAACAGGCAAGAACCTGGTCATTGGCTGTGAGGTGTTCTCAGGGCTGCTGTACTTGGCGCAGGTGTGGCCCGTCCCCCGCTCCTACAGCTCGGAAATCACCCGAGCTGTCTTCAGATTTGTCTGGGGATCCAAGATGGAGCGTTCAGGCGGATCGTCATGCACAAGTCCCTGGACAATGGGTGCAAGAACGTCCACAATGTCACCCTCACCCTGATGGCCAGCTTTGTGTGTGGCTGCATCAGATTGTGTATAGAACCCAGATATGTGGGCACCAAGTACCACTATGTGCCCAGGTTCTACCTGTCGCCCTGGCTACGAAGGATGGGTCTGGCTCCACTCCTGCGCAACGCCCCAGTCAGCTGGTTGTTGCCGCCATACCTGTCCTTCTTAAAAAAGTTCTTCCAGGACAACGTCTTTGGCCACAGGGCCATCAGGCAGTGGTCGGCACGTAATCTCCTGCAGGCACTGCAGGAGAAGGACGTGATGGACACAGTGGGGTGGTTCCCTGAGCAGACCGTCCAGTTCATCTGGCAAAATGCGTCATCGCCAGACCTCACCAACAGGCACCAAGACCTCGCCTGGCTGGTGGTGATAGGGGCCCTCCCAGTCAGATCCCTCCTGTGTGCCCGGAACGTCGTCTCCACACCCCGCTGCCCATGAGAGGACTGCAGTGAGGAGGAGTCTGTGACCCACCTCTTTGCACACTGCAAGTTCGCAGAGAGAGTGTGGAGGCGGATGGACGGGCTAGTGTCACGTTTCATCCCCAGCAGCTGCGTAACAGAGGACTCTCTGATCTACGGGCTGTTCCCAGGGACGCACACGGAGACCAACATCCGGTGCTGCTGGCAGATCATCAACTCAGTGAAAGACGCTCTTTGGTCGGCCCAAAACTTGATGATCTACCAGCACATGGAGATGTCCGTGGGAGAATGCTGCCGACTGGCACATTCTCGGCTGCAGGAGTGCGTGCTGAGGGATGCGCTGAAACTTGCAGCCACCGCAAGGGCCTGGTGGGGAAGGACCACCGTTTAGGTTTCTTCTCCCGCGGGAGTGGGAGGGGTCAGGTGGCGGGAAGCATACCCCTCAACAATGGTGTGGAAAGGTGAAACAACAGAGTGCCACATGGGTGGCTAAAAGTGTGGAAATGTATACACCATAATGGAAACATCTGTAAAGGATTGACAGACATTGAATGGTTTATTGTACATAATTTTATTTTTGAGTAAAGTATATTTTGGTAAAAAAAAATTATTACACTACACCTGTTGTAAAGGTTATGTATGTGAACAGACAATTAGTATAATATGTGACACAACAGTCAACAGGACCAAGAGCCACTTCACAGGGTATGAAAATATATACAGCCTGTGAAACCACGTTAACTTGCAAAATCTTTACCTTTAGGTAAAAGGCAGCTTCTGTTTTTTCACAGTTATTAATGTAATTATAATTTTATTACTACACAGAACCAAAGATTCTACTTTATTCCACTAAATGAGTAGATACTGTTGTTTAAATATACATCATCTAAAGGGACGTGTGATACAAGGTGAGATGTTCCCACATTATTCACAGTCTAGTGCAAAACCTCATTATTAATATTGACATGAACAGATCAGACATCAGTAGCGTGATACATAGCGGATTAGATCTAATTTAGGGGATACACTTGAAGGAAAGGAATGAGTTACAGTCTATCTAAATAAAGAATATTGGGTAGAATAGAGAAAATACAATATTGGAAGCATACCGTCTGCACACACCAGCTGTGTGGTGAAAAAGACACAACAGCACCTCTTTCACCTCAGACGGTTGAAGTTTGATATGGGCACCCAAATCCTAAGGACTTTCTGCAGGGGCACAACTGGGAGCACCCTGACTGGCTGCATCACTGCCTGGTATGGGAACTGTACTTCCCTCAATTGCAGGACTCTGCAGAGTGGTGCGTACAGCCCAGCACATCTGTAGTTGTGAACTTCCCATTATTTAGGACACTTACAAAGACAGGGGTGTAAAAAGGGCCCGAAGGATCATCAGGGACCTGAGTCACCCGAACCACTAACTGTACCAACTACTACCACCTGGGAAACAGCACCACAGCAAAAAAGCCAGGACCCAAGGCTCCGGGACAGCTTCTTCCACCAGGCCATCAGAATGATTAATTCATGCTGACACAATTGTATTTCTATGTTATATTGACTGTCCTGTTGTACATACTATTTATTATAAATTACTATGAATTGCACATTGCACATTTAGGTGGAGACATAACGTAAAGGTTTTTACTCCTCATGTATATGAAGGATGTAAGTAATAAAGTCAATTCAACTCAATTCATTTCAATAAAGAGAGGACTTAAAAAAAAAAACAGGCAGATACAAACCCATTGAATAAAAGTAGTTCGTACATGAGACAAACCAATTCTTGGATGTACACCAACATTTTACCTTGATCCAGAACTGGAGGATGAAATAAAGTAATTGCCAAGGCAATAACTATAGTAATGGAAGAATTTAAGCTAATCTAAACTAACTAGGACAATATTATCTCAGCTTGTAAGGTAAGGATTTCTAAGAATTATAACAGTCTATAAACAGCAACGAGAAGAAAACATCATGAGTAATGGGAACAATTAAAGTTCAACATAAATATAGGTCAGATCTTAAGTATTAGTGTTACAATATGATGACATTTGTAATGACAAGGACTGGATAGGTTATACATATCAAATAAGCCTGTCACATTTAAAGAGGACAATTCTTATGTACAGCAGGAATCTTTTCAGAATGTTCCTGGCATGTTTGATGGAGAAGTAGAGGAACTGTGAAGAGTGCAAATATATTAGACCAATGTAAAACAACGGTGCCAAACTTCAACGTATTTGTGTTTGGTTGAAATGTAAATCAAGGAATTCAAAAGAATAATCAAAAGCAAAATGTAGCAGGTTTAAAATGGTTTCAACACAAAGAAAATGAAAGGATTGTTAAAAAGGGACATCAAAATGGGAAAGAAAAGTTCTACCTGAATTGGCAAAATGAAACAGGGGTGGCCATGAACACTTCAGTTAGGGCAAGTAAGTAACAGAGCAAGGTAACTCTGCTAAGGACATTATGTCTAACATTACACATTACATCACGCTAGGAAAGGAGATGGAAGGTGGACCGCACCCCCCGCCCCATGCCTCAATGAATTGTCTTACATACCATTCATACAGATCAAGTTTTTCACTTTTCCTGACAATAATAAACCAATTTAGCAACGGGTAGGTCAAATACTATCTGTTCCATTATTAATGCAAACAGTGCAGCAGACCTGGAAGACATGCAATACTTATAATACTCAATGCACATCTTAAGAGGGATTCAAATGAGACCACTAGAAAGGAAAACAGTGAAATACACAGATCTTCAAGCCTAACAAATTCTAAAATTTAAACAGGGATTCAAAGTTGCTGTTCAAATCACGTGATGTTTTTAAGCTTGATGATGTATTTACTTCACCTTCTCAAGTAAAACCTCTGCACATTTCTCATTGCTTTGGTTTTCTGGGTACAATAATTTTCTTCACAATACCATGTACATTATAAACTCTTAAAAGCCAAGAACAAACTTTTGGGAGAATTCAATGGTCAGATGACCAGATTCAAGTCAAGGTGAAGGGTCTCTCCTCAAAACATTCACTGTCCAATTCCCTCCACAAATGCTGCCAGACCCACTGACTTCCTCCAACAGATGGCTTTGTGCTTCAAATTCCAGCGATCTCCAGTCTCAAGTCTCTGTAATTTTCAATATCTCTTTAATTGCACTATACTACCTTATATTGATGATGTAGCTGATGTGCCATGAACTCCCTTCAACAAAGCTCCATGTTAAGTGCACTAATAGTAATGTTCCCAATTTTATTTATAGCAATGAATGAAGTACACTTTGGCAAATTTTCAATTACAGAATGCATTTTTAAATGAAAAAAGCCCAGTTGAAATCAGCAGTACCCAATTCTCTGACCAATAAAAGAAATTTATATGGAGAAATTCACTGAGTTGATGTCAGTTCTATAAGCAAATACAATATTTTTCAATAATCCCAATCGAAATTTATTAGTTAACTTGCTAGAGACAGCAAAAGTAGATTTTTCAAAGGCACTTATTCAACAGACTTGAAAATAGCTGCACCTGAGAGAAATTATCTGACTTGAAGCAAAACACAAGCATTTAAAACTAGATAACATATTACGTTGTTGGACATAATGAAGTAGTAATGAAAAATCGAACAACTTTCAATTCTAATGTCATAAATTTCTAATTTTGTAACTTTATCATCCGCAGTCCCAGGATGCAATAAAAAAAATTGCAAGAGCTTATCCTCAAATCTAATATTATCAAGATCATAAATTTGAAATGTGCTTATTTAGCAAACTATGCATTCACTTACTGCCATGAATGTTGCTGTGCTAAGTCTTTACCAATCAACGAATAACTAGATTACAGAAATGGATTGGTTAACTATTGCAATATATAATGATACAGATCAGGACCAACAACACAAACAAAAATGATGAAAATAAACATAATGAAAATAAATATGAGAAAATACACAAATGAAACAAAAATGTGGATTATCTAATTACAAGTATTAATTGACGCACTCATCAAATTGTTACGATGAAGCAATGAGAAAGAAACTAGAATTTTGCAAACATATTCTAAGCATTAATGACAACTATATTGAACAAAGGACAAAATCATCAATAATATACATGATTAATGTGATCACAATTCAATGCATTATCTTATTAACTTTCTACAAAGTATTCAAAAATATAAATTAGTTGATAGTATGTGCTATGCAGCATACCTGGCAGGGCATAATGCCCTGGAATTCCACATCCCCTCTAACTTGGTATCCTGGGCCTCAGCCCAAAATCCTACTGCCCCCCTACCCTGAATGCTGCTTCTGATGGAACCCCACACATTAACTCTGCCTGAGAGGTTACCTCAAAACTCATGGATCATTCATTGCTTTAGATACTCCTATCCTCACAAAACATTGACGAACATTTTGCAATAGTGTTACCTAAGATTATTGCACGAGAAGGGAGACCATGAGACGAGGGCAGGACCTCTGTGAATTTTCTTTTAATGCAAGAGGGAGAGCAGGGGGAGAATGAATTATATTATGTCTGTCAGGGGACCAATTTTATAAGTAGACTATTTGGCAGGCGCGGTACAATCAGGCTATTGAAACCATCTGCATTGTCCACTGAGGGTCACGGATACTCAACCTTCATCAATATCATCCCCCTACAAAAGCAAAACACAAATAAATCAAAATAGGGGCATCAGTGATAGTAAAAGTCAGTGTCTGTTTGGACTCCATTTTAAGCACACTCAGTTCTCACTTGCTGTGTCATTTGCTCATTGTTTGATCGATCGGTGCTCACACTTTGATACGTTTTGTTGCACTTTCTACCAATGAGTCAAAAGCATGCACCATGCATACTGATGACCAAAGGAAAAGGAGTGACCCACAACAGAAAATGCTCTACTAATTTCCCAATAGCAGGATTTTGTTGCAAGTGCTTCAAAATACCTCAAAACACGTGCAGAAGACTTTTTATGTGCAAGTTTTCCATGAAAACAGGTGCAAGTCTTCACTTCCAGGACTTAAAATTTTTTTAACTTACTTTTCATCAACCAATTTCAACTTCCTTTCAGACTCTATCATCCTCCTCTAACATCCCTCTCTATCTATCCAAATTAAACATATATTATCAGTTCAAAGGCACACTGTTGTACCTATCCACCACTAAGGCCCAGATATCCAGTCACTTGATGTTTATGAGAGTGTATGCTTTCAGCAGGCTTTGTCAAAAACACTAGAGGTGAAATTTGCAGAAAAATAATGAACAAACATCATAAACTGCAAGATGCCGCACCTTACTTTGGAAATCGCTTTTCCCCTTTCTAGTCTGATGAGATCACCCACATCACATGACCAATTGAATGAATTAGTTTTATACTTTCTGCCAAATTATATAGCATTAAAAAATGACAGAAATTATAAACAAGTTATCTCGATTTTGTCTCAGCAGATAAGATTTAACTTACTTCGACTGACCAGAATTTCCTTCTGCAGCACATCTATCTTGGTTGTATGCTTTTCTCTACCTCTGCCTAATGTTACTGCTTCAGTTTTATATCAAATTCTAATGCTTACAACATGAAAGCATGGTTCAGTTGAAAGCAACACAAATCACTATATTAAAGTTATATTCTTAAATGCTGCTTAGAGTGATGAATATCAAGTTGCACAGACATTAGTTTTTAATTCTATGTATATGATTTTTACCTTTAGCCCATGAATTGTCTTTGGATAAATTTTGTTCCGAGCTAGAGTGCTTCCTTTCACCAAAAAACACATGATTTACTCTGTACTTAAGTATCATTAATCCACTAAAAGCAACACAAGTGCCACCTGGTGGAGCTCTGAACCACTGCAGGTGTGGCATCTGCAATTCATTAAGATTGTTTAATGTCATTTCCAGTACACCAAGTGTAAAGGAAAAGGCAGTAATTGTTGCTCTGGATTCGATGCAGCACCAAAATAAAACACAAAACACAATAAATATAAATACATAAAATAGCTGACATACATGGATTTTATGTCCATAAAATGATGCTGGCACAGGAGTATCTGGACATTAGGTGATTCTGACAGGAAATGATAAAATAGTGGTGGAGTATGGAGGGGTGAGTTAGTTGGAGATGTTGATCAACCTTAGTGCTGGGGGAAAGTAACTGTTTTTGAGCCTGGTGGTCTTGGCACGGAAGCTATGTAGCCTCCTCCGTGACAGGAGTGGGACAAACAGTCCATCAGCAGGGTGGGTGGGATTCTTCATGATGTTACTGGCCCTCTTCTGGCACCCTTATCTATATATGTTCTTGATGGTGGGTAGGCTGGTGCTGGTGATGCATTGGGCATTTTTGACTACCCGTTGTAGAGCCTTCCTGAGCATAGAAGTGCAGTTTCTGTATCATTCAGCGATGCGTGTTAGGATGTTCTCTACTGCACATCCATAGAACGTCATGAGTATAGATGTACATAGACCAGCTCTTTACAGCCTCCTCAGAAAGTAGAGGTGTTGCTGAGCTTTCCTGATTGTGTGGAATGTGCTCCAAGCCATGAAAAGTTGTGCAAGATGCGTACTCCCAAGAGTTTGAAACTGCTCACGATCAAATGTATTCAAAAGATTCGAGAAGCTCCAGGCTTGAAGGCAAACTGGTTTTATTTTTATTTAAATTTAAACTTCTTTACCTTTGCAAAAGCACGCATAAAAAGTATTTAACCTATTACTTGGCAGTTTCAACACCAAAGTTTACAGAGCTACTCTGGATATGTGTATGGATATATGGAAGTAATTTGCTTTCTGGTCAACTCAGTACTAAAAGTTGCAGAACATGGATCATTTCAAGCTTGGGGGCCTGCAACCAATCAATGATGCATTTCTTATTTACATTTCTAAACCAACACAGAAATGATGATTGCAATATTTTCACATTATGGGAAGGAAATACTCAAGAGCATTCATCAGTCATAGAACATAGACTTCTTTTCATTTCACTGGAAAATTTGCTGCAGAAAACACAATGTTCTATTCCAAGACATTACAAATCAGTAAGAAAATTATTTTAAATTCATGTTCTCCATATGAGAAGGTCATCCATGCTGAAACTATATCAAATAGTAGTCAACAGATGGTGAATTATAAACATTTCTGAGCAGAAAATTATTATCCAAATTACTCTCATAAAGAAGACCACAATCTTGTTGTGGTTTGGAGACTTGCATGCCTCAATGACAGAGACAGCAGTGTTGGATGGAGTCAGGGCTTTATGCAATGACTCTTGGTAGTGTCACTCATGCCAAACAGGTCAAAGGGTAGAGAGCAGACTGTGCGGTCCACCCGTCCTCCAGGTTCGGAGATTTAAATCAGAGTAAGCTGGTAAAAGAAAACTGTCACAGATCCAGCACTAAAGAATCCTTCTACATCTGAGCGCGATGCTATTCCTGAGTCTCCACCCATGTCTTGCACGACTGACAATAGTAGAAACCAAGAGGAAGCTACTGACATGATGAAGGAAGCCCTGAACACCACCAGAGATGGAGGACCTTCACCTAAACGCCAGCAGAGTAATGAGCAGTAAGTAAGTATGCTCATAAAGGTCAATTGAAACAAATTTTTTGTTCAGTTATTTCAGGGTGGTGTGGTGTGACATCGATGAAAGTTACTGAACAAAAAAGTGCCTCTAATAGCATTGTTTATGTTGTGTGTAGTAGGTTGTGTCTATCCAATTTTATAGAGCTTTTCAAGGATGTTACCAGGAGTGTTGATGACAAGGCAGTGGATGATGTTTACATGGGCAAGGCATTTGACAAGGTCCCGTGAAGGTTAAGTCGGTGGCATTCAACATGAGGTAGTAAATTGGATTAGATAATTGGCTTTGCTGGAGAAGCCAGAGAGTGGCAGCAGACAGTTGCTTCTCTGACTGGAGACCTGTAACTAGTGGAGTGCAGCAGGGATTGGTGTTGGCTCCGTTGTTTGTCATCTATATCAATGAACTGGATGATAATGTGGTTAACTGGATCAGAAAATTTGTGGATGACACTAAGATTAGTGGTGTCGTGGTCAGCGAAGACGACTGTCAAAGCTTGCAACAAGATCTGGACCGACTGGAAAAATGGGCAAAAAAAGGCAGATTGAATTTAATGCAAATAAGTGTGAGGTGTTGCATTTCAGTAGGACCATCCAGGGTAGATCTTACATGGTGAATGGTAGGGTACTGAGGAGTGCAATAGAACTAAGGGATCTGGGATACAAGTTGCTGGAAACCACTGTTTTTTTAATAATACTTTTTGAGATTTGTACTTTTTTAAAAATTCATGTACTTTTCACAGTATGTGGTAGTCTATCCCTACTCACTGACAGAAAGCAGTATAGCAGCTAAACTAACGGTTTATAGCCTTTCTCATTTTTCCTTGGCTAAGTATTAGCATATTACCCATGTGATATAATTGTTTTAATTATGTAGCCTATTAGCTAGTTTATTCCTATCTAAGGAATTTCTTATTTATAAAGGTGATGGATTTTTCAAAGGTACCAACTTTTCTTCTGCTTTTCTTCATATTCACCCCTTTTTATTTAGTTTGCTTAGTATTTGTATGCTTGTACTCGAAAATAAGCTGAAATCTTGGAATTAAGACTTTGTCATTCCTGACTCCAGAAGAACCCCAAGGATCAGAAAATAAACAGAGCTCCAACAATTTGGCACCCAAATACAGGATGATTAGCTGAAGTAAAAAAAAATGGACTGAGAAAGGAAGTTTTAAGCATGTAGCTGGGAGGTAGGACATTCCTCCATTCCTTAATTGTCCAAGAATAAAAACCTTCAGTACATAATTTATTTTATTTGTAGCGGATTTTTTGTGGTTGTACAATCTGCGTTGAGCCAGTATAAATTATCGGAAACCCAGGGTCTGATATTATAGTCACAACAGAATTATTGTACAAGTTGTCAGACAAGAGGCCGACAAGTTTTAAGATATCGAACGGATGTTTGTTTGGTTGAAACCTGATATTATAGTCACAACAGAGTTGTGAGTTTTGTCAGATTTTTGATGTCTAAAAATGAAGAGCACTCTTTCAGATCGAAACTAATACAATGGCCAAAGCTTTGAAATGGACCAGCGGGTCCCTTGAATTCCCAGCTGAAGTTAACAGAAATCTTAAGCACATACTAAACTGATACATATAATCAATACTGTTGGGAAAGAAATATGGAAGAAATGTGCAATCGATACTAAGTCTAGATCAAAAAGATGCGGTTAAGAACTAAACAAAACAGCTTGGACTCTAGCAAACTTAACAAAGCTGCGAAGGCGCAAGCTTATTGAGTTGCACATCCAGACAAATACTTTAAGACGCAAACGCACTGATCTAGAAAATCAATTGGATGAAAAAGGAAGGAAAAAAAAGGCATAATATGCTAAAAGTGCCGTATGAAAAATACAATAAGTCACCAAAAAGACACTGAACAGAACGGGTAAAAAGACAACATGAAAATTATGTCCATAGTCAAGAGCTCTGTTCAAAGTTACAAAGTGAAATTACACAAATTCACCTTGCACAGGCAGACAACCCAGTGGGCGGCATTAATGGTGATGACAATCATGTTGAAAGGCAGCCAACAGTAACTAGTCCCAAGAAACAGCGACGCCTTTGGAACTCCAGGGAACTGCAAAATGATATTGACTCAACAGAGACCTCTAGTGGCTCAGGTGATGATGGCAGTAATGAGTAGAGATTTGCCTCAGTACTAACTAGAGTGAAAACATGCAAGACTAATGATGGAGAGTATGAAAAGAAACAGGTTTGTCATCAACTACCAGATCCAGAAAAAAAAAATGACAAATGGTCCAGGGGAGTTCCACATCTTTAAAAAGGAAGCTTAAGGACTTGGCTGAACTTCAATAAATTAAGAATATATACAAATTGCATCCATATGATAGCATTCAAATTTTAGCTACCATGCTAATAGTTCAGCAAAAAAAAACTAGTTGACACGGCAAGTTAAAGATAGTATCGGAGAGGATAAACAGGATTTACCTGCTGGTTGGGAAGCAATTAATACAGCATGATTGGAGGGACAAACCCCAAACCAGATTGATTGGAAGAAAGTAGTTGATTGGAAACAAAAGCCTTCAGAGGATGTTTCTGAATATGGTGTCTGCAATAGGACAGTTTGGCTCAGTTACTCATGAATTCCAGGAATAAATGAAGATAATATTGAAGATGTTATATATGGCCCTCTCAAGTCAACTTATTTAGATGGTGTGAAACCAGATGTTGCCAAAATGCTGAAGCTAACAAAAAAAAAATTGGAGTGGAACTGCTGTTTCCAGCAGTGAACTGGTACTAGCTGCCAAACAGGTGGAGCAATATACCTATGTCTGAATAAGATCGGTACAGACGGGTCAGCACCTACTAACCAAAAGAACAAGCAAAATTTGGATATGCAAATTATGTGGTAGAAGGGGACATCAGACTCGACCTTGCTGGTATAAGAAATCAACATCACCACAAGGTCAACAGCAAGCTCACTCCCCACCTCACAAGGGAAGGAAAATGCTGAATGGACAGCACAAGTTCAGGCTACAATTGCATATGTAATGGAGACGTTGTCAAAGTTGCAAAAATTACTTTACCGAAGTGCCAATGAACACATTTCACTGGATTTGTTTGTGAAGAATTATGTCAACTGATGAACACTGAATGGTCTTTTCATTGCCCACATCATCCAGAGTCATCAGGACAAGTTCAAAGAATGAATGGCATCATTAAACAACGGCTGGCTAAGTATTACAAGGAAATCGTATAATGGCTGACAGCTCTTCCTTTGGTTTTATGCAGCATCAGGGCAATCCTAAACAAGAAAACAAAACTGAGTCCGTTTGAAGTGGTGACGGGGCAACGTACATCACTACTGGAAGCTGTCGATCTCAGAGAGGCTAATGTACATGTTATGTCAGATAGTTTAGTTGATTATTATGCAAAACTAACACAAGCTATTCAGTCTGCTTCCCAACAGGTTTTTGCTGCTTGGAGTGGTCCATCAGACGGAGGACACATCTTGATTCCTGTTCAGCGGGTCCTGGTCAAGAAACCGCGTAAGGAACCCCTGGGAGTTTAGTGAGAAGGTCCTTACTAGGTACCGTTAATTACCAATGCAGTAGTTAAAAGTACGGCGGTACAAGTAAGTGGACACATGCCAGCCACTGCAAGCGAGCTAAAGTGACTCCAGATTAAGACAAGTGCTGTGAGAAGACTTGTTGCACAACTATAATCATAGGATATTATCATAATCTACATGTTTTGCATTTGTTTAAAATTGATTACTCTGTAACATAGATACATTTTTCTGCCTCTAAATTTTCAGGTGTGATTCTGCCAGGGTCCCTTACAGAATCAAAGGGGTGGGGGGGGGGTGCTGTGGGAAACCAGTTTTTAAAACTATACTTTCTATAAGATTTGTACTTTTTAACAAACTCATGTCTTTTTCACAGTGTGTGGTAGTCTATCCCCACTCACTGGTAGAAAGCGGTATAGCAGTTCAACTGAGTTTATCACCTTTCTCACTGGCACATTACCCAAGGGATGTAATTGTTTTAACTACATAGCTTATTAGCTAGTTTATTCCTATCTCAGGAATTTCTTATATTACCTATAAAAGTGATGGATTTTTCAGAAGCACAATCTTCTCTTTAGCTTCTGTATTCTTTTGCCTTCATATTCACCTCTCAGCATCATTTATCAGCTCTATTATTTAGTTTGTTTAGTAGTTTTATGTTTGTTTGTAGTCTAAACTAAACTAAAATCTTGGAATTGATTGTTCGTCATTCCTAACTCTAGGAAGGATCAGAAAATAAACAGAAATCCAACAAGGTCCATAATTCATTGGAAGTGGTGTCACAGGTAGATAGGATCCTAATGAAAGCTTTTGGTACATTGGCCATCACAGATCAAAGTACTGAGTACAGGAGTTGGGATGTTATGCTGAAGTTGTATAAGACCTTGGTGAAGCCTAATTTGTAGTAGCGTGTGCAGTTTTGGTCATCTACCTACAGGAAATATGTCAATGAGATTTCAAGAGTCCTGAGAAAATTTACAAGGATGTTGCCGGGTCTGGAGGACCTGAGTATAAGGGAAGATTGAATAAGCTGGAACTTTATTCCCTAGAATGTAGAAGCTTGAGAGGAGATTTAATAGAGGTATACAAAGTTATGACAGGTATAGATAGGGCAAATGCAAGAAGGCTTTTTCCACTGAGGTTGGTTGAGACTACGAGAAGTCATGAGTTAAGGGTGAAAGGTGAACTGTTCAAGGGGAACATGAGGGGAAACTTCACTCAAAGGTGGATGCAGTTTCAATTTAGGAGGAGTTTGGATAGGCACATGTATGGTAGGGGTATGGAAGGCTATGGTCCGGGTGCAGGTCAATGGGACTATGCAATTTAAATGGTTCGGCACAGACTAGATGAGCCAAAGGGACAGTTTCTGTCTTGTAGTTTCCAATGACTCTATGATGGCACTTGCCTATAAATTTAATTGCATAGAGTACACAAATGTTATAATAATAACAGCTATCATTACTAAATTAGAAAGCCCCATGGGTTCATTGTGTTAGCTTTATTACATTCTTCAGGTAACCTCTATTTCAGTTCTGAGAAATGCTACATTGTTTGAAGCACAATTTTCAACCCAAAAAAAATCAATAAATTGCTGGTTGTTTTATGGAGAGAAGCAGGGAATTTTGCTTATGGCAAAGTCAACATTTAACCTTTGTTAGCTCTAGCAAAACAGATTATCAAGTAATTTTGCTCATTTTTTTTTTGTGGATTAGCAGAGAAACAGACCCAATGGCCCCACTATCCATGCTCACAAAGTAACCTGCCCGAGCCGGTTCCATTTAGTTACATTTGCCCCATCTTTCCTTTCCATGTACATGTCTATATGTCATTTACTGTAAATGTTGTGATTACATCTATGTCTACTACCTCCCTTGCAGCCTGTTCCACATACCCATCCTGTGTATGGAAAAAGTTGCTCCTCAGATACCCTTCAAGTACTCCCCCTCTCACTTTAAATCTATGCCTTCTGGTTGTACACTCTCCTCACCTGGGAAATAGACTGTGATCATTCCTGTTATCTATGCCCTTCATGATTTTATTCCCTATACCTCTACAAGGTCAGCCTCCAGTGCTCCAAGAAAAAAAACAGCCTATTATCTGTTTTAAGACCTCCTGCATCTCATGTTTATAATATAGAAATGTTCAAAGAGACCACTTTTATTTTCCACGAATTCCCCTAATTACCTTCTCCACAGTGAATACAGATAAAAACTACTTATTAAAGATCTTACACATTTTTCTGTGGCTCCACTGTGATCCCTAATTTTCACAGGATTATTCTAAAGGACAGCAATAAAACTAAATCAATGCTTAAAAGTTAAGGAAAGGAAAAAAGTAGTAAGCAGATGCAAATGAAAAAAATTAATACAGTTCCCAGGCACTTTAACAAGATGGAGATAACAAGACTTATTCAGATATACCCATTCAATATCCTTCAAAACACAACACATTCCTTCCACTTCCCGGAACAGTTTAAATCCAAAAAGACTGACATGGCCAAAATCTCTAAGACAATGGTTTTAATCAATTTAAGTTTATTGTCATGTACACATAAAACTGAATAAAAAACAAAACAGGAAAACTTAGAAAGCAATTCTACATTCCAATACAGAAGAAGTAAAAGCTGTTATGAAGTTTTTCTGAATAAGAAAAGCTCTTGGAGTTTGCATTAAACTTATTTAAGTGGTATTGAACAACAAAAATCCAAAGGGTTTCATTATGCTTCTACATGTCAAAGAAAACATATATCCATGGACATTCTGGCATATGAAATAATGCTATCAGGCTATCACCGAACAGCTATCATTTTCTCTACAAATCAAGGAGAGACTGCAGATAACCTACCTGCAAAAATACAGTATGCATTCTCCATACAACATATTAGTATCCTATAACTTTACCCTTCACAACTTACAGGAAGGCATGAAGTTCTGTAGCTATTCTACGAAGAAGATCATGAGCAGCATTTGCACCATTAGTTCTTTCTTTTAGAGAAGAGGAATATTCTTGTTGTGATATATGTCCTAGTATTATATTACAATTCTAACATTTTTATACAGCTATTTTGTAAAATATACCTAGAGCTACATTCAGGCACTGATATCTGAAGTGTCTCCAAAGAAAATATTTTAGTTTTCATGAGAATATTAAGTATATTTTAATAACTTTAAATTACAACATATTATCAAGGAGTACTCACCAAACAAGGTAAGCTTGAGTATTCTACTACACTGGGTAGCAAAGGAAAGATCTGAGCTATCAAATATGGTTATAAGATCTCCATCTGCAAAAAAAAACACATAAAATAAACAGCTATTCATGAACGATTGAAGAAGGAATAAAGCTGCTTATTTTGTGCAATAATATGCAGAGAAAAATGAGGCAGAAACTGATTAGCAAGTACCCATACAAAAAAAAGTGTATTAACATTTCAAACTTCCAGAACACAAATTTAAAAGATGAGTAAATTGATCAAAAGTTGGCAAAGGCAAGAGTTGTTTTATCTTGTTCCTGAAGCAGCAAATGGACCTTAAGATTTCTTCCTAAAGATTACACTCCATAAAAAGCAAACACTTGCTGCAATAAAATATTAAGACTAGATTACATTTCTGGAGTTTAATTTTTGGAACCAATAATTTCCAAACTTCCAAGTTCTACCACCATATTTGAAGTGTCGAAATTAACAATCATGAGGAAACTAGGAATTAATAAAAAATATTTTTAAATTTAGACAAAATACTTTAAGTCAACTCTATGCAATTGCTGAAGTTTGCAGCATAATAAATAACAACTTTGGAAAACATATTCCAGGTAATTTGAAAAATATATCAGTTATTTTAAAATCAAGGTTCTAATCGCATTGTGCATTGTGGTTGAGATTAGTAAAGCATGATCTGAAAACAAGATGCTGAAGATTTGGAATAAAGGCAAAACATGCTGGGAACACCCAGCAGGTCAGGCTGCATCTCTAAAAGTGAAAGTTCGTCATGAATAATCATCAACCCAAAAAAAAATTAACTGTTCCTCTCTTGAAAGATGCTGCCTTTTCTGCTGAATACTTCCAGCATTTTTTGCCTTTATTTCTGATTTCAGGGTTTTTTTTAATGCTTTCTGATGATGATTTGAAATACTTTTCCCGTAAAGATCCCCGTGACAGAACAAAGTAATGCTTGGGTAGCATACAGGTATATAGTAGAAAGAGCCTCCAAGCACTAAAGTGGTAATAAGATGCACCATCCAAGAGGTTAGAAGAAAATGATTAAAATAAACTAAAAATATACTATTTTAAGTACTATGCATCAATCAATTCTAGGTTCAAATTTATTAAAATTTTGGTCTGGAAGACCTAAACTGCAGGAATTGAAATCAACTTCCCCAAGCCTCAGTTTTGTTATAGTTTGGCTTTACCTATATGGCAGCATATTTTCATGTGATGCAATGGAAAACTTTTCAAAGAACAAATTAATTTTCATTACATTAGTTGCTAAGCCATATTACACAATTTTTAATATACAACTGCCCATATCAAATTGTTCATAAGGTGATATGTTTATAGACAGGTAATTAGGGGTTTCCAGAATTTTGACAGAACAATGAAGAATAAACAATATACTTCCAAGATAGGATAATGTGTGATTTGAACAGGACAGCACTCCTACTTGCTTGCTTCCCCCGTCCTTTTAGGTAGCATGGTATTAGGAGTTACTGTTGAAGCTTCTTCACCAAAAATCTGGAACTTCTAAGTTAACAGCACCATGGAAGCATGATCACCAGAGGTACTGCAATGGATGAATGTAATGCCTCACTCCACCTTCACAGGTATAATTCAGGACTGGCAAAAATACTGGGCTTGACAGAAATACCTACAACCTATCACAGAACCAAAAGAAATGCTTTGCTGAATTCCTTCAGCTAATCTTGTACATTCCACACACCATGACCACAGAATACTTAGTGACAGAGGGATAGAATTTCCAAGTTGATGAACTGGATCCCAATCAAGAAATTGGCAAGTCATGGATGCCATGCACATAGTCTCCAACTGTCATGTTGTCAGAGGAATCCCTTTCACCTCTACAATACTGAGTTCTTGCATTCATGCTTGAACTAGGGATGTCATTAAATTAAATTGCACATTAGCATATGAAATCTAACCCAACAATCTGGCCGATCATTATGCTGTCAGCAACTCCAAAGAGCCCCAAGTAAGCCGGCTGCATAGCCCGACATTAACCAAATGTGTTCTTGAAATGCCATTTTTTTGACAGGACTTTGCACCTACCTTCATCTTTGTACTTGATCGTGACTTCGTCATTACTCTGAAGTTTCCCACGGAACACCCGCTGCATCATCAGAACCAGTTCATCATAGGTGATATCCTCATTGTGGATAGGAATCCTGCGAATATCATCACCTAACTGAGCTTTAATGATGAGTTTTCCACTGAGATCCAGTTGCCCATTCATTGTTTCCTCCTGTCAGGCTGTATACCTAGAATATGTAATTAGTAATTACTAATAATTAATGTGACCTAGTTAGAAAGTGAAAGTCGTAGTTTCTAATATTGTGATTAGTCTAGAAACTGGATTTCCATTTCTTTGATGTGCAAAATGGATGCAGTATTTTTCTAATACCAAATCATGGTCAACACAAAACTAGAGCATCCGCACTTTAAGAAATCTCTATTGTGCTTTGCTTCTATTCACAATCCATAGAATATGACTTGCATGTGTTCACAGGTTCCAACTTCAGTTAAACTCACCAAGTTAGTACATTAAAAAACTCTACATAACAGACAGGATATATTCCCAGAAAAGGTGCTCTGGGCAACTCCATGTGAACTCTTCCCATTAACTCTGGTGCTGTATGAAGGACCATGACAATACAAGCTTATCAACGATCCTGTGATTGCAGTATGCTGGTCATGAGTGATTGCAAAGCCTGTGATCATTGAAGGAAGCTCCTGTGAACTTCGTAATATTATGCTGGTTGCTGAAAAGACAGATTGTGCATACAAGAACATCATTTGGCATTGAAGACCATTTAATTAACATTTTATCTCCAATCTCTGTCTGATGTCCTTTTCATTGTTAATTCAAAATTAGGGACCCACTTTTCCATCAAAAGTTGCAATTTCTGCCACCAGTGGAGGAATTTCATGAAGACTGCTAACTAACACAAGGTGATCACTAGCAAAACCAAACATGCAGGAAACAGGTTTTACATACAATTTCACAAACAAAAGTGTGCAAATTGGTCAACTTCTAGGCCCCCAAATAAAGATTACACAATTGCTCTTGTAAACTAAATCATTAAATTGCAATTCCCCCATCCCTGGAAATATTGTTGCTACATTAAACAAAAAAAATCAAAAATAAATTAGATGCAAAATCCTCTAATTAAATATTACATTAAAGGTTTGAAAATACTAAATTAACATGGTTGAACAATTTGAACAAAATTTAATAGTGATATTCAAACATGTTCAAAGAAAAAAAATCAAACAAAATGTTAGTCAATAAACACTCAATTACACTTTGGAAATAAATTCAAGAACTGAGAGATTTCAGGGATCGATCCAAGTAAGTGTCATCATAACATCAAAAGCAACCAAAACAATAATGAAGATACAAGAGACTTGCAGATGCTGAAATTTGGAACAACAAACAATCGCTGGAGGATGCTGCTCTGCTGAGAACCTGATTAAGTCACAACCGTTTATGCCAAAAGCCCACAGCAACGAAACAGAGACCTCGCCTTCACATGACTCAGTGTCAGGTGAACCACGAGCTGGTCCACGTGTTGACAAACACCCATATATTACAGTCTCTCTCAACGGAGGCAATAGAAGCTGCTCTCTTTCCCTTGTCTGCACTGTTCTCCTCCATTGAGATAACAGTGTGGTAACAAGCTCAACAGCAGTCACCAGCTGTTTAGCTGGACAGAATCCTCCCCAAAACTTGTATCTCAGTGCTGATGGGCCAGTCTCCAGCCTTCACAGCAATCTCTTCATACACTAGCAAATTGATTCACTTCACATTGAGCCATGAGATCATCATTTTATTGTTGTAGGAGTGCTAGTGGAAGGCAGGAAAGCAGGTTATCTAGTTGGAGATTTCGTTATCAAGTCCAGAGGGTACCAATGAAAATGGAATGCTATTCCTCAGGCTTGAGTATGATCTTGTTTGTAATATCAGAATCAGATTTATTGTCACTGATTTGTATGACATGAGCTACAGAAAGTTAATCATTCTGGGATTAGGATGGCGAATTAAAGTGACGGGCAACAAAGCCTCTCCTGCAGACTGAATACCAAAAAGTGATCAACCAACTTATAACTGGTTCCTCAAATGTAAAGGACATCACATTGCAGTACACCAGATTGCAAGTAAACTACTGGTTCAACTGATCTGCAGTGTGTTTGGGATTGGAACTGGAATCGGTTTATTATCATCACAGTGTTACAGTGAAAAACTTGTCTTCTCTACTGTGTTTGCAGCATTTTCTGCTTCAGTTTCAGACTTTCAACACAACCAGTAATTTTTTACATAAAAATATTTTCTATGATAAAAATATTGTTTTCATTAAGCTATCACTTCCTTTTGCAGAGCTCGGTAGAGGATTCCAGATACTGAACACCTTGACAAATACCAACTTGGGCAACCACCGGCTCCTGCCCACCCAAATCAACAACCAGTTCAAAAAGGAAACCAAGAAAAGTCATCTTCAGTGATCAAGCAGAATTAAATCTAACAAAATTCTACACCTATGTTGCTAGTACTGCATTAAGCACCAATGTATTATACACTAAAATCAAGAACTTTTAGAAAGATATCCTCATGACCACACAATCATGACAAAAGCAGACAATAGACAGGCTGCCTCGCTACTTGTAAACACTTTTATATTTTGAAGCAGAAAGGAGAAAAGAAAACAGGGTGCTTAGGAGAATGAATCAATATTTTAGACCAAAAAATGCTACTCCCTTTCTACTCAATTCACATCTGGTCTCATGGCTCAAATAAAAATATGGTTCTCAAAAATTATCAGGATCCAAAGCAAAATGAGAAGTCAGCTTCAATTTTCCACCGCACAGCACTGGATATACCTCCAAAACATGCAGTTCATGAATGTTCCAGGAACAATTCTGGTCTGTATTTAAACTGAAGCCAGTAGTGAAGTTGTGGCAAACACAACCTCAGGCATGATTTCCATGTCACTTCAGCAGGTCACATTTAATGTAAAATCTGCCTGTACAGCAAAGGAGGGCCAGAACAACGACATTCTTAACTCAGTCAAGTGGCCTGCTATGTGTTCAAATATTAGTTTTGTGTGCGTAGAATACCAACTTGCAGTAAATATCAAGTGGCTGCTGGCTCTTAAAGGAATCAAATTTCAATATAGACATTCTAGGAAAGGGCAGGGAGAAACAACAAAAAACACACCATTGGCTTTCTTCATTATTATAATGAATGGTATCTAAATTACTAACAGTAAGGCAAGCAATCACACCCCTTAGGTAAGATATGACCAACTGACAGGGACTGGCTGATAAGTTGAAGCAGTCACAGGGAATCAGAAGGTAAATGCTGTAAAATACTTACGTTCATTCAACAAGTACAAGGTTCATGCAGCCTATATGAACAAGGGGCCATACATTTAGAAGGATATAAACATTATCTGCAAAAGTTGTTAAGAGGTGAGATCAAGCACTTGAACCAAAGGAGATAACTTCACTCAACTTCACTTGCCCCATATGTTCCCACAACCAATGGACTCACTTTCAAGGACTGTTCATCTCATGTTCTCAAATATTATTGTTATTTCTTTCTTTTTATATTTGCAGTTTGTTGTCTTCTGCACTCTGGTTGAATGCCCAAGTTCGACGGTCTTTCATTGATTCTGTTATGGTTATTATTTCATAGTTATTGAGTATGCCCACAAGAAAATGAATCACAGGTTATATATGGTGACAGATAAATACTTTGATAATAAACTTACTTAAAACTTAGAACTTTTTGAACTTTGAGGTGAGTTGAGGGGAAATTTAGAAAGAGGGAACAAGATGATAGAACAGAATGAGTACACCTGCAAATAGAGTGAAAGTATAGAGAAATGGTACAAAATACAAATTCTTTTCTTTTGAACAAATGTTGTATACATTCAGATAAACAGCAGATATAGTCATAACACATAGAGAAATATTTGGGTATGACCTGATTGCATTTGCAAGGAAGTTGTTGCAAGGTGTCCACGGCTGAGGACTAAATTTTAGAGCACTTGATCTTTTCACAGGACCGATAAAAGCAAAAAGGTGAAGTAACAGAAAAGAAGGGGATCAGTACTAAGAAGTTATCTTGGCTCATATATCAGGATGTTCATTCAGGTAGGACGGTGATAAAAGGTGGCAAGTATCAATCACCATCAGGGATGTAGGGAGGAGCATTTGGAGAAGTACAGTCTACTCAAGGATAGTCAACATGGCTTTGTGAAGGGAAGGTCGTGCCTCACGAGTTTAATTGAGTTTTTTGAAGAGGTAACAAAAGAAATTGATGAGGGTAGGGTGGTAGATGTGGTCTACATGGATTTTAGCAAGGCATTTGACAAGGTCCCCTATGAGAGGCTCATCCAGGAGGTCATGAGGCATGGGATCAGTGGAATCTTGACTGTTTGGATAAAAAAATTGGCTTACAGGAAGAAAGCAGAGGGTAGTAGTGGAAGAAAAGTATTCTGCCTGGAGGTCGGTGACTCATGGAGTGCCGCAAGGTATGTCCTGCGGCCCCTGCTCTTTGTGATTTTTATAAATGACCTGGATGAAGAGGCGGAAGGATAGGTGAGTAAGTTTGCGGATGACACGAAAATTGGAGGAGTTGTGGACGGAGCTGTAGGTTGTCGAAGGTTACAAGAGGATATAGACAAGATGCAGAGTTGGGCAGAAAAGTGGCAGATGGAGTTCAATCCGGATAAGTGTGAGGTGATGCATTTTGGAAGGACAAACCAGAAGGCTGAGTACAGGGTTAATGGTTGGCTACTTAAGAGAGTGGATGAACAGACGGACCTTGGGGTTCAAATCCATACATCCCTCAAGGTCGATGCACAGGTTGATAGGATAGTTAAGAAGGCCTATGGGATGCTAGGCTTCATTAATAGGGGGATTGAGTTCAACAGTAGAGAGGTCATGTTGCAATTCTACAAATCTCCGGTGAGACCACACTTAACAGTATTGTGTTCAGTTCTGGTCACCTCATTATAGGAAGGATGTGGAAGCTATGGAGAGGGTGCAGAGGAGATTTACCAGGATGTTGCCTGGATTGGAAAACAAGTCAAATGAGGCAAGGTGAGCAGAGCTGGGACTTTTCTCTTTGGAGTGTAGAAGGATGAGAGGGGACTTGATAGAGGTCTACAAGATTATGAGAGGCATAGGTATGGTGGATAGCCAGTACCTGTTCCCCAGGGCACAAATAGCAAACACCGGAGGGCATATATACAAAGTTAAGGGAGAGAAGTTTAGGGGAGACATCAGGGGTAAGTTGTTTTTTTTTTAAACACAGAGTGCTGTGGGTGCCTGGAATGACTTGCCAGGGATGGTGGTGGAGGCTAAAACATTAGGGGTATTTAAGAGCCTCTTGGACTGGCACATGGATGAAAGAAAAATAGAGGGTTACGGGGTAGTGTGGGTTTAGTACTTTTTTTAAAGGAATATATGGAATATAAAGGAATATAAGGAACAACATCGAGGGACGAAGGGCCTGTACTGTGCTGTATTATTCTAATGTCTAGTGATCTAGAGGTACAGGAGCCTGAAGACTCATATTCAATGATACAGGAACAGCAGCTTCTTCTCCACCAGATCTCTGAAAAGTCCACTGCATCATTATTTAGTTTTATTTGCACTACTTATGTATTTTGTAATTTATGTTAACTTTATGTTTTTCTACTGTACTGCTTCCACAACATTATACATTTCACAACATATAATACAGTGCTCATAAACATGACTCTGGAGAACATGTCACTAGTGGGTACTGACTAAAGAGTTCATTTAGCGGGACAAAGCACAAACCAAGAAATACAGGAGTTTGCAAAGAAGGTCGTAGTGGCACAATGCAGAAAAAGGCCCTTCAGCTAATACTCCTCTGAACTCTTGTCCACGTACTGCAGAAATAAACCTGCCTCAACCATTTCCTCTTGCAGCTAGCTCCATGTATCTACCACCTGCTGCATTAAAAAGCTGCCCTGCAGGTTCTTATTAAACCTTTCACTTCTAACTTTAGAAATACATTCTGTAGTTTTCAATTTCATGAACTTCAGTACAGCAATAAGCAGCAACTTCAGGTAACAATCAAGCAGTAAATGCAACTGCTTCTTATAGCAGTACAGTCAGGAATCAACACAGGATTGGTCCATTTTAGATCTGATGAGACAAAATGAATTATTTTTCTCAACAAAGGACTGATGAATTTAAGTGGCAGTTTGCGGAGAAACTTGATCTTGATACAAACATCTCAAATTTAAGAGCAGTCACAAACATAAAATGGTGGTGGTCAAAGCAGAAGGTCAACAGCTTAAAAAAATTTTAAGTGGTGGAGCAGTGGATAGCAAAAAGCCAAAGGATACAGCAAAACACAGATCAGTTAAAAAGCTGGATGGAGAAATGGCAGGATGGAGTCTAATCTGAGTTAGGGTGAGGTGATGCATTCTGGGAGGATACGAGGAAATTATAAAGTAAATGGCAGAATTATGCAATAAATAGCAGGATCCTTCGTAGTATTAATGCACGGGGATCCTGAGATTCCTTGCTCCCTCTAAGTGGCAACATATTGTATGCTTGCCTTCATTGGTCAGAGCACTGAGTAAAAAAGTCAGCAAGTCAAGTTGCAGCTGTATAAAACTTTGGCAAAAGCAAGTTTGGAGTATTGTTTGCATTTCCAGTTGCCACACTATAGGAAGGATGGGGAGGTTTTGGAGACAGTGCAGAAGTAGTTCACCACACTGTGCGTGGATTGGAGTGTAATAGCTATCAGGAAAGAATGGACAAACCTGGATTGCTTTTATCGAAAGATAACCAAATGGAAGTATATAAAATTATGAGAAGCATAGACAGGATAGGTGTCAGAGCTGATTCTCTTAGGGAGCAAATATCCAATATTAAAGAGCATAGTTTTGAGTTTGCAGTGGGACAGTCTGAAGCGGATTCATGAGGAAAGGTTAGTTTTTAAACAGAGAATGACTGGTGCCTGGAATGCACTGCAAGGGGAGGTGGTAGAAGCTGAAGCATTTAAACATACACCAAAACAGCCAAGGAATTGAACAATATAAACCAAATTTAGGCAGATAGAATTAGTTTAGACTGGAGGGAATATGGGGTTCGGGTAGGCAAACACCCTGTTTCTGACTTTACTGTTCTATGCAACGGTGATAGACATTTAAGAAAATTGATTTCACAATTCTCAACAATGAGGCACTTTATATTTCAACTGATATATAAGCATTGAATAGTCAGTAGATGCTTCGAATATAAACTTACAATGCTTCCTTGACTCCAGAAAAATCTCAGAAGATCTCAAATATTAAGACATCTATTAACAAAATGAGATGTATGAAACAAGCTAGTTAGCCTAACAAATGTCATCTTTCACTAAAATGCTGATATTTTGTAAGATATTTGGAAAGTCATTAGAATGGCAAGTAAATTCAAGATGCTTTAATGAAAAGAAGTGTCTAAAAATTCATTAGTTTTTTTGAACATGCATTGAGCAAGGTAGATAAAGGTTGATTAGCGAAGCTGAAAGTAAGGTGCAAATGCAGCATTTGGATATTCAGCCAACTAGCAGAGTGTGTCAGTCTGATACACCATAACATCCCTGAGGCAGACAAACAAAGCAATGAATCACAATGACATCAACCACTGAACTGCTGCAGTTATGAAACTCTGCAATTAGAAAATAAAGTTTCTGAAAGATTCAGGAGACTGGATAGGAGAATACAACTTCCTTTTCCACATGGTTCTTCATGTACAGTTGTAAGATAAACATTGTGAACCCTTTGCAATTACCTATTTTTCTGCATTAATTACTCATAACATATGGTCAAATCTTCATCTAAGTCACAATAATAGACAAACACAATCTGCCTAAATTAGTAACACACAAACAACTGTACTTCTTCTTGTCAATACTGAGTACACCACTTAAACAATCACAGTATAGCTCGAAATAGAATGTAAACCTCTGGGGTAATGCCTTCTACAAAAGCTATTTGGAGTTAGGTGTTCCAATCAATGAGATGAGATTGGAGGTGTAGGTTGTAGAGGTGTACTGCCCTATAAAAAAGACACACAAAGTCAGGTTACTAACAGAGCCTGCTCTTCTCAATAAAGATTCTTGTTTATGTGTACCATGAGTCGATGAAAACACTTCAGAGGATCTTAGATGAATTGCAGAGATGTCCAGAGCTGGAAAAGGCTGCAAAAGCATTTCTAAAGACCTGAGGGTTCATCAGTCGACATAAAAGAAATTGTCTACAACTGGAGGAAATCTGGTACTGTCGCTATTCTCCTGAGGTGTGGGATTCCTGCAAAAGATCATACCAAGAGCACAGCTTGCAATGCTGAAGGAGGTGAGAAAGTACCCAAGGGTAACAGCAAAGGACCTACAGAAATTTCTAGAACTTGCTAAAATCTCTGTTCATGTGCCCACTGTAAGAAAAAATACTGAACAAGAATGGTGTTCATAGAAGGACACCACAGATGAAAACCACTGCTCTCCAAAACAAAACATTGCTGCACATCTCAAGTTTGCAAAATACCACCTGGATGTTCCACAACACCACTGGGACAATGTTCTGTGGACAGATGAGACAGAAATTTTTGGCAGATAAGCACACCGCAATGTTTGAAGGAAAAAAGGCATTGCACACCAGCACCAAAATTTCATCCCAACTGTGAATCATGGTGGAAGGAGCATCGTGGTTTGGGGCTGCTTTGCTGCCTCAGGGCCTGGACAGCTTGCAATCATTGAGGGAACAATGAATTCAAAATTGTATCAAGACATTTTACAGGAGAATGCCTACAATTAGTATCCTCAGTTCCAAAACGATTAAAAAGTGTTATTAAAAGGAAAGGTGATGTAACACAATGGTAAACATGCCTCTGTCCCAACTTTTGTTGAGTGTGTTGCAGCCATCAAATTCTAAATTTGTGTATATTTACAGAATACAATTAAGTTGGTCAGTAAAACTATTGGAAATCTTTTCTTTGTACTTTTATCAGTTAAATAAAGGTTCAAGTGAATTAACATATCACAGATTTTTGCTTTTATTGCATTTTGGAAAATATCCCAACTTTTCTGGAAATGGGGTTTGTACAGATTGCCAGATCGTGTTTGTCTATTATTGTGACTTAGATGATAAGACCACATTTTATGAGTAATTAGTGCTGAAAACCAGGTAATTGCAAAGAGTTCACAAACTTTTTCTTGCAACAGTGCTTGAAACTATATTTTCCAGTGAATCACTAAAAAAAGAATCCAAGAATAGCAAATAATTAGGAAAGAAAAATGGCATATTGGGCTTTACTGCAAGGGGGCTAGAACTTAGAAATGGGAAAGTATAGTAAAATTCCAATAATATGACACCCTCAAATCTTAAGCCAGTGTAGCAGATTTTGTGCAGTACTATGACCTATTTTCCATGTACTAATAAACTAATGGAAGTTATTCCTCAATTCGGCAACAAACCTTTATTTCACTTTTTCAGATATTGCACAGTATTACAATTAGTCTTCCAGTGGACACGATAACTGTAAATGGATTGCGAGAATCCAGTCAGTTTAAAGATTGTTCACGAATTAGAGCTGGATAAGTTTCGGAGAATCTGGTAATTGAGGCCCAGTAAATGGAAAGTGAACTGTCAAGTCCATTGCCATATGCACAAGTAAATGTACACATGTGCAATGAAAAACTTACTTACAGCATCACAGGCATACAGCATCAGCTATACAAGATTCTCAAGAAAAACATAGATTATATACAATTCCTATAAAAAAAAAACAATAAGAGCAAAGAAAAATCCACTGCAGTGCAACGTGGTCATACTGAAGTAGTGTTTACGGGTGTGCAGGTTGGTTCAAGAACCAACTGGTAGAAGGGAAGTTGACATCTTGAACTTGGTGCTGTAGGACTTCAGGCTTCTGTACCTCCTGTCCACTGCTACCTGGGAGAAGATGCAACAGGCAAGATGTTGGCAATGTTTGATGATAGATGTTGCCTTCTGAGGCAGTGCCTTAAATAGACATGACCAATGGTGAGAAAGAATGTGCTCACAATATATTGAGCTGAATCCATGACAATCTGCAGCTTCTTGCATTGTTGCACATACGAATTGCTGTAGCAGACCATAATGCAACCAGTCAGGAATTTTATCCCCAATAAATATCCAAATACACTTTTTAATTGTTTTTTTAAATGTTATACGAGACAATAAAATTTCCCGAAAATCACTTGAGACTGAAAGAAACACAGCCTAGAGAGTTTAAAGGAAGCATGGGAAAGAGATCAGGTAGCATGGGAAACAAGGCCCTGGTGATTCAGATGTTGAAGCAACTAGAGTTCAGAACAACTGACTACTGAATAATCAAAATCACAATTGTACAAGGTGTTGGTAAGCCCACACCTGGAACATAGTGCTGAGTTTTGGTCCCTTGTTTTAAGCACTGGAAATAGTACAAGAGCAATTCACTAGGTTAATTCATGAGATGAGTGGGTTGCTCTATCACAAGTAGCTACAATAAAATTGGATCTGTGTTCTTTGATATTTACAATGACCAATTAACTTCTTGAAAAACACATGACCCCAAGGAAAATCAAGATAGATATTGAGACATTCCTACTTCTGAGGAACCTTTCTCAAGGATTAAAGGTAGATTGGGTAATTGGGGACAATGGGGAACCAGCAGAGAATAATGTCTGTAGCAGATCAGCTATAATGATAGTGAATGGCAGGGCAAGCTGGTCAAATGCTGCTCCTAAGTTTCTTGTGTCCTTGATTACAAAAGTTATGAGAATCATAGAGAAGTACAGTACAGAAACAGGCCCTTTGGCTCATCTAGTCCATGCTGAAACCATTTAAACTGCCCACTCCCATTGACCTGCACTGGAACCATAGCCCTCTATATCCCAACTATACATGTACCTATCCAAAATTCTATTAAACATTGAAATTGAACTTGCATAGAGTAGCTGGCAGCTCATTCCACACTCTCACAACCCTCTGAGTGAGGAAGTTTCCCCTCATGTTCCTCTTAAACTGCTCACATTTCACCATTAACCAACGATCTCTGGCTGTAGTCCCACCTAAACTCTGTAGAAAAAGCATGCTTGCACTTAATGAATCTATACCATTCATCATTTTGTATACCTCTATCAAATCTCCTCTCAACCTTCTGCGTTCTAAAGAATACAGCCCTAACCAATTCAACCTTTTCTTATAACTCAGGTCCTCAAGATTCGGAAGCATCCTTGTAAATTTTCTCTGTACCCTTTCAACCTTGTTCACATTTTTCCTGTAGGTAGGTGACAAAAACTGTACACAATACTCCTAATTAGGCCTCACCAATGTATTATACAACATCAACATAACATCCCATTTTCTGTACTTGGTACATTGATTAACAAAGGCCAATGTCCCAAAAAGCTTTATTTACAACCCTATCTATCTATGATGCCTCTTTCAACGAATTATGTACCTGTATTCCAGATCTCTTTGTTCTACCACATTCCTCAGTGTCCAATCGTTCACTGTGTAAGATCCACCTTGGTTGGCCCCACCGAAATTCAAAACCTTTCCTTTGCTTTCTCTGACTGAAGCCTCAAAGAGCTAAAGCCTCAAGTTCACCACTCTTGACTTTGTCCACTCCATCGACGGCCACTGCAACAATGGCTATGCTCTTGTCCCTGCCTTCCTTTAATTTGCTCTTGCTAATTAATCCCAACCACTGGTTGCTGGTCAGAGCTCAATTACGCTGCTGCAACCTGCTGCTGCCTTCTTCTACTTGGGCAGTGGACCTGTGTGTAATCCCCTCCTCTCAAACTTCCAATGTCCGGATCAATCGCAGGTCAAGCTCTATTACGACATTTTTTGAAATGTAACTTGCAATGCCAGTGACTCCAACACCCTGTCTTCCAGAGGCACAAGTCTGGATTACTAGTCTTCTTGCTTCAAGGTGGCATCTGCTACTATTTCAGCAACTATTATACTTAGCTCAGACGATTATTTTAGTAATGTTGTTCCACGCTATTTGGCAACCTTTGAGTTTTCATTCTGGAAGGCTTTGCATAAATTCAGAAAGATTACTCTTCCTAACTGCAAGAACACAGAAAATCGGCAAAAGAGTGAGCTAGCAGACACATCAAGCCTGCCCTATCATTAAATATGATCATGGCTGATCAATACTGGCCTCAGCTCCTCTTTTCTGTTGTTCCCCATAACCAACAATTCCTCAACCGCTCAAATATTCATCTATCTCCACCTTAAATGTACAAATCCATGTGGCTTCCACCATTTTCTGGAGCAGAGAATTCCAGAGATTCACCAGCCTGAGTGAAGAATGATTTTGCTCTTCTGTGAAATATAATATTAAAATGCTTGTTTAAAGCCAAAGCAAATGAGTGATCAGTATGCAACTCTTTTCAAATGCATAAATAAATAAACGGAGTTGGAACTTACATATTTATCCATAGAGCATGAAGCATAATTTGCTACCTTGTTGATGTGGGATTGTTGCTAGAAATACTCTTAATTCTTAGGGTTGGGTGTGTATTATTACTAATACAAACTGTATCAACAGTCTTTGCTAACGTTAAGTGAGGACTTAGCTTAAATAGTATAAATTAATAAATATTTTGATCAGCTTGTGACTTATCCTTTTGTCTTTTTCAATCATCTTCCTGCCTTGTACACAATCTGCCCAGGGTACCTTTACATTTAAATCTCCGAAATTATATAATGAAAGATTACAGGATAAGGTATTCAGCCTAATATACGTGCCAGATCTTTGGAAGTATTCCTATGAATTCTGTTTTCCTACTCTTCCAGTTCTCCAAAAATTTATTTTGAATATTTATCTAGTGAAAGCTTGCGCTGATCTACTTCAAGGCCTAAATGTTAAGACCTGCATGATAATTGTGTCTCACATACAAGTCATTCAAATCCCCTCTACATCAGCACTCTGTAACATAACAATAACAATGTTTTGCATTTCCATTCGTTCTACTAAAGTGGATAACCTCACATTTCCACACATTAAACACATTAAAATGGTTTTCATTTGCATGTGGGAATGCAAATTGTATTGATTTTCTAAACATGCTATTCCTATATGCAAGCCAATCCCTCAGCTCTATTCAACCTGTCATCATTTGCTGGTTGGTCTGTTTTGCATGTCTAATTGTCCAAAGTACGATGCTTTTTCCTACTAAATGATAAATTCAAAAGGCATGTCAAAAACTCATGGGAACTCTATTTGTACTAAACTTCACTAAATTATACCTAATCTAAACTATTATAAAACTGTATCTGTACATTTGAAAATCCCTTAGATTAGGTAATACTGTGGTCATAAAGCTTGGGCATCAGTGCAGCATTTCAATCTTTGAATGGAAATGGATGGAATTAAAACATTCACAAAGAAAGATGGTTTTGGCTGTCAGACGTTAATTATCCCTGCACCAAGACATCCCCACAGGAGTTTCTTGAGTGGTGTCCTAGACTCGGTATCCTTGCCTGATTTCTTGACAGCCTGTCTTCTGAGATAAGGTCAGAAATTGTCATTAATGTCTGCAATGGTCAAGTTCATTCAGAACTGCTTAGAGAATTGCTGACAATATTCAGCCATGTGCTGATAGCAAGCAACATTCACACCCCAAAAGTGCCAGGCATGATCCATTCCTAAATACCATACCAAAAAATGCAAGTGCTACCATAAACCAAAGACTCAACTGGATCAACCACAATGACTATAAGAGCAAGATGATGTCTAAGTATTCTCCAGTGAGTGACTCAACATCCGATAAGAGTCACAGAACACTACAACATAGAAACAGAGCCTTCCGCCCACAGTCCATACCTAACTATAAATCTGCTTAGTCCCATCAACCTGCACCTGCCCTCCATACACCCCCCCAATCAAGTATAAAACAATAAGGCCATTTATGTATAAGATCAGGAGACATAGAAGCAGAATTAGACAATTTGACCCTACAAGTCTACTGTGATATTCCATCATGGCTGATTAATTATCCCTCTCAACCCCATTCTCCTGCCTTCTCCCCAGGGCCTTTGACATCCTAACTAAACAAGAACCTCCCAACCTTCACTTTAAATACACTCAATGACTTGGCCTGCATAGCCGTCTGTGGCAATGAATTCCACAGATTCACTACCCTCTAGCTAAAAGAATTCCTCTTCATCTCTATTCTAAATGGACGTCTACCCTGAAGGTCCTGTGTTTTAACTTTCTATCTAACTCCCTAAATTCTCCCCTTTCCTACCCATATCATTGGTATGTACCACGACATCTGGCTGCTCACCCTCCCCCAACAGAATGTAGTGGACCCAATTTGAAACATCCCTGACCCTGGCACCTGGAAGGCAAAATACCATCTGGGTGTCTTTTTCATGTCCACAGAATCTACTGTCTGCTCCTCTAACTATATAATTCCCTATCACTACCGTTCTCTTCTCCCTGCTTCCTTTCTGAGCCACAAAGCCAGACTCAGTGCCAGAAACACAGTCGCTGTGGTTTCCCTTGGTAGTTGTTTCCCCACCCCCAACAGTGTCCAAAGCAATATATTTATAATTGAGAATGTTCACAGGGGTACACTGCACTGGCTGCTTATTACCTCTCCCCCTCCTGACAGTCATCCAAGTATATGTCTCCTGCAACATGGGGGTATCTACAACCTCTTCATTCTCCTGGTATGACTCTGGCTTCTCCCATGAAGGCATTGACTAATCCAATTTACTACCCCCAGTCCTTTCTGCCATCTACAAAGACTAAGTTAAGAATTGTAGAATACTTTCCATGTGCCTAGAAAAGTGCAATGACAACAAGAAGCTCAATGCCATTTAGGAATATGAAGCCCATTAGATTGACACCCATCAACCACCATAAACATTCAGATCCTCCACCACTGCTCTACAGTAGTTGCAGTATATCATCTACCAAAGGCACCACGATCACTCATCCAGGCTGCTTCAACCCTACAATCTCAAACACCAAAACAGACAAGGACAGCAGCTACACTGAAACACCACCCTCCAGGTTCCTTTCTAAATCATACAAAGACCTGGAAATATACTACCCATCCTTCATCATCACTGGCTCTAAATCTTGGAACTCACAAGCCAACTGCACCATGGGACACCTTCACCAGTAGTAAGACTGCAACAGTTCAAGAAGGCAATCACCACCACCTTCTTATGCCTAATTAGGGATGATCAATAAATGGTTAGATCCCAAAGATGAACTCTCTATTAATTCCTTGTCAACATACTTTCCAAACACATTTACTATATGCTTCAGGGCCATTGGATGGTAGCTATTCAAGTCTCTCAGTTGGCCCTTCTTGACCACAAATAATGTTTTCCACACAGATGGGACCCTTTCCAGACTGAGACCGAAGATTGAAAGTGCACTGGAGAACACGCCACACAGCTGTTCAGCATGCTCCTTCAGGACCTTTGGGTTCACACCATCCAGTCCCAATGCTTTGCTGTGTCTGAGTTTCCCCACAGCTCTTCTCACCTGCTCAGTAGTGAAGGTGAGCCCATGATGACCGGGGAGTTAATGGAAGCTGAGGGCTGGGGGAGGTGACGATTAGTACCATAGCAGTTGGTGTGTGGATGGCGGGTTCAGGGCAAGGAAGGGATGTGGCCAGATTAATTATTATTCATGCCTAGTTACCCAGCAGTTATTATTATATGAACCGACAAAAGTCAAAGCAATGCAGTCATCTATTATTCATTGAGAGGCGTAGTGTACTCAGACATTAATGTACTGAACAACCTCTCTTTAATGCAATACATTTATAAACTGGCAACTCACTTTCATCCCAAGTCCTGAAATCATTTCTGGTAATAGAAAGAGAAAATAGATTTGAATAATTTTATTCATCCCACAGTTACAAAAGATGTTGGTTAGTCTCACATTGCCAAAATAGCTTGGTAAGTCATTATTAGCTCCCACCACTGTCTGTAAGGAGTTTGTACATTCTCCACGTGAATGCATAGGTTTCCTCTGCATGCTCTGGTTTCCTCCCACATTTCAAAAATATAGTTAGGATTAGTGAGCAGTGGGCATACTACGTTGGTGCTAGAAGCAGAGCAGCACTCACACAAGTCCCACTGATTTGATTTGACGCAAAATCAACGTATTTCACTGCATCTTCTGATGCTTCGGTGTACATGTGACAAGAGATTATGTGGATGTGAAAGGGACACCCAGGTGGTATGCTGCCTTCCAGATGTCGGGGTCCGGAACATCTTGGATTGCATCCACAAATTTTGGAGAGGGAGGGAGAGCAGCCAGGTTTCTTGTTACATATTGGTACCAATGACATAGGAAGGAAAAGCAAAAAGGTGCTAAGAGAATTTAAGAGAGTGAGGTAGAAAGTTGAGAAGCAGGACCTCCCAGGTAGCAATTTCTGGATTGTTACCTGTGCCACATAGCAGTGAGGGTAGAAACAGAATGATTTGACAAATTAATGTGTGGCTGAGAAGCTGGTACTGGGGGCAGGGCTTCAGGTCCTTGGATCATTGGGATCTCTTCTGGGGGAGGTATGACCTATTCAAAAGTGCCAGGTTGCACCTGAACCCAAGGGGAACCAATATTCTCACAGGCAGGTTTGTTGGAGCTGTTGGAGAGGGTTTAAACTAATTTGGCAGGGGGGTGGGAATCAGAGTGAAGGGACTCAGGATAGGACGAAAAAAAGCAAAGATAGCATGCAGTCAGACTGTCAGGAAGGGTAGGCAGATGATAGGACATAATTGCAGCTATGGGGGTGAACAGTGCATTGGGGATGCAGAATCAGAAAAATACAGTACTCAAAATGGTATATCTCAATGCATAGAGTATAAGAAATAAGGTGGGTAATCTTGTTGCACTATTACAGATTGTCAGGTACAGTCAGCCATCACTGAGTTACGGCTTAAGGATAGTTTTAGTTGGGAGCTAAATGTCCAAGGTTACACGTTATATCAGAGGGATAGGAAGGTCGGCAGAGCGGGTGGTGTGGCTCTACTGGTAAGGAATGGCATCAAATCAGTAGAAAGATGTGACATAGGATTGGAAGATGTTGAAATCCTTGCGGGTTGAGTTAAGAAACTTCAAGGGTAAAAGGACTCTGATGGCAGTTATATACAGACCAACCAACAGTAGCTGAGATGCAGACCACAGATCACAACAGGATATAGAAAAGGCATGTCAAAAGGGCAATGTTATGAGTCATGGGAAATTTCAACATGCAGGTCGATTGGGAAAATCAGGTTGGAGATGGATCAAGAGAGTGAGTTTGTTGAATGGCTACAAAATGACTTTTTAGAGCAGTTTTTCATTGAGCCTGCTGGGGGATCAGCTATACTGGATTGGGTGTAATGTAATGAACCGGAGGTGATCTGGGAGCTTAAAGTAAAAGAGCCCTTAGGAAGCAATGATCACAATATGATTGAGTTCAACTGGAAATTTGATAGGGAGAAAGTAAAGTCTGAAGTAGCAGTATTTCAGTGGAGTAAGAGAAATTACAGTGGAATGAGAGAGGTGTTGGCTAAATTGGAAGTAGATGCTGACAGGGATGACAGCAGAGCAGCAATGGTGCGAGGTTCTGGGAAAAATGAGGAGGTGCAGGACAGATGTATCCCAAAAATAAAGAAATACTCAAATGGCAAAATAGTACAATCGTGGCGACAAGTGCAGTCAAAGCTAATGTAAAAGAAAAAGAGAGGGCATACAACAAAGCAAAAATTAGTGGGAAGAGAGGATTGGGAAGCTTTTAAAACCTACAGAGAGCAACAACAAGAATCATTAGGAGTGAAAAGATGAAATATGAAAGCAAGCTAGCAAACAATATCAAAAAAGATGATATGGTGCCAGAGGACAGGAAAATTGCAGATATCACTTCACTCCTTAAGAAAGGAGGAAGGCAGCAGAAAGGGAATTGTAGACCAGTTAGCCTGACCACAGTGGTTGGGAAGATGTTGGAGTCAATTATTAATGAAGAGGTTATGGAGTACTCGGTGACACAGGACAAGATCGGACAAAATCAGCATGGTTTCCTTAAGGGAAAATCTTGCCTGACAAACCTGTTGGGATTCTTTGAGGAGATTACACATAAACAGATAAAGGAGATGCAACAGATGTTGTATATTTAGACTTTCAGAAGGCCTTTGACAAGGTGCCGCACATGAGGCTGCTTACCAAGTTAAGAGCCCATGGTATTACAGGAAAGTTACTGGCATGGTTAGGGCATTGAATCCTCTTCTGGTTGACTGCCAGTGAGTAGTGGTGTTCCGCAAGGGTTGGTGCTGGGACTACTTTTTATGCTGTATATCAATAATTTCGATGATGGAATAGATGGCTTTGTTGTCAAGTTTGCAGATGGTATAAAGATTGGTGGAGGGGCAGGTAGTGTTGAGGAAACAGGTAGTTTGCAGAAGGACTTAGACAGATTAGGAGTATGGGCAGGAGAGTAGCAAATGAAATACAATGTTGAAAAATGCATGGTCATGCACTTTGGTAGTAGAAATAAATGTGCAGACTATTTTCTAAATGGGGAGAAAATCCAAAAATCTGAAATGCAAAGGTACTTGGGAGTCCTTGTGCTGAACAACCTAAAGGTTAACTTGCAGGTAGAGTCAGTGGTGAGGAAGGCAAATGCAGTTTTAGCATTCATTTCAAGAGATGCAGGATACAAGAGCAGGGGATATGATGCTGACGTTTTATAAGGTACTGGTGACACCTCACCTTGAGTATTGTGAACAGTTATGGGTTCCTCATCTAAGAAAAAAGTATTGCAGAGGGTTCAGAAGAGGTTCACAAGGATGATTCTGGGATTGCAAGGGCTATCATACGAGGAATGTTTGATAGCTCTGGGTTTATACTCACTGGAATTTAGAAGGATGGTGGAGGGATCTCATTGAAACCTTTTGAATGTTGAAAGACCTAGACAGAGTAGATGTGGAAAGGATGTTTCCCCACGGTGGGGGAATGTAGGCCAAGAGGACACAGCCTCAGGTTAGAGGGGTGTCCATTTAAAACAGAGATGCAAGAAATTTCTTTAGCCAGAGGGTGGTGAACTTGTGGAATTTATTACCACAGGCAGCTGTGGAGGCCAGGTCATTGGGTATATTTAAGGCAGAGCCTGACAGGATCTTGACTGGACAAGGCATCAAAGGTTACGGGGAGAAGAGCAGGGAGTGGGGCTGAGGAGGGGGAGAAAAGGATCAGCCATGATTGAATGGCGGAGCAGATTCGACAGGCCAAATAGCTTACTTATGTTCCTACATCTTGTAGTCTTATAAAGCTAATCTTTAATGTCAAGATTAGCTTCCTGAAGCACTAATATTGTTTCTCTCACAACAGACACCACCTGACCTCTTATATATTTCTGGCATTTCTGTTTCCATTCAATATCTGAAATATTTATTTTTGGAAATGGGTTTAATTTATTAGCAGTTCTCTTCCAGAAATGGCCACCTTAAATTAGCTGTGATCCTCTCTCCAGTGAGAGTTTCAATGAGAGCAGCTTCAAGTTCCTGGCCATCAACATACCAGGATTAACATGTGGTTCTACTTTGAAAGACGCATGAGATTCAGTATGTCACCAAAGGCTCTTACAAATTCTCACAGATATACAGTGAAGAGCATTATGACTGGTTGCATTATAGCCCGGCTCTACACACATGATGGCACACACAGGATCGATCACAAGGTGTTACAGTGAGTTACAGACTTAGTCAGCTCCTACATGAGCACAATCCTCCCTATCATCAAGGGCATCCTCAAGAGCTGGTGCATTACGGCAGTGGCATCCATCAATGAAGACCATCACCGTTTGGAACATCCCCTTGTCTCATTACTATAATCAGACAGGAAGCACAGGAGCCTAATGACCCAGACTCAACATTTAAAAACAGCTTCTTCCCCTCTGCTATCAGATTCTTATCAATGTACTATGCTGCTGCCACAGAACAACAAATTTCACGTCCTGTAAGCCAGTGATAATAAATCTAGGCCTGATGTCCCTTCGTTTACATTCAACACACATCAAAGTTGCTGGTGAACGCAGCAGGCCAGGCAGCATCTCTAGGAAGAGGTACAGTCGACGTTTCGGGCCCAGACCCTTCGTCAGGACTAACTGAAAGAAGAGCTAATAAGAGATTTGAAAGTTGGAGGGGGAGGGGGAGATCCAAAATGATAGGAGAAGACAGGAGGGGGAGGGATGGAGCCAGGAGCTGGACAGTTGAACATTGACTTCTCAAACTTCCGCTAATGCCCCACCTCCCCCTCGTACCCCATCTGTTATTTATTTATATACACACATTCTTTTTCTCTCTCTCCTTTTTCTCCCGCTGTCCCTCTCACTATACCCCTTGCCCATCCTCTGGGCTTTCCCCCCTCCCCCTTTTCTTTCTCCCTAGGCCTCCTGTCCCATGAGCCTCTCATATCTCTTTTGCCAATCACCTGTCCAGCTCTTGGCTCCATCCCTCCCCCTCCTGTCTTCTCCTATCATTTCGGATCTCCCCCTCCCCCTTTCAAATCTCTTACTAACTTTTCCTTCAGTAAGTCCTGACGAAGGGTCTTGGCCCAAAAAGTTGACTGTACCTCTTCCTAGAGATGCTGCCTGGCCTGCTCTGTTCACCAGCAACTTTTATGTGTATTGCTTGAAATTCCAGCATCTGCAGATTTCCTTGTGTTTTCATTTACATTCATCATTTTTGAGAAGATATTTACTAATATTCACTTCTACAGCCATCTCCATCCTCAGCAAAAATCTTCAGCTCCAACCAGTTTTGAGGAAAGTTCAAGGACCTGAAGCATTAATTCCTTCTCTCTCCACAAATGCTATCTGATCTGCTGAATATTTCTGTGATAAAAATGTAAAGGACAGGTGCAGAAGCAAGCCACTCAGCACCTCAAACCTATTCCAGATTAAAACAATGATACAGCTGATCTATCACTCATTTTCATGTCCTGTACCAATATCCCCCATTCATCTAATACCCACAAATGCAGCAGTCTCATCTTTGAATGAAATTAATAACTGAGCACTCACAGCCCTTTTACACAGTGATTTTTTCAACATTTCAGTCCTAAATGTGCTGGCCTTTATTTTTAAATCAATGACCTCAAGTTCCAGTCAGGAAAAATATCGCCCTGCTTCTACAAAGCCCTTTTAGAATCATGTACCTTCACGGATTTTATATCTGGGAAATTGCTACAAGTCTTTAGTTATTGGAAGTTGAAAACATTTGATTAAATCAAAACCTGTTTCTTCAGAACTGTCATTTTAAGTGACAACAGGAGTTTTTCATCTTTAAAATATTGGTCTTCTTGAGAATGTATTTTTTCTCTCGGTTACGCAGCACAAAGCCTCCTATTCATGAAGTGTCAAGTGCCCCGGATCCCAGTCCTGTCCTTACAACAATTGTGGTCTCACCCTCCCCCAAAGCAGGACTCCCATTCATATTGGCGACACGCCTGCGCACAGGCGTAGACAGATTTCCTGCCAAGAATTTACACCATCCACACGCAAAAAAAAAATCCGTGGAAGAAATGAAACTACTGCAATTAATCGGAAAGAGGGGATGAAATTCGTTGCAATGCTCGGGCCACAAGGGAAAGGGAGCGAGTTGCAGATAATGAGTTGGTTGAACTTCGGATGAATGATGCCGGGCCGGGCTGCGCCAGACCAGACAGACCAGGCCCGGCTCCTTTCCACCTTCCTCACGATTACCATCTCCTAATATAACAACAAGCTCTGCGGCGGGAGCTTTTGAAAGAAAGTGCCGTACAGACCTGCGGGTGGAGGTTGGAAGCGAGCTCGGCACCTGCCTGCCCTCCCAGTCCAGTCCTGCGCTGTGCTATTCCCCCGACTTCTCTCACCACGACGGGAAATCCCTCCTCCCAGACCTCATCTGGACGTGGCAAACGGAGGCCAGTGCGCCTGCGCGCACACCTTTCACCTCTGGTGGAGCCGTAGGCTGCTGCAAGGATGAGTCATGATGCTGGGCTGCGGGATGGGCATACTCTTCAATCCAAACGTACTGTCCTGCGGGGGGTGGTGGAACAACCTGATCGAGCTGCGCCACCCACTAGAGCTGGTGTACACTGTGCGCATTTTTGCAACCTTTTGCTGGAGCTTTGAAACACAGGTGACGATGAATCAGCATATTGGAGGGATATTGATAATCTGACTTGAGTGGTGCCACAACAACCACCTCCTACGCAAGGTTAGCAAGATGAAGGAGCTGGTTATTGACTTCAGGAGAAGGAAACCAGAGGTCCATGCGCCAGTCCTCATAAGTGGATCCGGGGTGGAAAGCATCAGTAACTTTAAGTTCCTCACTGTGTTATTATCTCAGGGGACCTGTCCTAAACCCAGCACCTGAATGCAATTATGAAGAAAGCACCGCAGTGCCTTTACTTTCTCAGGAGTTTGTGAAGATTCAGCATGACATGAAAAACTTTGACAAACTTATATGGATGTGTAGTGGAGAGTATATTGACTGGCTGCATCACAGCCTGGTATGGAAACACCAATGCCCTAGAATCGAAGATCTTACAAAAAGTAGTGGATATGGCCCAGTCCATCATGGGTAAAGCCCTCCAAACAACTGAGCACATCTACATGAAACACTGTCACAGGAAAGCAGTGTCCACCATCAGGGACCCTCACCACCCAGGACATGCTCTCTTCTTGCTGTTGCCATTAGGAAGAAGGTACAGGAGCACACACACCACCAGGACCAGGGACAGTTACTACCCCTTAACTATCAGGCTCTTGAACTAAAGGAGATAACTTCACTTGCCCCATCATTGAAATTTTCCTGCAACCAATGAACTCACTTTCAAGGTCTCTTAATCTCATGTTCTCAATATTTACTGATTATTATTATTTATTTCTTTTTTATTTGCAACATTTGTTGTCTTCTGCACTCCAGCTGAATGCCCAAGTTGGGTAGTCTTTCATAGATCCTGTTACAGACATCCCACCTCTCCTGGAAGTTCTGGGAGTCTCCCGCATATCGATAGTGGCTCCCTGACACCTGGAAATTATATACAATATCCCGGAAATTGATTTTTTTGAGAGGGAGAGGGAGAGAGAGAGAGTGAGCATCCTGATTGGTCTCTCTTTGTGCTAAGAGTGGTCCCCAACCACCTGGGTGCGAGGAAACAATATGATTTGGCGATATGAAACGATATGAGTCAGCTGAACCTTTCCTCATTCCCTGTCACGCACTGTTGAATTTTAACGCACGCGAGGTCATCAGTGACCCAAGATATGTAAAGGAATGGGTCCGTGACCCATTTGTGAATGTCCCCGGTGAATCATCTATGTCAGCACGGGAAAAAGATCAACTCCTCGAGCTTGCAAATGATGGCCGGCTGAAAAGTATGTTTGACATAACATCTCTGCCGGCATTCTGGATCAAAGTCAAGGCTGAATATCCTGAGATAGCCACGAAAGCACTGAAAATTTTGCTTCCATTTCCAACATATTTCTGCGAAGGGGAGCTTTCTGCAATGAATGCAATGAAAACTAAATTGCGGAATAGACTGGACATAAGGAACTCCCTTCAAGTATCACTGTCTCCCATCACCCCTCGATAGGATCGTGTTGTTTCAGGAAAACAAGCCCAGGGCTCCCACTGATTCAGCGATATTGGTGTGTTGCAATGATTTTATATGTTCATACGAGGAAAATATACACTGTGTGTTTAATATCCAAATGTTACTTAAGATGTTATGATGCTATTGACTTATAAGTGATTTATAATTCAGTGGTCCCCAACTCCAAACCGCGAAGAATGCAGCGGTAGCCGGGACGCACCCAGCACATCTTTAAGAAAAAAAGCCGAAATAAACAAGCTAATTGATTAGGTGCCACCCGGCACGTAAATGTCAGCCCAGATCAGAGGCGATTGCCGATTCTGGGCCGACATTTACGTTCCAGGCGGCACCTAATCAATTGGCTTGTTTATTTCTGCTTTTTTCTTAAAGGTGTGCTGGGTGCATTCTGGCTACCGCTGTACCACTGCATTCTTCGCAGCCCGGAGGTTTGGGACCACTGTTATAATTGACTTATCACTACATTCATGCGAGGAAAATATGTGCTGTGTGTTTAATATTAAATTTGTTAGATAAACCCCTTTAGAAACGAAATTGAGTGTATTAGCCACTTACAAGTGACTTATAGTTGACTTATCACCTATATTCCGATCGCGTATAACACCCACCCTGTCCCCCCCCCCCCCCCCACTGGGTCAGCCGGTCCACAGGAATATTGTCAATATTAAACCAGTCCGCGGTGCAAAAAAAGGTTGGGGACCCCTGATTTAAACTAGCTGGGTAGCTGCCAAGGAGCTACGCTATTGATGTCCTACGTGATGAGGCCAAACTCCCTGTCGACTTGTTTAAAGTTGTAATAGAATAAACATGATGATATAATATAAGTACATATTTTAATGTCACATTTGTTGCATATACCCAACTTGGTCTACAGATTAGATAAAATCACTAAACAAAGTATTACATGCACCTTTGGAGGTCGACGGGGCGGTGGGGGGTGCAGGGTGCTACCTCTCTGAAATGAGTTTTTGCAGGGTGCGATGTCTGCTGTTATGGTTCTCATTCCATATATTTATTGAGTATGCCCACAAGAAAATGAATCACAGGCTTGTATATGGTTACATATATATACTTTGATAATAAATTTACTTTGAACTTTGAGATAATGTATCCTTTGATTCCACCAACCTTTACCATTTGTAGTATGCCATATATAAAGCTAGGCTTCCTTATAACCAATAGATCAGATCAAAGTTATGGGGTTCTATCACATCTAGTGGTGACTTATAGTCAACAATACGATGTTTCAATAGGTACCATCAATGTCAGAGAAATGTATACAATATGCATCCTGAAATTCCTTTTCTTCGCAAACATCCACAAAAGACAGAGGAGTGCCCAAAAGAATGAATGACAGTAAAACATTAGAACCCCAAAGCCCCCCCCAGCTCCCCCTCCCACACACAAGCTGCAGCAAAGCAACAATCCCACCAGCAAACAAGCATCAGCACCCTTCACTGAGCACTCGTGTGCAGCAATGAATCAATAGACACAGACTTGCAATACCCCAAAAACTCCTTGTTCACCTGATAATTTGAAAAACCACAGGCTCTCTCTCTCCTTAATAAAGGAAAAAGAGATGTCCCCATTTCACAGTGAGAGAGGAGACATAACAACTTGCTAATTTACAATGTTAAAAGTCTGGTGCATCACCTTTCTGAGCTCTGCGCCGGGGAGTTGGCATCAATATGGCACAGCTCTCCGGACACACAACCCCCTGCAGCTAACCCGCTGCTCCTGATGTTCCGTGTTCTCCTGCAACGCTTCAGTCAGGAGCACCGGCCTAGAATCAGCACGTCTCCAGAGCCATGAAAATCCGGAACCCTGAAGGTGCGCTAGTCTTCCAGGCCGCCTCTTTGGGATGTCAAAAAGCGGCCGGTTGTGAGGCCCTGAGAGCGGGTCCCATTCCCGCAAAGAACCGAAGTCAAAGTCTAACTCCAGGTCAGGGTCTTGAAAAGAACCTTGAAAAGGGAGAAAAAAAAGATATCAAAGATAGAAATAGAGCTGTTTCCGAAGATGCAAGCAAAGGAGTGGCCATTTAGTACCATCTTGACTTTGCCCCACCTCTCCACCTTCACTAATGTCAGTGCAAAATTATCATTTTGTTTTTTTTTCCTTTTTGTATTTGTAGTTAGTTGTCTTTTGTACATTAGTTGTTTGTATGTATTTGTCGTGTGCAGTTTTTCATTGATTCTGTGGTGTTTCTTTGTATTAAAATGAATCTCAGGGCAGTATCGGGTGTCATAGAGGTACTTTGATAGTAAATTCACTTTGAACTTTGAATGTCATGGGAGGTGTTTAGACTTTCACTTCTTTGAATACACTTATCTGTATAGATTCAATTGACATTGCAGTACATGAGCATTACTTGTCCCTTATGGGCCCATATCTAAGTATTATCAAAGTCTTGCTGCATGGAAGCATGGGCTACTTCTTTGTTGCCAAACTGTGAGGGAACTGAACACAGCACAACTTTCTTCAACTATCTCATTTTGTTCTTGTGATGAAGGTAAGGTCAATGATAAAATTCTGAAAACTGGTGGTGTGCAAGACTCGAATTTGGATAATTCTGCGCCAGTGGTCCCAAGGTAATGGCCCCCAACATTGCCAGCATCTTCCTTTGTTTTATGATCCAAATGTCCACCAACGCCCCTGGTGGAACCTACGCCAAGCACAGGTGTGCAGATCAGCATTAAAGTGCAGTTTGATAGCACTGTTACATACAATCATACTATTGTTACTTTCTAATGATTACAAGTAGGATGTGTGACAAAAAGTTATCAGATTGGCTATCCTTTGTTTGTGTGAAGCACATTTAAGGAAAATTCAGGAACAGCTTTTTCCCCTTTGGTATCCAATTTCTAAATGAACATTGAACTCATGAACTTTACCTCACTACTTTTTATCTCTGATTTTACATGTTTATTTAATATACATATGTATACTTATTGTACTTCATTATTTTTTCTATATTTATCATGTATTGCATTGTACTGCTGCCACAAAGTTAACAAATTTTGCGACATATGCCAGTGATATTAAATCTGATTCTGATTCTGAAATTACAAATAGGTTTGTAGATGTGTTCTAGCTGTACTAGAATGGCTTGGATAAAGGCTAGCACGGAAGCACAATTTCAGCACTACACCCAGAATGATGTTAGGTTTCTTAAGTTTTCCTATATTGGTATATTTTCAGATGATTACTGCTTAGCCTTGAGTTTATATGCATGTGACGTTCCACCATCATTAAGGATGGATAATATCGTCGACTACAAATCACCACTGAATGTGATGGGAATGCAGAAATTTGATCTAGTCCATTGGTTATCGGGAAGCCTAGCTTTTATATGGCATGATGCCGGCTAGGCTGTTGTAGGAGATTTAATGCCAAGGCAACTGCATGTACTTGACAAATGAAAAATCTCTGGGGAAAGATTGGTGGAATTGAAGGATATGTTATCAGTTTCAAAGGTCCAGGAAAAGGCTGCAAAAAACACACACACAGAGCTTTGAGAGCCTGCACTAGCTCTAGTCGATGGAGCAATTTCATCAAGTTGCCCCCAGATAGGTTAGTAATGATAGGATTTGGGAATATGTTAGATTGAGGTAGCAGATTGTGGCAAAACACAATTCTTTTGCTGATGAAAGCCCTTTGCATTTGACAGTTTCCACGGTTTGAGTCTCTTGCCTTTTAGTTTTGAGTTGCCACCCGTTTACTACAATGGCAATGCAACGTAATGGAAGTTATCCCTGATAGTGCAGTCATCACAAGCATCCTTAGATGTGTGACTGGACAAATCTCTATTGGAAAGGATTACATCTTTCCGTACCATGACAGTACTCACACTAACTGCCAATAAATGCATTCTAATAGCAATGTCCTTCAGGACTTGACCTGTTCAATCAGTCATGGTGCTACTAAGTTACACACCCAGAGTTAATTTTTGTGCCTTCGCTTCCTTGGTGCTTCTTTGTAATGTTGTTCATCAGGAAGAAGTACTGATTCATCAGGTGAGGGAGTACAGCAGAATGTTCCCTTCCTATATTTGACTTGATTCATGAATTTTCATGTGTCCAGTAACTATTTTAAGGATTTCAGGACCTACTCTGACTGACTATATACCATTGTAATGCTGTCTTGGGTACGTCAACCTTGAGGGTTCTGGCACTACAGCTGAAGAGTAGATTCGATTATATCAGGTCATTGCACGCCTTCTGTTTAGGATAGCGCCCCAAATTTTGGATGTTCTAAAGGTTCTACTGATTGACCTTCCTGACAGTTTTCAAGCTCACTTGATAATCAATCACAACACCGTGGATCTAAGTTTATATCATTGCTAGGCTAAGTTGGAGTGGCAGGTTTTTTTTTCCAGTGAAGCACCTACCTTTACGATATTTGAAAAGGTGTTATCAAAATTATTGATCAATTGATCATTAACAGTGCAAAAATATGCCATGGCAATTTATTCCAATTCACTCAAGACAAGAGTTTCAAATTTTACAATCACATGCAAAGTTGTTTTCGTTCAAATAATGTTCAGGTAACAGTGTTTTGACTTGAAATTAATTAGAAGTTAACAGCCACGTTACTTTCACCAGGTCGAATATTACTGTTGAGCTTTGTAAATGAACACGCAACAATTTTTTCATCATCTTCACTATCATTTCAGATGAAGGCATCAGGAAAAGAAGACCGGGAATTAGTGAAGAATGATAGAGAAATGCTGGTCAAAAATGACACTCGGTGTTCTAATATAGAATGGAAGGAACAGAACTTGTAGTTTCTGAGAAGTCCGTTGCACTATATTGTTTGTATCTTCCTTTGTTTTCTGGAGTGCTAAAACTTTGAAATGAAAATCTTCTTGAATGAACAATACCGTTCACGGAAAATCTGCAATCCCAAGCAGCACAGGTTTTTTTGAAATACTTTCTGCCGAGCAGTGAACAGAATGAATATCTGTAGACCCTGTATATCATACAATAGAAATGTTTTTAAAAGTCATCAAAAGGACAATACTATAAAGTAATTGACAAGCACAAATAATTTGGCAGCAAAAATTATAGCCTGTTATTGATAGTTAAAGAAAATTCAATAAAACAGATTAGCAACAACATGGGAGTGCTCTATGCATCCATCCACAGCAACTTTATCTTAGCCCTCTCCTTTTCAATATGGCAGGTGGGCTAATGGGTGGTGATTTCAGTGTACAGTTTCATTTACAACACTGCTGCTATTCAAGCACTTAATGCTTGCCACATTGCAGAACCTGGCTAATAAAGAGACTGATATGTAACAAACAAAATTTATAGCACTAAGTGTCAGCTCCAAAAGGAACTGTTTGTAACTTTCCACAGAACCATTACAGCTGAGTTGTTTACATCATTGTCTTGGGGGATTATCACCATCTAGAACTAGTGAAAACCATGATTAACAGGCATGAGGCAAGAGGACGGGTGCTCTAGAATAATTAGTTCACCTCCTGGCCCCTCTTCACTAACTCTGATTTGTGCTGGCTACCAATCATGTTTTTGAGTCTGATCAAGGCCCAATTCAGGAGTGGAATAGAATGACTTTAATGGCTGCAGTCAAAACAAAGAGGAAACTCAACACTATCCAGAACAGAATAGCTTAAATAATCAAAACCCAAGCAACTAAATTTAATGTCAACCTCTCTGCCATCAATATACTGTGCTCCTTAATCTAATTTGCACGCAATAACTGACCAGCTTGCTTCAGGAGCATTTCTCAGCCAAGCTCCTTCTGTAGGGCAGTACAGCTCCGTATGGGGTCTCTGGCCCATAATGTAGTGGCAACCTATATAAACCTACTCCACAATCAACTTAACCCTTCCCTCCTACACAGCCCATAACACCCCCCAATCTTTCCTATCTCCACGTGCCTATAAGAGTCTCTTAAATGTCCCTAATCTGTCAGCCTCTACCACCACACCGGGCAGTGCATACCAGGCACCCATCACTCTCTAACATCTCCCCTAAATGTTCCTGCACTCACCTTAAATGGGCTTCCTCTGGCATTGACCACTGCCTCCCAGGCTAAAAGGTGCTGGCTGTTCATTCTGATGTATCCCATAATGTATGTGCATTCCGTGTAAGACCAGGAGGATGGGATTGAATGAGTTATAATTTAGACTTCTGGGCGCCTGGTGACACAGCTCCAGCAACTGTTCTGAACGCCTCCTATCTGTCTGCGAGGAGTTTGCATATTCTCCACATTAGGCCACACAGGCCTTATTTCCATGCGATATGAGACTATGACATCAATTTTCTTAACCAGTTTCTTACTTCTAAATACTACTCATCTTCTTAATGGCGCATCAAGTACAAGGCATGTGGAAATAATATATTTTATCCAGCAAGTAAATCTTGGCTAGTTTGGACAAGCTGGAAGCTCAAAACTTCACCTTTTTACATAGAAACATAGAAAACCTACAGCGCAATACAGGCCCTTCAGCCCACAAAGTTGTGCTGAACATGTCCTTACCTTAGAAATTACCTAGGGTTACCCATAACCCTCTATTTTCATGAGCTCCATGTACCTGTCCAGGAGTCTCTTAAAAGACCCTATTGTATCTGCCTCCACTACCGTTGCCAGCAGCCCATTCCACGCACTCACCACTCTCTGAGTAAAAAACTTACCCCTGACATCTCCTCTGTACCTACTTTGAAGCACCTTAAAACTATGCCCTCTGGTGCCTAGCCATTTCAGCCCTGGGAAAAACCCTCTGACTATCCACACAATCAATGCCTCTCATTATCTTGTACACCTCTATCAGATCACCTCTTATCCTCCATCGCTCCAAGGAGATAAGGCTGAGTTCACCCAACCTATGCTCATATGGCATGCTCCCCAATCCAGGCAACATCCTTGTAAATCTCTGCACCCTTTCTATGGTTTCCACATCCTTCTTATAGTGAGGCAACCAGAACTGAGCACAGTACTCCAAGTGGGGTGTGACCAGGGTCCTATATGGCTGCAACATTACCTCTCAGCTCCTAAACTCAATCCCACAATTGATGAAGGCCAATGCACCCTATGCTTTCTTAACCGCAGAGTCAACCTGTGCAGCAGCTTTGAGTGTCCTATGGAATTGGACCCCAAGGTCCCTCTGATCCTCCACACTGCCAAGAGTCATACCATTAATATTTGACCTACCATCATCATACTTGACTAACCATATTTTTATTGAGTAGCTGAACATCCCAGTTCAGGGAGTATTTTCTGTGAAATAATAAAGTTGTCAAATTTCCGCATTTTTCTGTATTTATTGACACATTGATTTACACCAAGGTGTATTATTTTCCAATAACACATAGTTCATTTTGAATATCAATTTTATTTTAGATGTTAGGGAAAACAGAGTAGAGTTGAACCATTAAATTTTGACTTTCTAATGTTGATAATTAGTCCAATAATATGCAATCCCAGTCATTACTAGACATTTACCTAGTCTTGAAGTTGTTTATTCCCCTAACTTTTACCAGTCTGATGAAGGATTATCAATTTGAATCCCTCTTCACTTATACAACTTGACCTACTGGTACTTCTACAATTTTCTGCTTTTACTTGAAGTTTCCATTAAATACAGGTCATAATCAGCTAATTCTTTAGCTTTTGTTAATGGATTATTTTCCTCTGGTAATGCAGATGCTCTTCTGATTTGTTTTATCATCTGATGCTGCAGTTATAATTATAATCTACTCACATTTATAATTTTCTGCTTTTCAAAAGTACATTCTCAAATTGTTTTTCCCCAGAAAATATTTGCAACATCTAATGATAACTTGAGTCATAAGATTTCCAATCATCTACTTTCTTCTGTAAATTCTCTCCATTGGGACTATTGCATCTCTTGTCACAATCAGGGCCTTGGTGAGATCACATTTGGAATTCCATGTGCAGGTCTCATCTCCCTTTCCTAAGGAGGATATACTTGTAACACTACAAGTTAATGAGTGTTCAACAAATTAATTGCTGGGGATGGCAGGTTTGTCACATAAGGAGAGAAGAAATAAATTAGGCCAAATACTGTTTAGAAATGCTGTTTAGAAGAATCAGATGTATTCTTCAAAGGCCCTTTAGGCAGTTAGGCCCATCGAGTCTGCTCCACCATTTCATCATGGTTGATCTAATTTTCCTCAGCCTCAATCTCCTGCCTCCCCCGCCCCATATCCCTTCATACCCCGACCAATCAACCTCTGTCCTCTGCCTTAAATATACATAAACACTTGGCCTCCACAGCTGCCTGTGGCAATGAATTCCACAGATTCACCACTCTCTGGCTAAAGAAATACCTCCTCATTTTGTCATCTTGTTTTAGACACTCTATCCATAGGAAACATCCGCTCTATTAAGGCCTTTCACAATTTGATAGGTTTCAATTAGATCACTACTCATTCTTCTGAATTCCAGTGAATACAGGCCCAGAGGCATCAAACGCTCTTCAAACGACAAGCCATTCAATCCTGGAATCATTTCCGTGAACCTCCTTTGAACCCTCTCCAGTCTCAGCGCATCCTTTCTAAGATGAGGGGCCTAAAATTGCTCACAATACTTCAAGTGAGGCCTAACTATAGTTTTATAAAGTCTCAACATTACATCATTGCTTTTATATTTTAGTCCTCTTGAAATGAATGCTAACATTGCATTTGCCTTCCTCACCACAGGCTCAACCTGCAAATTCACCTTTAGGGAATCCTGCATGAGGTCTCCCACTGAGGCCCTTTGTGCCTCAGATTTTTGTATTTTCTCTCCATTTAGAAAAAAGTCAATCCTTTCATTTCTTCTACCAAAGTGCATGACCATACACCTCCTGAGACTGTATTCCATCCTTCATTTCTTTGCGCATTCTCCTAATCTGTCTAAATCCTTCTGTAGCCTCTCTATTTCCTCAAAACTACCTGTCCTTCCACCTATCTTCATAGACTTTGCACCAAAACTATCAAATTCCATCATCCAAATCATTGACATATAATGTAAAATAAAATCAGTCCCCTGTGGAACATCGCTCGTTATCAGCAGCCAATCAGAGAAGGCTCCCTTTATTCCCACTCTTTGCCTCCTGCCAATCAACCACGGTTTTATTAAGGTTAGAATCTTTCCTATAATACCCTGGGCTTGTAGGTTGTTAAGCAGCTTCATGTGTGGCACCTTGTCAAAGGCCCTCTGAAAATCCAATATAACAATAATAACTCATGGAAGAACTAGCAAAGATCATGTCAAATATAAGGAGGCCAAGGTTTTTGGCCCAAAACGTCCACTGTACTTTTTTCCATAGATGCTGCCTGGCCTGCTGAGTTCCTCCAGCATTTTGTATGTTTTTTGGACTTCTAGCTCGTGCAGATTTTCTCTTGTTTGTGATATAGTAATAAAGATGTTTGAAAGTTACAATAGTCATTCCTACAAATGCAAAGCAAATGCTATAAATATATATTTTTAAATTCTTTCAAGTTCCATGTTGACTAACAATATCATTCATTTGTGCAACACCTTTAACACAGCAGAAACACGCTAAGGGAGCTTTGCAAGAGTATTATCATATTAGGAACTGACACTGATCCATATTAGCAGATATTACGGTAGGTGAAAAATTCTTGAGGAGAGAAATGTAGAGAATTAAGCAAGTGTAGGGAACCTAGGAGGTTAGAATGCCAGTAGTTTGAAATCCCAATGATTCAGTAATGAATATCATGAATAAAAAAGGTCTCAGTATTAGAGATGTATTGACATAACAAAATGGACAGCTTTGGCCCACATTCTGAAGTAGGTAATTTCTGCACATCCTGTACAGAAAGATCTACTAGGAATATTGAGAAATTGAAGGTGAAAGATCAAATGAAGTCAGGCATGAGTTAGAATGAAGTATGATCAGCAGGAGATGGAAGTTGGTTCTTGTTTTCAAATGATATATTTAAGCTGCAGTGTGCAGGTGAAGAATAGCACGGGCCAAACAGAGACCCTTGATGGAATAGGAGCAAAAGTGCAAACACGGAAAGGGAAACTATTATTGGTGATAATTTGACTATTGCTGGATAGATTAAAATGGAGCAAACAAGTATAGTCCCATCCCGCAGGTTGACACAGAAAGGCTTTGGTTATCGAAACATTAGGCATAAAACAGATCAAAAATCACAACTTTCTCCAAATGGTCAAACTTGCCCTCAATATTATTTTTCAGTGATAAAATTGAAATTACTGTTACTAATTTATCAAAAATTTCAAGACAGGAAATGGAGGTGAAATATATATTGATTATGCAATACTCCCAACTCCTCCTGCTGATAACTTAGTGCATTATCTGCCTTGTAGGTAGCTGCTAATGTTATTACAACAATAACAACTGGAAAACCTAAGGAAAATATTGCAGGAAAACTGGTGACATTGCTTATACATTTAAAATTCTATCTTTATTAATAATAAACATTATACTTTACCATTTTCTCAGAACCAAAACGTTCATGTAGCTAGTAAAAAGGGAATTATTTGAGCTGGTACATTTTCATTTTGCATATTAATCTACTTTTCATCACAGTCTTTTAAGGGCAATTTGGAATGATCATTAAATACTATCTTTAAAATAAAGTAATTAGAATGAAACTATACCCCTCACTATTTTTGGGATCACTAAAAATAGTTAAAGGCTTGTAAGGAATCATTTACAACAATTTCAAAAAAATTATTGTTTAATATGAATGTTAAATGAATAAATCTGGTAAATGACAGTTTATAAACAAGAGAAAATCTGCAGATTCTGGAGATCTGAGCAACACACACAAAATGCTGGAGGAACTCAGCAGGCCAGGCAGCGTCAATGGAAAAAAGTACAGTCGACGTTTCAGGCCAAAATCCTTCGGCAGGACAGTGCATGACTTTCATGCTAACTATTCTTCACAACAGTCAAAGGCAACAGTTTACTGACAAAGGCTATGGGTACTTGCTTCCTGACAAATGGTAAATGTGAGATTCAGAATGAAGATTTAACTGCACCAATTTAACTTTGATTAGTTCTTGGGACAATTGCACATCAAAGTACCTTGTGGGAAACAAAGCCCTTATTTTTTTCTGTTGCACAAAGATTTTACAGGATTCATAGCACCTGTCTTGCAGATGGTGAACTTGTGTCAAAATTTCCCAAGAATCCTATTTGACTGTACCGCAACACAACATTAGGCAGAAACAGCACCGTGGTCTACTGGGCAGCACTCTCACACTCCCATGTTTCTACTGCTGCTCCACTTTCATTATTATGCAGAACAGAGGAATTCCCCATTGGGAAAGGGCTTAGCTCTTCTGAGCATTTCCAGGAGTCAATGTGCTGAAAATTTTCTAGGAATGGCAGACTTTGATTATATGCAGTGACAGTCCCAAAGCACATCAGCATAAAACTTCAGAAGTTTCAACACAGGTGAGTTCAAGACATGTAATTGTTAAAACTATAACATTTGAATAAATCTCGATAGAAGGGTGGAACTATTCAAATATACTTCTGAAAAACATTATCTCAACAGGAAACCTAAGTAATATCTCTGTGTGAACAATTAAGCTTGAAAATAATCAACACAATTCCCATTCAATTGAAAATTATGCCAACCATCAATCTTTCAGAAAAGCAGTCTCACTAATTCTTTGAGATTATTTTAGAATATTTCTTGTAATCTTACAAAGATCTTAGAAAGTAACATTCCTTTCTCATCCTTGTCAACATTTATTCCCCAGCAACAACACAAAGTTTTATTGACCACTTGCTTCATTGCTCTTTGTAGAATCTTACTGTGTGTGAATTGCTGCCGTGCTTCCTCCATTACATCAAAATTATGATTCAAAATAATTTAATTGGATGGGAAGCATTTTGACTTATCAGAATGCCATGAAACTCATTATAAAAGTGCATGAATTTCTTTTAACCCCTAATTGTCAGGACTAAGGGGGAAGGACTTTTCTGAAGTGTACAAAAAGCTATTCTTCACTGACATAGAAGGGAAAAATTGTTATTTTAATCTTGGTATAAAAATTCTTATGATTTTGGAGATATATATATATATCATTTCATTAATTGTTTTGAATTTGTGGAGTTGAGTTAGGATAAGGGAGGAGAATTTTGGATGAACACTTATGGAAAGTTCACGGTAGGGGCACTGAACAAATCATAGAGTTAGATTTGAACTATTCCTGATGTACTGTAAGTATTCAAATTAGATATGCTTGCCTTCATAATTATTAAACGTTGACCAAGTTTCATGAATCTGCACTTCATATTATTTTTTACAACAAATCAAACAGCAATTTAAATTAATTTATAAAATTGAAAGGAATAATTTCATTGCTGAATCGAAGGTATTCTTTCCTTGATCTTGTGTCAGACATTGTGCAGTAGTAATGAAAACAATTACTGATATAGATAGTTTCTTACAATTGCAGGTCAATAAAATATTAGAAAGGAAGATTGGCATATGGTTAACTGATCTCTTACCCCATCCAACTACTGAAATCCAGGTAATAGCTTGAACACATGAACCAGAAGATCTTACATCTGTGCAGCATACAGAGCCGACCAGGCAGATGTAACCACTAAAAAGTAATGAAGGAAAGCAGCGGTAGCAGCAGTAGTGCACAAGTACAGCTCTGGTGGGTTGGGCTAATCAGAAGGTAAAATGATGTTTTCTGTAGTGTTTGCAGTACTCCTTTCATTCAGAGAATTGGGAATGTATATCCCAGAGATGAAGATCAAATTAGCCATAAGCATTGATGTGCAGAGGCTCACAGTCACCCAAGGAAGTGAAGCCTTGCATGCTTGCCTGTAGAAAATTCTTCATTAGTTATAAAGCTTTTATTCAACAACTAAGATTTCCATAGTAAATCCCACAGTCTATTCCTGCTGTTTCATAGACAGTCCAACAGCACCTTTCATTTCAGCAAGATAGAATTAAGAAAGTCCATTCACGACAAAGTTTGCCCAGCAGTATCAGGTATTCTTGTGCAATGTTTGCCCTCTCTTCTGTCCTAGCAAACAGCAAGGAGCTCGTATTCGTGGTGGTAACTGCTTCCGGAGTCTCATAAAACATAATTTCGTGGAAAAAATGTGCTAAGAAATATTTTAACGGGTAACAGCAGGAAGGTCAGAGAAATGAAATGTCGAGGCAGAAAGCTTTGGAGAGGGCATTCCAATGCTTACAGCCTAGATACCTTAAGGAGCAGCCATTAATGGTGAAATAATCAAAGATCTGCATAAATGAGGGGTACGGGTTTTGAACTGGATCACGCCATGGGGACTGGAAGGAGAGAGCCCACGTGGCAGTCTGAAAATAGGAATGATAAAGCTTGATATAGAGTTGGGATGAAAGCTGTAAAGAAGCCATAAACATGAAAAAGTCCGGGATGGGTCAGAAACCAGTTAATATTAGGCAGTGAAATAATAAAACATCATGTGAGTTAGAGTAATGGAGCTAAAACCTGAATGAATGTTCAGAGAATGTGAAAAAGGACTGGACAAGTTATGTAATTAATTTGGAAGTGGAATCACCCAAGACATTATTAACACAGTTTTATTCTTCAGCTGTGATCTTAATGTCTTTCTTAGAAAAATGAAATGTGTTACTCTGTTAATAATTTTTTGTCATTACAAGTTATCATATATCCAAGAGTGAAGAACATGCTATTGCTACCGATTTCAAAATTCTAATGCCTTCCTGATAGCTCATTGAGGGAAAATCACATCAGACGACGTAAACTGGAAATGTTGCTGTGTTTTGCAAATGTATTCCATCTCCAATGGAGCAAATATAGCTTTGTAGGAACATTTTTCAGATCTTCATCAGTTCAAAGTTGGCTGCTTTTTATAGAGAGGGTGGAAAGGCTTTAGACTTATGCACTTATCGGCAACTAATTTCAAATCAGATTTGGCAAACCTAGAACATTTTGTATGGAAATGTGTTTAAAATATGAAGGGAGAAAATTAGTATTTTAATGTACATACTTAACAGAAAAAATTAATAATATTTTGCAAGTAAAACCTTAGATGTGAACTTCATGTCATAATTAACTGTGACATGACCAATAATTTTAGAGTAAAGCATATAGAAAGGTATAGTATTTTCTTCCATATCATGTAACAATTCCTAACTGGTATAAAATGGACTTCTTAATTCTGTGTATTCTAATTTTAATCAAAGCAAATTTGTTTGCAAAACTTTATGCAGTGTAATGCTATTTACAGTGGATTCTGGTTAATTGGGGCAGCAGTTTATTCAGGACAACTTTTAAGGAACAAAAACTAAATCGATAAAATAGCCAGGATTCCCTTAATTTATTTGGGACACTATGCTACCTAACTGTTGCTGAAGTTTCTAACTAATGTCAGTTATGTGCACGTGTGTGGCCTTTGGATACTACACTTGCTTAGAGCAAACAGTTTTTAAATAGCATCAGTTGCATGTGTTTGTGTTCAAAAAGCAGTGATTTTTGGGACTGATGGTTGGCAAGAAATGAGCAGTAAGGGAATTTAGAAAGGTCTTGCTCACTGCGGTTTCAAGCATTAGGGTTGTTATTGCCAGAAATAGCCAGGAATGAAAGTGAAACAATTGCATGACTTCAACAAGTTAGGAATTATGAAGTAATTGACGATCATCTTGAATATTACAATGAAAATGAAGATTTGGAGGATGCAATTGTTTAAAGTATTGTTTGAAGGTAATCCTTTACCTGCACTACATAACTGCACTGATTTTGTTCATTTACAGTCAATGGAAACAACATGGCAGATTGATAAATATTAATGGTATTGTAGAGATATTTTCAGTGTTCTAATTTGTTCTGTATTTCATTTAAATACATCAATTATTACTCAGTTATATACCTTTTTTTATACCTTTTAACATTTTCCAGGAAACATCAGCCAACTTATTGGGCCAAAATGTACTGGTTCCCATGTGTCCCAAATAACCAGAATCCACTGTATTACAACATTGTATTAATGAAGATCTCTAACAAAGTAAATTCATTTTGACCAATAGGAAACTGAGATTCCACCTGCATACTCAAAGATAATTTTGTGTCTGCTAGCTTGAAGTCTCCACAAAACTGGGTCCAGGAAATATAGTTTCCCATGTGTATAGTACCAGGTAACTTGTATAAAATACTCTGTTGTAGAACAGATGCACATGTAAAATATAAATGTGCAGCTTGAAGGTCAAATTCATTGAACACTGTTCACATCTTTTTTAAATTCTTATCTGGTAATAATTTGAAATGCAAAAGTGATGGTTATATCAACTATTGAAAACCCACATCCAACATATGAGACAATATCCAGTGGTTTGGTGTAGGTCTAAAGCACCATCATAAAATCACTGGCTTTAGCAGTGTATAATCGACCGCATCTAGTAGTGCAACACGCTTTACTTCCATGATAGCGGTGAGCTTACTTGAGCTCACTTCAAACCAGCCCCGTGCCTTGCCCCGTTTCTTCCCGAAGGCCTTGAGTGCAGTGCTGTGGATAGAGTCCCTGAGAGAGTACCATCTCTGCTGAGCATTTATTTCTGGTGGCTCTGCAAGGAGAGCATCCTCCAGTGACTTGATGAACTCCGCAGCCTTGTCTGGGTGCTGTGTCTTACTGGCTTTGATGCGCTGCTTGCCTGGAGGCTTGGCGTAGTGCATCTTCTTTGGCCGAAGTCTGATCTTGCAGCAAACCAGAGAGTGATCCGTGTCGCAGTTGGCACTCTGAAAGGAGTGAGTCATGAGCATGTTTCTCAGGCGATGGCGTCTTGTGATTATCAGGTCTAGCTGCTGCCAGTGTTTGCAGCGGGGATGTTGCCAAGACACCTTGTGCTGAGCTTTGGTCTGGAAGTAGGTGTTGGTGACACACAATCCCTGGAGCATGCAAAGCTCGAGCAGTCGCTGCCCGTTGTCATTCATGCTGGCAATCCCATAGGGCCCCAGGCAGCTTGGCCAGGAGTCGTGGTCGGCGCCCACTCTGGCGTTGAAGTTGCCAAGTAGCATCAACTGTTCCTGACTTGGAATCTCCTGTATCATCATTGAGATCTGGTCGTAGAACTCGTCCTTTGCATCTTGTTTAGAGGGTTGGAGCATAGACGCTGACAAGGTTGACAGGCCCGTCGGATGTGTGGAGTCGAAGTGAGAAAATCCGCTCCATCCCTTTCTCGCTAGGCTCTACTATCTTCAGCAGCAAGATCTTCACGGCAAAGCCGACACCATGCTCTCTGGTCTCATCTGAGCCCTTCCCCTGCCAGAAGAAGGTATAGTCTCTTTCACGTAGGGTTCCCAATTCTGCGAGACGTGTCTCTTGCAGTATTGCGATGTCCACTTGGAGTCTCAACAGTTCATTGTTAATCATTGCTGTCTTGCGTGTGTCGCTGATCTTCCGAAGGTCATCTGTGGTATAAGTGGTATAAGAAAGGATGTGCTGACATTGGAGAGGGTACAGAGAAGATTCACTGGAATGATTTCGGGAATGAGCGGGTTAACATATGAAGAACGTTTGTCCGCTCTTGGACTGTATTCCTTGGAGTTTAGAAGAATGAGGGAAGACCTCATAGAAACATTTTGAATGTTGAAAGGCATGGACACAGTGGATGTGGCAAAGTTGTTTCCCATGATGGGGGAGTCTAGTACAAGAGGGCATGACTTAAGGATTGAAGGGCACCCATTCAGAACAGAAATGCGAAGAAATTTTTTTAGTCAGAGGGTGGTGAATCTATGGAATTTGTTGCCACGGGCAGCAGTGGAGGCCAAGTCATTGGGTGTATTTAAGGCAGAGATTGATAGGTATCTGAGTAGCCAGGGCATCGAAGGTTATGGTGAGAAGGCTGGGGAGTGGGACTAAATGGGAGAATGGATCAGCTCATGATAAAATGGCGGAGCAGACTCGATGGGCCGAATGGCCGACTTCTGCTCCTTTGTCTTATGGTCATGGTCCATATATTCCAGCACTCTAGTCTGAGTGCTGGCTTCTTTCTTTGTCTTCTTGTTGTGCCTGGTGCGGTGTTTACAGTCTGCGCTCACTACCAGAGCACAAACGCCAACCCACCCAAGCAACACTGCAAGCACTTAGGACAGCAAGAAGCGAGGCCCAGGAAACAGCCAGACACTGCAAATGACTACTGGCTACAACTATGCGAATGCATTCCGTCATCATTTGATACAGGCAACATCCGTGGAGTGTACGAGGGGATCAAGAAAGCCATCGGGCCAACCCAGAGCAAGACAGCACCATTGAAAACCATAACAGGCGAGACCATCAATGTCAGAGGCAAGCAGATGGAGACATGGGTGGAGCATTACTCTGAACTCTTCTCCAGAGAAAACATCACCTTGGACAGTGCACTAGACGCTGTGGAATGCCTGCCTGTCATGGAGGAACTGGATGGATTGCTGACTGCTGACGAGCTGAGTAAAGCCATCGACAGCTTGCCCACTGGGAAGGCACCAGGACTGGATGGCATTCCACCAGAGGCCATCAAATGTGCAAAGGGCGTCCTGCTAAACCACCTGCACAAACTACTGTGCCAGTGCTGGACAGAGGGAGCAGTTGCAACATTGTCACCATATGTAAGAACAAAGGGGACAGAAGCGACTGTAACAACTACAGGGGAATCTCCTTGCTGAGCATCGTTGGGAAGGTCTTCGCCCGCGTGGTCCTGAACAGACTGCAGAAAATAGCCGAAACGGTATATCCCGAGTCTCAGTGCGGTTTCAGGTCAGAACACTCCACAAACAACATGATCTTCTCCTTTCGACAGGCTACAAGAGAAATGCAGAGAGCAAAGACAACCACTCTACGTCGCTTTCATCGACCTTACGAAGGCCTTCGACCTCATGAGCAGAGACGGCCTGTTCAAAATCCTCGCCAGGATTGGTTATCCCCCGAGGCTCCTCAGGATAGTTCAGTCATTCCACACAGACATGAAGGGTGTCGTTCAGTTCGACGGCTCTTCTTCGGAGGCCTTCAACATCCGCAGTGGTGTGAAGCAGGGCTCTGTGCTTGCCCCCACCCTGTCCGGCATCTTCTTCGCAGTCTTGCTGAAGCATACCTTTGGAACATCAACTGATGGCGTCTACCTCCACACCAGATCGGAGGCTGTTCAGACTGTCCCGGCTGAGGACAAAAACCAAGGTTCGTGAAGTACTCATTAGGGACATGTCGTTTGCAGACAACGCAGTACTGGCAACACACTCTGAAGAGCAACTGCAACGCCTCATGGACAGCTTCTCAAGAGCCTGCCAGGACTTCAGCTTGATCATCAGCCTGAAGAAGACCAACGTGTTGGGCCAAGGCGTTGAGCACCCCCCTGCCACTACTACCAACAACTACAAGCTGGAGGTAGTTAATGAGTTTACATACCTTGGCTCCACCATCACAAAAGTCTCTCCCTCGACCCCGAAATCAACAGACGGATCGGACGAGCAGCCTCAACATCTGCCAGGCCGACAAAGAGAGTCTGGGAGAACAGAAAGCTGACGACACACACTAAGGTTGCAGTCTACAGGGCCTGTGTCCTCAGCACACTGCTTTACGGCAGCGAGACCTGGAGCCTCTACTCCAGACAAGAGCGGCATCTCAATGCCTTCCACCTTCGCAGCCTGAGACGCATCCTAGACATCAGGTGGACTGACTGAGTCACCAACAATGTGGTCGTGGTCCTGGCCCACGCCCAGATACCCAGCCTCTTCACCCTGCTCCAACTACGCTGTCTCCGCTGGCTGGGCCACGTACACCGCATGTCAGACCGGAGGATCCCGAAAGTCCTGCTGTACGGGGAACTGGCCTCCGGCAAGGGAGCACAAGGGCAGCCCCACCTTCGTTTCAAAGATGTCTGCAACAGAGACATGAAGTCACTGAACATGAACATCGAAAGGTGGGAGGACATAGCAAGCAATTGCTCTCACTGGAGGCTGGAACTACGCAGAGGTCTAAAAAGAGGGGAAGAGAAGCTAAGGCTTGCTGCTGAAGAAAAGCGCACTCGTCGGAAAAACAGCACGAAGACAACACCGGAGGACAGCGCCTTCAAGTGCAGTCGATGCAGCCGAGACTGTCACTCCCGTGTGGGACTCTACAGCCACAACAGACACTGCTCTAACATAGACTGAAGCAAGACTTTCCAGGCGCAGATCCATGGTCTCGCGAGACTAACGGATGCCACAACAATCAACAGCGTGGACGATTGTCACTGTGTAGTATATTATATGTGGCTCTGTATAAATCCCTATGTTTCTTAATACATGCTTTAGATTGCTATAAAGATATCAACGTTTTAATGCTGCAGTGACACAATAACCTCTGCTTGCATTTAACTAGCAGTAGGGATGCTGCTTGTTGTCAAATGAAATCCAGGGGCCAGTAGTTGGATCCACAGAATCGTACAGCAGAGAAACAGGTCCTTTACTGTGCCCACGTTCACATCATATACCTGCAGGATTTTGTGAATAAAGTTGCTTTATCTGCTAAACAGACTTCAGTTACAAACAAACCAAAAGCAGTCACCTTACATTGATGTCGTTACGTCAGACACTATCTCTTAAAGTGAACACAATTTGATGGTGTGTGTGAATTATGTAGAACAGTTACAATTATGAACAATACATGTCATCTATCACCCATTATGTTGCCCTACATACTTTTCCATACTATGCCACAGTGTTTCAAGTGCTCGTCCAGCTACGTTTTTAAGTGCTGTAGTAGTAACTTTTTCAATTGCCCCTCGGGCAATGCAGTTCTGATTTCAACCATCCTCTAAGATAATTGGCGGGAGACTGGGGAGAACCAGTGGCAAGTCTGAATTAGACCAAGAAGAATATCAGAGAGGTTAAGGGTATCATTGTGCTTAGGCATGTAGAATATCAATGATGGAAAAATTTCAGCAGAGACCCGAGAAACCTACAGCGAAGAATCCCTTTGAGAGAAGTGAAAGGTGTGGGGGAAGAGAGCATGCTGGTGGGACCAGTCACTAATAACTTTAGATAACAACAGGCAATTACATTATAGACAATCAGCCAACACTGAAATAAACACTGCTAGACATCTTAGCAGTAGCCAAGATTGTAGTGAGCCTTACAAGTAAACCAGGAAACACACCTTAACCATGTCTCTGCAGTCAAGCCCACTTCACCTATAAACTATTGAAAATATGACATCAATCATACATTGTATATAGATTGATTTCACTATAAACACCCATCAGTCTTAAGTCTGTTATGTGCAGAGTAGATCACACTACCATGCATATATTCCCACAGGAAGTTCCTAATCTTGTTTAGCAGTTGAGTTTTGGATAAAAATCTTTCAAGTCAGGGTTGAGTGGGATCCAGGATCAGCCATAATGGAATGGCAGAGCAGACTCGATGGGCTGAATGGCCTAATTCTGCTCCTATGTCTTATGTTCCAAGTAGTGTATAAAAGCATTGCATCAGCTGATAGAGCTTGTGGGTCCAGGATTCTCTGTCACAGTTCCATAATGATTCAATAAATGCCAGTTTTTATTTCTTGATAAGAGTCCCCAGTCTATGTGAGGGCAGGTTAACCTCAGACTATGTATCAGCGCAGATGGCTGACCTTCTGCCAGGAGTTTGAGTGGCATTGCAGAAGAAATTTATATAAAGATGAATTCCCAAGTTTAGAAAACTGCTGAAAAGTTTTCATGATCATGTATAAAATACTCTTTAACTATTGTACTGAAATAATATAAAGAAATGATTAATTCAACACAGAATTCAGCATTTGGATACAGTGAATAACTAGGAAGTGGTATAGGGTATTAAAAGACGAACATTTCCGGGCAGCAGATAGGGGTCTGATGAGACTGTGCCTTCAGTGCTGATTATGGTTTCTGCCTCCATGTCTAAGGAATGACCTATATGATTGGAGAGAAGGTTTGCCAGGTTGATTCCTGGAACAAAGGGGTTGACCAACGTGAAGAACTTGAACAGGTTTATCCTTTGGTGTTCTGAGTTTAGAAGGATGAGGGATTGTGCTCAAGTAGATAAGATTCGCAGGGGATTGGCAGAGAGGATGCTGAGACAGTTCCCCTACTATAAGTACGTAGAACTAGTTGGCAAAGGTTTAGAACAAAGTTATTTAAGGCATTAGTGAGAAGGTTTTTCTATTTTCAGGGAGATTTGACCCTTTCAAATTCCTCTTGCCCAGGGAACTGTGGAGGCGTAACAATTAAATATATTTGATGCAGAGACAGATATACCACTGTGCAAAGGTTTTAGGCACCTTAGCTATAAATATGTGCCTAAGACTTTTGCACAGTCCTGTATTTTAAGTACACGGGTCATGGGATATGGGAAGAGAATGACCAAGTGGTACTAGAGCCAAAGTTATTTACTGAATGGTAAAAAAGGTTCAATTGGCTAAATCCTGCTCCTATATATTATGCCATTATGTATCATTCAATTTGTAATTCTTGTATAAAATAAAACTATTGAACCATCCACTTCATATTGTATCTGATTTGGGTCTAAATCATACTCATTTTTGCCATTTGTAAAGCACTGGAAAATTTACAATTATTAATTATTTCTTGTTGGTCTGCGAATGTAGTGGTCAGTATTTTTCTAAGCTGCAGCAACCCTTAAAGTGATGGCACTTCCAGGATAAAACCTTAATCAATTTTATTCTATGGTCAAGACTGATATTCCCTTGCTTCCATCTCAGTCCTTCCATTTGGTCAGGACATACCCATTGTTGGTGATGGAGAGTCTGGAGTATTGGCTGAAAGATTTGAGTCTAGAGGTATGACAATATTAGATACCTTCTTGTCTAGTTCATATTTCAGCTCTCTCAACTTCAGCATCAGTCTTCAGATATTGATTGGAAGGACGCTGCAGGCTTGGCTGGATTGATTGAACTCATCTTCTGCATATCATCTCTGTCACAGCTATGTAGGTCTATCTGATTTTATTCTCATTAGTCCTGATCCTGGTTTAATCATTATGAATAAATACAAAGTTGAACTCTGTGCATAGCTTAAATTCATATTGAGCTCAGCCCTTTCTTAAATGAAAACAATGATTAAAATGACCTAATTTGAATCTAATTCTTGTAAAAGATTAAACTCTTATGTGTTGCTATGGCTTTTATTTATTTAACTGCCTAATCTTCTTTTCCTGATCTGATTTCCTAGCCTTTTATTTTGATAATTCAGGTGAATATTCTTCCAATATTGTGTACTGCTTACACACTTAAAGGGACATTAATGTTTGAACAAACCCAAAGATCTCCCTTTAAAGCGTTATGCTGAGTTTAAAAATCTCAGTAGCATAACATCCAATTCCATTTTAAAGTAGCTTCTGTTGGTCAGTCATTTGTATTTAACAATATTGTAGAATGTACTTTATTATTCCTTCATAACCTCAGATTGCTAAGCCTCCTAGCACCATTTCCACTGAGGGTCATGCTCTTTTGATATGCTGTAAGTACTGTCGGAATATGATCAACATTTCAAAAGTGGAAAAAATTCATTTACCTTTGGATTAAATAGCAGTGCAAACCCATTCAAGATTCCTTCTGCAATGTTTCCTGAAATAACTTGACGATTCTGGTTATTAATACTATGGTGGACCTTGGACTTAAAGAACTTGTCATTTTGATACAGAATAAATTTTCCATCTTCCATCTTCATCTTTTCCATTTTCCATCTTCAGTATGATCTGCAGAAAGCTTAACTTGCTAAGATCTTGCCTTGGGTTTATCTCTGCAGCAGTATTACACATGTCATGATAGAAATTAAATGAAGATTTGCAGTATTTGGCTTTGTATTATGAAAACTATATAGTGTCTTTAGAACATTTGTGATGCAGAGTCACTGGGATACTGCCTAATATGAAGAAATACAAGTATAGAGACAAAACTTCTTAGTATTATGGGAAGACATTGGGTAAATGTAATGAGACCCGTTTTCACTGGGCATCTCTGGAAAAGTGGCTTGTTAGCCCTCGCTAACAGCCACTGGACTCTGTGGCGAGAGACCCACCTTTCTCAGGCTCTAGGGTCTAGGGTGTATACGACTTTGGTCCCACCAAACCCATGAGGTTGTGATGTCTCACCCACCCAAACCTCAGTCTGTGTGAATGCTATGTGATTAACTGCTTGCCTGCAATCGTCTGATGGCAAGAAATAACAGATCGTACACTGCATACAATTATAAAGAAAACATATTTATGAATATTAACTTAACTAAAGATTTATTAAAGAAAAGAAAGAAAAAAAACCCAAAAAGAACATATTATAATTAAACAGTCAAACGTGCACATAAGTTAGAGCTCATCTTGAAGTTGTCTGTAACTCACACGCTGGACACTCGGCTGGCCTGAAAACACACACCACCTTCTGAATGTCGCTCAAAATCAATCTCGCACAAACAGGACCCCCACGGGAATACTGGACCTTCCTACCTGAAGCCATTCATCTGCACAAAGCACCTTCTGCAACAGGGATGACATCCTCAGCCATCTTCCCTCCTGTTTTCTTCCAGCTTCTGCCAAAAAGACCTTGGCCCACACCAGTGTCCCTCACGAAACCTCCTGCCCAGCGTTCTCTAGAACCTTCTCCCAATTCCACCATCATGAGAGGCTGGCACCACATTACTAAATTGAACAACAAAGCCCCATAAATCAGCTCAAACCCAAACAGGCTGAAAGCATAACAGACTGCTCTTACAGAACTGCTAAAATGAAATACCTATAGCATAGTAGTAAAAATCTTAACCAGGGCATTACAGTTATGAGAACTATTTATTCTCTTTAATTGCATGGGCCAAAATGCCTGTGTGAACGTACCAAGAATGCATATTTCTCTTTATTTTTGTTCACTTTCAAATATGTTTTTCTGGTTTGTCTAATATACTGTACATATTCAAGGTAGGTTAGCTCTGAAGGAGCAGCACACTCAAAAGAAGAAAAAATATTTGTGTTACAGTAACAATACTCTGCTGAATCTCCACTAAAGGTGGCAGAATCCCTAAAAAAAAAAATCTGCATTTGACTCAGAAGAAACTTGGATAGAGCATTGGATTTGGACTTCTTGCCTGCAGCACAGTATGAGAGCTCGCTATACATTTTTTTGTCACCCAGTCTTCTTGGCTTCCACCATCACAATTCTTCCCGTTTCCATGCCAAAGAAATTTGATGAGCAGGTTTCTGCTCTGAGACACCAATTTTGTCCTTCCAAGCAGCCATCGGGTTCACCAATCTTCTATGAGGAATAAAGTCTCTTTTCAACTCTAGTCCAAAACAATGTGATGCTACAAGAAAAGTCTCAACAAGCCAACCAGTTCAACGGAATGCCCAAATGGGATAAAACTACTGGCCTTGCCAGTAATGCCTTTAAACCTTAAAACATATTGTTTTATTTAAAAAAAAAAGACAAAAATATGAACAAACCCATCTCACAATGATCTCCTTTCCATTCATCTGCACAAATCCAGATTTCTTTGTACAGGTTCCATTGTTTAGACAGTTACACAATTGTGTATTGGAGGATGGAAGTGATGACAGATTTACAGAAGAATTGAAAATTTAACGAAGTAGGTTATTTTTTTAAAAAAGTAATATAGAATGGTTAGGGAGGCTTTGGGATACTAGCCTTCACTAGTCAGGGCATTGAATACCGAAGCAGGGAGATAATGCTCCAACTTTATAAAATCTTGTTCAGACTCGGCTGAGTAATGTGTGCAGTTCTGGTCAAAAGGTACAGGAAGGATGTGATAGACTGGAGAGGGTGCAAAGGAGGTTCACTGGGATATTCAAGATTGTTTAATGTCATTTACAGTACACAGGTGTAAAGGAGAATGAAATAATTGTCACTCCCTATCCGATACAGCACAAAACACATTAATATAAAAAGCATAGCAAATACTGTATAAATACATAAGGGAGCTTATAAAAAAAATCTATGTATATGTCCAAAAGTGATACACACAGCTACCACTCTCTGAGTAAACAAGTTCCCCCTCATGTTACCCCTAAACTTTTGCCCTTTAACTCTCAACTCATGTCCTCTTGTTTGAATCTCCCCCACTCATTGGAAAAAGCCTATCCACGTCAACTCCATCTATCCCCCTCATAATTTTAAATACCTCTGTCAAGTCCCCCCTCAACCTTCTACGGTCCAAAGAATAAAGACCCAACTTGTTCAGCCTTTCTCTGTAACTTAGGTGATGAAACCCAGGTAACATTCTTGTAAATTGTCCCAATCCACTCCTTCTAAATCCTTTCACATCTCCTTAAAGTTAGCTTTTCTCCAATCAAAAATCTCAGCCCTGGGTCCAGACCTATCCTTCTCCATAATTATATTGAAACTAATGGCATTGTGATCACTGGACCCGAAGTGCTCCCCCAACCAAACCTCCGTCACCTGACCTATCTCATTCCCTAATAGCTACCACATCATACTTCTATCAATCCACACCCCATAACTGACAAAGAATGAGAATGTGGAGCAAACCTCAACTAATATTTATTCAAGATAAACTTGCGCAGCCATAAATTAAAGTTTTTAAATGCAATGGAAGAAACTAGTTACAGGATATAATTGGAGGGAAGAACACAGAGGAAATAGACAGGATCTCTGGGTAGACAGGGTCAGATTAGGAACAGTCAACATGGATTTGTGCGTGGAAGGTCATGTTTGACAAATCTTATTGAATTTTTTGAAGAGGTTACTAGGAAAGTTGACGAGGGTAAAGCACTGGATGTTGTCTATACAGACCTCAGTAAGGCCTTTGATAAGGTTCCACACGGAAAGTTCAATCGTTAGGTATTAATATTGAAGCAGTAAAATGGATTCAACAGTGGCTGAATGGGAGATGCCAGAGAGTAGTGGTGGGTAACTGTTTGTCAGGTTGGAGGCCGGTGACTAGTGGTGTGCCTCAGTGATCTGTACAGGGTCCAATGTTGTTTGTCATATACATTAATGATCTGGATGATGGGGTGGTAAATTGGATTAGTAAGTATGGAGATGATACTAAGATAGCTGGCGTTGTGGATAATGAAGTAGGTTTTCAAAGCTTGCAGAGAGATTTAGGTCAGTTAGAAGAGTGGGCTGAAAGATGGCAGATGGAGTTTAATGCTGATAAGTGCTACATTTTGGTAGGACCAATCAAAATAGGACGTACATAGTAAATGGTAGGGCATTGTGGAATGCAGTAGAACAGAGGGATCTAGGAATAATGGTGCATAGTTTCCTGAAGGTGGAATCTTATGTGGATAGGGTGGTGAAGAAAGCTTTTGGTATGCTGGCCTTTATAAATCAGAGCATTGAGCATTGGAGTTAGGATGTAATGTTAAAATTATACAAGGCATTGGTGGGGCCATATTTGGAGTATTGTGTACAGTTCCGGTCACCGAATTATACGAAAGATGTCAACAAAATAGAGAGAGTACAGAGGAGATTTACTAGAATGCTACATGGGTTCCAGCATCTAAGTTACAGAGAAAGGTTGAACAAGTTGGGTCTTTATTCTTTGGAGCATAGAAGGTTGAGGGGGGACTTGATAGAGGCATTTAAAATTATGAGGGGGTTAGATGGAGTTGGCGTGGATAGGCTTTTTCCATTGAGAGTAGGGGAGATTCAAACAAGAGGACATGAGTTGAGAGTTAAGGGGCAAAAGTTTAGGGGTAACACAAGGGGGAACTTCTTTACTCAGAGTGGTAGTTGTGTGGAACAAGCTTCCAGTAGAAGTGGTAGAGGCAGGTTCGATTTTGTCATTTAAAAAAATTGGATAGGTATATGGACAGGAAAATAATGGAGGGTTATGGGCTGAGTGCAGGTAGATGGGACTAGGTGAGAGAAAGTGTTCGGCACAGACTAGAAGGGCCGAGATGGCCTGTTTCCGTGCTGTAATTGTTATATGGTTATATGAAATAACCACAGACACAAGAGTTTCTGCAGAATCAGGCAGCACATATGAAGAGGAATAAACAGCCAACATTTCCTGATGAAGGGGTTCAACCCCAAAACTTCAGTTGTTTATTTCCTTCCATAGATGCTGCCTGACTTATTGAGTTCCTCCAGCATCTTGTGTGCATTGCCCATAAAAAGTCCATCATGAGGGTGATGTCTCCTTAGACCACAAGGCATAGGAGCAGAATTAGGCCATTCAGCGAGTCTGCTCCACCATTCCATCATGGCTAATCCCGGATCCCACTCAACCCCATGCACCCACCCTCTCGCCATATCCTTTGATTCCCTGGCTGATCAGGAAATTATCAACTTCCGCCTTAAAGATACCCATGGAGCCTGCCTTCACTGCAGTCTGTGGCAAAATAGTCCACAGATTCACTGCTCTCTGGCTAAAAAAAAAAAAATCTGTTCTAAAAGGTCACCCCTCAATTTTGAGACTGTGCCCTCTAGTTCTGGATCTTCCCACCACAGGAAACATCCTCTCCACATCTACCCTATCTGGTCCTTCCAACATTTGATAGGTATCAATGAAACCGCCCCCCCCCCCCCATTCTTCTAAATTCCAGTGAATACAGGCCCAAAGCTGTCAAACATTCCTATGTTAACCCCTCGATTCCCAGAATCATCCTTGTGAACCTCCTCTGGACTCCCTCCAATGAGAACACATCCTTTGAGATATGGACCCCAAACTGTTGACAATACTACACATGCAGCCTGACTAGTGTCTTAGAAAGCCTCAGCATTATCCCGCAAACACGAGGAATTCTGCAGATGCTGGAATTTCAAGCAACACACATCAAAGTTGCTGGTGAACACAGCAGGCCAGGTAGCATCTCTAGGAAGAGGCACGGTCGCCGTTTCGGGCCGAGATCCTTCGGGCCAGTCCTAACGAAGGGTCTCAGCCCGAAACATCAACTGTACCTCTTCCTAGAGATGCTGCCTGGTCTGCTGCGTTCACCAGCAACTTTGATGTGTGTTGCTCAGCATTATCTCCTTGCTTTTATATTCTATTCCCCTTGAAATAAATGACAACTTTGCACTTGCATTCTTTACCACTGACTCAACCTGTAAATTAACCTTCTGGGAATTTTGCACAAGGATTCCCAAGTCCCTCTGCGCCTCTGATGTTTGAACCTTCTCCCCATTTAGATAATAGTCCACACTATTGTTCCTTTTACCAAAATGCATTATCATACATTTCCCAACACTGTATTCCATCTGCCACTTCTTTGCCCATTCTTCCAATTTGTCTAAGTCCTGCTACAATCGCATTGCTTCCTCATCACTACATACCCCTCCACCTATTTTCGTATCATCTGCAAACTTTGCCACAAAGTCATCAATTCCATTATCCAAATCACTGACAATGTGAAAAATAGCAGTCCCAATACAGACTCCCAAGGAACACCAATCACCAGCAGCCAACTAGAAGAGGACTCCTTTATTCCCACTCACTGCCTCCTATCAGCCATTCCGTTATCCATGCCAGTATCTTTCCTGTAGTGCCATTATTTTGTTATGCAGCCTCACGTGTGGCACCTTATCAAATGCCTTCTGAAAATCCAAGTAAATGACCATCCACTGCCTCTCCTTTGTCCATCCTGCTTCTTACTTCCTCGAAGAACTCTTAACAGTTTGTCAAGTAAGACTTCCCTTCACAGAACTATGCTGCCTTTGACTTACTTTACCATTAATCTCCAAGTACCCTGAAACCTCATCCTTAATAATGGACTCCAACACATTCCCAACCGCTGAAATTTAGCTAACTGGCCTATAATTTCCTTTCTTTTGCCTTCCTTCTCCCCCTCCCCCAAAAGATTGGAGTGACATTTACAATCTTCCAGTCCTCCGGGACCATGCCAGACTCAAGTGATTCTTGAAAGATCATGACCAATGCATTAGTTATCTCCTCAGTAACCTCTCTCAGGACTCTGGAATGTCATCCATCTGGTCCAGGTGACTTATCCACCTTAAGACCTTTGAGCTTGCCTAGCACTTTCCTTTGTAATAGCACTGGCACTCACTCCTGCTCCCAACACTGATGGACTTCTGGCACACTGCTAGTGTCTTCCACAGTGAAGACTGATGCAAAGAACCCATTAAGTTCATCTGCCATTTTTGTCCCCCATTACTACCTCACCAGCATTATTTTCCAGTGGTCCAATATCAACTCTCACCTCCCTTTTATTCTTTATATAACTCAAAAAACTTCTGGTATCCTGCTTTATATGGTTAGCCAGTTAGCCCTGATATTTCTTCTTTTCCCTTCTTATAGCTTTTTCTAATTGCCTTTTGTTGGATTTTAAAAGCTTCCTAATCATCCAACTTCTCCCACTCACTTTTACTACCTTATGCGCCCTTTCCTTGGCTTTTATACAATCCTTAATTTCCCTTGTCAGCCATGGTTGCCTACCCTGCCATTTGAAAACTACTTCTTCTGTGGGACACATCTATCCTGCGCCTTGTGAATTATTCCCAGAAACTTCAACCATCTCTGTTCTGCCATCATCTCTGCCAGTATCCTCCTCCAATCCAACTGTGCAAGCTCCTCTCTCATGCCTCAAATTCCCTTTATTCTATTGTGATATTGATACATCTGACTTGTGCTTCTTCCTCTCAAATTTTATGAATTCAATCTTATTATGATCACTGCCTCCTAAGGATTCTTTAACATTAAACTCCTTAATAAGATCTGGGAAATTACACAATCAAAACATAGCCTTTCCCTGAGTAGGCTTAAGCACAAACTGCTCTAAAAAGCGATCTTGTAGGCACTCAACAAGCTCCCGCTCTTGCAATCCGACACCAACTTGATGTTTTCCAATCCTTTGTAGATTGAAGTGCTCTTTACAATTGTGTCATTACCCTATTACATGCCTTTCCCATTTCCTCTTGCAATCTCAATGCCATATCTTGGCTACTATTTGAAGGACCATATATGATTCCCAAAATGTTTCTTTTTTTCTTTACCTTTGCAGTATCTTAATACCATCCACAAAGATTCAATATTCTCTGACCCTATAGTACCTCTAAGATCTAATTCCATCTCTTACCAACACAGCTGCACCAGCACCTATGCCTTCCCGCCTGTCCTTTCGACAAAGTATATCCTTTGATGTTATGCTCCAGCTATGACCTTCTTTCAGCCACAAATCAGTGATGCCCGCATAATACACACTAATCTAATTGCACGAGTTCATCCACCTTATTCCAAATGTCACAGACATTTAAATACAACATCTTCAGTCCTGCATTCTTCGCCCTTTTGAATTTTGCCTCTGTTGTAGTTTAACTCTGCTCTGTCTGTGTTTGTACCCAATCATTGGCTTGTCCTTCCTTACAGGCTACATCCATCATCTATTTGTAAACCTGCTGGCTCATCCTCATTTCTACCATACTGGTTCCCATTCCCCTGCCACATTGATACAAGTCATTTCCAACAGCTCTAGTAAACCTGCCTGCAAGAATATTGGTCCCTCTCGGATTCAAGGTCACACCTGCCCCAGAAAAGGTCCCAATTATCCAGAAATCTGAGTCCCTGCTCTGCTCCAATTCTTCAGCCACACATTTATCTGCCACCTCATTCTATTTCTATTCTTCCTGTCCTGTGGCACAGTCAATAATCCTGAGATTGCTACCCTTGAGGTCCTGCTTCTCAACTTCCTTCCCAAGTCCTTGTATTCTGTTTTCAGGACTTCCTCCCCTTTTTTACCCATGTTATTGGTACCAATATCTATGACTTCTGACTGCACAATACCCTCCCTTTGCAGGATATTGTGCATCCTTCTCCATTAAAATCTGTTAGCGAGTGATTGTCTTAAGCACAACCGGAACCATGTGGATACATTAACATGAAGTTTAAATGTGCAGCTCATTTTAATAACTGACATAAAAGGTAGATTAAAATCATGCCAGATGACTAATGCAATCTGTATCAAAAACATGAATGATAAGCCTCCTATGTAAGAAGTTTCCTATAGAGAAATACAAAGCAGACTGGTAACTGATCTATTGGCAAAAGCCAAACTGTAGATAGACTGAACAGGATAAACTCCAACATGACAAGATGACTGTCAGTAAGAAGACTTGTGTGAAGATTTGCAAGAGAAGACAGAACAACTGCAAACCGGAGCAACACAGTTTTCAATTGTCTGGCAAATACTGTACTTGTATAAGCTTTTAACAGTGGAGTTCCGAAACCTAAATACTAGCCTTAAGCATTGGTAAGGAGGTAATATATGTATTGCAGAGAAGTCATCGTTTGGACAATCATGTCTTTGCCACAGCTTTTGTTTTTACTAATCAAATGCTTATCAACTTCAAAGGAACATACAAAATGCTGGAGGTCTCTGCAAGCCAGGCAGCATCTATGGAAAAAGAGTATAGTTGACGTTTCAGGCCAAGACCCTTTACGAGAATTGGAGGAAAAAAAAATGGTCCAGTGTTTTCTCTAATCCTGATGAAGGTCTCGGCCTGAAACAACTTCCCTTAAAAGATGCAGAAATCTTGGCTTCAGTAATCTAAATTATAAAACATTTCAAATGAGAGATGTGCATGTGTTCTTTGATATACTTATATTTCCTTTTTATGCTCTGCATTTAGTTTTTCCCTCCTACAATGTAACTAGGCAGACCATTCATCTATGCCCCGTTTCATCTTTTACACTAATTTTGTTGACTATCAGATGACCAAATCTAAATAATAAAACTATTCCAATGTAATTTCATAGCAATTACCTGTATACAATTCATTAACATTGATAACTGATATATATATATATATATATATATATTTATATCTGTACATATATATCTACGTGTGTATATGTCCCAAAGACAGCAGAGTCAAAAAATAGTTAAGGGACACAAAATTCAATTACTGCTCCAAACAACATACTATTATTGTAAACAACAGGAATTCTGCAGATGCTGGAAATTCAAGCAACACACATCAAAGTTGCTGGTGAACGCAGCAGGCCAGGCAGCATCTCCAGGAAGAAGTACAGTCGACGTTTCAGGCCGAGACCCTTCGTCAGGACTAACTGGAGGAAGAGTGAGTAAGAGATTTGAAAGTGGGAGGGGGAGGGGAGCTCCAAAATGATAGGAGAAGACAGGAGGGGGAAGGATGGAGCCAAGAGCTGGACAGGTGACTCTCCCCGGACCTCCTGTCCCATGATCCTTTTGCATCCCCTTTGCCAATCACCTGTCCAGCTCTTGGCTCCATCCCTCCCCCTCCTGTCTTCTCCTATCATTTTGGACCTCCCCCTCCCCCTCTCACTTTCAAATCTCTTACTAACTTTTCCTTCATTTAGTCCTGACGAAGGGTCTCGGCCTGAAACGTCGACTGTACCGCTTCCTAGAGATGCTGCCTGGCCTGCTGTGTTCACCAGCAACTTTGATGTGTGTTGCTATTATTATTGTAAAGTGACATCACTGTGCTTGATCTAGTTGCAAGGCAATCACTAATTAAAATGCCTCAAATGAAGAGATGGTAGTTACCAGTCTTGAGATCTCAGTATCCAATCCTTTTTTTTGGAAGACAAATGAAGGTAGGATGGGAAAGCAAAGATAGACAACAAACCTCCAGTTTTACTACAGCAACCCTCTCCTCATTAACGATTAGCTAACATGATTGATAAGCTAAAAAAGTGACAACTCAATTTTATTCATAAAGACAAAGACATAATGGATAGACCTCTAATGTGCTTCTGATTATATTTTTACATCATACTGGTATAAAAAATGATTGTGTAACATTTATTCATTGTTGCAAATAAAATATGCAATAAAAATCAAAACAAAATTCAATCTAACTTTTGCACATAATGAAAAACTACTCAAGTTAGATTAACGTATTCATTGGTTTATTTTTAAAAATTTTAACATATATACAAAATATGAAGCTACTACACCTACAGACTAATGTGGGGGATTGACTGATCTGCAGTGATTACAAACTTCTCACAGTTTTAAGTTGTACTGTCAAATTTCTTACCATCCCCATAAAAAGGAACAAGTTCCTTTCAAAAAGCCATGCTTGAATGTAGAACAGGATTGCAAACAACTTGAGTCAACTCATGGGTTTGACACCGTATTACTTTTATTTAACCAACTAGATATTATGAAACCGGTGTGGGAATGCAGGATGTTTTTCAGTTCTCAAAAGAATGTCGTAAGATGAGCCTCACTACAAATAGCGTGCTCATGTCCAACTCTACTACATCAGAGCTCATTATAGAGAAATCAAAGCAACAGCATACAGAGGATTAAGAAGCTGATTCAGAAGAGATAGGAGATATTATGAGATATAAATAAAATCAGATCAGTATTTTAAGAGTACGCTCATAATTTGTGTGACAACACTTGAACACAGACAAATATAGCTATCGCTAAGAATCATTAATAGACTGCTCAGTGAGCTGGAGCCAAATCCGAAATGATTTGTGTGATGCAACTTTAAAAGTCATAACAAGAAACTGTTATAGAAGGTTAAGTAGACTGTATTCCTGCACTGGCCTAACCAACTCAATGCTAGGACAAGCCTTTTCATTAAATAATGAAATGAATAGGGGATTTCATATGACTGTTTGAAAGAAAACAAGTGGATCTGATTTGTAAGCATCGAACACGTTGCTTATAACATGCAATCTAAAGTTCTTTGAACGTTTGTCTGCTCTAAGTAACACTCCCACCCATGTGCCACACACCCAGTTTCACTGAAGACTGATGTAGGAAATTGAAACCTTGCAGCAGTACAATATACAAAATCAACAATTAAACCACTGTTATTTCCGCCTGAAAATCACATCGATATATCGTGAGGAAATACAACCATAAAAAAAATGACTTGGACAAATCATTTTGGAAACATTTCCAAATATACTTCACAATCTAGCTACAGAGTGACATTACCATTATATTCTTAAAAGCCACATCATTCTATTCAACAACCAAAGAATTGAAAAAGTGGCACAAAATGTTTGAGACTCGGTATATTTCTTTGATTGGAAACAAAAGCATCAGGGTATAACGATAAAAATAAAGACATCCTATTCAAGATAACCTCCAGCAATTTACCCCTGTATCATCATCTCTGATGGACTGATACAGTCCCATCATGTTAACCACAGTTCATAAACCACAGCCTTCCAAATTGTACTTTTCTTCTCCAGACTATTTCTTCTTCTTTTCCTGTGTGGAGGTAAACCAAGAGTCCAGTAATTTTTTGCTGTAGTAGATCTGCCAGCCATGCACTTGTACTGCAATAACCAAGACCAGGTACATGACAGCTACAGCAGAAAAACCAAAGATGAAGCGGTAAGCCTTTCCGTTTCGGTACAGCTGCTGTGCCATAGGGAACATCTCCATGCTGCCATAAATGAGAGGGGCAATCGAGAAGAGGCCCGCACTAATCATAGAAAGCACCAGGTAACTTATGTTGTTACGAGGGAAGGATATAAAACCAAAGACAGATGGTATGATGCTCAGCAGATATGGGTATTCCCATTGGTATGGCATAGCTATCAGATCATGTGACACCAACTTCATGTGGCTGACAATAACCTGTAGAGTGAGTAGTGTCCAGAGAACTAAGTGAGCATATATCAGCTTCTTGATCTCAAACTTCAGAGTTACACTGTAAAGAATAAAAACACAATTCTAAATTAATATTCATAAATATTTGAAATATTTACATATTTTAACGTACTGCAGATTGGAATTTGTCTTTCTATTATTGTATACTGGTCCTTTATATAAAATAGTTCTTTACTGATTTGAATGCATATTTGGATCTCTAATAAATAACCTTCATTTTTAAAATCCAATTTAAATCAATATCTACAATTGCAAGAAAAAGTTGTGAACCCTTTGCAATTACTTGGTTTTCTGCATTAATTACTCAAAACGTGGTCTGACCTTTATCCAAGTCACAATAATAGACAGACACAATCTGCTTAAACTAATAAATACAAACAATTGTACTTCTTGTCAATACTGAGTACACCATTTAAACAATCAGTCTAGGTTCAAAAAAGCATGTTAACCTCTGGGGTAATAATTTCTACAAAAATTATTTGGAGTCAGGTGTTCCAATCAATGAGGTGAGATTCGAGATGTGGGTTATAGAGGTGCCCTGCCCTATAAAAAAGACAAAGTCTTCTCAAGAAAGATCTGTTTATGTGCACCATGAGTCAATCAAAACAACTTTCAGAGGACCCTAGAAGAATTGTATTGACATGCATGAAGTTGAAAACGGCAACAAAGGCATTTCTAAAAACCTGAATGTTTATCAATAGACACAAGAAAAACTTTACAAATAGAGGAAATCCAGCACTGCTGCCGCTCTCCCCAGGAGTGGGGGTCCTGCAAAGATCACATCAAGAGCAATGTGCAATGCTGAAGAAGGTGAAAAAGAACCAAAGGGTAACAGCAAAGACCTGCAGAAAGAATGGTGTTCACGGAAGGACACCACAGAGAAAACCACTGCTGTCCAGAAATAGAAAACATTGCTGTGCATCTCAGGTTCGGAAAAGACTACCTGGATGTTCCATAACACTTCTGAGTCAACGTTCTGTGGACAGATGAGACAAAAATTGGACTTTGGCAGAAATGTCTGGAGGAAAAAGGGCACTGCATACCAACACCAAAACCTCACCCCAACTGTGAAGCATGGTGGAAAGAGCACCATGGCTTGGTGCTGCTCTGCTGCCTCAGGGCCTGCACAGCTTGCAATCATTGAGGGAACAATGAATTCAAAATTGTATCAAGACATTTTACAGAGTAGCAGTCCATCACCTGAAGCTTAATAGAAGTTGGATGATCCTACAAGGCAATGAACTGAAACACAAGAGCACAGAATGGTTTACAAAAAAAAAAAATCTGTGTTTTGGAATGACCAAGTCAGAGTCCAGACCTAAAACCAATTTAGATGCTCTGGTAGGATCTGAAAAGGCTGTTCATGCAAGGTATCCCAGAAATATTGATGAACTGAAACAGTTTTGTATGGAGCAATGGTCTAAAATTCCTCCTCACTGCTCTGCAAGTCTGATCAGCAGCTACAGGAAATGTTTGGTGGAGGTTATTACTGCTAAAGGAGGCTTTAACAGTCATTAAATACAAGGATTCACATACTTTTTCCAGCTTGGATTGTGAATGATTAAACATGTTCAATAAAGACATGAAAAGTGCAAATGTTTCTGTTATTACTTTAAGTAGATTGAGTTTGTCTATTATTGTGACTTAGATGAAGATTAGACCACATTTTATGAGTAATTAATGCAGAAAACCAGGCACAGGGCTCACAAACTGTCCCTTTAAGATCAATTTCTGTAGTTCCTTATTGCATCACAGTATCTTCAAGAGAAGTCCTGTGATTTTTTTTGGCTCATCTCAAGATGCACTCAAAGTACAATCAATTCACTTTTCCTCATGTCAGGGGAAAAATAAATGCTTCCACCATGTCAGAAAAGGTTAGGGCTACTTTTCTTTGTTTTAGAGTTGCAGCATTCACATAACTTTAATTTTGTTAAGTACAGTATATCCATTTAAGGCTGTGCTATTTAAAAGCACCAAAAGGTTACCTCATCTGATAATGTGAAGCGACTTTCTCTCTATGGCGGAAGTCACTGCCATCTGTCCCTGTAGCACGGGGGCCAGCACGGGAGGCCATTCTCAACAAAGATCTCCTTTTAACAAAGGAAATTTTAAACAAAAGATTACAACAAAAAAAATAAAGTAGCCACTGACCCACAATCCCCACCCAAATACGCAAATCATTTCAGTGATTTGGAATTCAATTTTCTCATGTGCCCCGTCACAGTAAGTAATCATTCTAGGCTTGCTTAAATATCGCGCATGATAAAGGGTGTTGTTTTTGAACAGAATTTTAAACAGCAAATTGAAAGTCATCTCATGCACCCCTCAACATCCTTGGACTCAACACCATTCTTCTCAAATCAAGTTGACTGCCCAAACTCCGAGTGCTTTATCTACCCCCCCCCCCATTTGCCCTCCCTTTGCACATTCCAGCTTGATGCTCCACCAACTCACTTTTCTCAAAGTTCCTCCTCATAGCCCACCATATCTCAGTATTCCCCCCGCCTCCCACATCAAACCAGAACATTCTCTGTCAAACCCTTGCCCCACCACCACAGGATAAAAGGAAAAAACAGCCTTGGCCCCTCTTTCAGTCAATCCCAGCCCTATCCCACCTTCCTCTCCCAGGTTCTGTTCTCCACTACTTCTGCAGTACCGGAAACACTATCCCCAGACCCACCATGGTCCCTAACCTGCAGAACTATATGCTTTAGCACCACCACATTCCCTACCAATCTCATCCTCAGAAGTACGTTATTAAGGAGCCCTGTCTACTCCAGCACCACCACACTTTACATACCAGAGAACAATCCTGCTGGTTCTTTGTCCCGTCCCTGTTCTGAAGTCCTGTCTACCTCTCCCATCCGAGGTCCTGGTCCATCCAATCATAGGAAACACTGGGAGTAAGTCTTTTAGCTTCTTTCCTACTTTGCCATTTAATCTTTATAACCTAGTGTCACATTCTCGCACGACCCTTGATTGCTTTACTATTTACAAAGTCATCGATCTCTGCTCAGCAGCTGTACTCCATAGTCCTCTGAGGTACAGAATTTCAAAGATTTAGCAAGTAATTGCTGCTGAGCTCTTTCTCGAATGGCTGACCCTTATTTTGAGGCCATGACAATTTCATCAAACCGAAACATCAACTCTCAAGTTTAGTTCTCAATTATCAAAACTCAAGAATACAAACCCTGTATGCTTACTCATACCTAACACAATGAACACCTTAAGTAGGGGATCAGGCTTCTGAAACCCCCCTTTTACTGGGCATCTCTAGAGATGCAGCTCGTGAGCTCCTCGTTAACAGCCACTGGACTCAGCCACCTTTCTCAGACTTGCTACGCCTATGGTCAGTATGACTTGGGTCCCACCAAAACCGGGAAGTTGGGATGTCTCGACCACTTGAACCCCAATCTATGTGAATACTGTGTAAATACTGTCCACTTTCAATTATCCGTTGGCAAGAAATAACAGACCTGCATAGAATTATAAAGAATATTTACAAATGTCAGCTTTATCAGAGAGTTAGTAGGAAAAAGAAAAGGAAAAAAATAAAAAGGGCCAATTACAGTTAACCCAGTCCAAATTTGCACACAAGTTGAGCTCATCTTGAAGTTGTCTTTAACTCCTGCGCTGGATCCACAGTATACATGAAACCACAGGCCACCTTCCCAATGTCACTCAAGCAAACAGGCTCCCCCACAGGAGTAACGGTCCTTCCTCCATGAAGCCATCCATCTGCACCAAGCACCTTGTGCAACAGGGATGGCATCCTCAGTCATCTTCCCTCCTGTCTTCTCCCTGCTCTCGCCAAAAGAACCTCGACCCACATCAGTCACGGAAACATCTCTGTCCAGCATTCTCTAGAACCTTCTCCCAATTCCACCATCCTGATTGGCTGATACATTATAGCTCCTTGTCTTTAACTCAAACCCAAACACGCTAAAAGCATAACAGACTGCTCTTACAGAACTGCTAAAATGAAATACCTACAGCATAGCAATAAAAAACTTAACCAGGGCATTACATTTATACACAATATTCAATAGCATTTTGACCAGAGATCAACATATGTGGAGCAACACACACAAAAAATGCTGGTGAACGCAGCAGGCCAGGCAGCATCTATAGGAAGAGGTACAGTTGACATTTCGGGCCGAGACCCTTCGTCAGGTTGTGTCCTGATGAAGGATCTCGGCCCAAAACGTCGACTGTACCTCTTCCTGTAGATGCTGCCTGGCCTGCTACGTTCACCAGCACTTTTTGTGTGTGATGCTTGAATTTCCAGCATCTGCAGGTTTCCTCATATGTGCAGCAAGATAGCACTACATTTGAATTTTAAATGATTTCATATTCCGTAATGTCACAGAATGAGATAAAGGCAACATGATAGCTAATGTTCTACTTCTTGCTGAATCTGTGAGTTGTCTATGAAGGGGCTAGATAGGTAGCTTTCAGCCAATTACAAATTCAAAGTTTCAAAACATTTTATAACCTAGAACAGCACAGCACAGTACAGGTTGTTTTGACCTTTTAATCTGCTCTAAGATTTATGTAACCCTTTCCTCTCCACAGCCCTCCAATTTTCCTTCAACCATGTGCCTATCTAAGAATCTCTTAGACGTCCCTAAACCATCTGCTCTACCATCACTGCTGCCAGCATGTTCCACCCATCCAACGCATTCTGTGGGAAAAAAGTCTCCCTCTACCAACCTCCTAAACCTTAAAATTATGTACCCTCATATTAGTCATTTCCACCCTCAGGAAAGTCTCTGGCTGTCCACTCTAACGACGCCTCTTAACATTTTGTATACCCCGATCGTCACCTCTCATCCTCCTTTGTTCCAAAGAGAACAGCCCGAGCTTGCTCTATCTATCCTCATAAGACACGTTCTCTAATCATGGTAAATCAACTGCACCTTTTGCTATGCTCTTTTCTATTATTGGCTACCTTACCTTCACATTTCAACTTTCTCAGAAGGTGTATAGCATGTTTGCCTTCATCAGCTGGGGCTTTGGGTACAGACAGTTGAGACTTTATGTTGCAGCCATACAAAATACTAGTTAGGTTGCACTTGGAATATGGTGTGGAGTTCTGGTCACCACACTACAGGAAAGATATGATTAGGCTAAACAGGATGCTGGAAAGACTCACAAAAATGTTACCTGGATTGGGGGAATGAGTTACAAGGAGCGACTGGAGCAAAGGAGGCCAAGGGATATGTGACGTATATAAAATTATTGAGGAATTGAGGATATAAAAAAAATCATTTTGAACCTATGTAACCTCTGGCTAAAAGAATAATTGGGACTGAATTTTTGAACTGAAGTAAACTCTTTCTTCAGCAGTTAGCTAAGACAGGCTCATTACCAGTTCTCTCTTGGTTTGCAGAGAGACACTGGGAGTTTGATAACACTGTACATTGTACCCTCGTTTGAGTAGGAGGACTCACCGATAAGGACAGGAATGAACATCCATCTGTAATTAAGTCAGGGCCTAGCAAAGGGATTTAGCTGATAAAGACTGCACAGCACATCTATCTGTCAATAAGCCTTGATTTAGCAGACTCTCTTATCTAAGTAATTAAGTTTTGCACCAACAGACTTGATGGACGTACCAGTTCAAATAACATCTTGCAATAATAATGTATGGGGCTTACTATGTATAAATATACAGCTGTAACCTAACTAAGTGGGCCCACTTGTCAGATGGTGGCAGTACTTACGTGTCTTCCCTTCGACAACTGGGTCTCAAACTCCTGCAGGAGGGTGCGCAATAAACTGTTGCAACTATAAGAAGCTGGTCTCCCAAGTTTTATTCGGATTCGACTTTAACATTATGAGCAGCATTTATAATTATGAGCCATCAATAGGGCAAATAGCCAGAAACAGGCTAAGGTGAGGGAGGAAGCTTAAGGGGGAATTAGCGTTAAATTATCAGGAAGGAGCTGGCAGCTGGAACTGTACCATTTAAGAGGCAACCAAACAGGTACTTAAAGGAGCACAACATAGAGGATGAGCCCGAGAATGAAAGGGTTAACACAAGGAGTGCTTGATAGCTCTGGAGTTTAAGAAGAATGAGGGGAGAATCTCAGTGAAACTTACTGAATACTGTGGGGCCTGAATACTGTTGTTTCTAATAGTGGGAGAGTCTAGGATCAGAAGGCACAGCCTCAGAATAGAAGGATGTCTCTTTAAAACAGATGAAGAATTTCTTTAGGCAGAGGGCAGTGAATCTGTGGAATTCATTGCAATAGACCGCCATGGAGGCCAAGTTATTAGGTATATTTAAAGGGGATGTTGATAAGCTCTAGATTAGTAAGGGCTTTAAACATTACAGTGAGAAGGCAGTTAAATAGGGATAGGAGGGAAATAAATCAGCCATGATCAAATGGTGGAGCAGATGCGATGGACTGAATGGCCTCATTCTACTCCTCTGTCTTATGGTACAAATAGCTGGTTTAATGCAGGCAGTGAGGTTCATATAGATGGACAGGATAGTTCGTATTGACACAGTGGGCTGAAAGGCCTGCTTCTATTTTACACTACTCATCAATGTGTTGATCACTTTTGTTAAAATTCTGAAACTTTCCTACTTTTCTAGTTTTGTTTCATTTCCCTTAGCGGGATAATATTGTTTAAAATGTGCTAATTCATTAAACGTTTTGCTGTTTTATCATACCTTTGAATGAATTTTTCCAATTGGCCAACTGGTGCTTCACGCCTTTGTAGTTTGCTCTGTTCAGATTTAAGACCTTGGCTTCATATTGAATAATGCAATACTAAATCTAGAAAATTAGTCGCAATCTTTCCACGTCTCGAGGAAAATACAGACCAACCGACTCACGGCACCCCACCTTCCCAGCTCGTTCCGGTGCAACAGCTGACCAATGCCGAATACAACCTTCTATTGTAGCCTCACCTTGCACCATCAGCCCTCCCCACTGCCACCATTACAGAGATCGTGTTTGCTCCATCACGGCCTTATCAACCTGACTCCCACCCGTTCACCTGCGGCCCCATCCACACTGGCCTCAGCCATCTCGCCCAGGCCCTACCCATCAAGTCCATGGCGCTCCCAGATTGCAGAAACCGGCCCCGCCAAATGGAATTGGCTTTAAAATGAGGCTACGGCAATAGGACACAGAAACGTCAAGGTCGGAAATGGACAGGTGAATCAGCATTGCTGCCGCAAGATTCACTCACCCTGTCACCGGCCGCAACACTCGGAACACTGCACCAGTCCACTGACTGCGGACGTCATCTGTACTGCGCCGCGCGCCTCAATCCCTCCGCCGCCGCCCCGCCCGCTGCGCCGCGCGCCTCAATCCCTCCGCCGCCGCCCCGCCCACTGCGCCGCGCGCCTCAATCCCTCCGCCGCCGCCCCGCCCACTGCGCCGCGCGCCTCAATCCCTCCGCTCCGCCCTCTGCGCCGCGCGCCTCAATCCCTCCGCCGCCGCCCCGCCCACTGCGCCGCGCGCCTCAATTGCTCCGCTCCGCCCCGCCCACTCCGCGGCGCGTCTCAATCCTTCCGCCCCGCCCACTGCGTCGCGCGCATGAGTACTGTTTTCGAGTTAATTGCTAGATAGATTAATGATCAGACATCCCGCCTCTCCCGGAAGTTCCGGTCGTGTTTAACACCCCTCCCCTGGGGGTTGGCCGGTCCACAGGAATATTGTCAATATTAAACCGGTTCGCGGTGCAAGAAAAGGTTGGGGACCCCTGATTTAAACTAGCTGGCTAGCTGCCAAGGAGCTACGCGATTGACGGCCTACGTGATGAGGCCAAACTCCCTGTCGACTTGTTTAAAGATGTAATAGAATAAACATGATAAGATAAGTACATATTTTAATGTCACATTTGCTGCATATACCCAACTTGGTTTACAGATTAGATAAAATTACTGAACAAACTATTACATGCACCCTTGGAAGTCGACGGGGGTGGGGGGGAGTGCTACCTGAAATGAGTTTTTGCAGGGTGGGATGTCTGGTTCGGCAGGGCCTGTTTCTGAAGGCTGATTCATACTTGTGTGTCAACTCGACACCATAGGTACAGCGTCACCGTGATCCCTACACTGTAGCCTGATGCGCACCTCTCCCAAATGTAACCACGCGTCGTGGTGTGGCAGACCGCAACAACTGTGATTGGTCCGCTTGGTAGCATCGCATTTCCTCCTACGCTGCAGTAGCTTCCCATTGGGCGACTGAAGGGCAGGGAAGGAACTCTGGATGCAATGCTTTCCATAAAGCTTTACAGACCTCCAAAATTATGGACACATACGAAAAAAGACGCTCGCTTTAATCTTGTTTACCCCGAGAAAGACTACCATGACCATGAAGCCTTGCAAGGGCGGGCGTGTGCGTATGCGCGATGTGCCCAATTTGCAGAGCGACGCAGACACACCAACGCAGAAGTATAAATGCTCACAATGTGCGTAGGCCACTTGCGTAGGTTACTGCGTCCATTTGACACACAAGTATAAATCAGCCTTTAATCTCATCAGTCCTTGTGTCAGAGTTCTGGTGAATTTACCTGTTGGTTGGTAATGAAGCACCAATGAAATGAATTTGCAAAGGGTGATACTAGTCAACCACACATACGAGTACCTGGTACAGAAGACTTTGCCTCTATGTAGTCAGCAAAAGAGATGAATAGTCATGCAACATTCAGTTAAGAATGGGTATGAAGTGATGGCATTATCGACGATGAAAGACTAACGTGTATGAAAGCTTAAGTGTTATACAAAAGGTGAAACAAAATAAGCCCACTGTTTCTTCATCAGTTGCTGGTGGTTTCTGTTGCTGGATTTGGAGAACCTCATCAACAAAAAATTAACAAAGGAGCTAAGGTCTGTCAGCAGGACATCCTTTTGCTGCTTTCCACTGCAAAAGGAGAAACACCCTCCCTTGCCATTGGTGCGATGAAATCTTCTCTGGTCAAGTTGTACACTGATGCTAGTGAGCAAATACCTACCTGCGTTAACCCAATTTTCCAGCACCTGGTCTATAGCTTTTCAAGCCATGGTGCTTCAAATACTCTTCTTAAGATATTGTTTAAATATAATGAGAATGCTTGAATACGCTAATCCTTCAAGCCTCTATATCTCAATGATCCTCATGTGTCACATTTCCAACTTACCTCACAGCTATCTGCAGCCCTCTACTAATGGTAGTGAGATGAACAGGAGGAAACTTGGAGAGTATGGAATGTATCTTTATAGACATCCATGGAGAAAAGTGAAATATGCATGAACACAAAGGAATTACAGTATCAGTTGGAACTGATCTGAAAACAGATCTTTACAACCTGATCTGAATTAATTACAAATATAAAACACAAAATAATTGATCGCTTAAGTATTCACCCCTGTTAATATGACACACCAAATCATCACTGGTTTTAGGAGTCACATAATTAGTTAAATGGAGATCACCTGTGTGTAGTTGTGGTGTTTCAATTGATTGGAGTAAAAATAGACCTGTAGCTGGAAGGTCCAGCTGTTGAGTCAGTATCCTGGTTAAAACTTTAGACTTGTGCATTAACTGGACACCGTAATGTACGCAAGTGGCCTTCGTGCGTTGTGAGCATTTATACTTGTGTGTCAAATCGACGCCGTAACGTACGCAAGTGGCCTACGTGCGTTGTGAGCATTTATGCTTGTGCATTGGTGTGTCTGCGCCACTCTGCAATTCGGGCATGTTACACATGTGCACACACCTGCCCGTGCAAGGCTTCATGGTCATGGTAGTCTTTCTCGGGGTAAACAAGTTTAAAGCGAGCTTCTTTTTTCGTAAAAGCGAAATGTGTCCTCCATAATTTTGGAGGTCTGTAAAGCTTTATGGAAAGCATTGCAGCCAGAGTTCCTTCCCTGCCTTTCAATCACCCGATGGGAAGCTATTGCAGTGTAGGAGGAAATGCGATGCTACCAAGCGGACCAATCACAGTTGTTGCGGTCTGCGTTGCCGCGACATGTAGTTACATTTTGGGAGAGGTGCGCATTCGTAGGCTACGGCATAGGGTTTGTGTAGAGTACAGTGTTCGCGGCTATACTGTACCTACGGCGTTGATTTAATGCACAAGTATAAATCAGACTCCTCACCGACCAATGTACTGCGTGTCTCAATCCCTCCTCACCATCCATCTGTCTGTACTTCAACTCTCCACCCTACCTGTTGAGCCTTGCAATTTCTGCTACTGTGCGAACCGGTGGTTTTCAGCGTTGGCCAGGTTCCACCCAGGGGCCATGCAGGGTTTTGTAGGGCCACAAGTGAAAAAAACCAAGAAACTGGGGGACACAGGAGTTTCTGAATTGGCCATGATTGGTTTACTGTGTTAATGAAATATTACTAAAGCATATAAATAAAAATGGATATATATATATATATAATTTAATTGGAGCCTTAAATGAATGGGAAGATATGTAAGGTGATGCAAATGAGGCAGCAAAACAGTTGTGTGTGTGATTTAAGACAGGGGTCCCCAACCTTTTTTGCACCGCGGACCGGTTTATTATTGACAATATTCTTGCAAACCGGCCGACCCCGGGGTGGGGGGAGGCGCGGGGTAGCGTTGCCAACGGACAAGAGTAGCAGTGAAATATGTTGTGTTTACACCAAGAAAGAGTACCATGACTGTGAAGCCTTGCACGGGCACCTGTGTGCGCATGCGTGTACGTGCCGATTTTTTTCTACAAATCGTTTTTGGTGATTCTGTTCGGGAGGTGGGGGTGTTAATCACGACCGGAATATAGGTGATACGTGGCTAATACACTCAATTTCATTTATAAAAGGGTTTATCTAACAAATTTAATATTAAACACACAGCGCATATTTTCGTCGCATGAATATAGTGATAAGTCAATTATCGGGAGGACAGGGGAGCTTGAAGTCAGTGTTGAGCGAACTTCCAGTAGAAGTGGTAGAGGCAGGTTCGATATTATCATTTAACGAAAAAATGGGTAGGTATATGGACAGGAAAGGAATGGAGGGTTATGGGCTGAGTGCAGGTCGGTGGGACTAGGTGAGAGTAGCGTTCGGCACGGACTAGAAGGGCCGAGATAGCCTGTTTCCGTGCTGTAATTGTTATATGGTTATATAAGTCACTTATAAGTCAATAGCATCATAACATTTTAAGTAACATTTGGATATTAAACACACAGCACATATTTTCCCCGTATGAACATATAAAATCATTGCAACACACAATCAGTGGGAGCCCTGGGCTGTTTCCCTGCAACAAGACGGTGCCATTGAAGGGTGATGGGAGACAGCGATACCCGAAGGAGGTTCCTTATGTCCAGTCTATTCCACAATTTAGTGTTGGTTGCATTCATTGCAGAGATATGTTGGAAATGGAAGCAACGTTTTCAGTGCTTTCGTGGCTATCTCAGGATATTTAGCCTTGACTTTGATCCAGAATGCTGGCAGAGATGTTACGCCAAACATACTTTTCAGCCCGCCGTCATCTGCAAGCTCGAGGAGTTGATCTCCTTCCTGCGCTGACATGGATGACGCACGGGTAATGACCTCGCATGCGTAATGACCTCGCGTGCATTCAAGCTCAACAGTGCACGTGACAGGGAATTAGGAAAGGTGCAGCTGACTCATATCGCCAAATCATATCGTTTCCTCGCGGCCCGGTAGCACATGCTTTGCGGCTCGGTACTGGTCCGCAGCCAGGTGGTTGGGGACCGCTGATTTAAGAGGTCCATGACCTTGTGGTTTGGAGCCTTGCACGCCTCAGTGAGAGTTATGTCAGAACTTTATGCTTTGTCTTTTGATATGGTCATCCATGTCAAACAGGTCAAAGGATAGAGCCGGACTAAGAGTGGTCCACTGGTCCTCCAGGTTTGGGGTTCAGCTCAGGGCTAACAACCCTGACTGGTAAAACAAAAGTTTTTATGGGAACAGCAATCCTTCTACATTAGTGTGCAATGGTATTTCTCAGTCTCCTCCTGGAACTTGTATGATTGATAGTAGTGAAAAACAAGCTATCAACACTATGAAGGAAGCCCTGTACACTGCCAGAGAAGGAAGACCCTCATTGCTGCCCTAAACACCAGCGGTGTAACGGGCAATAGGTAAGTAAGTGGAGCATTTCAATCATTAATCTCTCCTCCTGCTTGACCATATACAAATCACCATTTGCTGAGTCCCACTGTACATACACCCCAAAATCACTGTTTATACTGTCAGCAGGCAGCCGTGACCCAGCAAGATGCCCTGCAATGTGCTCCACCGGTTAGTGATTATGATTACTTTGTTATAGATATTTACATGTTAATAGGGAACCATCCACATCTATTCCAAATGATAGAAGTTGCCAGGTTTTCCATATCAAAATCCTTATCAGAAGCAGATTAATCTGGAAAGCCTGACATGACCCATGTTGTAATTAGGTTAAAAGGGTTATATCATGAACAATCTGAAGATTGAATGGAGTTGGCCGTCAGTCAGCGAGTATGCAGCAGGTGGCTGGTTCTGTTTGGCCTTCCACTGACCCATACGTGATACAATACTTATAAAAAGGGACCTGAGGGCTGCAGTGGGGTCATCTCCCAGAAACGAACAAACTGCAGAGTGGCAAGAACGCGTGAAGTCCACCACTGCATCACTGTCGACCACTGCAACTTCCATTCAATCCCTGATACTTTTCATATTTAGAGAGGAAGTTCAATTTGCTCTTCTTGTTGAGTACGTACTCTGTTGCCACATAGGATTTTTATATATAATAGGATTTTTAAAAAATTATGACATTTATCTAAGAACTGCCTAAAACTAGTTTTATTTTTATATGTATACTGATACTTTTCCCACATGAGATTTGATATTTAATCATTTTCTATAGAGCATAATCACACAATTGTATTGTTGTTATTGTTTAAAGGTTTATTGTTTGTATATATACAAATGCACACACATTACCCATGTCCCTTACAGGACAAAAGGATACTACTGTGTATAATTTGTATGACTATACTTTCAAATAAAAGCATGCGGCCATGTAAACAGAGAAAGCACTTGGAAACAGCACATAAGGATGAGAAAGACAAAACACTAGATTAGTTCAAAAAACTAGATGATAATTTTCAGTCAAGGCCGACAGTAATGCAAGTTTTCAGTGAAAAGGCAGCTAAGATGGACAACTTGTATCTTATGAGATTTCAAACTTAATTGCAAAAGCTGGCAAGCCACATAATATACAGTAGGTGAATCATTGATTCTGCCTACAGTTTCTGTTAGAATTTCTACCGTTAGGAATCAGAGTGCATATGAAATAATTCTAGTCATCCCCTTGAGCAACTCATCAGTATCAAGGCAAATTGATGAAATGTCAGATGATGTGGAAAAACAGCTAGGTGCACAACTGCAAGTTAAAGGAAAGTACATTATGTGAACTCTGCAAATTGAGGAAAGTACATTATGTGAACTGAAACCCTTCTAATGACATGTGTTAGGTTTTTGAATGATGATCAGGCCAGCGAGGAAATGCTTTTTGCCTGAAAGCTTAAGACAGAAAACAAAGGTGAAACTATTATTGAAGAAGTCAAGAGAAGTCTTGGAAAACAATAGGCAGGAGAAAATGGCGGCGCGACGCAGTGCACGCGGCCGCTCCAAATTGATATCGTATTTGTGAAGTAGGATGCCGTGCACAATCCTGATTTGATGGAGACAGCTGTGAGAAGCACGGAGGAACATCTGGAGAAACTTCTGAAATGCCTGCTTCGCTGCCGCTGCTACTGTGCGATCGAGAATCTCCAGAGCCGAAGTGCCAAATCCTCGGCTTTGCCTATTGCCTGTGGCTAGGACCAGGGTCGAAGTGCTCGGCAGAGATGGTGCTCAGTGCTCGGTGTCAGAGAGCTAATCGGAGGCTCGAAGTTTTTGGACGGACTCGGAGTTGGACTGTGGTCGGGTGCTTCCAGGATGCCGCATCGGCAAGTTTGTGGCGCTGGAAGCTCATGGCAGGAAGAGTTTTTCTTCCTTCAACCATCTGCGTAAGATGATGGGACTTTTGAGAGACTTTGAGATTTTTTTTTTACTGTGCCCATGGTCTGTTCTTCTATCAAATTACGGTATTGCTTGCACTGTTGTAACTATATGTTATAATTATGTGGTTTTTGTCAGTTTTTTTAGTCTTGGTTTGTCTTGTGTTTCTGTGATATCATTCTGGAGGAACAAATTGTATCATTTCTTAATGCATGCATTACTAAATGACAATAAAAGAGGACTGCGTGTCCTCATAATCTAATCTAATCTAAAATCTAATCCACTGGAAAATATAATGGCTTGTGCAACTGATGGTGCTTTGATAGTAGGAAAATACAGAGGATTCATTGCTTATGTAGTGCCTGATATTTTTGCAGAAGTTGTGTCATCCACCATCAGCATCTGGTTACAAGAAAATTGGGAGGCCTTTAGCATGACACCTTGCTGCTGTAGTAATGGCTGTCAATTCCATCAAATCAAATGCACTTCAAGATAGTACTTTTTGACAACTTTGTGAGGAAAATGAAGAGTATTTTGAACTGCAATTAATGCAGTCTGAGGTCTGATGTTTATCAAAACGTAATTCTCTTTGTCACCTTGTTGCTCTTTGGGACAGTATTGTAGCATTTCTTAGTGATAATCAGCTTGAAGATCAAGTTGTCACTGCTAAGTCTGACATATTTTGCCTGTCAGATATATCTGTAAAACTGAACTTATTAAGTAAACAGTTACAAGGAAAAAACTGCAATTTCATATCATGCAAAGAGGCTATTACTGCTTTCTTTGGAAAACTCAAACTTCTCAGCAACAATTATTTGGCATTGAGTTTATACAATTTCTTTCACTGGCCACTCTTAAAATAAAATTGCAAGGTGATGATCTGATGTATATCTTGATCATTTTGAAACAACTGCATACTATTGTGGCACAGGACTCCCAATTCTGCTCACCATACCTGGATATATTGCAGTTAAGTGCCGTCCATTTTACCTACCATGGGAGATTTCCAGGATCATTTTGGTAGCGGTAGACATTCCACCTCAGGCCAATGTCAATCAGGTTTCAGATGATCTGAGCAATGGGATCAACATGCAACAAGCAGCACACCCTAAGCCTTCACCATCATTTCGGGGGATTTTAACCAGGCCAGTCTGAAAAAAAAAAATCACTGAACAATTATCATCAGCAGGTCACTTGCAATACCAGAGGAAACAATATACTGGACCATTGCTACACCACCATCAAGGATGCCTACTGTGCTATTCCACGCCCTCATTTCAGGAGGTCTGATCAGCTAGCTGTACTTCTACTCCCTGAGTATAGACAGAGACTGAAGACTGCAGCACCTGTAGTGCTTATAGAATTGCTTTGAATTGGTTGTCTGGACCATATTCAGGGACTCATCTTCAAATCTGGATGAGTATGCTGCAGTTGTTACTAACTTCATTAAAATTTGTGTGGATGAGTGTGTGCCTAAAAGACTTGCTGTACATTTCCAAACCAAAAGCAGACATCCCACCTCTCCTGGAAGTTCCGGGAGTCTCCCGCATATTGATAGTGACTCCCTGACGCCCGGAAATTATATACAATATCCCAGAAACAGATTTTTTTGAGTGGGAGAGGGAAAGGGAGAGTGAGCATCCTAATTGGTCTATCTTCGTGCTAAGAGTGGTCCTCAACCACCGGGCCGCGAGGAAACGATATGATTTGGCGATATGAAACGATATGAGTCAGCTGAACCTTTCCTCATTCCCTGTCATGCACTGTTGAATTTTAACGCACGCGAGGTCATCAGTGACCCAAGATGTGCAAAGGAATGGGTCCGTGACCCATTTGTGAATGTCCCTGGTGAATCATCCATGTCAGCACGGGAAAAAGATCAACTCCTCAAGCTTGCAAATGATGGCCGGCTGAAAAGTAGGTTTGACATACTTTTGGATCAGAACTACAGAGCGTCGTGGGAGCTGAATTCTGAAGGAAGGCAGTTTTTTTAAAAACTTCTTCAAGTGCAAGAAGGGCGAGACTGTTGCAGGCGTCAACAGGATCGCGCGGAGAGTTTAAAAAGGAGACCACCCTATACAGCGGGCAGCTGTCGGAATGGGCAGCGGAGTGAATGGAAGCAGAGTATAGGGCTTTTGCTTCAACGGGCTTCGGCGGTAAACGGGAAGAGGCGAGAGCGAAGCGCCAACTCTTTTTTCTCCCCCCACTTCGCGAATCGGCCCGGACAGACAGGAACAGCAGGGCTCTCACAGCTAATGTTATGAGCTAACAGTTTAAAAAGTTGGTCTGTTTGGCGAGGTAAGTGGGTGAGTAGACTTATTTTTCCTGTTTCATTCCTGTAGAATTAGATAGCATGCCTGCAGGGTTAGTGCTTTGTTCAGAGTGTCAGATGTGGGAATCCTGGGAGACCTCCAGCCTCCCTGATGGCCACATCTGCGCCAGGTGCACCGAGTTGCAGCTCCTCAGAGACCGTGTTTGGGATCTGGAGCTGCAGCTTGATGACCTACTGCTTATCAGGGAAAGTGAAGAGGTGATAGACAGGAGCTACAGGGAGGTAGTCATCCCTAGGCTACAGGAGTCAGTAGTCATCCCTAGGCTACAGCGGTCAGAAAACTGGGTCACTGTCAAGAGAGGGAAGGGAAATGCCCAGATAGTGGAGAGCACCCCTGTGGCTGTCTGCCTCAGCAACAAATATCTTGTTCTGGATGCTGTTGAGGGGGATGACCTGACAGGGGACGCCCATGGTGACCGAGTCTCTGGCACTGAGCCTGGCGCTGTTGTGCAGGAGAGAAGGAGGGAGAAGAGAAATGCAGTAGTCGATCGTAGGGGATTCCATAGGCAGGGGAACGGACAGGAGATTCTGTGAGCCTGATAGAGATACCCGCATGGTGTGTTGCCTCCCAGGTACCAGGGTATGGGATGTCTCGGATCGAGTCCTGAATATTCTGAAGGGGAAGGGTGAGCAGCCAGTTGTCTTGGTACATGTTGGTACCAATGACATAGATAGGACAAAGGAGGAGGTCCTGAAGAGAGATTTCCAGGATTTAGGAAGGAAGCTGAGAAGCAGGACCTCCAGGGTAGTAATCTTGGGATTGCTACCTGTGCCACGTGCTAGCGAGGGCAAGAATAGTTGGATCAGGCAGATGAATGCGTGGCTGAGAGACTGGTGTAGGGGGCAGGGCTTCAGATTCTTGGATAATTGGGATCTCTTCTAGGGGAAGTATGACCTGTTCAAAAAGGACAGGTTACACCTGATCCCGAAGGGGACCAATATCCTGGCGGGAAAGTTTAATAGAGCTGTTAGGGAGGGTTTAAACTAATTTGGCAGGGGGATGGGAACCGGAATGACAGAGCGGAGGAAGGGGAAAACAGAAATAAATCTAAGATAGTGAGTAGTAAAGATGTCAGGAAAGACAGGCAGGTGATGGGGCAAATTTGTAGCCATTGGGATGAGTTGCAGTGCAATAAAGTTGCAGTGAAATCAAAGCGAAAAGTATCAAATATTGGTCTTAAGGTGTTGTACTTAAATGCACACAGCATAAGGAATAAGGTGGATGATCTTGTCGTACAGCTACAGATTGGCAGGTATGATATTGTGGCCATCACTGAGACCTGGCTAAAGGATGCATGTCTCTGGGAGCTGAACGTCCAAGGATACACGGTGTATCGGAAGGATAGGAAGGTAGGCAGAGGGGGAGGCGTGGCTTTATTGGTAAGAAATGATATTAAATCATTAGAAAGAGGTGATATATGATTGGAAGTTGCAGAATCTTTTTGGGTTGAGCTAAGAAATAGCAGGGGTAAAAGGACCCTGATGGCAGTGATTTATAGGCTTCCAAACAGCTGCAGGGATGTGGACTACAAATTACAACTGGAAATAGAAAAGGCTTGTCAGAAGGGCAGTGTTATGATAATTGCGGGGGATTTTAACATGCAAGTGGATTGGGAAAATCAGGTCGGCACTGAATCTCAAGAGAGAGAATTTGTAGAATGTCTGCGAGATGGCTTTTTAGAACAGCTTGTTGTTGAGCCCACTAGGGGATCGGCTGTACTGGATTGGGTATTGTGTAATGAACTGGAGGTGATTAGAGAGATTGAGGTGAAGGAACCCTTAGGAGGCAGTGATCATGACATGATTGAGTTCACTGTGAAATTTGAAAAAGAGAAGTCGAAATCTAATGTGTTGGTATTTCAGTGGAGTAAGGGAAATTATAGTGGCGTGAGAGAGGAACTGACCAAAGTTGACTGGAAAGGGACACTGGCGGGAAAGACGCAGAGCAGCAGTGGCAGGAGTTTATGCGAGAAATGAGGAAGGTGCAAGACAGGTATATTCCAAAAAAGAAGAAATTTTCGAGTGGAAAAAGGATGCAAACGTGGTTGACAAGAGAAGTCAAAGCCAAAGTTAAAGCAAAGGAGAGGGCATTCAAGGAAGTAAAAATTAGTGGGAAGACAGAGGATTGGGAAGTTTTTAAAACCTTACAAAAGGAAACCAAGAAGGTCATTAAGAGGGAAAAGATTAACTATGAAAAGAAGCTAGCAAATAATATCAAAGAGGATACTAAAAGCTTTTTCAAGTACATAAAGAGTAAAAGACAGGTGAGAGTAGATATAGGACCAATAGAAAATGATGCTGGAGAAATTGTAATGGGAGATAAGGAGATGGCAGAGGAACTGAATGAGTATTTTGCATCAGTCTTCACTGAGGAAGACATCAGCAGTATACCGGACACTCAAGGGTGGCAGGGAAGAGAAGTGTGCGCAGTCACAATTACAATAGAGAAAGTACTCGGGAAGCTGAATAGTCTAAGGGTAGATAAATCTCCCGGACCAGATGGAATACACCCTCGTGTTCTGAAGGAAGTAGCTGTGGAGATCGCGGAGGCATTAGCGATGATCTTTCAAAAGCCAATAGATTCTGGCATGGTTCCGGAGGACTGGAGGATTGCAAATGTCACTCCGCTATTTAAGAAGGGGGCAAGGAAGCATAAAGGAAATTATAGACCTGTTAGCTTGACATCGGTGGTTGGGAAGTTGTTGGAGTCGATTGTCAAGGATGAGGTTACAGAGTACCTGGAGGCATATGACAAGATAGGCAGAACTCAGCATGGATTCCTTAAAGGAAAATCCTGCCTGACAAACCTATTACAATTTTTTGAGGAAATTACCAGTAGGCTAGACAAGGGAGATACAGTGGATTTTGTATATTTGGATTTTCAGAAGGCCTTTGACAAGGTGCCACACATGAGGCTACTTAACAAGATAAGAGCCCATGGAATTATGGGAAAGTTACATACATGGATAGAGCATTGGCTGATTGGCAGGAAACAGAGAGTGGGAATAAAGGGATCCTATTCTGGTTGGCTGCCGGTTACCAGTGATGCTCCACAGGGGTCCATGTTGGGGCCGCTTCTTTTTACATTGTACATCAACGATTTGGATTATGGAATAGATGGCTTTGTGGCTAAGTTTGCTAACAATACGAAGATAGGTGGAGGGGCTGGTAGTGCTGAGGAAACGGAGAGTCTGCAGAGAGACTTGGATAGATTGGAAGAATGGGCAGAGAAGTGGCAAATGAAGTACAATGTTGGAAAGTGTATGGTTATGCACTTTGGCAGAAAAAATAAACAGGCAGACTATTATTTAAATGGGGAAAGAATTCAAAGTTCTGAGATGCAACGGGACTTGGGAGTCCTCGTACAGATACCCTTAAAGTTAATCTCCAGGTTGAGTCAGTAGTGAAGCAGGCGAATGCAATGTTGGCATTCATTTCTAGAGGAATAGAGTATAGGAGCAGGGATGTGATGTAGAGGCTCTATAAGGCGCTGGTGAGACCTCACTTGGAGTACTGTGGGCAGTTTTGGTCTCCTTATCTAAGAAAGGATGTGCTGACGTTGGAGAGGGTACAGAGAAGATTCACTAGAATGATTCTGGGAATGAGAGGGTTAACATATGAGGAACGTTTGTCCGCTCTTGGACTGTATTCCTTGGAGATTAGAAGAATGAGGGGAGACCTCATAGAAACATTTCGAATGTTGAAAGGCATGGACAGAGTGGATGTGGCAAAGTTGTTTCCCATGATGGGGGAGTCTAGTACGAGAGGGCATGACTTAAGGATTGAAGGGCGCCCAATAAGAACAGAAATGTGAAGAAATTTTTTTAGTCAGAGGGTTATGAATCTATGGAATTTGTTGCCACGGGCAGCAGTGGAGGCCAAGTCATTGGGTGTATTTAAGGCAGAGATTGATAGGTATCTGAGTAGCCAGGGCATCAAAGGTTATGGTGAGAAGGCGGGGGAGTGGGACTAAATAGGAGAATAGATCAGCTCATGATAAAATGGCAGAGCAGACTCAATGGGCCGAATGGCCGACTTCTGCTCCTTTGTCTTGTGGTCTTGTGGTCTTGTGGACATAACATCTGTGCCGGCATTCTGGATCAAAGTCAAGGCTGAATATCCTGAGATAGCCACGAAAGCACTGAAAATGTTGCTTCCATTTTCAACATATTTCTGCGAAGCGGAGTTTTCTGCAATGAATGCAACGAAAACTAAATTGCGGAATAGACTGGACATAAGGAACTCCCTTCAAGTATCACTGTCTCCCATCACCCCTCGATAGGATCGTGTTGTTGCTGGAAAACAAGCCCAGGGCTCCCACTGATTCAGCGATATTGGTGTGTTGCAATGATTTTATATGTTCATACGAGGAAAATATGCGCTGTGTATTTAATATCCAAACGTTACTTAAAATGTTATGATGCTATTGACTTATAAGTGACTTATAATTCAGTGGTCCCCAACCTCCGAACCGCGAAGAATACAGCGGTGGCCGGAACGCACCCAGCACATCTTTAAGAAAAAAGTCGAAATAAACAAGCTAATTAATTAGGTGCCGCACGGCACGTAAATGTTGGCTCAGATTAGAGGCGATTGCCGATTGTGTCATCTCTGGGCCGACATTTACGTGCTGGGCGGCACCTAATCAATTAGCTTGTTTATTTCTACTTTTTTCTGAAAGATGTGCTGGGTGCGTTCTGGCTACTGCTGTACCACCGCATTCTTCGCGGCCCGGAGGTTTGGGACCACTGTTATAATTGACTTATCACTACATTCATGCGAGGAAAATATGCGCTGTGTGTTTAATGTTAAATTTGTTAGATAAACCCCTTTAGAAATGAAATTGAGTGTATTAGTCATTTTACAAGTGACTTATAGTTGACTTATCACCTATATTCTGGTCGCTTTTAACACCCACCGCACCCACCCCGGGGGCTGGCCGGTCCACAGGAATATTGTCAATATTAAGCCGGTCCGCGGTGCAAGAAAAGGTTGGAGACCCCTGATTTAAACTAGCTGGCTAGATGCCAAGGAGCTACGCTATTGATGTCCTACGTGATGAGGCCAAACTCCCTGTAGACTTGTTTAAAGTTGTAATAGAATAAACATGATAATATAAGTACATATTTTAATGTCACATTTGCTGCATATACCCAACTTGGTTTACAGATTAAATAAAATCACTAAACAAAGTATTACATGCACCCTTGGAGGTCGACGGGGGTGGGGGCGGGGTGCTACCTCCCTGAAATGAGTTTTCGCAGGGTGGGATGTCTGCAAAAGCCGTGGATGAACCAGGAGGTATGTCATCTGCTGAAGGCTAGATCTGTGGCATTCAAGGCTGGTGACCCAAGTCTGTACCAGAAAACCAGGTATGACTCGCGCAGGGCTATTTCAAGGGTGAAGAGACAATTTCAAATGAGGTTGGAGACAACATTGGATGTTCAACAACTCTGGCAGGGTTTGCAGGACATTACTTCCTTCAAAGCAAAACCCAATAGCATGAATGGCAGCGATGCTTCACTACCAGATGAACTCAACGCCTTGTATGCCCAGTTTGCAAGGGAGAATATAACTACAGCTGTGGAGATCCCTGTGGTAACCCTGTGATCTCTGTCTTGGAGGCTGATGTTAGGCTGTCTTCAAAGAGGATGAACCCTTGCAAGGCGGAAGGCCCAGACGGTGTACCTGGTAAGGCTGTGAAAACTTGTGCCAACCAACTGGCGGGAGTAATTCAAGGACATTTTCAACCTCTCACTGCTACTGGCAGAAGTTCCCACTTGCTTCAAGAAGGCAACAATTATACCAGTGCCTAAGAAGAATAATGTGAGCTGCCTTAATGACTATAGTCCAGTAGCACTCACACCTACAGTGATGAAATGCTTTGAGAGGTTGGTGATGACTACATTGAACTCCTGTCTCAGCAAAGACCTGGACCCGTTGCAATTTGCCTATCGCCATAATAGATCAAAGGCAGACGCAATCTCAATGGCTCTTCACGTGGCCTGAGACCACTTGGATGCTGTTCATTGACTACAGCTTAGCATTTAACCCTGTCATTCCCACAATCCTGATTGATAAATTATAGAACCTGAGCCTCTGTACCTTCCTCTGCCATTGGATCCTTGACTTCCTAACCAGAACCTGTGCGGATTGGTGATAATATCTCCTCCTCTCTGATGATCAACACTGGCGCACCTCAGGGATGTGTGCTTAGCCCACTGCTCTACTCTCTATATACCCATGACTGTGTGGCTAGGTATAGCTCAAATACCATCCATAAATTTGCTGACGATACAACCATTGTTAGTTGAATCTCAGATGGTGACGAGAGGGTATACAGGAGTGAGATATGCCAACTAGTGGAGTGTTGTCGCAGCAACAACCTTGCACTCTACGTCAGTAAGACGAAAGAGTTTATTGTGGACTTCAAGAAAGGTAAGATGAAGGAACACATACCAATTCTCTTAGAGGGATCAGAAGAGGAGAGTGTGAGCAGTTTCAAGATCTCTGAGAATCTAACCTGGTCCCAACATATCGATGCAGCTATAAAGGCAAAACAGCAACTGTACTTCATTAGGAGTTTGAAGAGAGTTGGTATGCCAACAGCTTCTTCCCCTATTTTTTTTTCTATATTATATAGATTAGATTAGATTAGATTCAACTTTATTATCATTGTGCCGAGTACAGATACAAAGCCAATGAAATGCAGTTATCATCTGACCAGAAATGCAAAGAATAGTGTCATTTACAAAATAACTGTGAATAAAAACTAAGTGCTACAGCACACAAATATATAAGTACTGAGGCAGTACAATGTGGGTGCAATATTGCCTAGCACTCTGATGTGAGGTTCAGCAGGGTCACAGCCTCAGGGAAGAAGCTCTTCCTGTGCCTGCTGGTATGGGAGCGGAGGCTCCTGTAGTGCCTACCGGATGGGAGGAGTGTAAAAAGTCCATGGTTAGGGTGAGGTGCATCCTTGATAATGCTTTTCGCCCTTCCCAGACAGTGTTTATGGTAGATGTTCTCAATGATGGGCAATTGGGTGCCGGTAATCCGCTGGGCAGTTTTCACCACCCGCTGGAGTGCTTTAAGGTCCGATATGGGACAATTCCCATACCACACTGAGATGCAGTTGGTGAGTATGCTCTCAATGGTACAGCGGTAAAAGTCCATCAGTATTCTGGGACAGAGGTGACCCTTCTTGATGCTCCACAGGAAATAAAGGCGCTATTGCGCCTTTTTGATCAGGATGGAGGAGTTCAGGGACCAGGTGAGATCCTCGGAAACGTGGACACCGAGGAATTTGAAACTTGATACATGCTCCACTACAGCTCTGTTGATGTAGATGGGGACGTGAGCGCAGCTCCTAGTATGCCTAAAGTCCACAATGATCTCCTTGGTCTTCTGGGTGTTAAGGGCCAGGTTGTTGTTGGCACACCACGCGGCCAGCTGCTGGACCTCGTCCCTGTAGGCCGTCTCGTCATCCTCTCTGATCAGGCCAACCACTGTGGTGTCATCTGCGATCTTGATTATGGAGCTAGGACCCTGTACAGGAACCCAGTCATAGGTGAAAAGGGAGTACAGAAGAGGGCTCAGCACACAGCCTTGAGACACGCCGGTGTTCAGGGTGAGAGTGGAGGAGGAGAGGTTGTCTAACTTAACTGATTGGGGTCTGTTAGTCAGAAAGTCCAAGGTCCAATTGCAGAGGGATGAGCTGATACCAAGCTGGTGAAGTTTGGTGATCAGCTTGGAGGGGATCACAGTATTGAATGCCGAACTAAAGTCAATGAACAGCATTCTGATGTAAGAGTTGGGGCTGTCCAGGTGGGTCAGGGCAGAGCGAAGTGCCGTGGAGATGGCGTCCTCTGTTGACCTGTTGGTGCAATAGGCAAATTGATGGGGGTCCAGGGTAGTGGGCAGACAGGATTTCAGCTGTGATAGAACCAGTCTCTCAAAGCACTTTGCAATGACTGGGGTGAGTGCAACTGGGCGGAAGTCATTCAGGCCCACGGCAGTGGAATGCTTTGGCACTGGCACGATGGTGGCAATCTTGAAGCTTGTGGGGACAACTGCCTGGGCCAGGGACAGATTAAAAATGTCTGTGAAGACCCTGGCCAACTGCTCTGCACGGACTCGGAGCACACGGCCAGGTTTTCCATCCAGACCAGCTGCCTTCCATACATTCACCCTGCTCAGGGTGGCGCAAACATCGGAGGTGGAAAGTGAGAGAGGCAGTTCACCAGGTGGGAGATCCGCTTTGAAGGTGACCTCCTTGTTCTCTCGGTCAAAACGAGCGTAGAAGTAATTGAGCTCATCAGGGAGGGAAGCAGAGCTGGAAGGGGGCACAGACTAGGTGGTATGAAGTCTGTAATGACCTGTATGACAGGCCACATGCGCCAGGGGTCTGATGAGTTGAAATGCTCCTCGATTCTCTGTTTGTATATGTGTTTAGCCTGAGAGATTCCCCTCCTCAGGTTGGCCCTGGCGGAGCTGCAAGCCTCCCGGTCTCCAGACCTGAAGGCTGAATCTCCGACTTTGAGCAGGAGGTGAACTTCTCTGTTCGTCCATGGTTTCTGATTGGGGAAAACTTTTATTTGTTTTTGTGATGTCACTCTGTCTACACACTTGTTGATAAGCTCAAGGACAGAGTTGGTATATAAGTCAATGTTAATCTGAGAGTCTGTGATGGCATGGGCAGCAAACGCACTCCAGTCTGTGTGCTGGAATTGGTGCTGAACAGCAGAGTCAGCCCCCTCCAGCCAGATCTTAATAGTCTTCATTGTGGGTTTCACACGTTTAATGACCGGGCTATACTTGGGAAGCAGAAACAATGAAAGATGGTCGGACTGTCCCAGGTGGGGGAGGGTGGTGGCTTTGTAAGCGTCAGCCACATTTGTGTAGACATGATCTAAGGCTTTATTTCCCCTTGTGGTGCATCATACATTTTGCCAAAATCTTGGAAGCATGGTATGTGGGTTACAATGATTGAAGTTCCCAGCGACAATAAAGGCTCCGTCTGGATGCAATGTCTGCAGCTTGCTAATAGCGACACTGAGATCTTTCATGGCTACTTTAGCGTTAGCGTCTGGAGGTACATAAACTGCGACAGCAATGACGCATGTAAACTCTCGAGGTTGATAAAAAGGTCTGCACTTAATAATCAGGTATCCCAGATCAGCAGAGCAATAAGTGTCAGCAATGGTAGAGTTAGTACACCATGATCGATTCATGTAGATGCATAAACCACCTCCCCTACTTTTACCTGTCGCTGTTGCAGCTCTGTCAGCCCTGAAGAACGTGCGCCCTTCCAGTTCCACCACGTTGTTTGGGACATCACTGTTTAGCCACGTCTCCATAAAAAAAAAATGGCGTTGCAATCCATAAGCCTCCTTTGTGTGAGGGTCCAAGTCCTTAGTTCATCCAGCTTGTTTGTCAGAGACCGAACATTGGTGAGGAAGATGCTAGGTAGCGCTGGCCAGTGTGGATTTAAAGCTGATTTATACTTGTGCGTCAAATCGATGTCGTAGGTACGGCATTGCCGCGAACCCTACACAGTGCCTACGCGAATCCCTAAACCGTAGCCTGACGCACACCTCTCCCAAAATGTAACTACATGTCGCAGCAATGCAGACCTCAACAACTGTGATTGGTCTGCTTGGTAGCATCACATTTTCTCCTACGCTGCAATAGCTTCCCATTGGGTGACTGAAGGGCAGGGAAAGAACTCTGGCTGCAATGCTTTTCATAAAACTTTACAGACTTCCGAAATTATGGAGGACACATTTCGCTTTTACGAAAAAAGACATTCGCTTTAAACTTGTTTACCCTGAGAAAGACTACCATGACCATGAAGCCTTGCACGGGCAGGTGTGTGCGCATGTGTGACGTGTGAATACATGACGTGCACATGCGTGTTCGTGCCCGAATTGCAGAGCGACGCAGACACACCAACGCACAAGTATAAATGCTCACAATGGCGTAGCCCACTTGCGTAAGCTACGGCGTAAGCTGGTACGCACAAGTATACAATAAATCAGCCTTTAGCCTTAGCCTAGTATGCAAACCTCCATGCTTCCTAGAAGCTTTTGAGTGTATTTGTTGACATACCAAATCTTTTGAACCTCCTAATGAAGTATAGTTGCTGTGTTGCCTTCTTTATAACTGCATCAATATGTTGGGACCAGACTAGGTCCTCAGGGATCTTGACACCCAGGAACCTGAAACTGCTCACTCTCTCCACTTCTGATCCCTCTATGAGGATTGGTATGTGTTCCTTCATCTTACCATTCCTGAAGTCCACAATCAGCTCTTTCATCTTACTGATGTTGAGTGCCAGTTTGTTGCTGTGACACCACTCCACTAGTTGGCATATCTTGCTCCTGTATGCCTGCTTGTCACCATCTGAAATTCTACCAACAATAGTTTTATCATTAGCAAATTTATAGATGGTATTTGAGCTATGCCTAGCCACGCAGTCGTGGTTATAGAGAGAGTAGAGCGGTGGGCTAAGCATACATCCCTGAGGTGCACCAGTGTTGATCGTCAGTGAAGAGGAGATGTTATCACCAATCTGCACAGATTGTGGCTTTCCAGTTAGGAAGCAGGGGATCCAATTGCAGAGGTGGGTACAAAGGCCCAGATTCTGTAACTTCTCAATCAAGATTGATGGAATGATGGTATTAAATGCTGAGCTATAGTCGATGAACAGCATCCTGACATAGGTGTTTGTGTTGTCCAGGTGGTCTAAAGCTGCGTGAAGAACCATCGGGTTTGCATCTGCCTATTGCGGCGAGAGGTGAACTGCGATGGGTCCAGGTCCTTGCTGAGGCAGGAGTTCATTGAATTGCATTGAACTGCTGCTGCTAAGTTTCATGATTTCACGACACATGTCGGTGATAATAAACTTGATTCTGATTCTGATTCTGGTGTGAAATTTCGGTTCAGAGACCTGCTGGAGATGCATATTCCAGATTGGGTGGTGGATCCATTGGGGTGAATGTGAATGATGTTGACACATCTAATTAGAGAAGCAAAGATGGCGGCGTGATGCAGCTCGCAGCGGCTGCTCCGGTGGTGATGTCTGTTATTTGTCAAGTAGGGTGTCGTGCACAATTCTGATTTGATGGAGACGGACGTGAGAGCACGGAGGAACATCTGGTGAAACTTCTGAAATGCCTGCTTTGCTGCTGCTGCTACTGTGTGGTCCAGAATCTCTGGAGGAGAAGACCCTGAGTCCTTGGCTTTGCTTGTTGCTCGGTGGCCGGGGCAGGGTCGAAGCTCTCGGCAGAGGATGGTGCTCGGAGAGGCTGTGTCGGAGGGGCTGGTTGGAGGCTCGAAGTTTTCGGATGGACTTAGAGTCCACTGCGGTCAGGTGCTTCCAATGGTGCTGCATCGGCGAGTTGACAGCGCTTGGATGTTCATGGCAGGGAGAGTTCCTCCTTTCTGCTGCCTGCATGAGGTGGTGAATCTATCGGGACTTTGAGACTTTTTTTTACTGTGCCCATGGTCTGCTCTTTATCAAATTATGGTATTGCTTTGCACTGTTGTAACTATATGTTATAATTATGTGGTCTTGGTTTGTCCTGTGTTTTCTTGTGATATTATTCTGGAGGAACGTTGTATCATTTTTTAATGCATGCATTTCTAAATGACAATAAGCGAGGACTGAGTGTCCTCATAATCTAATCTAATCTAATCTAACATGCTAGAATGTCTTATTGAGCTGCACAGCAAGCCACATTTTCTGGATAGCTGGTGATATTCAAAATAAGTTTCCACAGCTCTGGGAGAAAGCAGCATTGCTTTTAATTGAATTTTCCACCACTTGTCTAGTTGAATATGGCTTTGGTCAAGCTCTTTGCCTGCGGCCAAAAGCTCGTAACCGTCTTGATGTTGTGAAAAGAGATGATCTTTAATCAAGTTGCAACCAGATATTCAAAAACTCACTAGTTTGCATCAGTGGCTAGGATCTCATTAAATATACAAAATAACAATATTAATCATTTTTTCATTGCTGGTTGGGAGAATATTATATATAATAAATAAACTATTCTATTCAGAGCTTTGAAATAGTTGTATTTTTCATATACACCTGTAACATTGTATTTAACATATACCCGTAACCTGTTAAAAGATATATATTGACTGTATATTAGAAAAATTAGTACGGTTGACCAAATAAAAAAAGACTTTAGTAACTAATAGAGACTATGGAGGGTGGGGGCCACAGAGATAAATGGAATTCACAAGTGGGCCACAAGCAGAAAAAAGTTGGGAAACATTGGTGTAGACTACAAGCAAATATATTCTGTAATTCAGTCAAAATGCAGTTTCTTTGAAGTTGTTGCTAAACCTCTTATAAATTTGTACAACCCTTATACAACCCAGAGATTCATTTTCCTGCAGGCATTCACGGTAAGTACAATAAACACAGTAAAATCAATGAAAGACTACATCCAATGTACAAGACAATAAAATATAAACACATAAAGAAAGAAAAAAGTAAGTAATAATAAAAATAAATAAGCAATAATCTCGATACATGAGATGAAGAGTCCTTGAAAGAGTGTTGATGAAACGGTAGTTGGACCACCCACACAGATGAAGTTAATTGCTGATGGATAGCCACTATTTCATAAAAAAAATAGGTCTGTCCATTTTCTGGAATATCATATGTTTAAAATACCACAATCCATTTTATTTGTTGTGACATGCTTCTTAAGCATTGAAAGTTAAATTTGAGATGCTTTGTGATCCATTTCCTCAGAATTTAATGATTGTTGGTTTTGAAATAGTAAGTAATTGCACAAAGAAGGCTGCTTATGCTGGAAATCTGGAGGAATTCAAAAAATGCTGGAGGAATTCAGCAAATCAGGTAGCATCTGTAGAGAGAAATGAACGGTGGAGGCTTTGGGCGATGACCCTACAGCAGAAAGAAAGAGGGTAGAAGCCAAAATAAAATGGTGTTGGGGGATGGAAGGAAGAAGGGGATGAATGGTGGGTGATAGATGAATTTAGGTGAGTGGGGGAGGTAGATAGGTGAGGGAGGCAGGAATGAGAGAAGTTGAGAAGTGATAGGTGGAAGAGGTATTTCTGTACATAGAGTTGAGGGTAGTGTGTACAATGCAGGGGAGGATTGAGGGAGAAGCAGTGAGTGGAACACAAGTAAAAATCATTGTTTCTTTTATAATCTATTATTGAAAAAAAGCTCGAGGAAGCAAATTAGTTTGTTGTTTTCTGATCTTATTTCGTATTCTGAAAATCTTTTTTTAATTTTAAATTTCATGTATGCCTTTTTTTTACTGACTGAAGAGGGCACTCTGGTGTAATGGCTTTCCAATCATGACAAATTTCACTGCAAAATCTTCTAGAAAACAATGGTATAACATTATCAGCTTTCACTAAATTTTATTGTAAATAAGATAAATTTTCTCAATTCTTCCCTTTGCAGATTCTCTGTTGGCATACTCTAATTGCAAGCATATTTCTTTGCTTCAAATTTTCCTTAAAAATGGTCTTTTCCTCACATGTGGTTGACCAATTCATATTCCAACAATTTGGAATATAATTTTTTTAAAATTCTCTTTCCACTCTTTGTTTGAAAGCTTTATATTCTTTTGGGGAGCAGGTGAATAAATTAGATTGAAATTTAAGCAAATCAAGTCTCACAAAAGTAGGATTTTTACTTCACTGAATTGCCACAATGAACTAGAAAATCAAATGCTAAAACAACACACACAAAATATTGGAGGAACTCAGCAGGTCAGGCAGCATCTATGGAAATGAATAAACAGTTGATCCTTTGGGCCAAGACCCTTCATCAGGACTGAAAAGGAAGGGGAAGAGCCAGAATGAAAAGGTAGGAGCAGGGGAAGGAGTACAAGCGAGAAGGTGATAGGTGAAGCCAGGTGGGTGGGGGAGGGGGGATGAAGTAAGATGCTGAGAGGTGATAGGTGGAAAAGGTAAAGGGCTGGAGAAGAAGGAATCTGATAGGAGAGGCAAGTGAGGCAAGGGGGAAGAGATAGGCAGGTGGAGGAGAGAAGAGGTAGGGAGGGCAAAGTGAAGGGGGAGGGGGAAAATACTGGAAGTGGCACCTAGACAGAATGAGTTGTTGCTCCTCCAACTGAGAGTGGCCTCATCGATGCATGAGAGGAGGCCACGGACTGTCATGTTGGAACAGGAATGGGGAGTGGAATTTAAAAGCTTGACCACCAGGAAAGTCTTCTTTTTGCAGATGGAATGAAGGTTCCATCCAATGTCGGAACCAATGTAGAGGAGGCCACATCGAGAGCACAGATACAGTAGACAACTCCCAACAGATTTGCAGGTGAAGTATTGCCTCAGCTGTTTGGGGCCCTGAATGAGGTGAAGATGGAGGTGAATGGGAAAATATAGCATTTCATCTGTTGCAGAGATTGTCACTCCTCCAGTCTGTGCAGTTAGTGGTCACAGGTTTGTAGAAGGTAGTGTCGAGATTGAATTTCTTCAGAGAGCTTTGAGTGCATTCTTCAATCTTTCCTTTCGTCCAGCTGATAATTACTTCTCGTGACGTAACTTGGGAGACTGTGTCTAATTCAGGAGTCTGGTATTGGGCACATGAATGACAGAGCCTGCCCAAAGCTGTTACAACACACATCCAACTGCTCCAGTTTCTGGGATTTAGACACTCTAACTCTAAATATGGATATCTGGCGTGACCCCCTTTAAAGATTCAGGACCATCCCGCAAATTGGCTATCATGTTTTGGGCGCCAAGAATCGAGTATTTAAAGTGCTTAGTCATAAGCCCAACAAGATATATCGTATAGTGTTTTGATTTGTGCTCAGTTCTTGATCCAGTATTATTCTGTGTCTCAATCCTAGCCTTGGATACTCCAGCATTTGGGTCTAAACCGTCCTCGTCAAAGACTCTTGTGAGAGTACGATTGAGCCAGTATGGACCCAGTAGGGGATTGGAGTCTTTCGACCACTGTGACCAGCCACAGTGAGAAGATTTCCAGACAGAGCCTGGAGATATACGAACCTCCAGGTAGCTGTTTGTCAGCTTTCGCAAGGAGGAAGCCAGTCGGTCGACCTGCAGAGCCAGTATATCTTTCACCCTGGAGAGATTCGAAGGTGATCCAGGCTCTTGCCACGGCTTCCCCATTCAATGCTTATTAGTGTTCGAACTCCAGCCATCCCGGTTCCCTTCAGAGCGCGGAAAGGTGGCCTTCATTATCTCTCTTCTGACTGGAAGAGCCCTGGCTTGGACCACCGTGCATTGGGTCAGAGGTTTGCTCAGATTCGGAGGAATTCATGGCCACCAAGAGGAAGGTGTTTCATCACCCTTCTAGAGCCAGGTGAGCCTCGGACTGTCTGATGAAGATTCGACAGGACAGACGGTCAGTGGCTGACTATGCTGTTGAGTTTCAGACCTTGGCCCAAGAGAGTGGCTGGAACCGGGAAGCCTTGGCCACTCTACACCACCATGGACTCCCAGACAAACTGAAGGATGCCCGCGACTTGGGGAGAGCCAGCAGAGGTTCTGATCGACCAATCCATTCGTCTTGATAATCGTCTGGAGAGTGTAAGTGGGACTACATCAAGAAGTCAAAGAGGGCTAGCCCAAGCCCGGCCTCAATGCATTGTAGTTCTACCCCACCCCCACCCCAATCTCGGACCATCATCAGCCCGTCTCCCGCTCAGGATCCTGCTGAGCCCATGCAAATTAGCTGGATGAGAATTTCCAACGATGAAAGTTTTTGGCGTTGAAGTCAAGATTGCTGGCATTACTGCGGGAAGCAAGTCACCTGAGCGCCGAATGTCCGAAGCTGCAGAAGTCAGGACAACTTTTCAGATCGTCCAGTGTCAGGAGGACTGTGATGATAGCAGCCACCACCCCTGACCTCATGGATTTTGGCGTCACGCTGAGGGCGGAGATTTACTGGGGCATGAATGGAAGGGAGGTGAATGCTTTTTTTGGATTCTGGGGCAGCTGGAAATTTCCTGGACTTGGGGAATGCTTGTTGGCTCAATGTACCACTGCAGGTGTTGAACCAGCCAGCTTACGCCTGCAACTGTCTTGGATAGCTGTCCGCTTGGTGCCAGGCAGATCCGGCAGCAGACATTGTTTTTGTGGATGAGGATAGAGGATCATGTGGAGGACATTAGTTTCTATATCATTGAGTCTCCTCACTTACCTCTGATCCTCAGACACCCTTGGCTGTCCCAGCATAACCCTTCCTTGAACCAGAAGGAAGGGAGGATTATTACATGGTCCAGTCACTGCTAGAAGGTGTGTTTTTGGCTTGGTGTTCTCCCAAGACCAATGGCTGACCATGGGGCAGACTTCTGTTCGGGGTTACCTGGAGCCTCCAGAAAACCCAGTCCTGCCTTCAAGGGCAGACAAGCCGGCTCCAGCCAACAAGCCCTTATGAGCCCTGACTATTCAGCTGGAACTAAATCTCCAGTTCAGGAGCAAGCTAAGGCAGCATCCAAGCAGTCTGGAACTCCAGCTGCTAAGCCAAAGGACTCCAGCTGCCAGGTCCTTTCTAAGGGGAAGGTTCCAAAATGGAGACCCTTGGAGCCTAGTCCCAGAGCACAAGGGCCCTTGTCATGCTTGGCGGTCAATGTCTCAGGATACGGACGAGGATTTGGAATGTGACTTTGTCTCTGTTTTCACTAAAGACTTTTGAGGACCAATGGAGGAGACTCTGGGGACTGCCAAATAATCTCTCTTTTCTTTTTAAATCTTTTTATTAATTTTCAAAATTATAAACAATAGCAAAGTTGGTACAAAGAGATTGGAATAATCTTAATCAGCATATACAAAACAGATTTTAAGTAACATAGATATAAAAGACTTCCAAACTCATAATGAAATTAGTCATTAAAAAAAAGTAAAAAGAAAAAAAAATATATAAACAAAAATAAAATCCCCAAAAGAAAAAGAGAAAACAGTCCCCCCCCAAAAAAAGAACAAAACAGGGCTAGACCAATATCTTGTGTCAGACACGTTCAGTAATGTCGTCAACTGCGGTCCTCTAATCATATAATTTGAGTTTAAAAGAAAGATTCGGAAAGGTCAGATTACATCATATGAAAATGCTGTATAAAAGGTTTCCAAGTTTCTTCAAATTTAACCGAAGGGTCAAAAATATCACTCCTAATTTTTTCTAAACTTAAACTTAATATAGTTTGAGAAAACCATTGGAATGTAGTTGGAGGATTGATTTCCTTCCAGTTCAACAAAATAGATCTTCTCGTCATTAGAGTAACAAATGCTATCATCCGACAGGCTGAAGAAGACAAAGATCTATGTTCCACCATTGGCAATCCAAAAATCGCCGTAATAGGATGGGGTTTTAAATCGAAGCATAGAACTGTTGAAATAATATCAAAAATATCTTTCCAATATTTTTCCAAAAGAGGACAGGACCAAAATATATGAGTTAAAGAAGCCACTTTAGAGTGACATCTATCACAAGTAAGGTTTATATGGGAATAAAAACAAGTTAGTTTATCTTTGGACATATGGGCTCTGCGTACTACTTTAAAATGTATTAATGTATGTTTAGCACATATAGAGGAAGTACTAACTAATTGAAAAATTTTTGCCAAATAATCCCTGCTACCTAAGGAGCCTCAGGAGTCATCCTTGAGGAAAGTTCAGGGATAATGACAACACCCAAGCTAGTAGAAATCCTACAAGGATTTGGAAGAGGCCTTCAGCAGGGGAAGGGTCTGGACTCTTCCACTGTACTGACTCTGTGACTGTGCTATAGATTTACTGCCTGGTACTTGTCTTCTCAGGTTCAGAGAGAAGTGCTATGGAGGAGTATACAAAGGAGGCTCTTGCCCTGGTATTCATTCGGCCCTCCACCTCTCCAGCTGGCACTGGCTTCTTCTTCGTACAGGAAAAGGACAGGAATTTGAGGCCATGCATTGATTAGAGAGGACTGGATTGCATAATGGTCAAAAATAGTTACCTTCTTCCACTCATGAATACTGCCTTTAAGATTCTACAAGGGGCAAGAGTGTTCTCAAAACTGGACTTGCGGAGTGTATATAATCTGGTTTGCATAAAGGAGGGTGATGAGTGGAAAATGGCATTCAATTCACCAGCAGCACTGTGAGTATCTGGTCATGCCCTTCGGCCTTGTGAACGCACCCGTTTTCAAGGCCTTTATAAACGACGTGCTCTGGGATACTCTCCATAAGTACGCCTTTGTCTACTTGGGTGACATTCTAATTTTCTCGAAGTCCATGGAGGAGCACATTGCTCACGTCAGAGATATCTTAAAGAGGCTTCTTGATCATGGCATTTACATCAAGCTAGAGAAGTTTGAATTTCACATAACCGCCATTTCATTTTTGGGTTTCATCATCTCTAATCTCATCATCTCAAGATGGACCCTAGTAAGGCACAAGCAGTCAGAGACTGGCCACGACCATCTAGTGTGAAAGAAATCCAGCGATTCCAGGGATTTGCCAACTTTTACCGAAAGTTTATCTGGGTCTTCAGGATCCACAGTTTTTTGGTTACATTGTGTCAGATTGTGGTCCGCAATTCATGTCACATCCTGAAAGCTGTTTGGGGCAACAGTGAGTTTTTCCTCTGGGTCTCACCTACAGGTCAATGGCCAGATGGAGTGGGTGAACCACGATTTGGAATGAACCCTAAGATGCCTGGCCTCAGAGAGATGATGCCTGGCCTCTGAGATATCAGATGAAGGGTGTGACCATTTGATGTGGGCAGAGCTTTCCCACAACACTTTATAGAAACATAGAAAACCTACAGCCCACAACCTACAACCCACAATGCTGTGCCGAACATATCCTTACGTTAGAACTAACTAGGCTTATCCATAGCCCTCTATTTTTCTAAGCTCCATGTACCGATCCAGGAGTCTCTTAAAATACCTTATCGTATCCACCTCCACCACCACTGCCGGCATCCCATTCCACGCACTCACCACTCTCTGCGTAAAAAAAACTGACCTGACACTCCTCTGTACCTACTTCCAAGCACCTTAAAACTGTGCTCTCTCGCGCTAGCCATTTCAGCCCTGGCAAAAAGCCTCTGACTATCCACACAATCAATGCCTCTCATTATCTTGTACACTTCTATCAGATCACCTCTTATCCTCCATCGCTCCAAGGAGAAAAGGCCGAGTTCACTCAACCTATTCTCATAAGGCATGCTCCCCAATCCAGGCAACATCGGTGTAAATCTCCTCTGCACCTTTTCTGTGGTTTCCACGTCCTCCTGTAGTGAGGCGACCAGAATTGAGCACAGTACTCCAAGTGGGGTCTGACCAGGGTCTGCAACATTACCTCTCGGCTCTTAAACTCAATCCCACGGTTGATGAAGGCCAATACACCACATGCCTCTTAACCATAGAGTCAACCTGCGTAGCAGCTCTGAGAGTCCTATGGACTCGGACCCCATGGTCCCTCTGATCCTCCACATTGCCAAGAGTCTTACCATTAATGCTGTATTCTGCCATCATACTTGACCTACCAAAATGAACCACCTCACACTTAACTGAGTTGAACTCCATTTGCCACTTCTCAGCTCAGTTTTGCATCCTATCAATGTCCCGCTGTAACCTCTGACAGCCCTCCACACTATCCACAATACCTCCAACCTTTGTGTCATCAGCAAATTTACTAACCCAACCCTCCACTTTATGTCATTCAATGCGCAGGATGTCCCCTTTTGAATGCCAGTTTGGGTATTCTCCACCACTCTTCCCTGAGCAGGAAGCCAAGGTTAGGATTCCTGTGGCCAAAGATCTTGTCTGACACTGCAAAGAGAAATGCACAAGGCCAAGGGAGATGTTATTAGCTTCTATCCAGCTGGCTGAAATAAAGGATAACCACAAGAGAAGATAGGGACCAGTTTTGCAGTCTGGGCAACAGGTCTAGCTGTCAACTCAGAATTTGCCTCTGTGACTGGAGTCTAGAAAATTGGCGCCCAAGTTCATTGGACCCTTTGAGATTGTCAGGAAAGTAAACCTAGTGGTTTACACTATGCAGCTCCCCAAGACCCTCAAGATCAGTCCCACTTTCTACATTTCCAAATTAAAACCTGTGAACACCAGCCCTTTAACTCCCACCACCATCAGTCCTGCTGTCACCCAGGTTTGTCGATGGGGAACAGGTCTTCACTGTGTGAAGAACTTTGGACTCACACACTGTTCGAGGTGTTCAGCAGTTCCTTGTGGACTGGGAAGGATTCGGACCTGAGGAACGGAACACCTTGGATCTGGCTCCTGAAAGGGACACCTTGGATCCGGCTCTCATCCATGACGACCATCATCATCTTTCCGAGCTGCCAGGGCCATCAGGAGTTGGCTGTAGGGGAGGGGGTCCTGTTGCAACATGCACCCAATCGCTCCAGCTTTCAGGGTTTAATTTCTCTAACTCTCCGAAATATAGATAGCTGGCATGGTTCTTTGAAAGATTCAGGACCCTCCTGCTAATTGGCAATCATGTTTCGGGCACCAAGAATTGAGTATTTAAAGAGCACCTGAACGGAGCCTCAGTACTCATTCATTAGTTCAACCAAAGGTATTGTCTAGTGTTTTGTTTTGTGCTCGGTTCTTGATCGAGTTTTATTCCATGTATTGATCCTAGCCTCGGATACTCCAGCATTTGTGTCCAAACCATCGTCATCAATGACTCCTGTCACAGTATGATTGAGCCATTATAGACCCGGTAGGAATCAGAGTCTTTCAACCACCTTGACCAGCCACAACTTGGCAGTGAAGACCTTAAATGAGAACCCATAATCTAAAAAGAAGAGGAAATTTCAGGGGTCCTCAGAGATACCGTAATCATGATAAGCTATACGAAAGGAGGCAATTTGACTGGTAGCTATAGAAGGGTCTATCCACCATGGAGAAAACCTTGGCAGAGTCCTATTGAACCACCTCCTCTTAACACACGATACCAGTTCCCCAAATCACAGTGCAGATTCCATAGATCTAGAGGCACAATGGGCATGATCTTCACTACTGAAGAACTCCAGGAACAATGCAGGGAGCAGCATCTGCCACCCCACATGGCCTTTCTGAACCTCAATAAAGCCTTTGACTCTGTCATCAGGAGGGACCGTGGAACAGCCTTCTCAGATTCAACTGTTCACAAAAAATGCATCTCCACCTTAAGCTTGCTTCACAACAGCACGCACGTCATGATACCAGAGGGTATAGTTTCAGAATATAAAGACATCCTTTTAAAGCACAGGTAAGGAATTTCTGTAGCCAGAGGGTAGTGAATATATGGAATTCATTGCCACAGGTGCTGTGGAGGCCAAGTTATTGGGTATATTTAAAGTAGAGGTTGATCGGTTTTTGATTAGTAAGGGTGTCAAAGGTTCCGGGGGAAGGCAGGAGATTGGGGTTAAGAGGGATAATAAATCTGCCTCTTAATGGTGATTAATTACGTGGAGCAGACCTGATAGGCTGAATGGCTTAATTCTGTACTTATGTATTATAGTCTTACTGTCTTACTAACAACAGGTATAGAGCACAGCAAATGTCAGTGAAAACTAGTGTCAAACAAGGCAGCATCATTGTCCCAACACTTTTCTTAATCTCTCTCATAGCAATAAGCTTCTCAATAAACTCCCACAGGAATGAAGCTAATCTTTGGAACTAATGCAGAACGATGCAACTTCCATTCAGAATCAAGGTTATCTAAAGTGCAAAATGCAGACAATACTTCAATTTCCATGCACTCAGAAGCGAGCTTCAAGTTGATTTCTCAACTTAAGCATGAAAGAAGAGGGGCCATAGATGCAAAGTTCACAAGATAAAGTTCTCCCCCAACTTGCCCCTCCACCACAAAGCCTTCTAATAATAAAGGTTCTGGACAGACCCTGGAAGACATGGCGCTTTTCACATTTCAGAACCTCCTACTGGCAAAGATAGATTCCAATGATGAAATTCACCACTGTTTTCAAGATTCAAGATTGTTTACTGCCATTCTTCAGCACACAAATGTAGAGGAGAATGAAATGATTGCTCCTCTGAATCCGATGTAGCATAAAAAACACGATAAGCATAAGGAACACAATAAAAACACATGGAGAAAATCCAGAGAGGCAAGATTTATGAACATTTGGAGAGGCATAATATGATTAGGAATAGTCAGTATGGCTTTGTCAAAGGCAGATCATGCCTTACAAGCCTGATTGAATTTTTTGAGGAAGCGACTAAACACACTGATGAATGTAGAGCAGTAGATGTAGCGTATATTAGATTTCAGCAAGGCATTTGATAAGGTATGTTACGTACCCCGTAACTGGGTTGCCAAACCAGCAGAAATGGATCACTCAGTTGGAGTCTGGATTACTAGAACTAAGAAAGTTTTATTAAAGAAACAAGCAACACAGTACTCTAATCAAAAGGATAATAAATGCAACAGTTCAGCAATGATAAACATACATGTACACAGAATTCAGATAACAGGATCAATCAAGCTCTATCGTTGTCTAGGGGTAAATGACCAGTTTCAAAGTGACGCAAAGTTCAGTTCAGTTCGCAGTAATCGCTGCCGTGGGAGATGGACAGTGTGGGGGAAGGAGAGAGAGAGCAAAACGAATGAATATTCAAAACAGCTTCCACACACAGACCTTCGCAGTCAGCTTTCGGGCGAGCCCTTTGTGATGTCATCTGAGGTCACCGACTGTGACCCCTCCGTTTCCAGATACAACCGTTTCTCTGCACTGAACCTGGCACCCAGGCAAGGGTGGACACACACCAGATTCCCGCCGATCGTGCCTTCCCACCCTGAGCGTCTAAGGCTTGATCCCGCGATCAGCCGTCCAAAAGCTTCCCACCGACTTGTGAGAGGCGCACCGCTTCCAGGGTCTCGTTACCTCAGGTGTCGTGTGTGTGTTGCCTTAGCGAACCTGTTCCTTTTTATCTCCCTGGTGGGGTATCGCCTGTCCATCACTTCAAACAGTTCAAGGTTCAAAGGGGGAGCCGCTCTTGACAGCTCTCCTTCCCCTTCATTACACATCTCCAAATGCTGCTCCATTGTTTTCCTTATCTCTCTCTCTCCTGAAGACAGGTGGCAGACCAACTGCTGATCACACAGGACAGCTAACATCTTAATCTATGTGTATTCTTGTCACAGGTACTCCATGCAAGTCTTATTGAGAAAGTAAGGAGGCATGGGATCCAAGGGGACATTGCTTTGTGGATCCAGTACTGGCTTGCCCACAGAAGGCAAAGATTGGTTGTAGATGGGTCATATTCTGCATGGAGGTCGGTGACCAGTGGTGTGCCTCAGGGATCTGTTCTGGGACCCCTTCTCTTCGTGAGTTTTATAAATGACCTGGATGAGGAAGTGGAGGGATGGGTTAATAAATTTGCTGATGACACAAAGGTTGGGGTGTTGTGTATAGTGTGGAGGGCTGTCAGAGGTTACAGTGGGACACTGACAGGATGCAAAACTGGGCTGAGAAGTGGCAGATAGAGTTCAACCCAGATAAGTGTGAGGTGGTTGGTCAAATATGATGACAGAATATAGTATTAGTGGTAAGACTCTTTGCAGTGTGGAGGATCAGGGTGATCTTGGGGTTTGAGCCCATAGGACACTCAAAGCTGCTGTGCAGGTTGACTCTGTGGTTAAGAAGGCATACGGTGCATTGGCCTTCATCAACCATGGGATTGAGTTTAAGAGCCAAGAGGTAATGTTACAGCTTTATCGGACTCTGGTCAAACCCCACTTAGAGTGCTATGCTCAGTTCTGGTCACCTCACTACAGGAAGGATGTAGAAACTATAGAAAGGGTGCAGAGAAGATTTACAAGGATGTTGCCTGGATCGGGAGCATGCCCTATGAGAGTAGGCTGAGTTAACTTGACCTTTCTCTTTGGAGTGTCGAAGGATGAGAGGTGACCTGATAGAGGTGTATAAGATGATGAGAGGCATTGATTGTGTGGATAATCAGAGGCTTTTTGCCAGGGCTGAAATGGCTAACATGAGGGTCATTGTTTTAAGGTGCTTGGAAGTAGGTACAAGGGGGATGTCACAGGTAAGTTTTTCACACAGAGTGGTGAGTGCGTGGAATGGGCTGCTGGCGACTGTGGTGGAGGCAGATACGATAGGGTCTTTTAAGAAACTCCTGGATAGGTACATGGAGCTTAGAAAAATAGAGGGCTATGGGTAATCCTAGTGCAGTGCGTGATCACGTGGTTAGGGCATTGGACTAGCAATCTGAAGGTCATGGGTTGGAATCTCGACCGAGGCAGCATGTGTGTCCTTGAGCAAGGCACTTAACCACACAATGCTCCAGTCTACCCAGCTGAGAATGGGTACCGGCAAAAGTGCTGGGGGGTTAACCTCACGATAGACTGGCATCTTATCGGGTGGTGGGGGAGTCTCATACCCTCAGTTGCTTCCCGCCACGGAAACTGGCATAAGCACCGGCCTGATGGGCCACAAGGCTCATGACGGACTTAAATATGGGTGACACTAGGTAATTTATAAAGTAAGTACATGTTTGGCACAGCATCGTGGGCTGAAGGGCCTGTATTGTGCTGTAGGATGTCTATGTTTCTAGAAACAAAATAAATATAAAAGCAATCCCATAAAACACAATGTTCATATAAGTAATTGAGTGTAGCTGTATATACATGTGATTAGCTTGTATGCATAGACTGATTGTATATATGACATATAAAGTAACACTAGGTATTTGTACATGGGTGACTCTGACAGTAAGTTCCTCTTTGGCAAGAGGAATTCTTCTATGTAGCAACAGGAGATATGGAAACACTGTAGGACAGTGACTGTGTCAGTGTAGGTATGTGGTTCGTAGCCCAGCACAGCTCCTGGCCAGTTGAGAAAAACACAATTTGATCTCAGAATTGGCACAAAATTTATGGACTTCTCGGCAGTTGCTTCTTCTTAAATGAACTATTGAAGTCTTCCAGGAAGTATGTGGCTGCGTTAATGTTTCCAGCATCTCAGAGCAGATAATACAATAAAATTACCTTCTATTTGAAAAATGGCAGTCAGGCAGCAACTTTGAATGATGCACATTTGTAGCTAAATGCCAAAGTCAGAAAGTTGCCTTGTTTTCCCAAAATCTGATAAATAGGTATATTTAAACTGCATGAATTACTGTGTATTTCCCATATCTACATGATACAAGTGCAGTACATTCACCAGAAGAAAGTTTGGCCTTGTTTTTCAAAGTTCAAAGTAAATTTATTAGAAAAGCATATATACCATATTCAACCTTGAGATTCATCTTTTTGCAGGAAGCCATGAAACAAAGAAACACAACAGAATCTACAAACAAAAACACAACAAAGGCCAACAAGCACCCAATGTGCAGGAAAAGAACAAGTCATGCAAGCACTGAAAAAGTAAACAAACAATATGCGGACATGAACTGCAGGGTCTCTGAAAGTGAGTCCACGTTCACAGAGCCAGTTCGTTGCTGAGGCAGGTGAAGCCGGTCCAAGAGCCCAGCAGCTGCAGGGCAACAACTGTTCCCAAATCTAGCGGTGTGGTTTTTTTTTCAGCATTCGTGTCATTGTGACAAAGGTCAGTGAAATCACAACAAAATGAGGAAATAAACGGGAAAGTTAAGCAACACACATCAAAGTTGCTGGTGAACGCAGCAGGCCAGGCAGCAACTCTAGGAAGAGGTACAGTCGACGTTTCAGGCCGAGACCCCTCGTCATCTGCGGTCACGACCGGCAGGATCATGACAACAACCTCCAAAAATTTCTCCAAGCAGCCAAAGCTTTCAATCTCACCTATAACAAGGACAAGTGTGTGTTCAGAATCACCCGACTTGCTATCCTTGGGTGTGTCGTGGAGAATGGAGTCATTGGCCCTGACCCCGACCGTATGCACCCCCTGATGGAACTCCCTCTTCCCAACACCCTCAGAGCCCTCAAAAGGTGCCTGGGCTTCTTTTCATATTACGCCCAATGGGTCTCTAACTACGCAGACAAGGCCCGCCCCCTGGTCAAGTCCACCACATTCCCCCTCTCAGCCGAGACCCACGCGGCCTTCAGCCGCATAAAAGGGGACATTGCCAAAGCAGCAATGCATGCGGTGGATGAGGCCATTCCCTTCCAAATAGAGAGTGACGCCTCCGACTTCGCACTGGCTGCTACCCTCAACCAGGCAGGAAGACCGGTGGCGTTCTTCTCCCGTACCCTTCAAGGCCCTGAACTTCGGCACTCCATGGAGAAGAAAGAGGCCCAGGCCATAGTGGAAGCTATTAGGCACTGGAGGCACTATCTCGCCGGCAAAAGGTTCACCCTGCTAACTGACCAGCACTCAGTCGCATTCATGTTTAGTAACCAACAGCGGGGCAAAATCAAAAATGATAAAATTCTGAGGTGGAGAATCGAACTCTCCACCTACAACTATGACATCATGTACAGGCCTGGGAAGCTCAACGAGCCCTCCGATGCCCTATCCTGGGGAACTTGCGCCAGCGCGCAGATCGACCGGCTATACGCCCTATATGTAGATCTTTGCCAACCGGGGGTCACACGGCTTTTCCACTTCGTGAAAGCCCGGAACCTGCCTTACTCCCTTGAGGAGATCAGGACGATGACCAGGGACTGCCAAGTCTGCGCAGAGTGCAAACCGCACTTCTACCGACCCGAAAAGGCACAACTAATCAAGGCCACCCGCCCCTTTGAGCGACTGAGTGTTGACTTTAAGGGCCCCCTTCCCTCCACCGACCGCAATGTGTACTTTCTTAACATTATCGACGAGTACTCGCGGTTCCCCTTCGCCATCCCCTGCCCCGACACCACTACCACGTCAGTTATAAAAGCCCTGCGCAAGCTCTTCACTCTGTTCGGATACCCATGCTATATCCACAGTGACAGAGGGTCCTCGTATATGAGTGACGAGCTGTGCCAATACCTACTGGCTAGGGGAATTGCAACTAGTAGGACCACGAGCTATAATCCCCGGGGGAATGGACAGGTGGAGAAGGAGAATAGCACGGTGTGGAAAGCCACACTCTTAGCCCTCAGGTCAAAGGGACTGCCAGTCTCTTGCTGGCAGGAGGTCCTTCCCAAGGCACTCCACTCCATCTGCTCCCTGTTATGCACGGCCACCAATGCCACCCCTCATGAGCGGCTCTTTTCATTTCCCAGAAATTCGACCACTGGGACCACCCTACCAACTTGGCTGACGTCCCCGGGGCCAGTGCTGCTCTGGAAACATGCGAGGAGCAATAAATACTCCCTGACGGTCGAGAGGGTTCACTTACTTCATGCGAACCCTCAGTACGCCTATGTGGTTTTACCTGATGGACGGGAGGACACGGTCTCCATCCGCGACCTGGCGCCCGCAGGAGCACCGGGCCCCTACCCTGAACACTCCGTGGTGACTATTGACCCCGTACCCACCGATATACGTACCCACCAGACACCGCGCACTCCAAACCCTACACAGACACCACACGACACTCCCATACCGGGCGCGACGCACATGCACGAGGGATTAACAACACCTAATGTGCTGGCACCTGAAGTCAGGCCGGAGCCAGCACAACCGTCGTCGCCAATGCAATCACCACCGGTGCTACGTAGATCACAGCGACGGACTCGACTGCCTGATAGACTTGACCTGTAGATATACTTGTTTTAAATATTGTCAGTCACTTCACCCAGCGGGACTCTTTTTTAAAAAAGGGAGAGGTGAATGTGGTAAACCATATATATGTTGTAACTGGGTTACCTGTCTGGACACGCCCCTCTGCTGACTGCCCCTGTTGCTCCTCCCACAGAGTCCTGTATAAAGGTGTTTCGCCTTGCCCCTCTCCCTCAGTCTGGGGGCAGACACTCACCGTGGAGGTCGTATTGTGCAGCGAATAAAAGCCTTTCAGTTTTTTACCCAACCTCAGTCTTTTGGAGTTATTGAAGGTGCTTCATTGAGTGAAGGTAATGCCATTCTGTGAGAAGAGACAAGACAGTGATGATACAAAGGTATGGATGAAGAGTATGGAGTATAAAATGGAATACTACAATCTTTAAAGCTGTATTGATTTTTGGTTTTATCGGGATGGTTTAGGTTATTAGTGGTTTACAGTTAATTTAATATGAGCAAAAATGTGTGTTGAATGAAATAGCATGAAGTTATTGAAATGTCTAGCAGTGAAACTGAGAAAGGTTTGATAGCAATACCAGATTTCGCACTGCAAATGCCAAATTACACCTGAACAGCAGTAAACAAGCAAAGAATGCTTAAAAAAATCAAGACCTTTCTTTTCAGAGTAAGTAGGCAGAATAGACTTCCTATACAAGACAGGCCAGTAATTACCTGGCATAAATTCAAAATATCTGGCAGAAAGATTAAAGGGAAGTTGAGGGAAAAAGTAGTATCTGGATTTCATTGCCTGAAAGAATTGCGGAGGCAGAACCCTCTAAACTTAAAAGCATATTCTCAGGTATTTGTCCCAGGCCTCTCATATTTTTAAGAAACTCTGAGAGTTCTCTTCTCAGCCTCCGACACTTCTGCAAGGTTGACCAAAAACTGTCCAACCTTTCCGAACAAGTTGTACCCTCTAATTCAGGCAGCATCCTGGTAAACCTTTTCTGCCCTCTTGTTGGACAACAGTTTCAAAAAAAAATCTAGGCAGCTTTAAAGTAAATTTACTGGACTTGCCTGTTGTAAGCTCAGGAGTTGAAAATTAATAGATGTTAACATATTTACCACTCTTTTGCATTGGTGAAGTCCATGCAAAGTCCAATAGCACACATTCTAGCACAACAGTGATGTGGTTCAAAACGAAACAAACACAAGGCAAAGGGAACAGTAAAGAGGCACAGCAGTAGCTGTGGTTAAATTGCTACTCCAGGCACCAGGTTTAATCCTGACCTCAGATGTTGCCAGTGTGGAAGTTGCACACTCTCCCTGTGATCATCTGGGTTTTCCCCAGTTGCTCTGGTTCCCTCCCACATCTCAAAGACTTGCTGACAACTAATTTTTCTTACAGCTGTGCAGACCAACCATTGCTCTGAGCAGGACAATCTTACATGCCTGAAAACTGCATGTCACTTAAAATTTTTTTTTGTAATATGCATACTATGAATATTTAGAATGAAAATGGCATTGACATTCATTGGGCTAGTGGTTTATTAACAAAGAGCTACTGACTTCCATTTTGTATTTATTGGTACAATTTGTAACAGTATTGTAACTTGAAACACTGGCAATGTAAATACAGAAGATCCAAAGTAAAGCTTGTGGTATGTTTATTATTTAGAAAGTTTATGGGTTATATTCATAAACACAATTCATTACAGGGTATTTCACAATTCAATTACATTAACATAGATTTCAAAATTATATTAAGAGAATGTCAAAATTATATTAACATTATATAGAAGAAAATTCCAGCTGCGTGGCTATGTACGCGAGAGCATTTCAGTTACTGCGCGGTCGTGCTGCTGCACAGCTTAGCGGGAACAGGGCGTACTGGCTGGTTGGTTGGTTAGTTATTGTAACTCGCCTGTAGTTTAGATGTGTAATGGGAGAATTGGGAAGAGTTGATGGGCAGGTGACAGTAAATAAGTGCAGGAATAGCCAAGAGTTAAGGAATAAATGCACTTTACCAGACAGAACATTATGAATCTTTTCATTATAATTCCTGCATTTGAGCTCAGACTCCTTGTTAAATCTGCAGTTTGGTGTTGATTTTCCTGGATATTATGACAAGAAATTGTGCAAAAGCCTTCAGAATCCAGCCCTTGGGAAAATAAAATATTAGAATTGATTCACAACTCATGATTAATCTTTCTGCTTTTTATTTCAAAGGGAGGTTTCACTGAGAAGTTCGACATTAAGACTTCAATAAATCCCAAGGATTTTAATAGTTTAGAATTCCCCAAATATATGCTTAATTTGAAATTACTTTATTGTCGCCAAACAATTGATACTAGAGCATACAATCATCACAGTGATATTTGATTCTGCGCTTCGTGCTACCTGGATTACAAATCGATAGTAAATATTAAAAAATTAAATTATAAATCATAAATAGGAAAATAGAAAAGGGAAAGTAAGGTAGTGCAAAAAAAACCGAGAGGCAGGTCCGGATATTTGCAGGGTACGGCCCAGATCCGGGTCAGGAACCGTTCAGCAGTCTTATCACGGTTGGAAAGAAGCTGTTCCTAAATCTGGCCGTATGAGTCTTCAAGCTCCTGAGCCTTCTCCCTGAGGGAGGAGGGACGAAAAGTACGCTGGCTGGGTGGGTTGTGTCCTTGATTATCCTGGCAGCACTGCCCCGACAACGTGCGGTGTAAGGTGAGTCCAAGGATGGAAGATTGGTTTGTGTGATGTTCTGGGCTCTGTTCACGATGTTCTGCAGCTTCTTCCGGTCTTGGACAGGACAACTTCTATACCAGGTTGTGATGCACCCTGGAAGAATGTTTTCTACGGTGCATCTATAAAATCTATTACAATTATAAACTCAAATTGTGTAATACATTTTACTCCTTTATTCTTGCATGTTGATCTAGTTCATCCCTTTCAAATGTCCTCAATAGAACCTGTAGTTGTTCATTGGGAAATTAACTCCCATTGTTGTGTAATATTGTAGCTGGTTCAAAAGAAATTCAGAATATTAAATTTCTTGCTTGTAAAGAAACCTTACAAGTTTAATGTCTTTGATACAAAAAAAAGCCTTTAGTTCCTTTCTCTACGTTTAAATGTTATCTTACTAAAAGCTATTGATGTACAACATTTAACCCCACTGGAGTAAGTGATTGGAAATATGATGCTGAAAATAAATCATGTTATTTGACTCTATCCTTGCAATTGCAATTCATTTGAGTGTGCTTCCATTATGTACCTCTTTTGTTTTAATTTTATTCTCTCTTCCTTTCTCCTATTTGTTCCCTCCCTCCTTCAGTTAATGAAATAATGACAGCAAAGTCATCATTTGCATTGGATATTAAACCCTATTCAACACATTCAGAACAAAATGGAGTTAACAAGATGCAAAACAATTTCATTGTGGTAATTACTAATAATCTCTCGAATAAACACACTGTAGTTACTCCTCTAGATCACTCAGAGAGTACTGCAAAAGCCCACAATTTCTGTCACAAAGAAACACAAGAGCAAAAGGCTTATGAGATCATTACCATCTGTTGGCACCCCACCAAGGCACATTGTATGCTGACATAATTTGCCTTTTTAAAATGATGACTGAGTCTAATCTAAATCATAGAATGCTCTACCCAACTGTATTATTGCCAGAAGAATACAGTTGCTCAGGAAGGTAGCTCACCTCCATTTTGTCAAAGGCAACTCAGGAAGGAAAATTTGGGAAGGGCAATAGATACTGGTCTTGGCACTGATGGCTCCACATTCCATAAGTAAAAATAAATCATATTTCAAATTTACTGCAATTTTTCATCACCAAGTTTGACCTAGGTCCATTATTATAGTCCGTTATGACTTGCTTTGCCTAGGTCCTGTATTTCCTCCCCAACAATTAAAACATCTTCAACACATATTTGTTACAATACATGCTGTCCTTCAAATTAAACCCTTAATAATCGTGGTTTAATATTACCAATTGTGCCTTTGCTCCTCTAGCTATATTCATTCCTGCAGATCTTTGAGATCAGAGAAAGCCAATCAACCAACATCTGCTAACTAATTGAAAGGAAAATAAAAGAGCCGGAAATGTGAGTCTAACTTAATTTTTAACTTTCAGTGAGGCATCCTGTATCATGCGGTAGCGTCATGATGTATGCAGTTTGCATATTTTTATATATAACCTGTAATGAATTATTTAAATGAACAAGAATGCTTAATCAAACAATACATTTACAATATTACTCAAATACTACTAAAATATTGAAAACACGACAGTTAGTGTAGCAGTAAGCGTAATGCTATTACAGCGCCAAAAATACAGGTCAGTTCCCATTGCTGTCTGTAATGAGTTTGTACAAATTACCACTTGGGTTTCCTCTGGGTGTTTTGGTTTTCTCTCACATTCCAAAGACTTATGGATTAGTAGGAAGATTGGACACATGGGTATAACTGGGCAGTGCATGCTCATTAGGCCAGAGTGGCCTGTTATCAAGCTGTAAGTCTCTAAAAAAACGTGCACTTTCTGCTTCTTTTTTGCTGCATCTTGAGTTTAACTGGTGTCTCTACATTTGCTCGCTCTGTAGTGATGAAACCTGTGACACTTATAATTACTATTCCTTCAAGAGGAACACAACCTTGCTGTGGTTTGGAGGCTTGTGTGCCTCAATGACCTGGAGAAGAGCTATGCTGGCTGGAGTCAGGTTCTTATGCTTTGGCTCTTGGTAGAGTCACCCATGCCAAACATATCAAATGGTAGAGGCCAGACTTAAGGCTGATTTATACTTGTACGTCAAATGGACGCCGCAGCCTACGCAAGTAGCCTACACGCGTTGTGAGCATTTATACTTGTGCGTTGGTGTGTCTGCATCGCTCTGCAATTCGGGCATGTTGTGCATGCGCACACACCTGCCCATGCAAGGCTTCATGGTCATGGCAGTCTTTCCCGGGGTAAACAAGTTTAAAGCGAGCGACACACACAAAAATTGCTGGTGAACACAGCAGGCCAGGCAGCATCTATAGGAAGAGGTACAGTCGACATTTCGGGCCGAGACCCTTCATCAGGACTGACTGAAAGAAGAGATAGTAAGAGATTTGAAAGTGGGAGGTGGAAGAGGAGATCCGAAATGATAGGAGAAGACAGTTTATAGCGAGCATCTTTTCTTGTAAAAGCAAAATGTGTCCTCCATAATTTCGGAGGTCTATAAAGCTTTATGGAAAGCATTGCAGCCAGAGTTCCTTCCCTGCCCTTCAGTCGCCCAAATGGGAAGCTATTGCAGCCTAGGATGAAATGCGATGCTACCAAGTGGACCAATGACAGCTGTTGCGTTCTGCGTTGCCGCGACGCGTAGTTACATTTTGGGAGAGGTGCGCGTCAGGCTCTGGTGTAGGGATCTGCGTCGGCTCTGCGTAGGGTTTGCGGCAACGCAGTACTCACGGTGTCGCGTTGACGCAGAAGTATAAATCAGGCTTAAGAGTGGACTACCAGACCTCCAGGTTCAGGGGCTCAACTCAGGACTAACAACCCTGACTGCTGAAACAAAATTGTTACGGAAACAGCAATGAAGAATCCTTCTACCTCCGAGTGGGATGATATTCCTGAGTCTCCACCCCTGGACTACCATGACTGACAGGAGTGAAAACCAAGAGGAAGCTACTGACATAATATGAAGGAAGCCCTGAGCCCTGTCAGTGATGGAGGCCCTCCCTGCTGCCCTAAATGCCAGGGGCGTAACAGGCAGTAATTAAGTATAATTACTACCGATGTAGGGAGAACCACCCATACTTTCACAGTAATGATGTATAATATCATCATTGACTGAGAGTAATAATACAAATTTTAGTGCAACATATTGTATTGTTGAACAGAATTTTGACAACAAACTCCAGGTTTATTTTTAATTGAAAGCCAATAGCTTTCAAAATTTCCTGGAATCCAGCAGATGTTGCATTGTCTGCAGTCACAAAGGGAAGTGCCTTGATTGGAATTGGTTTAGTATTATCGCATGTATGAAGGTATACAGATCAAATCATTACACAGTGCACTGAGGTAGTACAAGGTAAAACAATAACAATGCTGCAGAGAAGGTGCAGTGCATATAAACAATAATGTGCAAAATCATAACAAGGTAGATTGTGAGGTCAAGAGTCCCATCTTACTGTATTAGGGAACCATTTAGTAGTCTTTTAACAGCAGGGTGGAAGCTGCTCTCGAGCCTGGTGTACATGCTTTCAGACTCTTGTATCCTCTGCCTGACGGTGGAGGGGAGAAAAGAGAACGTCAAGGGTAGATGGAGTCCTTGATTATGCAGGCTGCATACCTGAAGTAGCAGGATGTGTAGACAGAGTCCATGGAGAGCGGTCAGGCGCAGAGTAGTTGCCATACCAAGCTGTTGTGCATCGAGACACAACGCTTTCTGTGGTGCATTGATAAAAGTTGGTAAGGATATGTGGGGACATGCCAAATTTGTTTGGCCTCCTAAAGAAGTAGAGAAGCTAGTGAGCTTTCTTGGGCATTGTGATTACGTGGTTGGACCAGTAAAGGCTATTTGTGATGTTCACTCTTGAGAACTTTGTTATGTTACTTCTGTTTAAATGTACCGTGGGTTACCAGTAAAAAATCATATTCTGGAAGAATTAGAGAACTTTTATTTACAGTAATAAAACAAACACGTCTTAACCCAGCCACATGCTGGAACATTCTAGCAATCCCCCACATGCTCAGTGCTCTATCCAATCATGTACTGGCACATCACTGCATGTGATATCATCACATCTTCCTTTCCTTAAAAAGAAAAAAATAATTAACAACATTAATCGAAGCAAGTACATAATTCAACAAGTCACTATCAGTCTCTCTGGGGGTTTATGAACACGAGTAGACCTTGTTATTATTTACATGTTTTGTCTCGTCCGCATCAGTTAACTGAATCTCTGAAGAATCACATCTTCCTTTCCTTAAAAAGAAAGACAAATAACAACATTAACCAATAAACAAATCTATATCAGCTAACTGAAACTCTGAAGTTAGCTCTTCGCTATCAGAGCCATCACTCCTCTTGTGCTTCTTTTTCTTCTTCGTTTCTGCTTTAAGCTTTTCTTTATGTATCTTAACTAAACTTTTTGGTATACTGTCACATGCCTCCTGGTTAGAATATGGAATTTCAGGTAAGCAGCTCACGCTATCCTCCTCAGCAATCTGCTTCCCTGCTTCTGTTTGGACTGTATTTTTCCTAATTCCTTCGACTTCCATTTGTAATGAAATACGAATCTTCTTTTCTTTATCTAATTCATTCATTAACTGTGTAATCTCTTTTTTATGCTGAGACTTCATCATTTCAATAAAACTTCTCAATTCCTTCACTTGTGCTTTCACTTCTTCTTTATACTGTGCCCACTGTGAGCGTTCTTGCTCTAGCCGGCGATTAGACTGAATCTCATATTCTCTCAGTGTCTCTTTCATTATGGCTTGCATTGAAGCATCCTCCTCCTCCCATCGCTTTTTCATATCATCAATTGCCTCCTGTTTGGTCATCTCAGAAACTGCACCTACTGCTTTTATATTCTCCGTGCCAGCATTTTCATAAAGCGCATTTATATAAAATTCCTCATGGTCATCTTCAATCACTGCATTTACTTGTTTCATTTCATTTTCCTTCTTTCTACTTCTACAACAGTGTGAAAAATGATTAATCTTTTTCAATATTTTTATTGATTTCTTACATAAAAGAATACAGAGTATAATAGGATATATAATATATATCGATTACAATATATTGGAATCACAAATATAGTCTCATTACCCCATATCCATATACATTAAATTTAAACATAATATTGAAAAGAGAGAATTTTATTATACAAAAAGATCTAAACCCACTACCAGAAAAAAAAACAGCTGTTTGGTTAAAAAAAGAAAAGGAAAAAATCCTTATCATATAGTAAAACATATTATTAGCCAACATCTGTGCTTAATAGCAAATCAAAGGTTTTGAAAATAACTCAAAAAACGTCCCCACAATGTTAAAAAATCTTGTCCAGGTTCAGAAATTGAACAGAGAATCTTCTCTAAATTTAAGCATGACATAACATCATGTAAGCAATGAATATGAGCAGGCGGAATGGCATCCTTCCACTTAAGCAACAATGCCCTCCTGACTATAAGAGAAATAAAGGCCAAAATGTGCAAATCATGTGTCTCCAAAATAAAATCATTTTCTCCAACAATACCAAATAAGGCAGTCAAAGGATTAGGTTAGGAAAATGTTGTAGCAAATTTTGCTATATGCGAAACACTGATTTGGGCGATGTTTCCACCCACAGTGATCACATGATCTTTTTCATTCAAATGCTGTCTTGCTCCCTGTCAGTTTTGTCGACGTATCATTATATGTCTTGATATATTTGCACTTTACAGCGGCTACATAGCAGTTTTTGACAAAAAGCTCTTCAGCCTGCGACATTACGGTCTCAGAAGCTTTGCAGAGCGCGAAAGCTTTTTCAAAATTTATATCTTGCTCTCTCAACAGCTTTTCTCTCAGTGCATTATCTCGAATGCCACAAACTAGTCTATCTTTAATAAGATAGTCTGTGAGCAATCCAAGATCACAGGTTCTACTACTCTTTCTTAACTCAGTCACATACTGATCAATTGTTTCAGTAGCTCTCTGCGCACGTGAAGAATTTAAATCGCTCATACGGTAAATTATGCTTAGGTATACAAAATACTTCAAATCTGTCCATTATCGACTTTAAATTGAAATTATCTCCATCTTCAAAGACAAAATTATTATATACCTCTACTCATCATTCCCGATAACATGGAGCAAAAGTGCAGCTTTGGCTTTTACCGATCTTTCTTCATAATCGATCGCCGATAAGTACAGTTCCAACTGTTGCTTGAATATCCTCCAATTCTCAGCTACATTGCCAGTCAGCTGAAGTTTTGGTGGGGGTTGTAAACCTTCCATTTTACCATTTACAGTTCGAACTTTTTTCTTCTTTTTTCCGATTATCTTCGATTCTCGATTCTCCCGTATTAATCTTCCAGAACCACTTCTGACACGATGTTATGTTACTTCTGTTTAAACGTACCGTGGGTTAATAGTAAAGAATCATATTCTGGAAGAATTAGAGAACTTTTACTTACAGTAATAAAACAAACATGTCTTAACCCAGCCACGTGCTGGAACGTTCTAGCAATCCCCCGCATGCTCAGTGCTCTATCCAATCATGTACTGGTACATCATTGCACGTGATATCACCACAAACTTGAAATTCCAAACCTTCTTAATTTTAACACCATTGATATAGACAGGAGTATGTGCAGACCACCCCTCTTTCTGGTCAATGACCACCTCTTTTGTCAACGTTGTGGGAAAAGTTGTTGTCATGACACGTTGTCTCTGAGCTCACTATCTCTTTCCGCACTTATCACTATTTGAGTTGTGGCCCACTCCAGTGGTAGCATCTGGAAACTTGGAGATGGAGTTAGAGCAGAATCTGAACACTTTGTCATGAATGTATAGGGTGTAGAGTAGGGCAGAACCTTGTGGACCACCAGTGTTTAGAATAATCATGGCAGAGGTGTTGCTGTTTATCCTTATTGATTGTGGTCTGTTGGTCAGGAAGTTAAGGATCCATTTCCAGAGGCAGTTGTTGACTGTCAGAGTCCAGAGTTCGTTGATGAGTTTGCTTGAAACTATAGTACTAAAGGCAGAGCTATAGTCAATAAAGAATAGTCTGACATAGGTGTCTTTACTGTCTACATGTTCCAGAGGTGAGTGTAGGGCCAGGGAGATATCATCTGCTGTAGGCCTGTTTTGGCAGTAGGTGAATTTGCAATGGGTCATGGTTGTCTGGAAGAGACTGGAGAGAATGGAAGTATGGACCAGGAATTTATGAAGGAAACAGTCCTCGCAAAATGTGGCAGAATAGTACAACCATGGTTAAAAGGGAAGTGAAAGCTATTGTAAAAGCAAAAGAAAGGGCATACAACAAAGCAAAAATTAGTGGGAAGATAGAGGATTGGGAAATTTTCAAAAACCTACAGAAAGGACCTAAAAAATCATTAGAAGGGAAAAGATGAAATATGAAAGCAAGCTATCATAGGAGCCTAATTCTGCTCCTATGTCTTATGATCTTATGGAAATGCTGAAAGGGGCAGAAAGGATAAGTTGCAATATTTATTCTGTCACCTCTTCCCTCCCCAATAATCAGGGATCTAAGCAATTTTTCCAGGTGAAACGGTAATTCACTTGCACTTCTAGTCTAGTGCACTGATGATGGAGTTCACAGCATGATCTCCTCTGCATTGGTGAAACCAAGTGCTGCTTTGCAGAACGCTGCATTCAGTCTGCAAAGATGATCCAGGAGCCTCCTGTTGCCTGCCCCTTTAGTTCTCCAACGTCCTCGGACCTACTGTTCTGTAGCCTTCTGAGCTGTTACAGTGAGGCCCAGTGCCAGCTTAATGAACAGCACATTATCTTCTATCTGGGTACATGGCTGCCTACTGGATTCAACATTCTGCAACTTCTGGTAACTTTATTTCTGTCTGCATCATAAAACCGGAAAATGCTGGAAATAGTCAATGAGAAAGTGAGTTGATCTTTTCTCAGAAGGTCTTCTACCTGCAACATTAACTCTGATTCTCATCCTGTGGATGTGGCCTGACCTGCTGAGTATTTATAGCATTTTCTGCTTTTGCTTTAGATTTCCAACATCTGCAGTTTTAAAAAAATTTCATCTACTCATGATGGCCTGACTTTTAAGGCATTATCAATGTAACCCGGTGACCATTGAATATAATTTTTTTATTGCTAAAGTACACTCATTTATTCACCTTGGTAATGCTAAAATAGCTGCCTGTGCCTTTAAGAGAAAACGGTGACATCATTTTGCATAGGTGGAGTAGAACAAAGAGATGCCAGGTTCTAGAGAGAGCGACATTCAAGTACTTCTCCCAGGTTTGGTGAGGAAAGATTTTTGCAAGTAAATTGATCAGTGCTGGAATAGCATGGTTGTGCGAATTTCCTTATCGGCCTACTAGCGTGAGCAAGGAGAACTTGTTTCAGGGTCTACCCTATATGTGCTTGGAAGTTAAGCACATGCGCGCCAAAAATTGCCACTCCCATACTGGTTTTGTATATTTTGTTTTAGTTATTTTCATACTGCATTCATAACAAGGGTGTAAGCAGAACTTAAGCTGGGACTGTAACAGTAGGAACTATTTTTTAAAATCGATTTTGTCATTTTTATTTTGATACCCTCACAAGGCACACACTCAGCGAGTCAGGCACAGCTTCTTCCCCTCTGCCCTCCGATTCCTAAATGGACATTGAACCCTTGGACACTACCTCTTTTTTTAAATATATAGTATTTCTGTTTTTTGCACAATTTTTAATCTATTCAGTATTCATATACTGTAATTCATTTATTTATTATTATTTTATTTTGGTTTTTTACTTTTATATTAACAAATTTCACGCCACATGCCAGTGATAATAAACCTGATTTTGATTCTGAAATTTGTTAACGAATTTGTTAATGCAACACATAATCTAGAAAAGAGAGAAAAAAATAATAAAAATAAATAAAATAAAGCATAATAAATAAACAAGTAAATCAATTACACACATTGAATAGATTATTTAAAAATGTGTAAAAACAGAAATACTGTATATTTAAAAAAAGTGAGGTAGTGTCCAAAGCTTCAAGGTCTATTTAGGAATCAGATGGCACATGCCAGGATTAATAAATCTGATTCTGATTCTTTCCGCATTAAAACATTTAAAGCAGCTAAAGGAATTAAAGACCTGAAAAAGCATTTGTGGTCCTGTGTGTGTAATTTTCCCCAGGCTACAAAATAAATATTATCCAATTAGCCATTGGGATCATCACAGCCTTTGCTGCACTATTTGCACTAGATCTGAGAGCAATGGAGAGATTAGAGCAAGAGAATTGGGACTGCAGTGCTGCATTACTCAGATTTAAACAGGATGGTTCAGAAGTCCTGTGATGCTTATTCATTGAGATTGTAGGCTGGCAAAAATGTCTTATGGTTTGAATTCAGATTTTCACGTACATGATCGAGGCATGACTGTGCAAGCGTGTGGGCGTCAGCCAGTTAGAACAGCGAGAGGAATTTAAAAGGGGACGGTTATTTCTTCAGCTGTTTGATGGAGGCACGACTGCACAAGCACGTGGATGTCAGCCAGTTAGAACAGCGAAGGGAGTGTAAAAGGAGACAGCTTTATAAGGCTGATGGCAGGAGAAGAGTTTTGAGTTGGGAGGTGAAAGAACGTGGAGGCCACAACTGCTGAGTTGATAAAGAAAGTATCCTGCAGGATGAATTGCTGGTCGATGGACAGTGGAAGTGAGTTAGAGATGGAGGGTGGCGGGAAAGAGGAATGGAGTGAAAAGTAAGAAAAGAAAACAGAGGTATGAGATGTCAAACTCTGAGGAGTCAGGGGACAATCAAAATAGGATAGCAAAACAATGGAAAGAAGATGAGATTAAAGCAATTATAAAACTGAGCGAAGACGGGGCATCTTTCGGTGACTGGAACCCGATTCATTTGACGAAGATAATCATTAATCATTTATTCATATAATCATTTATTAGCAAGGTCAGTGCCAGCTGATAGACTGCTCGCACTTCCCGTTTTTCCTGTTTAGGATTTCAATTTCAGTTAAGACAGCACAACGTTTCTTTATACACACTATGTACACAATGAGCACTCACTGGTGTGTTTCCTCTGTCTTTTCACAAGTCTCTGACTTCGGTCACAGAATAAATTGGTAGCTACCTTGGTACTCCCACGAGTCCACCGCCCCCCTTTCAGCTAGGGCGCAGGGCACCTGTCTCCCCCTTTCAGCTAGGAAACTGATTTGCCTACGCCCCCCCCACCATCCCCCTTTCAGCTAGGAGACAGGCCACCAGTCTCCCCCTTTCAGCTGGGAGACTGATTTTCCTTCCCAACTTTAAAGGCATCTTTCTGCCTTTTCCGCCTTGGGTTCTTTTTTGGATCCTGCTAACTAGCACCTTTTCAAAATTCCCCTCCAACTTAAGAGGAAGCAGACGCTTAAGAGGATCCCATCCTTGTCGCCAAACTGTTGCGGATAAATCTCAGGAGCATCAGGCAAAATAGATCAGGCTGACTCAGAGAGTTGTTTCAGACCAAAGGATTTTATTTACATGATATCATGGAGATCCCAAGCACCTAAAAGCGGGATCTTGGAACTCTGCTTAACAATAGAGTACACTCTTATTTATACCTCTAAAACGTACGTGACAAGAAGCACTCAAAACTGTAAGGAGGAACCTAAACTACAATTCTGCAGAATAGCGAAGCTGCACAATATGTCCTTGAAAGGTTATACATTTTCTTAAGTGTTAGTTCTCAGGACAGTCTATCAGGCTTCCCCAAGCGCAGACATGTGATCATTCTTAGAACAAGGAAACACAGACATAGTTATTTTCCCATCCCGTCTACAAAGCATATTTCAGTCACACAGTGTACATTAGTTGCAGATAAGTGATTACAGGCTTTGAATTCACATACTAGAAAAAGGTCATTAACCCCTTAATGTTCGTCACAATGTCTTACTATTTTTCTTCCACATGCAGTCTCTAGCTGCGCTACTTTCCAGATAGGTGGACAAATTCATCATAATGATCAGGTTCTGGTAGTATGGTATCGATACGTTGATCAAGGGATTCTGCGAAAGATGTCCAATTTGCTCTTCTCAGGTTAAATCTTGGTAGGTACTTTGATGGTACAGATCTCAGAACTGGAAGGGTTTCTATCTGGACTGGATGGTGTTGGGATTTGGGTATATGTTGGAGGACTGTTCATGTGAAGAGGTTGGAGTTTGCCGAGGTAACAAAGGTCTAGGTTGTATCCTTTTTCTCCATCTGGCACTTGTGAAGGTAGGGGTGTCCATTGACTCGTACAGTAGCTCAAGGCTGTTGTTTAGAGCCCATGATACAACTTCTTCTCCATTTGCATCGTCATTTTCATATCCCCAGTTGGTGCTATGGCTATTGAAGTCACCAATAGTGAGGTACATTTAGTCCTGGAGATCTAGGTTAGGTGGCCACATGAATGGTTCATTAGGGGGTTTGTAGACCGAGATGATATTTATGGGAAAGCCGAGCTGCTACAACACAGCCTCATTCAATCATCCAAGTCCCCAGCTGGTGCAGGATTCTTCTTTGTCATAAAGAAAGATATGGGTTTCTGTCCCTGCATTAATTACCATGGACTCAACAAAATCACCATGAACTACTACCCCCTCCATTTGATGGATAGTGCTATTGAAACACTCTGTGGGGCCCAGATCTTCATCAAACTGGATCTATGGAGTGTGTACAACCTGATCCTAGGGGATGACTGGAAGATAGTGCTTATAACACCCACTGGTCACTACAAATACTTGGTGATGCCTTCCGGATCTTTCAACAGCCCAGCCATTTTCCAAGCCTTCATTCATGAGATCCTCCAGAACCAGCTACACAGTTATGTGTTCATCTACCTCAATGACATCCTCATATTCTCCAAAGACCCCCAAGACCTCATTTGTCACATCTGTTCAGTGCTTCAGCATCTCCTTGAAAACAAGCTGTACTGAAAGTTAGAGAACTACCTCAAGGCATAACCATGGACCAAGAGAAAATGACTGCTGTTGTTGGTTGGCCCCGACCACGCTCCCTCTTACAGCTATAGCATTTCTTGGGCTTCTCCAACCTCTACTGCCATGTCATCAGAAACTACACCCAAATCACTGCTCCTCTTACCTACTCTTGGATAACTTGGTCTGCTACTGCTTTTGAAGAGCTCAAGAAATGTTTCACCAACACTCATTCTCCGCCATCCAAATCCCTCCATACATTTTGTGGTAGAGGTGGATGCACCTGATGTGGGCACTGGGGCCATCCTCTCCCGTCGAAGATTGGATGAGAAGATACACCCTGTGCTGCCTTCTCGCACAAGTTCAATCCCACACACCGCTGTTGTAGAGTAGGAGATGGAATAAGTCGCCATTAAATAGGCCTTGGAGGAAAGGAGATGTTGGCTATTGGGAAACACCGAACTCTTCCTGATCTGGACTAACCACCAGAACTTCATATCCATACAACAGACCCACCAACTCAACCCACATCAAGCTCACTTGTCCTCTTCGAGCAATTCAACTTCACTATCTCCTACTGAACCAGCTCCAAGACACCCTGTCCATAAGACCATAAGACAAAAGAGCAGAAGTCGGCCATTCGGCCCATCAAGTCTGCTCTGCCATTTTATCATGAGCTGATCCATTCTCCTATTTAGTCCCACTCCCCGGCCTTCTCACCATAACCTTTGATGCCCTGGCTACTCAGATACCTATCAATCTCTGCCTTAAATACATACAGTGATTTGGCCTCCAATGCTGCCCGTGGCAACAAATTCCACAGATTCACCACCCTCTGGCTAAAAAAAATTCTTAGCATCTCTGTTCTGAATGGGCGCCCATCAACCCTTAAGTCATGCCCTCTCGTACTAGACTCCCCCATCATGGGAAACAACTTTGCCACATCCACTCTGTTCATGCCTTTCAACATTCGAAATGTTTCTATGAGGTCCCCCCTCATTCTTCTAAGCTCCAAAGAGTACAGTCTAAGAGCGGACAAATGATCCTCATATGTTAATCCTCTCATTCCTGGAATCATTCTAGTGAATCTTCTCTGTACCCTCTCCAACATCAGCACATCCTTTCTTAAATAAGGAGACCAAAACTGCCCACAGTACTCCAAGTGAGGTCTCACCAGCACCTTACAGAGCATAAACATCACATCCCTGCTCCTATACTCTATTCCTCTAGAAATGAATGCCAACATTGCATTTGCCTTCTTTACCACCGACTCAACCTGGAGGTTAACCTTTAAGTGTATCCTGCATGAGGACTCACAAGTCCCGTTGCATCTCAGAACTTTGAGTTCTCTCCCCATTTAAATAATAGTCTGCCCATTTATTTCTTCTGCCAAAGTGCATAACCATACAATTTCCAACATTGTATTTCATTTGCCACTTCTTTGCCCATTCTTCCAATCTATCCAAGTCTCTCGGCAAACTTTCTGTTTCCTCAGCACTACCGGCCCCTCCATCTATCTTCGTATCATCAGCAAACGTAGCCACAAAGCCATCTATTCCATAATCGTTGATGTACAACGTAAAAAGAGCGGCCCCAACACGGACCCCTGTGGAACACCACTGGTAACCGGCAGCCAACCAGAATAGGATCCCTTTATTCCCACTCTCTGTTTCCTGCCAATCAGCCAATGTTCTATCCACATATGTAACTTTCCCATAATTCCATGGGCTCTTGTAAAGTAGCCTCATGTGTGGCACCTTGCCAAAGGCCTTCTGAAAATCCAAATATACAACATCCACTGCATCTCCCTTGTCTAGCCTACTTGTAATTTCCTCAAAAAATTGTAATAGGTTTGTCAGGCAGGATTTTCCTTTAAGGAAAGCATGCTGAGTTCTGCCTAGTTCTGAGTTCTGAGTCCTGAACTGTCATGACAGTTCAATCCAGCAGAAATGAAGATTGACCCTCAGCCCCTCATTCCATCTTCAAAGATCCTCACTCCAATCATCTGGGAGCTTGGGAAATCGATACATCAGGCCCTACAGTATGAGCCTGCTCTAGCTGACACAGTTAACGTATGTGCTGGCCATTGTGCTCTCTGAAGCAATCCAGTGGGCTCACTCCTGACTCTTCTCTGGCCATCCAGGTGCAAAACAATCCCTGGATTTACTGCAACACTTGTTCTGGTGGCCCACAATGATCACAAATGTACATCAGTTTGTGCCCAATCCAATTCTTCCAACCAGCAGCCCTTTGGGTCCCACGGCTTCTACCAAATCCCTTGATGCCTGTGGTCCTACATTGCTATAAATTCCATCACATATTTGCCACCTTTTGTTGGGTGATCATGATATTGTTGGATCAGTTCTCCAAGGCTGCCCACTTCATTGCCATCTCCAAACTTTCATCAGCTTCTAAGATGGTGGATCTGGTTCTCCAACATGTAGTTTACCTCCAAAGTTTCCCTCGGGACATTGTGAAAGACCGGGGCATAAACTTCCTCTCCCGCTTCTGGTATGCCTTCTGCTCCCTCTTCCTCATTTCAGTGAGTTTGTCCTCTGGCTATCATCAGCAGGCCAATAGTCAGTCGGAAAGAGCCAATCAGCAAGTGGAGAAGTTTTTACGATGCTTTGCTGCCTCTAACACTTCCACATGGAAGAAATATCTGCTTTGGGCAGAATTGTCCCACAATCTACACCTCCTCTTCCATCCTTTGTTCCTTCCAATCCCCGAGGTACCCTATGGAGGAGCAAACTGTGGAGGTCCCATTTACCAGGGTCCTGGTTTGCCGATGCTGGAATACTTGAAAGAGGGCAAGGAGGGCCATCTTAGCTGCCGACTATGCCTACAGTTGCCAGGTCAACCACAACTGGTGCCCAGCCAGACTACTCTGGCCTGAAGACAGTGCCTGGCTGCCCACCTGATATCTATACCTGTGCACGGACTCCCACAAGCTCGTGTCCTGTTTCATCAGTCCCTTCAAGATCACCCAACACATCAGTCCAGTCACTTATCATCTCCAGCTGCCAATGTTGCTCAGGATCACATTGAGTGTCCTGCCTCAAGCCTGTTGTCCATAGACCAACCAATCCATCTGAACCTGCATCTCCAGAATCCAGGATGTTGGAAGGTGGTCCAGTGTACACGGATCACTGGTTGATGGATTCATGTCATCATAGTACCTGGTTGACTAGAAAGGGTGCGGCTCAGAGGAAAAGTTGATGGTGACCTTAAAATCATGACAGACCATAACAGACCCATTCCTTTTGGCGACTGGGACTGCTGGCATTACCCAGGGGCTCCACTCATCCTTGGAAAGAATTCCTTCAGCCTCCATACGATCTAGCTCATTGGCTACTTTATCATGGATGGTATAAGGAACTAGACAGACTTTGTAAAACTTGAGTGTAGCATTTTCATTTAAATCTATTTTACATTTGATATGTTTGTATTTTCCAATGCCATCCTTGAACACCGCTATGGGGGTGTGGCATGCAAATTGTGTATGGATCTCCAATCAAGTTGTAGTTGTCTCCGCTAATCACAGCCCCACAATGCTGGCCCTTCTACTTTTACCACTTCGAAGCCTTATGTGGCTTGTTGGTTGTTGTATTTCATTGTTACGAATTCCATTTCCACTGAAGTTAGCTTTTCTCCAGTATAAGTTGGAAATCTGCAGGCTTCAGTTCAGTATCTTTGAAACTCATTTTGTGGAATGACTGAAGCAGCTGAGACAGTGTCCATTTCCATTTCAATTAATGTGCCGTTCACTTCTGGTGTAAACCATATTGCTTGTCTCCTATTAGTTTTCACATTGTAAATCTTAAGGCTACTCAGCCCTATGTCACACTCATCATTCATCAAAAGCAGGCAGATTAGTGCTCTTCTTGAAACTGCAAATCGACTTTTTCATCTTCCTCTCTTCCCTGTGCTGTCTATTTTTGTCTGCCTGACATGCTCTTTGAATATGTCCTAATTTGTTGCATTTTCTCCAAGTTTCGCCTTTAAACTTGCATTGGTCTGGTGTAATTGTGCCCCTGCCCCATGCAGGTTTCTGTTAAGATGTTGCAATTTTGTTCAAGCTCAATTTCATTCCCGACTACAACTCACTTGCGACTCTGACTGCTGTTTTCATTGATACAGTAATTTCAACTGCTCTTGTAAATGTGAGTTGTGCTTCAGTTAGGAGCCATTTTTGAATGTTTTCTTGTAAGATTGCACAAACTAAACAATCTGTCAGTGCATCATTAAGCCCATTACTGAACAGGCAATGCTCGGACAATCTCTTCAACTCAGCCATGTAAGCTGAAATACATTCTCCTTCCTATTGATTCTGCTTATGAAACCTAAAGCATTCTAAATCAACAATGGTCTTGGTTCTAAATGTTCCTTCAATCTGTTCACGATATCAGCAAAGCTCATTTCGACTGGTGTGGTTGGCACAGTTAAACCTCTAAGCTTTTCCACCTATGATACTCAGCAACACTTGCACTCATTTTGTATTGGCTATTTCAAAATACTGCTCAATTCATGCAGTATACATCACCCAATTACCTGTTATACAATCAAACCTGTCTACCTTTTCAATGTAACCAGCCATTTCTGTTATTTAATATTTTTATTACCCAGTATTCACTGTTTATAAACCTGAGGACTTCATCCATTTTCTGCCCTTCATTAGCTCAAATGTCTCTCTTCTTTTCTGAAGAAATGCATGCTGTGCTTTTTTTAAAAAAAAGAACTTGAGTGTCTCTCTCCCCTTGCAAAGAAAAACACAGGAGCCTGGAAAAACATGTCAACTTCATTTTACTTTAGCAAGGGTCTCACATTGATGTGGTGGCGTAATGACATATGTCATTCATGTTCTTTTACTAATGAATTATGTGAACAAAGAATGTTTAATCAAACAATATATTTACAATATTACTCAGATATTACTGATATATTAAATATACTACACACGTGGACAAGGCTAAGTGTCTGTTTCTGTACCGTTTGACTCTGTGGTATGGACAGCAATTTCATTTTAGGACAGTTTATCATCCTCCCCTGTGTTTGAAGTTTAAAACAGGCTCTGTTCCATAAAGCAGCAAATGCAGAAAATGCTGAAAATACTTTGTGTCATGTTCTGGCTGCCCCATTACAGGAAGATTGTGGAGGCTTTGGAGAGGGTACAGAAGAGATGCACCTCGATGCTGCCTGGGTTAAAATAAGGGGAGGTGGGACACACTTGGATTCTGTTGTCACAGATGAAAGGAAATCTGATAAAGGTTTATACAATTATATGGGGGCACAGATAGTGTTGTGTCTGTACAACTACATATCAAAAAAAAATAAAAGCACACACTTGGAGAAGTTTATGTGTATATTCACTTTGCAGAGAGAACAACGGATCACTGCACATGTGTAGTTATCATTCAATAATTAGTGCTAAGGGGAGTCATTGTGCAAAAAGAAATAGACCCTTACATTACACTTCCCCCTTCTTCATTTAATTTCCCTTTAACAGACCATATTCATATAAACACACTTTCACAATAACAGTCCATAACTAACTTCACTTTACTAAACATTCAGCAGATTCACCGCTCTCTGGCTAAAGAAATTCTTCCTCATCTCTATTCTAAGTGGACATCCCTGTGTTCTGAGGCTGTATCCTCTGGTCTTAGGCTCACCCACCATAAGGAACATCCTCTTCAAATCTACTCTGTCGAGGCCTTTCAATATACCATGTGTTTCAGTGAGATCTCCCCTCATTTGTCTGAATTCCAGTGGGTACAGGCTCAGAGCTATCAAATGTTGTTCATATAATAACCATTTCAATCCCAGAATCATTTTCTTAAACGTCCATTGAACTCTCTCCAATGTTATCACCTCCTTTCTTGGATAGGGGCCCAAACTATAAGTTTGCTGATGACACAACAATTGTAGGCCGTATCTCGGGTAACGATGAGTTTGAGTACAGAGAGGAAATTAAGAACCTGGTAGCATGGTGCGAAGACGATAACCTATCCCTCAACGTCAGCAAGACGAAGGAATTGGTTGTTGACTTCAGAAGGAGTAGCGGACCGCACGACCCAATTTACATCAGTGGTGCGCAAGTGGAACAGGTCAAAAGCTTTAAGTTCCTCGGAGTCAATATCACAAATGACCTGACTTGGTCCAACCAAGCAGAGTTCACTGCCAAGAAGGCCCACCAGCGCCTTTATTTCCTGAGAAAGCTAAAGAAATTTGGCCTGTCCCCTAAAACCCTCACTAATTTTTATAGATGCACTGTAGAAAGCATTCTTCTAGGGTGCGTCACAACCTGGTATGGAAATTGTCCTGTCCAAGACCAAAAGAAGCTGCAAAAGATCATAAACATGGCGTAGCACATCACACAAACCAATCTTCCATCCTTGGACTCACTTTACACCGCACGCCTTCGGAGCAGTGCTGCCAGGATAATCAAGGACACGACTCACCCAGCCAACACACTTTTTGTCCCTCTTCCCTCCGGGAGAAGGCTCAGGAGCTTGAAGACTCATATGGCCAGATTCGGGAACAGCTTCTTTCCAACTGTGATAAGACTGCTGAAAGGATCCTGACCCGGATCTGGGCCATACCCTCCAAACATCCGGACCTGCCTCTTGGTTTTTTTGCACTACTTTATTTTCTATTTTCTATTTATGATTTATAATTTAAATTTTTAATATTTACTACATTTTACTATTTTTAATATTTTAAATATTTAATATTTGTAATTCAGGGAGCGGGAAGCGCAGAATCAAATATTGCTGCGATGATTGTACATTCTAGCATCAATTGTTTGGTGACAGTATAAAGTAGAAAGTATAATTGTTCACAATACACCAAATGAGGCCTCATCAGTGCCTTAAAAGGTCTTAACATTACATCCTTGCTTTTATATTCTAAACCTCTCGAAATTAATGCTAACATTGCATTTGCCTTCCTCACCACAGATTCAAACTGCAAATTAACCTTTGGGAATCCTGCACGGGACTCCCAAGTCCCTCTGCAGCTCAGATTTTTTGAATTTTCTCTCTATTTAGAAAATAGTTTGTGTTACACTTTTATTTCTTCTACCAAAGTGCATGACCATACACTTCCCGACACTATATTCTATCTGCCACTTCTTTGCCCATTCTCCTAATCTGTCAAAGTCCTTTTGTAGCATCCCTGCTTCCTCAAACCTCCACCTCCACCTATGCATGTATCATCTGAAAACCTGGCCACAAGCCCATCAATTCTTTCATCCAAATCATTGACATATAATTTATAAAGAAGTGCTCCCAACACAGATACCTGTGAATCATCACTATTCACTGGTAACCAACCAGAAAAGGCTCCCTTTATTCCCATTCTTTGCTTCCTGCCAATGCTCAATCCATGCTAGTATTCTTCCTGTAACACCATGGGTTTTTAAGTTGTTAAGCAGGCTCATGTGTGGCACCTTGTCAAAAGCCTTCTGAAAGTACAAGTACACAACATCAACCAATTCTCCTTTGCCTATCCTGCTTGTTATTTCTTCAAAGAGTTCTAACAAATTTGTCAGCAAGATTTTCTCTTAAGGAAACCATGCTAACTTTGGCCGATTTTATCATCTACCTCCAAGGACTCCAACATCTTCTCAACCACTGAGGTCAGAGTAACTGGCCCATAATTTCCTTTCTTCTGCCTTTCTCCCTTCTTGAGGAGTAGGATGACATTTGCAATTTTCCAGTCCTCCAGAACCATGCCAGTATCTAGTGATTCTTGAAAGAGCATTACTAATGCCTCCACAATTTCTTCAGTAGACCATCTGGTCCTGGTGTCTTATTTACTTTCAGACCTTTCACCTTCCCAAGGATCTTCTCTCTAGTAATAGCAACTGAACTCACTTTGTCCCCTGACACTCTGGAACTTCCACCATACTGCTAGTGTCTTCCACAGTGAAGACAGTCCCAAAATACTTAGTCAATTCATCCATCATTTCCTTGTCCCCCCCCCCATTACTACCTCTCCAGCATCATTTTCAAGTGTTCCAATATCTACTCTCGTCTTTCTTTTACTCTTTATATTTCTGAAGAAACTTTTGGTATCCTCTTTAATATTATTGGCTAGCTTATTTCCATATTCCATCTCTTCCTTCTTTATGACTTTTTAGTTGCCTTCTGTTGGTTTCTAAAAGCTTCCCAATCCTCTAACTTCCCATTAATTTTTGTCCTATTATGCTACCTCTCTTTTGATTTTATGTTGGCTTTGATATCCCTTGTCAGCCATGTAGCTCCTATCTATCACTTTCTCTTTCTCCTCTATGAGCCAGATATCATTGAGCTGCAGCCCCAGTTCCTTAATTCATTCTCTGAGGAGCTGCAGCTCAGCGTACCTGGTGTAAATGTGGCTATCCAGGAAGCTGGAGGTCTCCCATAATCCTCACATCTCACATACAGAACAAAACATTGCCCCAGAGCCATTCTCACTACACTTTTATGAATAAAACAGAAAAAGAGAAACATAGAAACATAGCAAACATACAGCACAATACAGGCCCTTTGGCCCACAAAACTGTGCCGAAAATGTCCCTACCTTAGAACTACCTGGGCTTTACCCATAGCCCTCTATTTTTCTAAGCTCCATGTAGCCATCCAGTAGTGTCTTAAAAGACCTTATCGTTTCCACCTCCACCACCACCGCCGCCGGCAGCCCATTCCACGCACTCACCACTCACTGCGCAAAAAACTTACCCCTGACATCTCTGTACCTACTTCCAAGAACCTTAAAACTATGCCCTGTCGTGCTAGCCAATTCAGCCTTGGGGAAAAGCCTCTGACTATCCACATGATCAATACCTCTCATTATCTTGTACAACTCTATCAAGTCACCTCTCATCCTCCATCACTCCAAGGAGAAGAGGCCGAGTTCACTCAACCTATTCTCATAAGGCATGTTCCCCAATCCAGGCAATATCCTTGTAAATCTTCTCTGCACCCTTTCTATGGTTTTCACGTCCTTCCTATAGCGAGGCAACTAGAATTGAGCACAGTACTCAAGTGGGGTCTGGCCAGGGTCCTAAATAGCTGCAACATTACCTCTCGGCTCTTGAACTCAATCCCACGATTGGTAATCATTTTCCAATGTTCTATAGATTCAGGATCAGTTCCTGTGGATTGGAGGGTGGCTAATGTTGTCCCTCTCTTCAAGAAGGGAGGAAGAGAGAAATCAGGGAATTATAGACCGGTTAGCCTGACGTTGGTGGCGGGAAAGATGCTGGAGTCAATTATAAAGATGAAATTACAACACATCTGGATAGCAATAACAGGATCCGTCCGAGTCAGCATGGATTTACGAAGGGGAAATTGTGCTTGACTAATCTTCTGGAATTTTTTGAGGATGTAACTATGAAAATGGACAAGGGAGGGCCAGTGGATGTAGTGTACCTGGACTTTCAGAAAGCTTTTGATAAAGTCCCACATAGAAGAATAGTGGGTAAAATTAGGGCACATGGTATTGGAGGCAGAGTACTGACAAGGACTGAAAATTGGCTGGCTGACAGAAAACAAGCGGTAGCGATTAACCGGTTCCTTTTGGAATGGCAGGCGGTGACCAGTGGGGTACCGCAGGGTTCAGTGCTGGGACCGCAGCTGTTTACAATATATATTAATGGCTTACAAGAGGGAATTAAAAGTAAAATTAGCGAATTTGCCGATGACACAAAGCTGGGTGGCAGTGTGAAATGTGAGGAGGATGTTACGAGAATGCAGGGTGACTTGGACAGGCTGGGTGAGTGGGCAGATGCATGGCAGATGCAGTTTAATGTGGATAAATGTGAGCTTATCCACTTTGGTGGTAAGAACAGGAAGGTAGATTATTATCTAAATGGAGTCGTTAGGAAAAGGAGAAGTACAACGAGATCTAGGTGTTCTTGTACATCAGTCACTGAAAGCAAGCATGCAAGTACAGCAGGCAGTGAAGAAAGCTAATGGCATGCTAGCCTTCACAAACAAGGGGAATTGAGTATAAGAGCAAAGAGATCCTTCTGCAGCTGTACAGGGTCCTGGTGAGACCACACCTGGAGTACTGTGTGCAGTTTTGGTCTCCAAATTTGAGGAAGGGCGTTCTTGTTATTGAGGGAGTGCAGTGTAGGTTCACAAGGTTAATTCATATTAACCGGGACTGTCATATGTCGAAAGATTGGAGCGACTGGGCTTGTACACTCTGGAATTTAGAAGGCTGAGAGGGGATTTTATTGAAACATATAAGATTATTAAGGGATTGGACACGCTGGAGGAAGGAAGCATGTTCCCGCTGATGGGTGAGTCCAGAACCAGAGGCCACAGTTTAAGAATAAGGGGTAAGCCATTTAGAACAGAGTTGAGGAAAAACTTTTTCACCCAGAGAGTGGTGGATATATGGAATGCTGTGTCCCAGAAGGCTGTGGAGGCCAAGTCTCTGGATGCTTTCAAGAAAGAGATGGATAGAGCTCTTAAAGATAGCGGAATCAAAAGTTATGGGGATAAGGCAGGAATTGGATACTGATAGTGGATGATCAGCCATGATCACAGTGAATGGTGGTGCTGGCTCGAAGGGCCAAATGGCCTACTCCTGCACCTCTTGTCTATTGTCTATTGATTGATGAAGGCCAATGCACCGTATGCCTTCTTAACCACAGAGACAACCTGCATAGCAGCTTTGAGTGTCCTAACGTTATCAGATACTTATAGTACCTTGCTCAAATCGATGAGCAAAAGCCACTCTAACACTGGCTCCACACAACAATGATCTCTCCAAGAATGGCTGTTCCACTTAGGCCACCATATTTTTTATTTGCCCTTTCTAAAGAATCCCTCGCAGTGACTGGCCATAGTCCAACTCAGCCCCAGAGGCTGGACCTGACCAGCCACCACTGAATCTTTGATATAGATGACAACATAGCAATAGGCTAATATTTTAGATGGAGGATCTTCATCCAAAGGGTATGAGCTGAGACGTCAAATCAAAGCGCTGCAGATACTGAAAATGTGAAGTAAAGACAAGAAAACAAATGCTGGAAACGTATAGCAGGACAGGTAATGTGTGGAAAGAAATCCTTCTGATGTAGGATCCTTAACTGAAATAATGATTCTGTTTCTCATTCCACAGATACTGCCTGATTTGCTGAGCATTTCTAACAATAACGCTTATTCTAGAAATAAAAAAGTGCATGACTTTTTGACATTCATTGTGTTGTCCAGTCTACAGTGCATTTTCAATTCTAGACATTTGTAGTGTCATCAACTTAAGCTATATGTACTATATACGAAGTACCAATGCCACTCCAGTGGTCTGTTTGGATAATACATCCTTCATGTGTTGCAGGGCCTGAATAACAGACCCAACCCCTCTGTATCTTATGGCAGCAGGATCTTAGGCTACAATTCTCCACCACAAAGTATTTGCATTGACTGCAACAGGCTTCATTCAGCGTGTTCCATCCTGACTGATACCAGCCAGACTCGTGGTCAAAGATATTTTGCTTAAGTTAGCGTGGCAAAGACGAACAGAATGAAACGTAGCACAACAAAGAGGCCAAATCTATCCTTTTCAAAACCGGGATGGGTACAACCTCAGTGTGTAGTGTCTGCATACTTCAGCTGTATACATAGCTTGATGCAGCCACCCAAGAATGACCATCAGGGCACGGGCAATATTAGCTACATATTCTCCCCTGTTCTCTGGTGATTTGTGTATTGTGACTCATCTCAAACCCTTATGCAGCTTGCTCCATCACAGAAGTCCTAACTGCCACTGGAGCAAGTGTCCAAAGCATCTGCAACATTATCAGGGTGATAGTGACGAGTGTGGAGGATGGCAACCCATGAACTGTATGTTTTCCATCAAGAAAATACTCTTTCACTGTAGTGGATTCCAATCGCAGACATCCTCTACTTTCAGGACTTCCTAGGTAATAGGTTAAGTACCCGTTCAGGGGTGTTTCATGTTGTTGCAAACCTAACAAGAAAATAGTAACTGTTGCTTCTTAAGGCAGAGACTGAGCATCTTCCCAACACAGATGCTGACAATGCATGTGTGCAACTTGACATTCCGGTATCGGATATACTGACTTCACAGATAAGTTGATCAAGCAAGAAACCACATTGACTTCAACAATCTCTTCATCATCTGATAAGCAATCCTTTGGCTGGGGTTATACATAAAGTATGCGGAAAGGAAGCCACCATCCACCCAACTTTCAGCTTTACAATCAGAAGAAATTATGATCAACAAGTCCTCCCCAAGGTTACAGCAGGGCTTTGCTCCTGTGAACTATTTTCAACTTTTACAATTCACAAGTCAGAACTGAGTCCACAATCTGAGTTAACAGCCTGCGCAAGAGTCTACAGCAGATGGCAAATTCATCTCGCCAGTCTCAAATGCTCAATCATGTGTTAGAGTGAAGAACAAGGATGGTAGGAATAGGACACCCTGAATGACGAGGGATATTGAGGCCATGGCAAGGATAAAGGTGGTATTGGTCACATAGGATCAAGTAAATCCCTGGAGGAGTACAAGGGATCAGAAGTGTACTGAAGAAGGAAGCATAGAGGATGAAAAGGGGCATGAGATAACTTTGGCAGAGAAAATTAAGGAAATCCAAAGATATTTTACAAATATTAAAGGGAAAAAAGTAACTAGGTAGCGAATAGGGCCCCACAAAAACCAAAGGGCCCTTGCAGGAGCTGATTAAGATCCGCCTCCATTTTTACTGTGGAGAAAGATATGAAGATTTCACAAACAGGAAAATTATAGAGATGGTCCACCTTAGAGTTGAGGAGATGTTGGATGTCTTAAAGGGTAGGAAGTTTGACAAATCTGCAGGGTATAAACCTCTATCAAGTCTCACTGCTGCTTCTTGAGTTGCAAGGAAAAACAACTCTAAGCCTCTCTAATCTTTTTTCCACAGCTTAAGCTGTTCACTTCTGGCAGCATCTTCATAAATCTTCTCAAAAATTTCTACAGCGAGTCCCTAGAAATACATTGATCAGAACTGTGCTTAGTAATCAAGTGATTTAACAAGTATTGTATTCTCTGCTCACATAGTATTTCTGCTTCTGTACTCTATGGCTTAGCTAACAAAGGAAAGCATCCTACACGCTATCCTAATCATTTTATATACTAGTCCTTCTACCTTCAAGAATCTGTGGACATATATCCCAAAGTATTTCTGTCCATCAGTAACCTTCCAATTATTGTGTATTCCTTCACATTGGTGTACCCCTAACTGACTAATTTCCACCTGCATCTTCAGGTCATCTTTCTGATCTGCTATAGGTCTTGCATTTTCACATATATTATTAAGCATCTCCCTACTTATTTTCTTTGTGCTTATTTTTCATACTTTCCTTGCCCTGCCTTTTGGCTCTTACCAGTTTTCTGCCTTCCATTTGGAGTTCTCCTTTTCTGTCTTCTGAACCAATGTTCAGCTTGTCATAACTGGATAATTTAAACCTACAAATCTGCCCATGATGACATTAGTAAGGTGCAACTCACTTTCCCTGAATTGGACCCAATTCCTCATCAATTTAAAGCACTCACTTTGTATCATCACTCTTACCATTCAGCTGCTCCTACTTCTTTTTCCAAATGCTGTTGTGCACAAGTAATCCACAGGTTATTACCTGAGAAATACAGCTTTTAAATCTTATACCTAATGCCTTATAAATGCTGCAGGACTTCATCCCTTTTTCAAGTTATATTGACACTGATAATAGACAATGATGCTCATAGCCAGTCAGTGGTATTTTTGAAGCTGAAAGGAGGCAATAGGGTGGTAACTTGCTTGCAGCATACATTGGGGTGCTCTCTTCAGTTACTTGATGAGGTAACCATAGCTGTTGGCCGGGGCAGATATCATCAGGTGGTGCCCAAACTTCACTGAGTGTTCTGACCCTTAACTACTACACTCTCCAGTTGGCGAGTCAGCAGTGGTGGCCAAGTCACTGCCCGCCTGCTCCTGACTTCCAGCTCAACTCCTCTCACCTGCTCCATATCCAGCACAAGGCTCTTTCTGCTTCCTCCCCCATCCTGTGAGCTGCTTGGTTCTTGTTCTTTCCATCAAGGCCCAGTGCAGACAGCAACTTCCATATTGACCTTTCCAGGAACCCACTACAGTCAATCTTTATGGGGAATAGCCATGCCATGCCTGGACTATGGACTAGTAATTTAGTGCCTTCCTCTCATGAGCCTCCTCACATTCTTCTTCCCATGGTACTGTGAGCTCCACCAGATGATTTTCTTGTCTTTGGTGGACCACAGTACGATATCTGATCAAGGTGTGGTTTGCACTACTTCTGGGAACTGCAGCTTCCTCACCACATTGACACTTGCCTCCCATGATTTGATTAGAATAGATGAGATTATGAGGACACGCTGTCCTCTTTTATTGTCATTTAGTAATGCATGCTTTAAGAAATGATACAATATTCCTCCGGTGTGATATCACAGAAACACAGGACAGACCAAGACTGAAAAACTAACAAAAACCACATAATTATAACACGTAGTTACAACAGTGCAACAATACCATAACTTGATGAAGAACAGGCCATGGCACAGTAAAAAAAGTTCAAAGTCTCTCGAAAGTCCCACATCTCACACAGACGGGAGAAGGAAGAAAACTCTCCCTGCCATACCCAACCACAGTCCGACTCCGAGTCGTCCGATTTGGCAGTTTGCAGCATGTTGGATTTAGGCCTCTTTGATATGACTGCCATGGCCCTCTCCTTGATGAAAATGACTGTTTGCCTCTCTGCCAGCTGGTCTCTTTTTACACCTCTCCTGCTCCAGTGTGTCAGCAAGGGACAGCAGGACCTTGTTGTGTCACCACCTATACTGTCCTCATGTTAAAGCTGTTCTGTATCCTGACAGAATGTGTGTCAGTGAACCCCGTTGACCGTAAAGCTTGCAGTTAGAGTCATCGCTCAGACCGCATATGTGCAGCTGTGATGGTGTAGGGAGAGTGTGATAGATGGGCTGGAGGAGGAAAGAAATGTGGAAGGGCTCCAGTCTCCAAAGTTCTGCCCAAATCACCTTGCACTTGGGAAGATTCCATTTTGTCCAGATGCACTGCGACCCCAACTCCACTGCTTTCAATAACTACCTTTCATCGTTGCGGTTCCGTACCTCTGCCTGGACCATGTCTCGCCTATCCCTGGCACTCGCATTCCCCTGTCATTGGAAGTGTGCAGAACCGAGGCCTTATACTTTATACTTTATTATCGCCAAACAATTGATACTAGAACGTACAATCATCGCAGTGATATTTGATTCTGCGCTTCCCGCTCCCTGGAGTACAAATATTAAATATTAAAAATATTAAAAAGAGTAAAAATTAGAAAATATAAACATTTAAATTATAAATCATAAACAGAAAATAGAACAATGGAAAGTAAGGTAGTGCAAAAAAAAAAACCGAGAGGCAGGTCCGGATGTTTGGAGGGTATGGCCCAGATCCGGGTCAGGATCCTTTCAGCAGTCTTATCACAGTTGGAAAGAAGCTGTTCCCAAATCTGGCCATACGAGTCTTCAAGCTCCTGAGCCTTCTCCCGGAGGGAAGAGGGACAAAAACTGTGTTGGCTGGGTGGGTCGTGTCCTTTATTACGCTGGCAGCACTGCTCCGACAGCGTGCGGTGTAAAGTGAGTCCAAGGACGGAAGATTAGTTTGTGTGATGTGCTGCACCGTGTTCATGATCTTCTCTAGCTTCTTTCGGTCTTGGACAGGACAACTTCCATACCAGGTTGCGATGCACCCTAGAAGAATGCTTTCTACGGTGCATCTATAAAAATTAGTGAGGGTTTTAGGGGACAGGCCAAATTTCTTTAGCTTTCTCAGGAAGTAAAGGTGCTGGTGGGCCTTCTTGGCAGTGAACTCTGCTTGGTTGGACCAAGTCAGGTCATTTGTGATATTGACCCCAAGGAACTTAAAGCTTTTGACCTGTTCCACTTGCGCACCACCGATGTAAATTGGGTCGTGCGGTCCGCTACTCCTTCTGAAGTCAACAACCAATTCCTTCGTCTTGCTGACGTTGAGGGATAGGTTATTGTCTTCGCACCATGCCACCAGGTTCTTAATTTCCTCTCTGTACTCAAACTCATCATTACCTGAGATACGGCCTACAATTGTTGTGTCATCAGCAAACTTATATATTGAGTTTGATGGAAACTTGGCTACACAATCATGGGTGTAGAGTGAGTACAGTAGGGTTCTGAGTACACAGCCTTGTGGGGCACCGGTGCTCAGAGTGATTGTAGAGGAGAGCTTGTCCCCTATTTTTGCAGCCTGGGTTCTGCCTTACCATCCCACGCACGGCCTGGTTTGTGGCCGAATTTGTGGCCCACTTTTGACCCAATCTTGTTGTGACCCTACTTGTTTTACTAGCTTGTCATCGGAGCCCCTCAGTGTTAACACAACTCTAAACTTTGCACCTTGAACTCCCCCACTTACCGATGACAACGGGAGCCGTAGCCGGCCTGATCTTATGTAGAGCCCCACTGAAGAAAAACTTGGGGGGATCTCCAGCCACCTCGGCAGGTGCACGTTGACTTTCCTCTTGATGCCTTCTACAGTGGTCATGGGGAACTCATATACTGAGAAAAGCCAGAGCAGCCTTGGTAGAAGACCACGTTGGTACAACCATGTCTGAAATTTACCAGGGAGTCCAGAATCATATCTGCAACTGCTAAAATATCTTAGAACCACATCTATCCTATCCTAGAATCCTATTTTATCCTAGAATCATATCTGCAACCACTAAAATATCTTCTGAAATCACTATAACTATTACTGTCTTGATATTTTTCCCCCTATAGCTGAAGCACACAATAGCATGCTCTTGTCTCTGGCTAAACTTTTTAAGAGAGTTCTTGTTAAACAGGACCCAGCATTCTCATGAATGTGAACATTGTGAGTGGGATATCATGTCTCACAAAGTCTTCATGTGTGTTGCTTAGATTTTAGCAAGGTCTTGGTTGACTAGTCTTGGAAGATGATATTGCATAGGATCGAGAGTCAGTTAGCCAGTCTGGGCACAGAATAAGCTTTGTAGAAGGAATTAGAGGGTAGCAGAGGGTTTTTTTTAGATTGGAGGCCTGTAACCAGCATTGTGCTGCAGGGACCAGTGCTAGGTGTCCTACAATGGGCAGAGAACTTGATCAACTGGGAAAGTAGACATGTGGAATTTAACTCAGATAAGTGTGAAGTGATGTGTTTTAATAGGATATACACAGTGAACGGCAGGGCCCTATGGAGTGTTCTTCAACAGAAAAACTCAGGGGCTCTGATAGTCATACTATGGGAAGAATGTGCTTTAACTAGAGATGGTATGGGGAAGATTCACAATGAAGTTGCCTGAACAGGAGGACTTGTGCTATAAGGAGAGGTTTGCTAGGCTAGGACTGTTTCCCCTGGAGTGAGGGAGGCTGAAGTTCAAAGTAAATCTATTATCAAAGTACATACAGTATGTGTCACATTATACAACTGAGATTCATTTTCTTGCAAGTATACTAAATAAATCCACAATAGAACAATTATCATAATAGAATCAATGAAATACTGCACCAATTTGGGTGTTCAACCAGTGTGCAAAAGACAACAAACTGAGCAAATACAAAAACCAAAAAAAAAAAAAATAACTAAGCAATAAATATTGAGAACATGAGACGAAGAGTCCTTGAAAGTGAGTCCACAGGTTGTGGGAACATTTCAATGATGGGGCAGGTGAAGTTGAGTGATGTTATCCCCACTGGTTCAAGAGCCTGAGAGTTGAGGGATAGTAACCATTCATGAACCTCTGTGTCCTGAGACTCTTGTACCTTCTTCCTGATGGCAGCAGCGAGAAGACAGCATGTCCTGGGTGGTGGTGGTGGTGGTGGTGGGGGGGGGGGGTCCCATTTGATGGATGCTGCTTTCCTGTGACAGCATTTTGTGTGAATGTGCTCAATGGTGGGAAGGGATGGACTGGGCTATATCCAGAACTTTTTGGAGTACAGTATCTTACATATAGAGATTTATAAAATTATGAGGAGTATAGATACAGTAGATAGTCTTTTACTGGGGGAGGGAATTCTAAATCTAGATAGTATTGGTTTAAACTGAGGGGAAAGATCTAAAGGGGATTTGAGGAGCAAGTTTTTTCACACAGAGGATGTGTTATGTGGAACAAGCTGCATGAGAATGTGATAGAGATAGGTACAATTGCAATGGTTAAAATACGTGGACAGGGGAGGATTAAGATATGGCCAAAGATTTGTCCGCTAAGCAGCAAACTGGATGACAGGAGATACGAAACCCTTGGTATTAAAGGGCTTTTAGCTGACTCTTCTACTTGGCGAATACAAACGTTTTACGTGCAGCCCACAGGTGTCGCTACACATTCCAGCGCCAACATTAACAAACAAAAGAAAATCTGCAGATGCTGGAAACCCAAACAACACACACACAAAATGCTGGAGAAATTCAGCGGGCCAGGCAGCATCTACGGAAAAGAGTACAGTCGACGTTTTGGGCCGAGACCCTTCATCAGGACCCTAATCGGATAGTTTCATAATCGTTATTGTTGATATAACTACAAAGAAAGAAGGATCCTTCTTTGTTTAATGACATGAATTTAAATTTCCCCTTACCACAGCCGATCAATACCATGTCTGAAATCAAAAGCTGTGAATCCTATGTGCTAGACCAGTACCACCGACGTGTGTGCAATTCTGGTGAGAGTACACTAAAACAAACCATAATTCAAATTTTAGAGACTTTTCAGATAAAAGCACATGGATCATTCTCACTATTAGAGTAAAAAACTGGGGTTTCACGCACTTTAGTTACAATGTAAAGGAGTCACTCCAGATTATTAAAGGTACAGAGTTACATCAGATTAAACGGTCGTAGATCTGGATAACTGTTTCGATATAAATTTGTGGGTGTCTTGAACTGTGTTCTCAATTATTTATCACATGAATTTACACTACGTACACGGCAGTCAGTTGAGTAACTAAAGGACAAATGTAGCTCAAAAATGTAACGTGATATAGCCACATGACACAATCTTTTAAGGTCGTCGTACCCACCAACCTTAAAGTAAAACTACCTAAGGAATTAAACACAGGTTTAAAACAACTGAACGCAAATTCGAGGAAATAATATATTTTAAGATCAATGTATAGAACCAGCTGGCAGTGAAGCTAAAAACCCTGGAGTCATTTAAGAACGGGCGGGAAAGGGTTAATCGGAGCATAAAGGGTGGCATGGATGGAATCCTACGAATAAAAAAAAGGCAAATTTAGAGTTTTTCGCAACTTTAGAATTCCTGGCAGCAAACATCATAGTTGTGCAAGTCACTCTGAACTTTGCTTTGAAGTACACAATTTTTTTTTGTCGGCAACATAATTTGGGTAGGTATGAGCCCTTTAACACTTGGGATTTGTTATCTCCTATCATCGGTTTTCACTGCTAAAGACTTCAGAAGACCAGTTAGAAATGGTTGATCAGAAACGCTTGTTTTCGTGGGTGATGAAATTAAGAGCTTATAGGAAATAACGATAAGGTAAATATGATTTTAATTTGTTAAAGTTTAAAAAAATTGTTTGTAAAAACTCGCACTTTTTGGAAAAGAAAACGATAAGTTTGTAAGCAAAGCACAACGTTGCTTTTCTCCACCATTTACACAGGTTTTTGGGTAGTTTTTAACCAAAAGTACCGACTTTGGTGGCTGCTTATTTGTCATCTTGGTGAAATCAAGGGCCGCGATTTCGCCTGCAGAAACCCTTCGCCCTCTGGGACCGTGGTGGGAGTTTCGAGATTGAGACAACGCAGGCAGAGAATAAATAGTGAAATCATGCTTGTTTTGCGCATTTACGTTTGGTACGGCAGCATACAGTAATTTTAATTGGTCAGTAAATGGCCAATTTGCAAGGTGCATTTCTTCAACTTATTTTCCACTCATTTTGAAATAGACTTGTAAGTTCTTTTTATAACGGTATTGTCTTTATTTTTCTTTAACTGTTTTATTTTTGTTGCTGAATACCGTCTTTGGAATGTTGACCTGCGATCTTTTTCTAACAATCTTTGAGACTACTTTCAGTTTTCTTTAATCTGAGGCAGTAATTTTTTTGAGGTGGGGAGGTCCAGGAATAGGATCTTGCAGTCATAATTTATTATAAACGGAAACAGGGCCTCGTGCCCATTTACGTCTATGCCGACCGGCAAGCCTGTCTATATTAATCCCGTTTGCCTGCATTTATAACATTTCCCTCTCTGCCTTGCTCTTACAGGGACATACGTGCTTGCACTCCCTCTGGCAGCTCATTTCAGGCACCGAATACTCTTCGTGTCGGAAAATTTACACCTCAGATCCCTGTCAAAACCTCTCCCCCTTAAACCTGTAGCCTCTAGTTTAAGATGCCCCCATTGTGGAAAACAGACCCTGACTATCTACCCTATCTATGCCTCTGGTAATTTTATATACCTATCATGTCAATCCCTCAGCCTTTTTTACTCCAGGGAAAATACTATACAGTAATAAAACATAGAACTGTACCAACACAGGAGGAGCCCTCTGGCCCACTATCTTGTGCTGAGTGAGTTAAATCAATGACCCCTAATTAATCTAATCTCACCCCATCCTCCCGCCACCCCACTAGGAATAGAGTTCCCCTTGTCCCACCAGCCTCTGGGTCCAACATATAATTCTCCGTAACTTCCGCCACCTCCAACGGGATCCCACCACTAAGCACATCTTTCCCTCCCACCCCCCTGCTTTCCGCAAAGATCATTCCCTATGCGACTCCCTTGCCCATTCGTCCCCCCATCCCTTCCAACTGATCTCCCTCCTGGCACTTATCCTTGTAAGCGGAACAAGTGCTACACATGCCCTTACACTTCCTCCCTCACTACCATTCAGGGCCTCAGACAGTCCTTCCAGGTGAGGCGACACTTCACCTGTGAGTCGGCTGTGGTGATATACTGCGTCCGGTGCTCCCGATGTGGCCTTCTGTATATTTGCGAGACCTGACACAGACTGGGAGATCGTTTCGCTGAACACCTACACTCTGTCTGCCAGAGAAAACAAGGTCTCCCAGTGGCCACACATTTTAATTCCACATCCCATTCGCATTCTGACATGTCTATCCACGGCCTCCCCTACTGTAAAGATGAAACCACACTCAGGTTGGAGGAACAACACCTTATATTCCGAATGGGTAGCCTCCAACCTGATGGCATGAACATTGACTTCTCTAACTTCTGTTAATGCCCCACCCCCCCTTCACACCCCATCCCTTATTAATTAATTATTTTCCCCTTTTTTCTCTCTTTTTTTCTCCCTCTGTCCCTCTCACTGTAACTCCTTGCCTGCTCACCACCCGCTGGGCTCCCCTCCCCTTCTGTTTCTTTTGAGGGAAGTTAGTGTAGAAATAGCAGGGGCTCTGACAGAAATATTTCAAATGTCATTAGAAACGGGGATGGTGCCGGAGGATTGACGTATTGCTCATGTGGTTCCATTGTTTAAAAAGGGTTCTAAGAATAAACCTGGCAATTATCAGCCTGTGAATTTGACGTCAGTGGTAGGTAAATTGATTCTTAGAGATATATATAATTATCTGGATAGACAGGGTCTAATTAGGAACAGTCAACATGGATTTGTGCATGGAAGGTCATGTTTGACAAATCTTATTGAATTTTTTGATGAGGTTACTAGGAAAGTTGACGAGGGTAAGGCGGTGGATGTTGTCTATATGGACTTCAGTAAGGCCTTTGACAAGTTTCCACACGGCAGGTTAGTTAGGAAGGTTCAATCGTTAGGCATTAATATGGATGTAGTAAAATGGATTCAGCAATGGCTAGATGGGAGATGCCAGAGAGTAGTGGTGGATAACTGTGTGTCAGATTTTAGGACGGTGTGTAGTGGTGTGCCTCAGGGATCTGTACTGGGTCCAATGTTGTTTGTAATATATATTAATGATCTGGATGATGGGGTGGTAAATTGGATTAGTAAGTATGCAGATGAAACTAAGGTAGGTGGAGTTGTGGGTGATGAGGTAGGTTTTCAAAGCTTGCAGAGGGGTTTAGGACAGTTAGAAGAGTGGGCTGAAAGATGGTAGTTGGAGTTTAATGCTGAAAAATGTGAGGTGCTACATTTTGGTAGAACTAATCAAAATAGGACATAGATGGTAAATGGTAGGGCATTGAAGAATGCTGTAGAAGAGAGGGATCTAGGAATAATGGTGCATAGTTCCCTGAAGATGGAATCTCATGTGGATAGGGTGGTGAAGAAAGCTTTTGGTTTGCTGGCCTTTATTAATCAGAGCATTGAGTATAGGAGTTGGGATGTAATGTTGAATTTGTATAAGGCATTGGTAAGGCCAAATCTGGAGTATTCTGTATAGTTCTGGTCACCGAATTATAGGAAAGATGTCAATAAAATTGAGAGAGTACAGAGGAGGTTAACTAAAATGTTGCCTGGGTTTCATCCCCTAAGTTACAGAGAAAGGTTGAACAAGTTAGGTCTTTATTCTTTGGAGCGTAGAAGGTTGAGGGGGTACTTGATAGAGGTGTTTAAAATTATGAGGGGGATTGATAGAGTTGACGTGGTTAGACTTTTTCCATTGAGAGTGGGGAAGATTCAAACAAGAGGACATGGGTTGAGAGTTAGAGGACAAAAGTTTAGGAGTAACATGAGGGGGACCTTCTTTACTCAGAGAGTGGTAGCTGTGTGGAACGAGTTTCCAGCAGAAGTGGTTGAGGCAGGTTCTATGTTGTTGTTTAAAGTTAGATTGGATAGATATTTGGACAGGAAAGGAATGAAGGGTTATGGGCTGAGTGCAGGTCGGTGGGACTAGGATAGGGTAAGAATTCGGCACGGACTAGAAGGGCCGAGATGGCCTGTTTCCGTGCTGTAATTGTTATATGGTTATATATGGTTACCACTGCTGGCATTACTGGGCCTCCACCACTATTTTTTTTAGAAAATGGTTACTTTGCATACCTCTTGTATACCTTAAATACACTGGACATCTTAGTGCTGGGGAAAAAGTTACTGGCTGTCTTGCATAATTTTTATAAAATTCTCTCAAATTTCCCCTCAGCTTCTGACATTCTAGAGAAAACAGCTTTTCCAACCTCCTCTCATAGGATATGCTCTAAACCAGGCAACATCATAGTAAACTTCCTCTGCACTCTCCAAAGCCTCCACTACTTCCTGTGATAAAGTGTCTGGAACTGAATGCAATACTCTAAATGTTGCTTAATCAGCATTTTATAAAGTTGCAACTCTTGAACTCAGTGTCTTGACTAATAAAGGCAAATATACCCAAAAGCCTTCTTTACTGTCCTAACAACCTGTTTGATCATGTACTTGGACTCTAGATACAGTATCTCTGTTTACCAACGTTGTTAATAACCCTGCTCTCCATTTATTGTCTTCTCCCATCCCCCAAGTGTAGGGGAGTCTAAAACTGGAGGGCACAGGTTTAAGGAGGGAGGGTAACGATTTTAAAGGTACCCGAGAAACTACTTCACACATGGCGGTGGGTATATGGAACAAATAGCTAAAAGAAGCTGCAGTGATGGATACAATTGCGATATTTAGAATACATTTAGACAGATACCTAGATAGAAAAGGTTTAGAGGAGTATGGGCAAGTGGGAGTAGCTTGGAAAGACATCTTGATCGGTGGGGAGAAATTAGGCTGAATGGCGTGCTGTCTTACTGTACAACTCCATGACTGTAAAATGTTTACTCTAAACACTTTCAGTCAAACTGCAAGGTCAGCCAGTATCATATTTCTATGGCTGAAATATTGAAAGTTGTATTGCACTTTTAAAAGTACAAATATTAATTTTAAAAAGTCCGTTTGTGGTTTACAGAAGTAGAGAATGGCCCAGGTAACTGGGCTTCATCATGAGTATCCACAAAATTGTACTATAACTCAATAAAGAAGTCAATCTGTGACCAGAAATGTATCATCTGTAACAGTGTATTTTCAATCAAAGGTTTCATATTTAAAGAGTCGTAAGTTAAATGTACAGTATTTGAAGGTGAAGGTAGAAAAGTTATCACCTTTAACTTTAGCTGATGACTGCTGTCTGCTGCTATAAATAATATTGCCATTACAATTAAGGAGCATAGAACAGTGTATATTGTTGTGGACACTTACAGTATAAAAATAGTATGTTGTTTTGGATACTCGAGGAGGGGCAGAGACGATCCAGCGGAGAAAAACCACAGCAGCCAGGTTGCTGGCACTGTATCTGGTTCTGTGACTCAGAAGGGAAGGGTGGAGAAGAGGTGAGCAGTGGTGATAGGGATTCATTGGTTAGGAAAACAGACAGGAAGTTCTGTGGACAAGAACAAGATTCCCAGATGGTATGTTGCCTCCAAGGTGCCAGGGTCAGGGATATCTTGAATCAAGACCATAGCATTCTTTAAGGGGGCGTGTGAGCAGCCAGAGGTTGTGATCCATGTTGGTGCCAGTGACATAGGCTGGAAGGGCGATGAGGTCCTACAAAGTGAGTTCAGGGAGGTAGGTAATAAGGATCTCCAGGGTGGTGATCTCAGAAGGGCTATGGTCCAGGTGTGGGTCGATGGATCTTTGGAGGATAGCAGTTTGGCATGGACAAGCTGGGTTGAAGCATTTGTTTCTGTGCTCTAGTGCTCTATGACTTTAGAGTACAGCACAGTACAGGTTCTTCAGCTCATGCTGTTGTGTAGACCTTTTAACCTACAGCAAGATCAATCTATCCCTTCCTTCCCACATAGCCCTCCATTTTCTTTCATATGCCTTTTTAGACCCTATTAAATATCTCTAATGTTTCTGATTTTACTATCACCCTGGCAGTGTGTTTCATGCTCATACCATTCTCTGTGTGTAAAGAAAAAAACTACCTTTGAAATCCCCCTCTACTTTCCTCTAACCACCTTAAAGTATGTTCTCTTGTATTAGTTATTGCTGCCTTGAGAAAAAGGTTCTTGCTCAATCTGTGATAGGCAGAACTCAGCATGGATTCCTTAAAGGAAAATCCTGCCTGACAAACCTATTACAATTTTTTGAGGAAATTACCAGTAGGTTAGACAAGGGAGATGCAGTGGATGTTGTATATTTGGATTTTCAGAAGGCCTTTGACAAGGTGCCACACATGAGGCTACTTAACAATATAAGAACCCATGGAATTACAGGAAAGTTACATACGTGGATAGAGCGTTGGCTGATTGGCAGGAAACAGAGAGTGGGAATAAAGGGATCCTATTCTGGTTGGCTGCCGGTTACCAGTGGTGTTCCACAGGGATTAGTGTTGGGGCCGCATCTTTTTACATTGTACATCAACGATTTGGATTATGGAATAGATGGCTTTGTGGCTAAGTTTGCTGATGATACGAAGATAGGTGGAGGGGCCGATAATGCTGAGGAAACAGAGAGTCTGCAGAGAGACTTGGATAGATTGGAAGAATGGGCAGAGAAGTGGCAAATGAAGTACAATGTTGGAAAGTGTATGGTTATGCACTTTGGCAGAAAAAATAAACGGGCAGACTATTATTTAAATGGGGAAAGAATTCAAAGTTCTGAGATGCAACGAGACTTGGGAGTCCTCGTACAGGATTCCCTTAAAGTTAACCTCCAGGTTGAGTCGGTAGTGAAGAAGGCGAATGCAATGTTGGCATTCATTTCTAGAGGAATAGAGTATAGGAGCAGGGATGTGATGTTGAGGCTCTGTAAGGCGCTGGTGAGACCTCACTTGGAGTACTGTGGGCAGTTTTGGTCTCCTTATTTAAGAAAGGATGTGCTGACGTTGGAGAGGGTACAGAGAAGATTCACTAGAATGATTCCGGGAATGAGAGGGTTAACATATGAGGAACGTTTGTCCGCTCTTGGACTGTATTCCTTGGAGTTCAGAAGAATGAGGGGAGACCTCATAGAAACATTTCGAATGTTAAAAGGCATGGACAGAGTGGATGTGGCAAAGTTGTTTCCCATGATGGGGGAGTCTAGTACGAGAGGGCATGACTTCAGGATTGAAGGGTGCCCTTTTAGAACAGAAATGCGAAGAAATTTTTTTAGAGGGTGGTGAATCTCTGGAATTTGTTGCCACGGGCAGCAGTGGAGGCCAAGTCATTGGGTGTACTTAAGGCAGAGATTGATAGGTATCTGAGTAGCCAGGGCATCAAAGGTTATGGTGAGAAGGCGGGGCAGTGGGACTAAATAAGATAAAATGGATCAGCTCATGATAAAATGGCAGAGCAGACTCAATGGGCCGAATGGCCTACTTCTGCTCCTTTGTCTTATGGTCTTATAGTCTTATGGTCTCCACTCTGTCTATGCCTTTTATCATTTTATAAACCTATCAAATCACCTCTCATTCTTCTTCGCTCCAGGGAGAAAAGCCCTCTCAAGGCTTGCTCAGCCTTTCCTCATAAGACATGCTTTCTAATCCAGGCAGCATCCCTGGTAAATCTTCTTAACACCTTCTCTAAAGCTTCTATATAACGAGGAGACCAGAACTGAACGCAATGCTGCAAGTGTGGTCGGACCAGAATTTTATAGAGTTGCAATATTACCTCACGGCTCTTGAACTGAATCCCTTGACTATTGAAGGCCAACACACCATATGTCTTAATTACCTTATCAACTTGCGTGGCAACCTTGAGGGATATATGGCAATGGACCATAAGATACCTTTGATCCCTTTATTCCTTCACACTAAGAATTCTGCCACTAACCCTGTATTCTGCCTTCAACCTTAATCTTTCCAAGTGAAAAACTCGACACTTTTCTATGTTGAACTCCATCTGCCACTTCTCAGTCCCAACTCTGCATCCTATCAATGTCTTATTGTAACCTATGACAACCTTCTGCACTATTCACAGCTGCCCCAACTGCCGTGTCAGCTGCAGACTTACTAGCCTACCCTTCCACTCCCTCATCTAAGTCACTAATGAAAATTATAAACAGCAGGGGTCCCAGAACAGATCCACTAGTCAATGATCACCAGCGAAAAAATGCACTCCATCGATTATCACCTCTGCCTTCTGTGGGCAAGCCAATTCTGAATACACACAAGTTTCTCTGAATTGTATGCCTTCCGGCATTGTGGCTGAGCCTACTGTGGAGAATCTTATCAAGCTCCTTATTAATATCCAATACACTCCATCCACTCCTGTGCTTTCATCAATTTGTTTTGTCACTTCCTTGAAAAAGTCAGTCAGGCTTGTGAGGCACGACTTGCCCCTCTCAGAGCTGTACTGCCTATTCCTAATCAAACAATGCTTGTCAATCCTGTTACTAAAAATACTCCCAATAATTTGCCCACCACTGGCTTATAATTCTCAGTGTTAATGCTATTACATTTCTTGAACATTTGCTATCCTCCAATCTTCAGGTACTCAACTGGACAATTAGGATGCAAAAATCGTCACCAACGGTACAGCAAAATCTTCCCTCGCTTCCCATTGTAACCTGGGGGTATATCCCATTCAGCCCTGGGGAGCTGTCTATCCTAACGTTTTTCAAAACTCCCATATTCATCAAGTATTCATTGAGGACCTCCTGAACTCCTCTGTCTTCAGACATGCTTCCTCTTTTATCACTTATTAGTCTTCCTCTCACTCTAGTCACTCTATTGTCTTAACGTACATTTAGACTGCCTTGGTGTTTTCTTTGATCCTCCTCATCAAGGCCTTCTCATGTCCCATTCTATTGCTCCTAAATCACTTCTTAAGCTCCCTCCCGCCTTATTACTTTCCAGTGCCCTTTCTGATCTTTGCTTCCTAAACCTTGAGTATGCTTCCTCCTCTTGACTAAATTTCCCACCTCTCTTTTCAACCATGGTTCCTTCACCCTACTGAGACAGTACAATATGGGTCCAATATTGCTTAGCGCTATGATGTGAGGTTCAGCAGGGTCACAGCCTCAGGGAAGAAGCTCTTCCTGTGCCTGCTGGTGTGGGAGCAGAGGTTCCTGTCGCGCCTACCGGATGGGAGGAGAGTAAAAAGTCCATGGTTAGGGTGAGATGCATCCTTGATAATGCTTTTTGCCCTGCCCAGGCAGCTTTTTTGGTAGATGTTCTCAATAATGGGCAATTGGGTGCCGATAATCCGCTGGGCAGTTTTAACCACACGCTGGAGTGCTTTGCGGTCTGATACGGGACTATTGCCATGCCACACTGAGCTGCAGTTGGTGAGTATGCTCTCAATGGTACAGCGGTAAAAATCCGTCAGTATCCTGGGACAGAGGTGAGCTTTCTTGATGCTCCACAGGAAGTAAAGGTGCTGTTGCGCCTTTTTGAAAGGGGTGGAGGAGTTCAGGGACCAGGTGAGATCCTTGGAAACGTGGACACTAAGGAATTTGAAGCTTGATACACGCTCCACTACAGCTCCGTTGATGTAGATGGGGACGTGAGTGTGGCTCCTAGCATGCCTGAAGTCCACAATGATCTCCTTGGTCTTATGGGTTAAGGGCCAGTTGTTGTCAACACACCACACGGCCAGGTGCTGGACCTCGTCCCTGTAGGCCATCGCGTCATCCCCTCTGATCAGGCCAACCACCGTGGTGTCGTCTGCGAACTTGATTATGGAGTTAGAACCATGTACAGGAACGCAGTCATAGGTGAAAAGGGAGTACAGAAGAGGGCTCAGCACACAGCCTTGAGGCACGCCGGTGTTCAGGGTGAGAGTGGAGGAGGAGAGGTTGTCTAACTTAACTGATTGGGGTCTGTTAGTCAGAAAGTCCAAGGTCCAATTGCAGAGGGATGAGCTGATACCAAGCTGGTGAAGTTTGGTGATCAGCTTGGAGGGGATCACAGTATTGAATGCTGAACCAAAGTCAACGAACAGCAATCTGATGTAAGAGTTGGGGCTGTCCAGGTGGGTCAGGGCAGAGTGAAGTGCCGTGGAGATGGCATCCTCTGTTGACCTGTTGGTACGATAGGCAAATTGATGGGGGTCATAGAAACATAGAAAATAGGTGCAGCAGTAGGCCATTCGGCCCTTCGAGCCTGCACCGCCATTCAGTATGATCATGGCTGATCATGCAACTCAGAACCCTGTACCAGCCTTTTCTCCATACCCCCGATCCCTTTAGCCACAAGGGCCATATCTAACCCCCTCTTAAATATAGCCAATGAACTGGCCTCAACTGTTCCAGAGTAGTGGGCAGACAGGATTTCAGATGTGATAGAACCAGTCTCTCAAAGCACTTTGCAATGATGCAGAGCTCCAAACTTCCTGCTTAATAGCAACATAATTAGCCCTCCCTCAATTAAATGCTTTCCTGTGCATTATGCTCCTAACCTTGTTCAAGGCAATGCCACAGGTCAGGGAGTATGGTCACTATCTCTGAAATGCTCACCCACCGAGAGATTTTACATCTGATCATTGTTTAGTACCAAATCCAGTATGGATTCTCCTGTAGCTGTCCTGTCGACATATTTTGTAAGGTACCCTTCTGCCGCAACTAAACCACTTCCACAAAGGAGGTACCTATCGATGTTAGGGAAATTGAAGTCACCTGTGATAAGACCCTGTCATTTTTACACCTTTCCAAAATTTGCCTACTGATCTGTCCCTTCGTGTTCCTGTTGCCATTGTGGGGGCCTATAATTTACTTCCAGTGGAGTGATTGCTCCCTGTCTGTCTCTGACTTCCACTCACACTGATTTAGCAGATGACCCCCTCCACAATGTCCTTCCTTTGTACAGCTGTGATACTGTCCCTGATTGGCATTGTCAATCCCTCATCTATTTTAACTTCTGCCTCTTGAGTCACAATCAGAGTGTCCTCATCGTGGCACAAGAGGAGGCCTTAATCAAACATGTCAGAACAGGAATGGGAATTGTAATATAAATACAGTACAGTATTTGGGCTCGGATCAAGCATGGACCTGTGGAACATGAGGAGGCAGCAATTCTGAGTGTGTGACTGTGCCACCAAGGTATGTAGCTTTTGTTTTCCAAGTTTGAAACGGAGGTCGGGAGACAAGGTTGTGAATTCCCCAGAGACTAGATCTGCTGTTGTAAGTACAGATCCCTGGGACTTGTATTTAACAATGTTCCCAGATTGTCTCCAGAAGATGAGATTATTTGCAGAAAAGTGCAGGATCTGGGGTCTCAGGGCAACATCTTGCACGTTGTTGACAGAGTCTGCTTCTGGCAAGAGTGAGAAATTGTTAGGAAGAAACATTTATCGTTTAGCGGCCGTCTATTTTAAGTATCAGTTTCCAACCATTTACTACTTGCTGAGGTTGAGAGCCCAACATCTGCTGGAAGTGTTTGCAGATTGCTGCGGAATGTGTGGAATGGAAAAGATGAAGTAGGACGGCGATGATTTCTTTCTCATGTGATGTTATCATTATCCTAATACTGCAGTATTAATGCTGTAAAGTTACTGGAGTATTAATGAGAACCCCTAGCATTCTGGTACTGCACTTGGCAGTGCTTTGCAGAAAACTGATTCATTACGGCACTCATAGTTACTGGAGTGCATCCGTCTGAACAAGGTGCTGCTGTGCCAGGAACTGAGTCAAATTCGTTGTCCTACACTGACATTTAATTAAACAGTCAAGAGGTCTTATTGCTGTACACCTGTGTGGACTGAACTATAGAAGCAGGATGCAGAGATTGCCCATGGGGCACTGCTAGTGGGTATCAGGAAGTTGAAGTTGAGGAACATACACTAGTCCTCTTCAAGGGGTCAGCAATGCAAAGGGTGAGCAGTTTCAAGTTCCTGGGTGCCAACATCTCTGAAGATCTATCCTGGGCCCAACATATTCCTGGAGATGGTATGCCAGTGGCTATATATCCTTAAGAGTTAGAAGAGATGTGGTATGTTACCAGAGACTCTAGCAAAGTTCTACAGATGTACTAAGGAGAGCATTCTAACAGGTTGGATGACCACCTGGTACGGAGGGGTCAGAATAAACTGTAGGGGGTTGTAGACTCAGCCATTTCCATTATTGGCATCAAGTTCACCTTCAAAAGACTAAATAAGAACAGAAGAAATAGGAGCACAGCTATGCCTCAGAAAGATGTCCTCCAGTATCAAGGACACCCGGAACCTAGGACAAGCCCTCTGCTCACTTCTACCATCAGAGAGGAGTAACAGGAGCCTGAAGACTCACATTCAACATTTTAGGAATAGCTTCTTCTCCTCTACCATCTGATTTCTGAACAGTCAATGAACCCATGAACAGTACCTGACTGTTTTTCTCTCTTTGCACTATTTATTAAAAAAACACATTTCTTAATCGTAATTTATAGTATTTTGTGTTGCAATGTACTGCTGCTCCAAAGCCACATATTTCACAACATGTGTCAATGACAATAAGCCAGATTCTGCTTTTGGATAGGCTTATTTGAGTGTTGTGGCTGCTCAGTGAAGTGTGTTGAATTCCTCTGTGGTACAATGAGTGCAGCCCATTGCAGAATAACAGTAGTAACTGCCGGGACAGACACACCCCTGATCCTATGCATCTCCATTTACTCAAATTTAATCAATAAGTTAATGAACCTGCCAGTTTTAAGTGGGAAGTTACGTGGCAAGACTAGTACTTCACTACCGATCTCTAATTTTGGAGAAGTGATGGACATGCCAGTCCTCCTGAGGGAGCCTCGTGGTTCAAAATGAGCAATTGTGAAGGCATATGCTAAGGATGTGCACTTAACCCAGTGCTCTACTCCAGGGGTCCCCAGACTTTTTTGCACTGTGGACTGGTTTAATATTGACAATATTCTTGCGGACTGGCCAGCGGTGGGGGGGGCGGGGGGGTGTTCAAGTAGGGTTAAGCTCATCTCAACATGTCTTTTACAGTTAGGGTTGCCAACTTTCTCACTCCCAAATAAGGGACAAAAGTAGCAGTCAAATCCCGGGACACGTTACCCCAGGAAAGACTACCATGACCATAAAGCCTTGCGCGGGCTCTGTGTGTGCATGCGTGTGACGTGCGCATGCGCGTACGTGCCGATTTTTTTTTCCCACAAATCAGTTTTGCCTTCATCTTCCCGACTATACTGCACATATTATTTCTACTTTATATAGGCTGTGTATTTATCATATCATTCCTGCTTTTACTGTATGTTAGTGTTATTTATTTTCGGTTTTATGTGTTATTTGGTATGATTTGTTAGGTTATTTTTTGGGACTGGGAACGCTCAAAAATTTTTCCCATATAGGGGAGGGAGGGAACGTCGACTCAGACCTTACATGCATTTTCATGCCTTATAAGGCGCAGATTGGAAGTCTGTGTGGGGCGCCACTCCTCGCACAGACACTAGAGCAATGTGTGATTAGGTGCCTTGCTCAAGGGCACAAACACTCTGCCACAGCTGAGGCTTGAACTAGTGACCTTCAGATCATATAAGGTATAAATTAATGGTAATTGCTTCTTTGCTTCACGCCATTTCGGCACGAAAGGTTTCATAGGAACGCTCTGCCTTGGCGGGGGAAATACGGGACAAACCAATTTAGCCCAATATACGAGATGTCCCGGCAAATACGGGACAGTTGGCAACCCTATGTTCAAATTTAACAGTGTGTGACAGGGAATGAGGTAAGGTGCAGCTGACTCCTATCGTTTACTCACGGCCCGGTAGCACCTGTTCTGCGGCCTCGTGTTTGGGGACCGCTGCTCTGCTCTACCCCGAAGCACGTGACCATGGCTGAGTACAGCTCAAATGCCATCTATAAATTTGCTGATGATACCACTGTTGGCAGAATCATTGATGGTGCTGAGGAGGCATACCGGAGCAAGGTAGATCAGCTGGTTGAGTAGTGTCACAGCAGCACCTTTGCATTCAAAGTCGGCAAGACCAAGGAATTGATTGTGGACTTCAGGAAAGGGAAGTTGGGAGAACACTCACCGGTCCTCATTGAGGGGTCAGCAGGGGAAAGGGTGGGAAGCTCCACGTTTCTGGGCATCAGCATCTCGGAGGAGCCATCCTGGGCTCAAAATATTGATTATGTGGTAAGAGTTTTGAGGCTATTTGGTCTATCACTGAAGATTCTAGCAAATTTGTGACCGGTTGAGAGCATTCTGACTGTTGCATCACTGCCTGGTACTGAGGTTCCAATGCAGGGGATTGGGAAAAAGCTGCAGAGGGTAGTAGCTTTTCAGACTAGAGGCTGGGAGCATGATTTCCCAAGCTGAGGAGGGTAAGATCGGGGGCACAGTTCAGGAAAAGAGATGTTCATCAGCTTCAAGAGAGCTCTCCCCATTTACATTGGCAGTACAGCAGTGGAAAATGCAAGCAGTTTCAAACTCATGGGACCGTACATCACACACAACCTCTCATGGTCTCAGGAGACATCCTACACAGAAAGGTCACTAACACCTCTATTTTCTAAAGAGGTTTTTCTCATCGACAGTCATTTCATTCTATGATATTCAAACACGAGCACTGTGACAAGCTGCGTGACTGCTTGATAAGGAAACTGTACTGCTGCAGACAGGAAGGCTGCACAATAGGTCGCCCAAATTGACTGGTGCATTACTGGCACTAGTCCACCCACCATCGAGGACGAATATACGGCAAGGTGCCGGAAAAGGGCCAGTAACATCATGAAGGATCCCACCCACCCTGTTCATGGATTTTTGTCCCACTGCCATGGGGTCGGGGGGGGGGGGGCGGTGCGCTGCATAGTATCTACTCCAGAACCATCAGTCTCAAAATCAGTTACTTTCCCCAAGCAATAAGGCTGAAAAAACACCTCCACCCACTAACTCCACCACTATTTTGTTATTTCCTGTCAGCTACCTTGTGTACAGCCTGGCATCACTTTATCAACACACATTTAATCTATATTAGATTAGATTATGAGGACACACAGTCCTCTTATTGTCAGTTAGTAATGCGTGCATTAAGAAATGATACAATGTTCCTCCATAATGATAGCACAGAAGCACAAGACAAACCAAGACTAAAAAAACTGACAAAAACCACATAATTATAACATATAGTTACAACAGTGCAAAGCAATACCGTGATTTGATAAAGAATAGACCATGGGCACGGTAAAAAAAAGTCTCAAAGTCTCTCAAAGTCCCATCATCTCACGCAGGCAGTAGAAGGAAGAAAAACTCTCCCTGCCATGAACTTCCAGTGCCACAAACTTGCCGATGCAGCACCCTGGAAGCAGCCGACTCTTGAGTCCATCTGAAAACTTCGAGCCTCTGACCAGCCCTCCAACACCGAGCACCGAGCACCATCTCTGCTGAGCGCTTCAACCCCGGCCCCGGCAACAGGCAGTAGGTAAAGCCGAGGATTTGGGCCTTCCCCTCCGGAGATTCTTGATCGCACAGTAGCAGCGGCAGCGAAGCGGGCATTTCAGAAGTTTCTCCAGATGTTCCTCAGTGCTTCTCACGTCTGTCTCCATCAAATCAGGATTGTGCACGGTACCTACTTAACAAATACCGATATCATTCCGGAGCGGCTGCGCGCACTGCGTTGCGCCGCCATCTTCTCCTCCCCTCCTTGTGTATCTATACTTGTGTTTTTTTAAAATCTTATCGTGCTTTTTCTGTGCTGCATCAGATACAGACCGACAATTATTTTGTCCCCTTTATACTTGTGTACAGGAAATTATATTAAATAATCTTGAGGCATTTATGGATTTAGTTGTGAATTTCTGAAGCGATGAAATCCTCTAGCCCAGAGACTGCGAAGGCTCAAATTTTTGTGTTTATTCAAATAAAAGTAAACAGATGTCTGTTCATCAAGCTTGTGTGGGTGGTGCTGGGAATTGACTGTGTGGCAGAAGAAAGTTATTCAAAATGATAAGCCAGAATCTTGCAGGAAATTTTGTAAAATTAGCAAAAGGTGGGCAAGAAAATGGTAAGATAAAAATACAATGGAAAATTATCTAGAAATATAGAGGGAGATTTGTATGAACTTTGAGAAATGTGAAAATTAAAGATGATCTAAAATGAGTATGGATCCTTTATGGAGAAGTATTAATAAGAAGAGGGCAGAATCATTAAACAAATGTTCTGTATCTCTGTCTTCACAGAAAAAAGTAGAACATGATGGATATTATGGGAGAAAGCATAGGCTAATGAAAACAAGGATGTAATTGATGTGAAGACACATATTTCTGTACTATATTTAACATCCCCTTTGAATGTAGTCAATACCCTGGAGGTAATTTTTTGCGATTAAGGAGTGCAGAAACAAGGATATATTGATTTTCATTCAATTCTTACATGCTGACAAAACTATGTCCATTCTGAAAATTAAAGAAACATAGAAACATAGAAAATAGGTGCAGGAGTAGGCCACTCGGCCCTTCAAGCCTGCACCGCCATTCAGTATGATCATGGCTGATCATCCAACTCAGAACCCCGTACCTGCTTTCTCTCCATACCCCCGATCCCTTTAGCCACAAGGGCCATATCTAACTCCCTCTTAAATATAGCCAATGAACTGGCCTCAACTGTTTCCTGGGGCAGAGAATTCCACAGATTCGCCACCCTCTGTGTGAAGAAGTCTTTCCAAATCTCGGTCCTAAAAGGTTTCCCCTTTATCTTCAAACTGTGACCCCTCGTTCTGGACTTCCCCAACATTGGGAACAATCTTCCTGCATCTAGCCTGTCCAATCCCTTTAGAATTTTATACGTTTCAATAAGATCTCCCCTCAATCTTCTAAATCCAGTGAGTATAAGCCTAGTCGATCCAGTCTTTCATCATATGAAAGTCCTGTCATCCCAGGAATCAATCTGGTTTTAAATTAGTCCAGTGAAGTGAAAGATAGCAATTATAATACTGTAACCCAAGAAATGATGGAAAGAGGAATCAGAGAAAAAGCAGTTTAGTTCATCATTAATAATTGAAAAGCTGCTAGACTCTGTTGTGAAATGCATGCTACTACTCAACTTCCACTTTCACTATTCATCCACATCCAACACAATTTTTTTTTGCGCTGCCGGTTCTGGTCAAGAATATTGGTGGACTACATATTAGGGTGAGGCTGAGGACTTCAATGGTCAATTCAGCAAAAAAAAATAGTGGGTTTTTATATTGGGAAAAGTACATTTATGTTATTTTGGTTTAATTTTGGACAATCAGATTTTATTTGCTTTTCATGAAACTACATCTATCCGAGGAGTTGGATAGTTGAAGTCCCCCTCAAAAAAAAAAGAAGAAAATGGACCGAGAAGAATAAATACATACCTCTGGATTTTTAAACCAGCATTTGATAAAATGTTAAAAATCAGGTGGCTAAGAATAATACTGGGATTCAAGGGTTTGTAATTAATAAATCATCATCATGGATTAAGGATTGTTTAAGGAAGAATACTAGAAATCTTCAGATTACATCAAATAGGGAACAGTAGAGCACAGCAACAGGCCCCTTGGTCCACAATGTTGTGCTGAACCAGTAACCAGTGGATCAAAAAACCCCAGAAACTAATCTCTCCTACCTTCAGAATATCCATATCCCTCCATCTTCCTCAATTAGTAAGGTGTAACCAAAGAAATTCCACAAATTAGTGCTTGAACCTCAGCTGTTAGCAATTTATACCAGTGATTTGAATGAGGGAATTACATTCATTAAGTCCAGTTTTACTTGTAATACCAGGGTGTATTGGAAATACATACGAGGAGGGTGTAAAAAGCTATGGTACACTTCTGATTGTGAAGAAGTTGGTAGTTGAAGTATAATAGCATCAACCAATACAAATAATCAAATAATGGAAAAAATCCATGTAGTAGAAGGAAAGGGGGGAAAAAAAAACAACTTTTTGCTAGATGTGACATATGGAGGATTCTGCACATAAAATTAATATGTAGGTTCAACAATTACGCTAAGTCAAATGCTGTGTTACGTTTACATGGAACTGAAGTATAGATGTAGCAAACTCTTCTGCTAATTTAAGGTTTTCATGTTGTACAAATGATCTATTCATTATGTACTGTCTCCTTTTCTGTATTTTAGCACTGAAAAGCCTAGCTTTGGAGGGTCATGATCCTGAATTGACATTTTGTCTCATGAAGTGAAAGAGCAATCTTTGAGAAATGTATATTAATTGTTACTATTGGATGGCTAGAGGCCACTTCCTCAGACAAATGTATCTTGATGTATAAGGGATTATGGTTTCAGGATATGGGAATGATCATTTTCCTAAATAAGGTTATAAATAACCTTATGGATTAAGAGTATTTGGAGTTATCAATCTCAAAGAACTGTGGATTTCATTCAATGTGTATATACATGATGCTATTCACAAAAATTCTAGTAAATTATAATGGAGCCATTTAAAGCAAGGAGTTTGAAACCAACTGAAGTTTTCTTGTGTTAGGTCTAGTCAGACGTATGTTGTTCTCTCCTTATTTCAGATTCTGGTATGTAATGTGCAGTGTTCCAATTCTGCCTTTGGTTTGATTCAAGGTTAAATGTATAGTATTCAATCTGTGAATTTTAGATCTATGGTGCAGCTAGCTATTAGTCTGTCCAAATTGATGGAAAATCTGGATGGGCTGACCTCAGCTCTTAGATCTAGTGTACAATTTTGGAGCAAGACCTTGGCTTCTGATGGTGTCCTTTTGAAAGGTGCTCATCACCCGGACCAGGATGGGGGAGGGAATGAAATTCCGGTGGTGGGGTTTGGGAAAGGGTTTAGATAGACATGGAGGGTCATTAAGGTGAAGTGCCATCAATGTAATGTTCGCTGCTGGTGGAAGAACTGTTAGGTTATCATGTTTTATGCCCAAAAAACGTGTATAAGCCATGAAAGCACTTCTACCTCTCAACTTTGGTTGTACAGTATCTGACACTTGTTCTGAAATTTTTGGATTGTTCAGTTTGTGTTTGGTTCAGGATGGTAATGTAAATCTGTTTAACATTGTGAAGCTATTTATAGACACATTTATATTTCCTTCACCTTCTAACTTGTTTAAGGAAAATGCTGTGTTGCCAATATTTTGATTGCAAGTACCTGGAGGATTTGCATTCGAGCTGCAGCTGCTTACAGACTGCATTAGGGAACGGGAGATAGATGACCTTCCATTCAGGAGGTGGAAGGGTTAATCGATAGGAGGTACAGGGAGGAAGTTACACCTAAGGTGCTGGACATAGGTAAATAAGTGACCATCAGGATAGAAAAATCGATTAGGCAGCTAGTGCAGGGTACCCCTCAATAACAAGTTTATTGTTCGGATATTATTTTGGGGGGCAACCTGGCAGAGGAAGGCCCCAGCAGTCAGGTTTCTGGCACTGAGTCTGGCTCTATGATTCAGAAGGAAAGGGGGTAGAAGAGGTGAGGAATAATGATAGGGTATTCATTGGCTTGGAGTATAGAACAAGATTCCTGGATGGTATGTTGCCTCCCAGGTGACTGGGTCAGGGATATCTCTGATGGAGTCTATGGCATTCTTAAATGAGAGGGTGAGCAGCCACAGGATATTGGTACCAATGACATAAACAGGAAAGGTAAGGGTGAGGAAGTCCTGTGGAGTGAGTTCAGTCAGATTAGTGCTAAGTTCAAGGACAGGACTTCCAGGGTGGTGATTCCAGGGTATTGCTGCCCATGCCAAGTACTAGTGTGCCAGAAATACAAAGATCAGTTTAACACATTTTTGAGGAAAGAGTTCAGGAGGGAGGGCTCAGATAATTTGTTTCGTGGAGCTCTTCAAGGAAAGGTGGGACCTATACAAATGGGATGGTTTGCTTCAGAATTTGAGGGGAACCAGTGTCCTTGCAGGAAGATTTGCTGGTGCTGTCTTGGCGGGGGGGGGGGGGTGTGCTTTAAACTTGAGTTGCAGGAGGATGGAAATCGGAGATCAAGGGCAGCTAATGGAGCGCAATGAGGAAAGGAGATGTTAAATGTACCTATAAAGACAGAAACGAACTTCCGCTCCCGGGTCCGGCGCCAATGTCATTGTGCCACCAGCCGGCCCCGTTATTTTAACTTTTTCACATTGACTGGGACTCCCACACTGTAAATGGACTGAATGGGATAAGTGTTTGTCAAATGATTATGAAGACACGTAGTCCTCTTTTATTGTCATTTAGTAATGCATGCATTAAGAAATGATACATTATTTCCTCCGGTACGATATCACAAAACACAGGACAAACCAAGACTGAAAAAACTGACAAAACCACATAATTATAACATATAGTTACAAACAGTGTAACAATACCATAACTTGATGAAGAAGTCCGTGAGCACAGTAAAGTTCAAAGTTTCTCAAATGTCCCACATCTCACGCAGACGGGAGAAGGAAGAAAAACTCTCCCTGCCATGCCGACCACAATCCGACTCTGAGTCATCTGAAAACTTCGAGCTCTGGTCAGCTCTCCGACGCCGAGTACTGAGCACCATCTCTGTCCAAATGATTCGACCTCCTTCTCGGTCGCCAAAAGCAGGCAAGGCCGGGGATTTTGAGGCCTACCCTCCGAAAGATTCCCAACCACACAGTAACAACAGCAGCGAACGGGCGTTTCAGAAATTTCTCCAGATGTTCCTCTGTGCTTTCATGTCCATTCTCCATCAAATCAGAATTGTCCACGGCCCCTTTTTCACAGATACGATATCATTTTTCACCGGAGGGCTGCGCACACACTGGCGCGCCGCCATCTTCTCCTCCCACTGTACTCACAGAAGTTGCCTTGATCAATATGGGGAGGTGTGATATGGGATCTCTTATTAATATAAGCAACAGAGCAGGGGATAGAAGTATGTGTAGGGAAATGCTTTGGATCTAGTGGACATCATTGCTGTAGCTTTAAGTTAATTATGGAGAAGGATAGGACTGGTCCTCAGGTTAAGATTCAAAATTGAAGAAAGGCCAATTTTGATGACATCAGAAAGGACTTTGCCCTCAAAAGTGAAATATTGTGAGTATGGAGTTTGTGCTTTATGTTTTATTTAGAGTAAAAGGCAAGTCTGACCAGTTTAGGGAACCTTGGTTTTCAAAGTATTTTGGGGGCCCTAGTTAAGAAGAAGGATGAGATGCCCAGCAGTATAGGCAGCAAGGAACAAATGAGGTGTTTCATGAGGAGTATAAGAAATACAAGAGAACATGTAAGAGGGAAATCAGGAGGACTAAAAGAAGGCATGAGGTTGCTTTGTCAAATATGGTAAAGAAGAATCCCAGTAACATCTACAGTGATATTCAGAGCAAAAGGATGGCAAAATTGGTCTACCTGAAGATCAGTGGTGGTCGTTTTCCTGTGGAGCCCAAAGAGATGGGGAATATGATGTGGTAAATTGGATCAGCGTAATTGTGATGACAGCAAGGTTTTCAGTGTAGAGGACAGTGAGGAAGGCTCGCAGAGCTTGCACTGGGGTCTAGACCAGCTAGAAGACGTGCTGAAAAATAGCAGATGGAATTTAATACAAAAAGTGTGAAGAGGATAAACCAGAGTAGGATTTACATGGTGAACAGAGGGATCTGAGAGTACATATCCATAGTTCCTTGAAAGTAGCGTCACAGGTAGATGGGTTTGTAGAGAGAGCTATTGGCCTTCATAAGTCAAAGCATTGACTACAGGAGCTGGGATGTTATGTTGAAGTTGTACAAGATGTTGCTGAGGCCAAATATGCAGTATTTGTTCTGGTCATCAACCTACAGGAAAGATGTCAATAAGATACAGAGAAAATTTACAAGGATGTTGCTGAGAGTTGAGGACCTGAGTTGTGAGGACAGATTGAATAGAGTAAGACCTTATCTGCTGGAGAGTAAGAGAATGAGGGGAGATTTGATAGAGGTGTACAAAACTTTGAGGCCTATAGAGGTCATAGGTTAAGGGTGACAGCTGAAATATTAGGAGGAACCTGAGGAGGAACGTCAGTCGTGGGAATGTGGAACAAGCTGCCAGCAGAAGTGGTGGATGTGGGTTTGTTGCAACACTTAAGAGGTGTTTGGGTAAGTACATAGTTTTGAGGGTGTATAGTGAGCTATAGTTCGGATGCAGATAAATGAGATGAGACAGAATAGCAGTTTGTCATGGATTAGATTGGCCAAAGGCATATTCTGTACTGCAGTGCTCTTTGACTTAATGACTATAAATTGTGAACAACAGTGGTCTCAATCCCAATAGAACACTCCCACCCACTTCCTTGTACTTAAATAGCTCCTCCTTACTCCCATACTGTTTTTAGACTTGAAGCCATTCAATAATCCATTCTGATGCTTGTCTCCGGATCACATTCTCAAACGTTATTCATTAGTCTTGAAATATTTTTGAAAATGTGAGTTTTATCATTCCTTGGATTTATTTCACCCATCTTGAATCTAAATATTAGACTAGCTGTTTTAGAATCGTATTTATTATCACTGACATACATTATGAAACTTTTTGCTTTATCAGTCCTTAGGCACGCTAACTAATTTATGATATTTTAGGAAATATATGTATTTTTGTGTTCTTTCATTTAATAACTTCTGTTAAAGTTGAATCTGAATGAAACTCGGGAGATCAACTTCTTAAGTTACAAGTTCATTGCGCACCCTCCTGCAGGAGTTTGAGACCCATTTGTCAGAGGGAAGGCACGTAAGTACTGCCACCATCTGACAAGTGGGCCCACTTAGTCAGGTTACAGCCTTATATTTATACACGGTAAGCCCCATACATTACTGTTGCAAGATGTCATTTGAACTGGTACGCCCACCAAGCCTGTTGGTGAGAAACTTAGTTACAGATAAGAGAGTCCACTAGATCAAGGCTTAATTACAGATGGACGTGCTGTCCAGTCCTTTTCAGTTATTCCCTTTGCTAGGCCTTGACTTAATTACAGATGGATCTTCATTCCTGTCCTTATTGGTGAGTCCTCCTCTCCCTACTCAAACAAGGGTACAATGTACAATGTTAGCAAACTCTCAATGGCTCTGCAAACCAAGGGAGAACTAGTATAAGCCAGTTTTAGCTAACTGCTGAAGACAGAGTTTGCTTCAATTCAAAAATTCCTATTCAGTCCCAATTATTCTTTTAGCCAGAGGTTACATAGATTCAAAATTATTTTTTTATATCCTCAATTCCTTACTTCCTTTACTGTTGTAAGTGCACTCATTATTGTGCAATACAGAATGCATGTTCATGCTATAACTGCTACAACTTTGCATGACATTTCCCAAATAAGGTTGAATTACAGTAGTGTAGATGAGATTTAAATTTTAAATGTGTTCATCTATAATTACATGTAATACAAATATTTGCATGGGCCCAGTCGACATCACACAATAAGGGGATGCAGAATAAGTCTATTGAGATGATGAAATGCTTCTATACATAGAAGCCTTGGTAATGTGTTTGAAGAATCACTAATTGTAAAGAGAATTAAACTCAGAGTTTGCCAGTGTACTCAGGTGCCTGCACAGAAATAAGCCCCTCCTCCTTGCCTGAGAAGTTCATGGCCATCAGGTTATGATCGAATTTGACTTGGTTTGGGTGCCTACCTTGCTCAAAAGGCCCACTGTTTCTTATAGTTTGCAAAAGTAACTGTATATTTCACTGAGGTACTGGATAACTGCATGACCCCTGGCGCAATAGCCCAATGCAAATTATTTATGGCAGCAGGAACAGCCAAGCAGTAAACTCATTGCATAATACGACTGGATAGTGAGCAGCGTGGTCTTTTTTCAATATTTTTCACAAATTGGACAGCACGGCAGCGTAGTGCTTAGCGTAATGCTATTGTTAGTGCCAGCGAGCCGGGTTCAATTCCGTCACCAGCTGTAAGAAGTTTGCACATTCTGTGTGGGTTTCCTCTGGGTGGTCGGATTTCCTCCCACATTCCAGAATACAGGTTAGTAGATTAATTGGTTACATGGGCTGTTGCAGTGCTGTACCTCTGAAAATTAAAATATTAAAAACAATAAACGAAAATAACTAAGTGCTTTATTTTGCTCTCAATCTTCCATTGCCTGATGTAATATTCTTCCCTGACTCCCCTGTTCAATTTAACGGAACTGCTTTTAACACAGAGATAAGGTTCTGGCTACATATAATGTTCTTTTGAAATAAGTAGTTTTTTTGGGGGGAATGGAAGTAAAGGAAATGGTGTGGCTTTCATCTTGCCCGCAGTATTCTGTTGCCTCCAAGTAACGGGAGTGCAGGAGAAATGCAGCAAAAGTCAAAGAGGAACAATTGTGGAAGTGTGTTCAAGACAGTCCTCTTTGGGTGTTTACAGCCCTGTGAATTTTCTGTATGTGCTTCTGAGAACCGTGTGTGCGTGTTCGAAGTCCATTTATTATCAAAGTATGTATAAACTGTACAACCTTGAAATTTGTCTCCTTACAGGGAGCCACAAAACAAGAACTCCTTTTTTAAAAAAAAGACTAACAAACACCCAATGGTCAGAGAGAGGAACAAAAACACACACATTGTGCAAACAATAAAAGCAAGCAGTATCATTCAGAATGAAAGTGAGTCCATAGACTCGAAGTCACAGCCTCAGCCTCTGTGTATCACACAGCGGGGCAAATTGTCACAGCACTCACTTGCGAACGGAGATCACAGAGTAAGGCTTAGATTATTAATGGAGAAGGGCAAGGGGAGTTTGAACAGAATTTCTTTAACTGGAGAAGATCTGACTTCAAAGGGACTAGTTTGCATATGGTTGGGATAGAAACCCAATCAAACATTTTCAATTTGTTCCAAGAACAGGCTTGGAATTCCTTCACTCTACAGGGATAGAAACGTAGAAAACCTGCAGCACGATACAGGCCTTTCGGCCCACAAAGTTGTGCCAAGCATGTCCTTAGTTTAGAAATTACATAGGGTTACCCATAGTCCTCTATTTTTCTAAGCTCCATGTACCTGTCCAGGAGTCTCTTAAAAGACCCTATCATATCCACCTCCACCACCGTTGTCGGCAGCCCATTCCACATTCTCACCACCCTCTGTGTAAACAACAACAACTTACCTTTGACATCCCCCTTGTACCTACTTCCAAGCACCTTAAAACAATGCCCCCTCATGTTAGCCATTTCAGCCCTGGCAAAAAACCTCTGACTATCCACACGATCAATGCCTCTCATCATCTGTACACCTCTATCAGGTCACCTCTCATCCTCCATCACTCCAAGGAGAAAAGGCCAAGTTCACTCAACCTATTCTCATAAGGCATGCTCCCCAATCCAGGCAACAACCTTGTAAATCTCCTCTGCACCCTTTCTATGGTTTCGACATCCTTCCTGTAGTGAGGCGACCAGAAATGAGCACAATACTCCAAGTGGGGTCTGACCAGGTTCCTATATAGCTGCAACATTACCTCTTGGCTCCTAAACTCAATCCCACATTTGATGAAAGCCAATGTACCGTAGGCTTTCTTAACCACAGAGTCAACCTACACAGCAGCTTTGAGTGTCCTGTGGACTCGGACCCTAAGATCGCTCTGATCCTCCACACTGCCAGGAGTCTTACCATTAATACTGTATTCTGCCATCATATTTGACCTACCAAAATGAACCACCTCACACATCTGGGTTGAACTCCATCTGCCACTTCTCATCCCAGTTTTGCATCCTATCAGTGTCCCGCTGTAACCTCTGACAGCCCTCCACACTATCCACAACACCCCAACCTTTGTGTCGTCAGCAAACTTACTAACCCATCCCTCCACTTCTTCATCCAGGTCACTTATGAAAATCACGGAGAGTAGGGGTCCCAGAACAGATCCTTGAGGCACACCACTGGTCACTGACCTCCATGCAGAATATGACCCATCTACAACCACTCTTTGCCTTCTGTGGGCAAGCCAGTTCTGGATCCACAAAGCAATGTCCCCTTGGATACCATGCTTCCTTAGGATGGAAGGGTAAGGGAGCCAGTGTCAAAACTGAAAGACAAAAAGGAGAAAGTGTATTATTAAACAAGATGTGGTGCAGATTAAGTGAACAACTTAGGTGTGAGACAGGTTTAGTAAAAGGAGAAGGGAGTTAGAAAGAAATTAAGACCTGACACTAGAAAAATTTGGTGAAAGCAAGAGCTAAAAGTCCTCGGTCAGCATGTAACTAATATGTGTGTTTGCAAGAGGGGCATGGCTAAGTAGGGACCAATACAATGATTTATGGATAAAGGGGGATAGCATGATTGATACTTAATGAGAATTTTGAATTGGTCTGGACCTTGTAAGGATGGTGCCAAAATCTTAATCGGATGGGAGGCCATAGTGGTAATAGATAGGGAGAACGTCGCCACTTAAAAGGCTGACCATGGTTAAAGTAAATAAATTATCTTCAGATTGAGTTTATCCTCAGTTGTTGTTGGGCCACAGGGGTGGTGATAACAAAAAAAGTTTACTGTAGTCTTGGATACGAGAAAGATATTAATGGAATTAGAAATGGCAATTGGAACAATAGGAATATACAGAGATCCAGTACAGGTTTATAAAAGGAAATCATACTTCATTAAACTGAATTTTTTGATATCATAACAGAAAATGTTCATAAAGAAACAATTTACTCGTTATGTGGATTTTCTGAAGGTTTTAGACGTTTCACAAAGAATTTTAACAAAATTAGGATACACGGAAAAAATGGTTGCATGACTAAAGATTTGAAATGAGATTATGTAATAGGGAAGACAGGAAATGAAATCGGAAAATAAAAATTAAAGATTGGCTTAATTTGTCATGAGCATTGAAAGATACAGTGAAATGTGTCTTTTTTCGTCAAATCAGTGAGGATTGTACAAGTGTCACCACACGTTCAGCAGCAACATAGTGTGCCCACAGCTCTCCCTAACAGTACATCTTTGGAATGTGAGAGGAGATCGGAGTGCTGGAGGAAACTCACTCGGCCATGGGGCAGAATATACAAACTCTTTACAGACAAAGGCAGGAATTGAACCTTGATCTTGCTGCTGCTGCACAGCATTGCACTGAGTGTTTCACAATTGAAGCAGACATGAGGAAATCATTTAAAAGGGAATGAGTTAAATGTATGAAAAAAGGAGTGCAAAAGGCTCTAAGAGGGAAATCATTTACTAGCTAAACGTTAACTATTTGATCTCTTCCATCATAGGTGCACTTAGCATTTTCTATTTTAATAATCAAGCAAACTAATTTGTTCACTCTTTGTGGATTTCAAGCAACAGTTGATTTTAAATCTTTTTTTGAACAGTTGATGCTGAATTTTATACTTTTATTGGAGCTGATCAAAGAATTGTTACTGTACAAGTGCCCCTTCAATTCAGTAAAGGGCAGGTCTTTCTGCCCCAGCCCCACTTCACCCCTCCTCCCACCTCCCAAACCACTAGCTAACCTCAAGAACTCACTGCAATCATCCTGCTGGATTCCATTTTGCATGTTTGTTTAAAAGTTCAAAACTGGCTTGTCAATATTTGTAATGGAGCTGAACTCCCCTTGTCACCAATGAGAATCTAGACCTACAGGGCCACAAGGTTACAAGATTTTATTGTAAGTATTTTCTGATTTATATCATATTTCTGATATTAGTCATTTGTAGCCTCTCCTCTCAGTAGGATTTTCTAAGGCCTAACTGCACTGTCCCACCCACATATTCCTCTTGTGGTCCTTCCCCTTGTCCTTTTCACATTTGCCTTTCCATATTTGTATATATTTGGGCTTTTTGCCATTTGCCCTGTACCTTTGCTCAGCCTTTACAATCAACTTGAGATTAATCTGTGTACAATTCCAAAGAGATTTGCTAGTACTATGCTGGAATTGTTTCTTCAGTTTTATCATTTAACACTGCTCTGAAGTTGAGAGAGTAGAACTTAAATCAATTACTTCAGCCTCAATATTTGAGCACTTGGGAACGTTGAATGTTAAGTGAATAACACGACACATACTAAAACTGAAATGATACCGAGAAGAATAGTATTGTCCCTGTGAAAGGATGATGTACTGATTCGTGAAGTGTTCTGTTTTTTTTGGACCAAAAATTAATTACAAAATTACATTTGCAATAAATATGTTGATTAATTTTAAAAAATGAAAGCATGTTTTTTACTATTTGGACAAGAAATGCATTTTTCTTTTAAGTCTGCAGAAATATTTTTCTTTTGGTTGATACTGATTTATGTTTTACAATGCACTAAAGAATGTATCAAAATCTTATGGGTGGGCTTGTCAGTAACTGTACTTGTGGAATATGAAAGTGAATCAGTATGTGTTGGATTCTAACAATCTAACTCTACAATACTGTGCAAAAGTCTTAGGCACATATACTGTGCCTAAGACTTTTGCACAGTACTACTGTATAGTAATTTTATTTGTTGCATTGTACTGCTGCAAAAAAAACCCCACACATTTCATGACATGTGAGTGATGATAAACATGATTCTGATATGGGTCTTTATTGTGGACTGAGATTGGGAAGCGGGCAGGAAGAGAGGAATTGTGGTTGGGGGAAAGAGGAAGGGGGGGGAGCAGGAAGCACCGAGAGAGACATTCTGTAATGATCAATAAACCAATTGTTTGGAATCAAATGACCTTGCCTGGAGTCTCAGGGCTGGGTGTGTCTGCAACCCCTGTGACCCCCCCCCCCCCCCAGCCACTGGCAGTCCTCTGCCACCTGTCCCACACCCCTCTCGCGGCACTCCACTCTCACCATTCCCAACATTGTATACTCCCGCCAGATTTCCCAAGTCTCTGTCCACTCCATGCTGACAAATACAGTACTGTGCAAAAGTCTAGCTCCATAGATGAGCCAAGGACTTTTCCACAGTACTGTAGGTCTTCCCCAGCTTATGAACGGTAGACTTGTATGTAGGCCATACATACGAACAAGAATCTGGGAGACCAGGCAGTGAGGATTTATTGACCGTTGTGGGGCTGCCTGTGGGAACTCTGTGCCTGCATTTTGGACTTGCAAACTGCTGGTTTTGTGGACAGTTCGTGGGATTGGAAGCCTGTTGTAAGCAGTGGAGGACCTGTACTAGGAAGCAAAGCAGACTGTATGGATGTGCCGTTGGATACAAGTAAATGAACTTTGCTTTTGTTATGGCAGATCCAGGCAATGGAGTGAATGTGTTAGTGTTGAAGGGGCATGGGAGCAGCTAGCAGGCACTTGGGACTGAGAAATGATAAGAATAAATAAAAAACAAAAATTCTGGAATGGTCCAGAAGAATCTTTGGCAAGAGAAACGTTTGATCTTTTAAGTTGCCTTCAAATTGGGGACATTTGGGATAAATTTTGTGATGCAGGAAAAAGTGAAAGGATTTTTTTTTTTTAAGCATAAATATTGAAAGGCAAAAATCAGTTTCTTCTTGGCCCTCTGGGTCCACTCCTGAGTGGTTCCATCTCATTCTGGTGAGACTGGCACGGGTATTTCCTTCATTTTCACTGCTTTTTCGGCACTCAGCGTCTACCTTTCTGCGTTTTGCAATCGTTGCCAATGGAATTTTTTTCTTTGATTTTATTTCGAAACACGAGTTATTCAACAAGTATCGTAGCACACGTAAATATCTGGATAGTTAGCGTGGATTTCTTGTTGAAACACAGTGACGCTGTTTCTGTTTACAAATTTGAATGATCCCATCTGAAAACCTGCGCATGCACGGAGAGTATCTAATACATATTAACAGGGTAGTCTGCCTTCCCGTCATTCGTATATACCAGTGTTTGGTTTAGAACAAAACGGAACATGGGGCCAGTGTAACAAGACGCCATGCATGTCCATCAGTGTGGTCGTGTGAAACACTCAGAATGAGGAAAAATTGCTCGTGGGCCGGATAAGCATAGGATCCCAATATTTGCTCGCGGGCCGGTCAAAATACCACCGTAGGTGGCCTATCCATGTCTTAGACCCTAGGAGTCAATGTCTCTCTGTGCAAGTGGAACCTTGACTTGCTGACCAACAGATCGCATTCAGTAAGGACAGGCAGCAAAACCTCTGAAATAATTATTTTAAACAATGTTGCTCCACAAAGTTGTGTCCTAAGCCCCCGTACCCTGCACCCTGGATGCTTGGCCAGATTCTGTTCTAACTCCATCTACACTGCAGGGGTTCCCAATGTTTTTATGCCATGGACCAATACCATTAAGCAAGGGGTCTGCAGACCCCAGGTTGGAAACCCACCCCATATACAGATGATACAACCGAAGAAGGTCATGTCTCTATTAACGATGAGTCAGAGTACAGGAAGGAGATAGAGAGCTTAACGACATGATGTCATGACAACAACCTTTCCCTCAATGTCGGCAAAACACAAAATATGGTCATTGACCTCAAGAAGAGGGGTCAGTGCACACTCTGCTATCTACATTGTTGAGTCTGAGAGCTTCAAGTTCCTAGGAGTGGACATCACTCATAATGCGTCCTGGTCAAACCACATTGACGTCATCACCAGGAAGCGAAAGGAATTTGGTATGTCTCCATTGACACCAATTTTTATTGGTGCACCATAGAGAGCATCCTGTCTGGATGCATAATGGCATGTAAATTGTGTAGAATTGTGGACACAGCACATCATAGGAACCAGCGTCTCCTTTACGGACTATACTTCCTACTTCAGTAAAGAAGCTAGTGGAATCAAAGACCCTACCCAGCCTGTGCATCCTCCGTTCTCCATTCTCCGTTCTCTGTTCTCCATTCTCCCTTCTCCCATTGGGTAGAAGATACAAAAGAAGAAGGCATATTCCACTGAGCTCAAGGACCACTTCTTTCCCACTCTTGAACAGATCTCTTGTACGATAAAATGGACTTTCATTTTCACAATCTACCTTGTTACGATCTTGCACTTCGTTGTTTACCTGCATTGCACTTTCTCTGTAGCTTTTACACTTCATTCTTCATGGTTATTGCTTTAGCTTGATGCACTGTGTAATGATTCTGATCTGTATAAGCAGTCTGTCAGTCAAGCTTTTCATTATATCTTGTCACATAAAATCAACCAAAACCAAGGCTTCTAATTTGGATAAGACTGACTAACAATGTGATGAGACAGAGTTTTATATTGTAAACTGTGTGATGGATAAGTTGGCAGACATTCGTGTATTTAGCGATGTTACTGGATTGGTGTACACCGTTAAGGCAGATGCACTTCATTTGCTAAATAAAATATCATGCATAATTACAGAGAGAAGGAACAGTATAAGACTAAAGGAAAATGTACCTTAAATGCAAAACAAAATTAGTATTAACCCTGGTAATGCCAGTAAAAAGATGACAGTTAAAGTGATACTATCATTGAAAACTAGGGCTTTTTTTCAGGATCTTGCAAGGCCCTTAATTTTTGCCCTGAGAAAGTGGTGGTGAGCTGCAGCCTTGAACTGTTACAGTTCTTGTGTTGAAGGTACTCCTGCAGTGTTGTGGCGATTTTTGGGACTTAGACCAGCAAAGTACTAATGAATCAGGTGACACACATCAAAGTAGCTGGTGAACGCAGCAGGCCAGGCAGCATCTCTAGGAAGAAGTACAGTCAACGTTTTGGGCCGAGACCCTTCGTCAGGACTAACTGAAAGAAGAGCTAGTAAGAGATTTGAAAGTGGGAGGGGGAGATCCAAAATGATAGGAGAAGACAGGAGGGGGAGGGATGGAGCCAAGAGCTGGACAGTTGGGATATGAGAGGATCATGGGACAGGAAGCCCAGGGAGAAGGAGAAGGGGGAGGGGGGAAAACCCAGAGGATGGGCAAGGGGTATAGTGAGAGGGACAGAGGGAGAAAAAGGAGAGAGAGAGAGAAAGAATGTGTGTATATAAATAAATAACAGATGGGGTACGAGGGGGAGGTGGGGCATTAGCGGAAGTTTGAGAAGTCAATGTTCATGCCATCAGGTTGGAGGCTACCCAGACGGTGTTGTTCCTCCAACCTGAAGGTGACTTCATCTTTACAGTAGAGGAGGCCGTGGATGGACATATCAGAATGGGAATAGGATGTGGAATTAAAGTGTGTGGCCGCTGGGAGATTCTGCTTTCTCTGGTGGGCAGTACATTTTGTACTCTTCAACTTTTTGACCACATTTTGTAGCTCCCCATCTGTAATTTCTTCGGCTCTGCAACTTTTCGACCACATTTTGTAGTCTTCTCCTATCATTTTCCTCTCCCCCTCACACTTTCAAATCTCTTTCTAGCTCTTCTTTCAGTTAGTCCTGACGAAGGGTCTCGGCCCGAAACGTCAACTGTACCTCTTCCTAGAGATGCTGCCTGGCCTGCTGCGTTCACCAGCAACTTTGATGTGTGTTGCTTGAATTTCCAGCATCTGCAGAATTCCTCGTGTTTATGTTTTTAAATGAATCAGGTGGTTGCTGTTGTGGGTTCACTCACTCACTGCAGTCCCAGTCTGACATCTGTGTCCTTCAGAGCTGGAGCTGGTGGTAAGGAACACTGAAGTCCCCCACAATTTGAGAAAAGGAGTCCTTGACTGGAAGCTTTTGATTCTCTTTCTGTAGATACTGCCTAACCTGCTGAGTGTTTCCAACCTATTCTGTTCTTATTTCAGATTTCCAATATCTGAAAGTTTTTGATTCTCCTAATTTATACACGAGACCCTAGCTATTTGAGGACCCTCTAGGCTCAAGGTGACTTTGCCATGTTTGAATTTGCTCTTTTGTGTATAGCAAGTGGTCCATCTCGTTTTATTCTTTCTTGGTAACTGTGTGGTTAATCGGACCATGTCAGTGTGCATTAGAAGGATCTGGAAAACATTAATCAATCAGGTAGAAATTTATGACAATTAATTTGGTTTTGTTATACTTTTCCAAAATCCAAAGGGTCAACTGAATTTAAATTTCACAGCTACTGTTGTAATTTGAATTCAGTCATTGAGTTGTTAGCCCAGGCATCTGAACTACTAGTCCGGAAAGTTAACCACTGCTCTGTATATGAATTTAGAAAGTGGGGCATTATGCTGGAAATTCAAGGGTTGTGGTGTCAAAGAGGGCAAGAGCTTCCCAAAATTAACACAGAAAAGAAAATAATGGATCTTATGATCAAAAAGTCTATTCAAATCCTAGAGTAAATAGACAGACAATTGTTTTTGTCCTCAACTGTAAGATAAATAATTCAGCACAAAAAAAAGCAGTGCTGGAGGAACTCAGCAGTTCAGGCAGCATCTACAGGGGTAAGTGGACAGTCAATATTTTGGGTCATTTGGGTTTGTCAGTCATAACTAAAGCCATATTGGTTCTGTGATTGTTAAGTTTTACGAATTTTCAGTCAAACAGTCTAGAATTACAGATTCAGTGAATTTTTTTCAATAATAGATCTTGGTAACATTGATTTACAAATAATCTTGTTCTTCAAAAGTGTGTATACTTTTTCAAACTAGAAAGGCAGTTTATGTATCAAGAGAATTTTACATGTGCTCAAATTAGCTTTCAAGTTCTCTGCTAGATCCTGACCATCTTGAAAATATACAACAGGTAACAAAATCAGTCTGCATGATTTTAGTCATGATGGATTTCAAATTTTTAACTTTCAATAGGAGGCAAAATTAAATGTGAGTGAATATTATTTTATATAAAGTTCCGGAAGACACAGTCCTTCAAAAAGACTTTGTGGAGTTTGAAGCACAGTGAAGATCAAGTTGTTGTTCTGGTGAAAAAAAATGGCTGATTAGTAGAGCAGAGATAATGGAGGTACTCTCATTGGTAGAAAAGAGATGGGAGGGGAATCAAAAGAATCTGTTGGGCGGCAACTATTCATAACCTTGGTAAGCCACAATTTTAGAATACTGAGTGAGCAAATAAACCAATAATGTCAAGGTTAATAGTAACATTAATAAAGGGAACTAAGTATTTTAGACCATAAGACGTAGGAGCAGAATTCGGCCATTCAGCCCATTGAGTCTGCTCTGCCATTTCATCATGGCTGATCCCAGATCCCATTCAACCCCATACACCTGCCTTTTCACCATATCCCTTGATACCCCAACCAATCAGGAACCTGTCAACTTCCGTTTTAAATATACCTATGGGCTTGGCCTCTACCGCAGTCTGTGGCGGAGCATTCTACAGGTTCATCACTCTTTCGCTAAAAAATGCCTCCTTCCTTTTGTTCTAAAAGGTCACCCCTCAATTTTGAGGTGGTGCCCTCTAGTTCTGAATACCCCCACCAGAAGATACATTCAACATTCGGTGGGTTTCAATGCGTTTCCCACGTATTCTTCTAAATTCCAGTGAGTACAGGCTCAAAGCTGTGAGACGCTCCTCATATGTTAACCCCTTCTTCATTCGCAGAATCATCCTTGTAAACCTCCTCTGGACTCTCTCCAATGACAGTACATCCTTTCTGAGATACTTGGCCCAAAGCTGTTGACAATACTCCAAGTGCGGCCTGACTAGTGTCTTATATCCTTGTTACCTCCTTGTTTTTATATTCTATTCCCCTTGAAATAAATGCCAACATTGCATTTGCCGCCTTCACCACAACCTGTGAAGTAACCTTCTGGGAGCCTTGCATGAGGACTCCTAAACTACTTTGCACCCCTGATGTTTGAATTTTTTCTCCATTTAAATAATAGTCCACACTATTGTTCCTTTTATCAAAATACATTACGATACATTTCCCAGCACTGTATTCTATCTGCCACTTTGTTTTTGCTCATTGTTCCAGTTTGTCTAAATCCTGCTGCAGTTGCCTTGCTTCCTCAGAATGACCTAAAACTCCACCTATCTTCATATCATCCACAAACTTTGCCACAAAGCCATCAATTCTACTATCTAAATCGCTGACAAACAATGTGAAAAACAGCAGTCCCAATACTGACTCCCTCAGGAACACCACTCGTCACTGGCAGCCAACCAGAAAAGGTCCCTTTTATTCCTACTCGCCTGTCAGCTGCCCCTCTATCCATGCCAGTATCTTTCCTGTAATACCATAGGATTTTATCCTGTTAAGCAGCCTCATGTGAGGCACCTTATCAAATGCCTTCTGAAAATCTAAGTAAATGACATCCACTGCCTCTCCTTTGTCCAACCCTGACTGTTACTTCCTTGAATTCTAAGAGATTTGTCAGGCAAGATTTCACAGAAACCATGCTGATTTTGACTTATTTTAATCTCCAAGTACCTTGAAACCTCATCCTTAATAATAGACTCCAACACTTTCCCAGCCATTGAGGTTAGGCTAACTGGCCTATAACTTCCTTTCTTTTGCCTTCTTTCCTTCCTTAAAGAGTGGAGTGACATTTGCAATCTTACAGTCCTCCGGGATCATGCCAGCATCAAGTGATTCTTGAAAGGTCACGAACAATGCATCAGTTATCTCTTCAGCAAACTCACTCGACACTGGAATGTAGTCCATCTGGTACAGGTGGTTTATCCGTCTTAAGAGCTTTGAGTTTACCTAGCACATTTTCCTTTATAATAGCAATGGCACTCACTCCTGCTCCATAACACTCGTGGACGTCTGGCATACAGCTAGTGTCTTCCATAGTGAAGACAGATCAAAGTACCCATTAAGTTCATCTGCCATTTCTTTGTACCCATTACTACCTCATCAACATTATTTTCCAGTGGTCCAATGTTAACTCTCACCTCCCTTTCAGTTCCTACTTTATATTATCAGCTAGTTTGCCCTCGTATGCCAGCAAGCATATTGGTTCTTCCTCCCCCCACTCGAGTTCAAGTGCAACTGGTCCTTTTTGTGCTTTCTAATCTGTATAAATAGAGGGCAATAGTGTTGTTTTAGAATTTTCATTATAGTGTCATAGAAGTACACAACTAAAAAGTCTTCATCAACGTGAAACTAGAATAATGACTTAAAATTAGACTGTTAAGCTGCAACTAACCATTCTAGATAGATAAAACCTTTCATCACAGCCAATCTTGATTCACCAGAACCTTTCAAAGTGTAAACAGTAGGAAGGGTGTAAGGAAGCATGTGATTGTATAATCTGATATCGTTAAGCAGGGAACCAATTGAGTGGGTAGATTTAAAACACTCTTTCTGCCAGTATAGAAAGTCCAGGTCCTGTCCAATTGCAGAGATCAGAAACCACTCCTACAGGAAGAAGGTAGAAATAGCTCTGAATTTTCTTTTGATGGAAATGATGCAAAGTCTGTCTGCAGTAACAAGTCATATTAAGGGATGCAGTGGTGAGTGAGTTTATTACTTCCCTGCCCTGACCTCATTTAAAGGAATGATAAATTTTGGAGTTATATAGTTAACTTGCTAACTCCCATCCTTTAAATCTAAAGCGGTGTTTTCTACTTGAGTACTCTTTTGATTTAAAGTAGTATAATAAAACCAAGAGAGCAGAGTATGCCCCTGTACCAAGTTTGTATTGGAAAGGGAGGGCACTGCTTTTCTATATTTCTTTGTACAGTTGGCCCTCCTTATCCCCGAGTTCCACACGTGAGGATTCAACCAACCGCAAATTGGGAAAACCTGGAAGTTCTCTCTCCAGCACTCGTTGTTCGAGCATTGTTCGCCTCGTGTTTCGTTCGTTCACTACTTTGTTTCTGCGAAAAAATGACACCTAAAAAGCAATTACGTGGTCAAAGCAATTCCTCAAAGGCTGAGAGGGAGGGTAAAGTGCTATCTCTCGCCGAGAAATTAGAAATATTAGATCTTTTGAAAAGTGGCATGTGGCATTCCGAAGTGAGCCGTAAGGTCGGTAAGAACGACTCGAGCATTCATACAATAAAGCAGAAAGAAGCTGAAATTCATGGAAGTGTTCGTGCTAGGGATGACTGGCTGGCTATGTAAAGCACTAGAGCCTCAAGAACTTAAAGATTAGCGTTCCCAGAAAAGCTACGATGGTTGCGTCTGTACTGAACATGTACAGACTTTTTTCCTTGTCATTATTCCCTAAACAATACAGTATAACAACTATTTACATAGTACTTACATTGTATTAGGTATAAGTCAACAGAACAGAAACACTGGGGGCGGTGGGCCCTGTGCTGCCCCAGGTCCTAAAGTCCACCTGCACTGAGACAGGTTAAATAAGGGACTTGAGTATTTGCGTTTTTTGGTATCTGCAGGGAGTCTCGGAACCAATCCCTCGCGGATAAGGAGGGGTGACTGTACAAGAATGGTTATTGTTCAGACCTTGGCTAACAATTGCTTTTATAACCATATAACAATTACAGCACAGAAACAGGCCATCTAGGCCCTTCTAGTCCATGCCGAGCTCTTACTCTCATCTCGTCCCACCGACCTGCACTCAGACCATAACCCTCCATTCCTTTCCTGTCCATATATCTATCCAATTTAACTTTAAATGACAACATCGAACCTGCCTCAACCACTTATACTGGAAGCTCGTTCCACACAGCTACCACTCTCTGAGTAATGAAGTTCACCCTCATGTTATCCCTAAACTTTTGCCCTTTTAACTCTCAACTCATGTGCTCTTGTTTGAATCTCCCTCACTCTCAATGGAAAAAACCTATCCATGTCAACTCTATCTATCCCCCTCATAATTTTAAATACCTCTATCAAGTCCCCCCTCAACCTTCTACGCTCCAGTTTTAAGGCTGAACTTGGAAATAATCCATTTCTCTCCTGCAGAGAAATCCAATTGATCAACTTATTTGTAGGTATCAGAGTTCGCTTCACGATGGAATAGTATATGGTTTCGGGTCAGACACAGACTATGATGCCTAAATGCGTTTTATGTTAAAGATCACCATGTTTAGAAGAAGCAAATAATTGGATAACACCAACCTTTTGTTATTTAAGAATATTGACTGCAATCCTTTTGTTTTGGCAACTCCAATTTTATTTTGCATCAGAATCAAAAGCAGGATCTCGACCTAAAATGTTGACTATCCCTTTGATCCACTGTGCTCTTCCAGCAGGGCATTTTTTTGCTTCAAAGTTCAGTATCTACAGTCTCTCATGCCTCCATTTGCTCCTCTTATCCTGATTCAAATGTATTGCCTTCTCTGTTTTATTTCTTCTGTGAATACTTAATTGAGTTTAAGAAAAAAAATCTGTCCTAAAGAATAAAATTTCCTAGAGGTAATATTACTTCACAGGTTCTCTACTTTCACTTTAGTTTGAAGTCGTCTGTCTGTATTACCTCCATGAAAAGAAGAAATTGATCAAGTAACTTTAAATAATTGGAGAAAAGGAAACAAAATCATTCAAATACTTGAAGTGGTAGTTTTAAATCCTAGTAACACAAATGATTTTCATTGATATTTTATGTTAGTTACTTTGAATCTGTAAAATAAGAGAGATTTGTTTTTTTGGGGGGGGGGGCGCAATATTGAATTAACAGTGTATCAGCAATATAGTCACAGCTTTAAGTTCGACAAAACCAGTACTTTTATGGTAACTTGGTTGAATCTTTTCCAAGCATTTCATGGGCACCATATTAAAGTTTATTTTTTTTTAAGAACTCTCATTATTCAAATCATACATTTGCCATAAAGATTACAACATGTTTGATTGGAAATCATGATTTAAAATGGCAAATGTCATGGTCATATGTTATTGAGCCCTTTTAAATATTTAGGTTGCTGTAACTTATTATTTATGCATTTGACCTTTATACAGAAGTTTTGGTAATCTAATTTTCTTAATCATCCTTTACATTCTGTAACTAAACCATATTAAGGCTGAAACCAGTTAGGACTGAAGTGTCTGGTCCAGTATCAGAGGGTATAAATACATTTTTTTCCCCATTCTTTCATTCACTGTATGTGCCTTGTTTTTTTAATTACCAATGTAAACAAGTAGTTTATGTGGTGATAGATCAGATGTCTGAGCCATCTGTCTGATCATATGATTTACTGTGTGAAATATTTCAGCATAGAGTTTAAACATGTTGTAATCTGATGCATGGCATTTCACTGCTTCCTGCTAACTGTGTTGAGGATATAAACAGCAGGACTAAATTTTTGAAGCTATGTACTGCTGGTGAGGAAATATGGCTGCTCATTGCCCATGCACGTTAGGACCATTAGACACAGGAGCAGAATTAGTCAATTTGGCCTACCAAGTCTGCTCCACCTTTCCATCAAGGCTGGTCTGTTTTCCTCTCAGACCCATTCTCCTGCCTTCTCCCTGTAACTTTTCACACCCTGAATGATCTGGAACATATTAACCCCTGCCTTAAGTACACCCAATGACCTGGCTTCCACAGCTGGCTGTGGTAATAAATTCCGTAGTTTCACCACCCTCTAGCTAAAGAAATTCCTCCTCCTCCTCCTCTCTGTTCTAAATGGATGTTCCTCTATTCTGAGGCTGTGCCCTCTGGTCCTAGACGCCCCTCTATGGAAAATATCTTCTCCACATCCATTCTGTTGAGGCCTTTCAGCATTCGATAGATTTTGATGCGATCCCCTCTCATTCTTTTAAATGCCATTGAGAACAGTCTCACATCCATCAAACACTCTCATATGATAACTTGTTCAGTCCCGGAATCTTTCTCATGGAATTTCTCTGAGCCCTCTCCAATGTCAGCACATCCTTTCTTCGATAAGGGGCTCAAAACTGCTCACAATACTGCCCATGAGGCCTCACCAGTGCTTTATGAAGCCACAGCATTACATCCTTGCTTTTATGTTCTAGTCCTTTTGAAGTGAATGCTACCATTGCATTTGCTTTCTTTACCACTGACTCAACCTAAAAGTTAACCTTTAGGGAATCATGTGTGAGGACTTCCTTTGCACTTTGTTCCTCCGGAACCATGCCGGAATCTGTTGATTCTTGAAAGATCATTGCTAATGCCTCCACAATCTCTTCAACTACTTCTTTCAGATCCCTGGAGTATAGTCCACCTGGTGACCTATCTACCTTCAGACCTCTCAGCTTCCTAAGCACCTTCAATAGCAACTGCAACTACACTCATTTCTGCCCCTGACAAGTTTAAACATCAGGCGTACTGCTAGTGTATTCCACAATGAAGTTCCTTGTCCCCCATTACTATTTCTCCAGCGTCATTTTCCAGTGGTCCGATTTCAACTCTGACCTCCCTTACTCTTTATATATCTGAAAAAACTTCTGGTATCCTCTTTGATATTGTTGGCTAGCTTACCTTCGTATTTCAACTTTACCCTCTGCATAGCTTTTTTAGTTGCCTTCTGTTGGTTTTTAAAAGCTCCCTCTTCCTCTAACTTACCACTTTTTTTTTGCTGTATTATTTTCCCTCTCTCTTTTGTTAGCTTGGACTTCCCGTGGTTGAGTCATCCTGATTTTAGAATACAACTCCTTCTTTGGGATTTATCTATCCTGCACCTTCCGAATTGCTCCCAGAAACTCCAGCCATTGCTGCTGTGCAGTCATCCCTGGTAGTGTACTCTTCCAGTCAACTTTGGCCAGCTCCTCTCTCTCTTATGCCTCTGTAATTTTTTTTTACTCCACTGTAATAATGGCACAGCTGACTTTAGCTTCTCCCTCTGAAATTGCAGGGTGAATTCGATCATGCTATAAATCATTGCCTCCTAAAGGTTCCTTTACTGTAAACTTCCTAATCAAAACTGTTTCATTACACAACCCCCAATCCAGAATAACTGATCCCCGAGCGGGCACAGCCACAGGCTGCTGTAAAGAGCCATTTCATCTGCATTCTACAAATTCTGTCTTGGGATCTTGCACCAACCTGATTTTCCCGATCTACCTGTATTTTGAAATCCCCCATGACTATCATAACATTGCCCTTTTGACGTGTATTTTCTATCTCCCATTGTAATTTGTAGCCCACTGTTTGGAGGCCTGTATATAACTCCCATCAGGGTCTTTTTACCCTCCAAGATTCTTAACCCTACCCACAACAATTGTACATCTTCCAGTCCAATGTCACCTCTTCCTAAGGATTTGATTTGTTTTTCAATGAATCAAACCACCAATCCCCTATGCCTGTAGTACAATATAATGTGTATCCTTGGATGTTAAAGCTCCCAGCTGTGATCATCTTTCAGCCATCACTCAGTGATGCCCACATCATACCTGCCAATCTCCAACTGCACTACATGATCACCTACCTTACTCCATGTACTGCCTGCATTCAAATATAACACCTTCTAAGGCATTTTGAGTGTGCTGTCCATTGGTTTCCTTTCCTAATTTTAAACTTTTAAAGTTGATTGTAAAATTAGATTGAAGTATTGGTTTTCCAAGTAATTGATAGTTTTTGCTTTGCTGATTTCCTGATGAGTATTTCTTTTCCCTCTTTCGTTTCAGTTCTTGGAAGCATGAAGAGGCGGAGATACATTAAGTTGATGATGGTGTTTCTGATGGTTCTAACCCTGTTCTTATATTACATATTTAATGATAAAATTAAACACTTGGGGTATGTTATTCTACAACGACTTATCAGTGTTATTTATAATGTATGGATGGGGTACTGCTCCCCTGCTCCTGTGTATATTGAAAATTGCAGCAGCATCTTTTTACAAAACTGGCCGAACCCCTATTCTAAACAGTAGCTGCAGCAGTAAGTAAATTGATCATTTGTTATTTCTTTTGAAAGTGCAAATTGTGATTCCTTTGTTAAATTATTGACAATAAACAGAAATTACTACTTGGGGTAAATTCCCAAGGAATCTTTGTAAATGTGCCATGAAATGTTTTGACTGGATCTTCTTGGTTGATGTTTAAAATAATGGTTGTCACTTACAACTCTACTTTTACAGTGAATACTTAATGGTAATTCTATCTTTGTAATGCCCTGTATGGATCTGTTTCATTTGTATCCGGGCAGGTATTGGATCAGTTAGAACTGCAGATGAACTGTGTTGTTAGACTGAGTAGTTACAGGTTACTTGGCTATAATAGGTTAAGCATTGTATCATACAGGTATTTGTTATGTCGCTTGAAAAAAAGAGTGTCATAGATTGTTGCTGTTTACATCTCTCCCTCCTCCCCAACCCCCCCCCACCCCCTCCCATACTAGTGCTGAGAAACCACTGCAGGAGCTCGATGGCATCTTCTGTGATCTTGAAGCCACTCCCCCCAGTGACGTCTTCATTGTTGGTAGTGACTTCAATTATGCCAACTCAAAAACAGTCCTGCCAAAGTTCTATCAGCATGTCAAATTTGCAACCAGAGCAGAGAATATATTAGATCCAGTTGATATCAATGTTTGTGGAGCTTACAAGGCTGCCCCACCCTCCGCCCTCAGCTTGGATACTCAGACCACTTCCTGGAAGCTGTCCAGTTTGATGGTGGCTCACTTGGAGGCAGTGGCTTCTATAAGCTCAACCAAAAGTTGTGTTGTCTTTTTTAAACATATTTTCTATGATCGCAAGACCTTGCTGGACATTAGGAGTTTGAAGTACTGCTTGTTGGTGGAGAAACTGAAGGAGCTAGGCTTGGTGCAGGTCATTCTACTGCCTGCGTTGGAGAGTCTTAAGTTGGTGCACGAAGGAGGCGCGTAGTTTATCAGCTGGTTGCGTTTCTTGTGATTGCAAGATCCTGTCAGATGTTGTTAATGTGGTATGCTGCAAGCCTGATTCACTGATTTGTTGGCAGACAGTGGGGGAGCTTTGTGGCCCTGGTTGTGGTGAGAACTAGGCCTCAAGCCGTGCTGTTGCCCGTTTGCAGCCACCCAGGGAGGAGGCTGTGGAACTGGTGTGCTCTTCTGAAGTGCCGGAAGTGATGTGGCGAGACGTACCTGTTGGAGTCAGAGCTGCCCTCCGGTGTTCACTTGGCAGAAGACGAGATGTATTGTGTTTGCAGACTGCTACAACATGCATGGATTCAGGGGCTTGGTCTATATTTTTTGTGTGCCTTGTGCTGTGTATGACAGTTGGTTATGTTTTGCACCTTGGCTTCACTGTTACGTTTGACTGTTTTCATGGGTATTCTTGTATGGGTGAATGACAATTGAACTTACCCTATTTTGCTAATCGCTGCAGACAGACCACAGATTAAATAAATCATACCAGATTGCAGGGCAACCTGGACCTGGCCAGAAGATGCCACCTCAGTGCTGCAGGACTGTTTGAAAAGCACAGACTGCAGCATATTCAGGGAGGTGGCTACCTGAAATCATCACATCAGCATTGATGAATATGCAGAATCGGTGACTGGTTACATAAGAAAATGCATTGTGGTGTTACCATGATTAAAGACTACACAGCTGGGACAAAGCAAAAACTATGGCTGACTGTAGAGGTTCATGCACAGTTTAGGGATTGGGCACCTCCTTTTGATCAAGGGATAGGATTACTGCGTTGCTGTTAAGGCATTTATTTAACTTTATTAAATTTCTGCTTTAAATAATTTGTAACTATTTTCTAGTTAAAGTTAAAGGTTGATAACCATGTTATAGTTTAACAAAAGGTAAAATTCATTGTCTATGGTACATCGCGGCATGTGATGACGTTACCTCTGGTTTCGCCACGTCTTGTGGGTAACTTCCGGTTCAGAGGAGGAGAAAAGGTGGGGTCCCGTGCGTGCAGCATGAACGTGAAAAGCTCCATGTTTACCCACAAAGAAACATTACAGAAGCAACGCAGTAAGTTCACATGAGAGCAGACATGTTGAAGTAAAAATATTAACGCGGATTCTGTTAAAGGAAGCAGCGGTTGGAGCGGCACGCGTGGCGGCTTTTCAATTTCAAACACGGGGTTGGCTCGAGCCCGGCGGCGGTTTCACGCGACCCCCGCCCCCACTCCCCTGGATGGCTGAAGACTCTTGCTAAAAGAAAAGAGCGCGTGTGTTCTCAAGAATAAAACAGACACTGTATATGTTTGTATTTTTTATCAACAGTTTTCACCATATGATGTTAATGTGGAAGAGTGAACAGTAAATGGTTAACCTTACTATGACTCTGTCTTCATTGGCTCCGGTTTAACTTGGTGTTTAGTCAGAGTTTCAACACACTGCACGAGAACACTACAGAAGTCACCAAGCACTATGCTCTCCCATGCCATCATTAAGCCAAAGTGTGGATATTCACAGACACCTTTGTAACACCAGGACAATATGGCACATGTGGCAAGGCATACAAACCATAAGTCCACGGTCCCTGCAGGCTTCAAGACAGCCACCATCATTCCAGTGCTTAAGAGGGTGACGGTAACTGGCCTAAATGATCAGTGGCACTGACTTTAATAATCATGAAGTGCTTTGAGCTGCTGGTAATAGATTGTATAAAATCTCACCATTCAGCTACACAGGACCTTTTCTAGTTCACCTACCGCTCAAACTGGTCCACTGATGATGCCATAACCTCAGCCCTTTCCCGAGTAGAAAATGATGCCTAATGTGCCCGGATGTTACTCATCGACTTCAGCTTGACATTTAACGTGATCATCCTTCAGAGGGTGGTGGGTGAACTGTTCTGATTGAGACTCAACACCCCTCTCTGTAACTGAATCCTGGACTTGGTGATGGAAAGACCCCGTCGTCGTCGTTAGGCCGCATTTGGAATTTTCAGTTGGCGGGTGATTTCCCTCCACGCCGCTCTGTCCCAACACTTGTCAACAACATCCCTAGTCTTGTCCAGCTTGGTCCAATCCTTGATGTTGTCCAGCCACGTTGTTCTTTGCCTTCCTCGTCCTTTCTTTCCCTCCACCTTTCCATATAGCAAGTCTGACAAGATGTCATCTCTCCGTGTAATGTATCCACAATAAGCAACTTTTAACTTCATCATCTTCTCCAGCAGTATCCGTGGTCTATCAACTTCAGACAAAACCCCCTCATTTGAAACTTTCTCTACCCAGCTGATCTTCAACATTCATCAATAGCACCACATTTCAAAAGCATTAATTCGTTTCATGTCATCCTTCTTCAGGGTCCATGTTTCTGATCCATACCTCAGCACTGACCATACGTAACACTCGAGGAAGCGGATTCTACTTTGGATGTCTACCTTCCGATTGCATAGTAGATCTTTTAGCTTCATGAACTGGGTCTTCTATTCTATTCTTCTTCTGATCTCAACTTCACATCTCCCGTCATCTGTCAGACAACTGCCAAGATAATCAAACTTTCACACTTGTTCAATGTCTTGTCCATTCACTTGTAATGATACCATCGTGAATGAGTCTTTAGTGTTTGTTTTGCTTACTACCATTGATTTTGTTTTCTTGGGGTTGATTTTTAGTCTGTATTCAAGGCTTTTCTCATTCACTTTATTCAACTTAATTTGCAGTTCACATTCGCTGTCAGCTAACAACGCGGTGTTGCCCTGATGTTATCCACCTTCCGGCCTCTGATTGGAATACCTGTCTGCTGATGGTCGCATTCCCGAAAAATCCATTCTCCATAGAGGTTGAACAAATCCGGCGAGGCAACACAGATCCCAGTCGGTCTGAATCCAGCAACATCACAAGCTCAATCGTGCTGAGTACTGGTGCCCCCCAGGGTTGTGTGCTCAGTCTGCTACTGTTCACCTTGCCGACCACGACTGGACTGCCAGATTCAGCTCAAACCACGCATCAAGTTCGCTGATGATACGATGGTGGTTGGCCTCATCAGCAACAATGAGTCAGAATACAGAGGGGAGGTAGAGAGTCTTGTCAAATGGTTCAAGGACAAGACAAGAGAGATTGTGGACTTCAGGAAGGCATAGCTTGACCATTGTTGATTGCATATCTATGGCTTTGCCATGGAGAGAGTGAAGAGCACAAAGTTCATTGGTGTGCACAAAATGGATGATCTGACTTGCACCCACAACATCACCTCATTCGTCAAGAAGGCACAGCAGCATCTAGACGCTTCCTGAGATTGAGGAATGCAAAGCTCCCCACCTCCATTCTAATAATTTTTTATAGGATCACCGTGGAAAGTGCCCTGTCTGGCTGCGTCATTGTGTGGTACAGAAGATGCAAGGCATCAGAGTGCAAGACCTCCTATCTCCCTTCCTCCTATTTGTGACAAGTAGACCATAAAAGGATAAGACATAGGAGTAGAATTAGGCCATTCACCCATCGAGTCTGCTCCGCCGTTTGATCAAGGCTGATCCATTTCCCTCTCAACCCCATTCTCCTTCCTTCTCCCCGTAACCTTCCACACCCTGACTTATCAAGAATCTATCAATCTTTGCCTTAAATACACCCAGTGACTTGGCCTCCACAGCTTCCTGTGGCAATGAATTCCACAGATTTACCAACCTTTTGGCTAAGAAATTCCTCCTGATCTCTGTTCTAAAGGTTTGAAATGGATGTCCCTCTATTCTGAGGTTATGCCCTCTTGTCCTTGACTCACTCACTATAGGAAACATCACCTCCACATCCACTCTATCTAAACCTTTCAAAATTTAATAGGGTTCAATGAGATCCCCCTTCATTCTTCTAAATTCCAGAGAATACAGGTCGAGAGCCATCAAATGATCCTTATATTGTAAGACTTTCATTCCCAGAATCATTTTTGTGAACCTCCTTTGAACCCTCTCCAATGTCAGTACGTCATTTCTTTGATAAGAGACCCTCTTTAATATTATTGGCTAGCTTACTTTTGTATTCCATCTTTACTTAATGATTTTTTAGTTGCCTTTTGTTAGTTTTTCAAAAGCTTCCTAATCTTCTAACTTGCCCCTAATTTTTGCTCTTTTATATGCCCTCTCTTTGGCTTTTATGTTGGCTTTGAATTCTCTTGTTAGCCATAGTTGTGTCATTTTGCCTCTTATGATACTTCTTCCTGTTTGGGATGTATATTTCCTTTGCTCTTGGATTGCTTCCAGAAATTTCAGCCATTGCTGCTTTGCCGTCATCCCTGCCAGTGTTCTTTTCCAATCAATTCTGGCTAATCAATTCCAAACAATCCTCTGTCTCGCCTCTGTATTCCCTTTACTCCAAGGTAATACTGATACATTTGACTTTAGCTTCTCCTTCTCAAATTTCAGGGTGAATGCGATCATTTTATGATCACTGGCCCCTTAGAGTTCTTTTACCGTATGCTCTCTAATCAATTCTGTTTCATTGCACAACACCCAATCCAGAATAGCCAATCGCCTAGTGTGCTCAACCACAAGCTGGTCTAAAAAAAATCCCCCCTCTTGGAATCCAGCACCAACCCAATTTTCCCAACTTACTTGCATATTGAAATCCCCCATGACTATTGTAACATTGCCCTTTAGGCATGCATTTTTGATCTCCCGTTGTAATTTGTAGACCACACATCCTTACTATTGTTTGGGTCTGTATGTAACTTCCATCAGGGCCTTTTCAGCCTTGCAGTTCCTTAGCTCTACCCACAATGATTCAACACCTTAGAACCCCATGTCACCTCCTTCAAATGATTTGATTTCAGTTTTTACTAACAGAGCAATGCCACCCTGTCTGACTGACTGACTGCCTGCTTGTCCTTTCAATACTTGGACATTAAGCGCCCAGTTATAATCTTATTTCAGCCATGATTCAGTGATGCCTACAGCATCATACATGCCAATCTGTAACTGTGCTACAAGTTCAACTACCTTATTCCATATTCTGTGTGCATTCAAGTCTAACACCTTCAGTCCTGTATTAACCCTTTTTTATATTTTGTCTGCCTTTTTTAGATTAGATTAGATTAGATTCAACTTCATTGTCATTGTGCCGAGTACAGATACAAAGCCAATGAAATGCAGTTAGCATCTAACCAGAAATGCAAAGAATAGTGTTATCTACAAAATAACTGCGAATAAAACTTAAGTGCTACAGCATACAAATATAGAAGTACTGAGACGGTACAATATGGGTGCAATACTGCTTAGCGCTGTGATGTGAGGTTCAGCAGGGTCACAGCCTCAGGGAAGAAGCTCTTCCTGTGCCTGCTGGTGTGGGAGCGGAGGCTCCTGTAGTGCCTACCGGATGGGAGGAGAGTAAAAAGTCCATGGTTAGGGTGAGATGCATCTTTGATAATGCTTTTCACCCTGCCCAGGCAGCGTTTATGGTAGATGTTCTCAATGGCGGGCAATTGGGTGCCGATAATCCGCTGGGCAGTTTTCACCACACGCTGGAGTGCTTTGCAGTCCGATATGGGACAACTGCCATACCACACTGAAATGCAGTTGGTGAGTATGCTCTCAATGGTACAGCGGCAAAAGTCCATCAGTATTCTGGGACAGAGGTGAGCTTTGGTGATGCTCCGCAGGAAATAAAGGCACTGTTGCACCTTTTTAATCAGGATGGAGGAGTTCAGGGACCAGGTGAGATCCTTGGAAATGTGGACACCAAGGAATTTGAAGCTTGATACACGCTCCACTACTTTTACATTGCAACCCATCCTGTTGACTGCAATTTTGCCCTATCATCAGCCTGTCCTTGCTTGGAGTCTTACTACACATTGCCTCTGTGAGTTAACCATAATTACCTCATCTTCAGCACTATCAGCTTGTTCATCCTGCCTTTAGAATACTTTAGGATGTATCTATCCTCAGCTTTCCGAATTGTTCTCAGAAATTCCAGCCATCGCTAATCTGCTGTCGTACCTGCTCATGTCCCCTTCCGATCAACTTTGCCCTTTTTCTTTCTCCCTCCCCCTCCCTCTCCTGTTATTCTCCTTACTCCACTGTAATACTGATACATTTGAGTTTAGCTGCTGCTTCTCAGTTTGCATGGTGAATTCTATCATATTATGGCCATTACCTTATGAGTGTTGCTTTACTTTAAACTCCCTAATCAAATCTGGTTCATTACACAACACTCAATCCAGAATAGCTGATCCCCTAGTGGGCTCAAACACAAGCTGCTCTAAAAATCTATCTTGTATCCATTCTACAAACTCTCTTGGGATCCAAAATCAGCACCAACCTGATTTTCCAAATCTACCTGTATATTGAAATCCCCTGTGACCATTGTAACATTGCCCTTTTGACATGCATTGGTAGTCTCCTGTTATAATTTGTAGCCCACATCCTGGCCACTGTTTGGCGGCCTGAATATAACTCATATCAAGGTCTTTTTACCCTTACAGTTCCGTAATTCTATCCACAATGATTCTACATCTTCCAATCCTATGTCATCTCTTAACAACAGATCCACCCCACACCCTCTGACCGTGTGATACAATGGGTATCCTTGGATGTTAAGCTCCCAGCTATAATCTCTACTGGGAACATTGTAGACAAAGGGCCCGAAGCATTTTTGAGATCCATACCACCCATCCCACAATCTTTTTGACCCATTATCATCAGGAAGGAGGTACATGAGCATCAGGACTAAGACTGCCAGACTGGGTAACAACTTCTTCCCTCGGGTTGCGAGACAAACGAATACCCTGCCACCACGGAGGTCTCATCTTTAGGACAGCGAGCTGTTTACTGCTTAATATTTGCTGTTTATCTGTACTGCACACTACACTCCTTTTGAATTGTATTTCAGTACCTTATTTAAAATAATATTTTCTTTCATGTTTGTGTGATGTTTTGTGGGTGTAGTGTTCCTGAGGAATGTTGCATATATGTACAGTCAGCTGACATGACAATCAGCAAACGGTGTTGTTTTGTTCTAATGTAAACGCTATAATAAAATCTTGTTGTTTTCTTTCCTTGCACTAAGTAATACAGCTTTTTGGACAGCTTTGGAGAACTTGTATCTCCCATTTTAATACTGCTGTTTAACCTCACCACTCCGTTTGCTCTTTCTACTGAATAATCTCCTGTACCACTGTTCTGGCTCCAGGCACGCAGCTTTTATTTTTTATGAACCTCATTTCCTGTACATGTGCTGTTTTTTTATATCATTTCCTGTCTGGGTTAATTTGGATTACATTTTGAAGCATACTGACAGTCAAAAGTTATCTATCTACATCCTCCCTGTCTGTGCCCTTGAACCAGCAATATCCATTTGGCTTAAGTTTTGTCATTACTGGAAACATTTAGCAGATGTATTTTGAAGGAAGTATAATTAATTTAAGGTATCATTGTAGCAGGAGTTTGTATGTAATGTGTAAGACTAAGCTCCCAGCTATAATCTTTCAGCCATGATTCATTGAAACCTGCAATATCATACATGCTAATCTGCATCTGTGCTACAAACCCCATTTCCTGAAAAGTTAGGATATTTTCCAAAATGCAATAAAAACAAAAATCTGTGATATGTTAATTCACGTGAACCTTTATTTAACTGACAAAAGTACAAAGGAAAGATTTTCAATAGTTTTACTGACCAACTTGATTGTATTTTGTAAACATGCACAAATTTAGAATTTGATGGCTGCAACACACTCAACAAAAGTTAGGATAGAGGCATGTTTACCATTGTGTTACATCACCTTTCCTTTTAATAACACTTTTTAATCGTTTTGGAACTGAGGATACTAATTGTAGTAGATTTGCAATTGGAAATTGTGTCCAATCTTGCTTGATATAAGACTTCAGCTGCTCAACAATCCGTGGTCTCCGTTGTCTGATTCTCCTCTTCATGATGCGCCATACATTTTCAATAGGAGATAGATCTGGACTGGCAGCAGGCCAGTCAAGCACACGCACTCTGTGTCTACAAAGCTACGCTGTTGTAGCCCGTGCAGAATGTGGTCTGGCATTGTCCTGCTGAAATAAGCATGGACGTCCTGGGAAGAGACGTCGCCTTGATGGCAACATATGTCTCTCTAAAATCCTAACATACGCCTCAGAGTCAATGGTACCTTCACATACATGCAACTCACCCATGCCGTGGGCACTGATGCACCCCCATACCATCACTGATGCTGACTTTTGCACCTTTTGCTGATAACAATCTGGATGGTCATTTTCATCTTTGGCACAGAGAACTCGACGCCTGTTTTTTCCAAAAACTAGCTGAAATGTGGACTGATCTGACCACAGCACATGGTTCCACAGTCTTTCGGTCCATCTGGGATGAGCTCGGGCCCAGAGAACTCGCTGGCGTTTCTGCATAGAGTTGATGTATGGCTTCCTCCTTGCATAATACAGTTTCAAGTTGCATTTCTAGATGCAGCGATGGACTGTGTTGAGTGACAATGGTTTTCCGAAGTACTCCCCAGCCCAGGTGGCTATAATTGTCACAGTAGCATAACGGTTTCTTAGGCAGTGCCACCTGAGGGCTCGAAGATCATGTGCATTCAACAGTGGTTTCTGACTTTGCCCTTTACGCACTGAGATGTCTCTGAATTCGCTGAATCTTTTCACAGTATTTTGTACTGTAGATGTTGAAAGACCTAAATTCTCTGCAATCTTGCATTGAGAAATGTTCCTTTTGAACTGACTGACAATTCTCTCACAAATTTTGGCACAAAGGGATGAGCCACGACCCATCCTTGCTTGCAAAGACTGAGCCTTTGATGGACGCTACTTTTATACCCAGTCATGATACCTCACCTGCTACCAGTTAGCCTGCTTAATGTGGAGTCTTCCAAACTGGTGTTACTTGAATATTCTGTGCACTTTTCAATCTTATTTTAACTCTGTCCCAACTTTTGCTGAGTGTGTTGCAGCCATCGAATTCTAAATTTGTGTATGTTTACAAATACAATTAAGTTGGTCAGTAAAACTATTGAAAATCTTGTCTTTGTACTTTTGTCAGTTAACTAAAAGTTCACGTGAATTAACATACCACAGATTTTTGTTTTTATTGCATTTTGGAAAATATCCCAACTTTTCTGAAAATGGGGTTTGTACAAGTTCATCTACCTTATTCCGTATACTGCACACATTCAATTATAACTCCTTTAGTCCTGTATTCACCCTTTGTGATTTTTGTCTGCCTTTTCTGTTGCAACTGATCCTGTTGACTGCTATTTTGTCCTGTCGTCAGCCTCTCTTCAATACACATCGCCTCTGTTTGTAAACCAGCCACCTCACCTTCAGTACTATCATCTGCCTTTGCTATGATACTTGCATTGAAATATACGCAGCTCAGGATACTCAACCTTATGATTCTTAACTTTTCCTGAGGTCTTACCAACATCGGGAGGAGAAGATAGCAGCACGCTGTGTGCGCGCGGCTGTCCGGTGAAAATGATATTGTATCCATTAAATAGGGGCCGTGGACAATTCTGATTTGATGGAGACAGACGTGAAAGCACAGAGGAACATCTGGAGAAATTTCTGAAACGCCGGTTCGCTGACGCTGTTACTGGGCGATCGAGAATCTTCCGGAGGGAAGGCCCCAAAATCCCTGGCTTTGCCTGCTGCTGGCAACTGAGACAAAGTTGAATCGTTCGGATGGAGATGGTGCTCAGTGCTTGGTGTCGGAGGGCTCGTCGGAGACCGGAAGTTTTCGGACGACTCAGAGTCGGACTGTGGTTGGGCATGGTAGGGAGAGTTTTCTTCCCTCTCCTGTCTGCGTGGGATGTGGGACATTCAAGAGACTTTGAACTTTTTTACTGTGCCATGGCCTGTTCTTTATCAAGTTATGGTATTGTTGCACTGTTGTAACTATATGTTATAATTATGTGGTTTTGTTAGTTTTTCCAGTCTTGGTCTGTCCTGTGCTTTGTGATATCACACCGGAGGAATATTGTATCATTTCTTAATGCATGCATTACTAAATGACAATAAAAGAGGACTGCATATCCTCATAATCTAATCTGCCCCCATAACCTCTCCGTTAACTGTATTGGCACTCTGGTTCTCATCCCCCGCAACTCTAGTTTAAACCCCACCATGCAGCATTAACAAACCTTCCCGCTAGGATATTAGTCCCCCTCCAGTTCAAACCATCCCTTTTGTACAGGTCCCACCTTGCCTGGAAGAGAGCCCAATGACCAAAAGATTTATTCATTCCCTCCCTCTAACACCAACTCTTTAGCCTGGATTAAACTGTATAATCTTCCTAGTTTTGGCCTCACTAGCACATGGCACGGGTAGCAATCCTGAGATCACAACCCTGGTGGTCCTGCCCTTTAATTTAGCACCTAACTCTCTGAACTCCCTATGCAGACCCTCATCACTCATCCTACCCATGTCATTGGTACCTACATGGACCACGATTTCTGGCTGCTCACCCTCCCAGTTAAGAATGCTGTAGACTCGATCCAAAATATCCTAGATTCTGGCACCTGGGAGGCAACGCACAATCCGGGAATCTTGTTTTCACCCAGAGAACCTCCTGTTCCTTCCTTTAACTAACAAATCCTCTAACACCGCAGTGTGCCTCTTCTTTCCCCTTCCCTTCTGAGTTGCAGAGCCGGACTCAGTGCCAAAGACCTGACCACTGTGACTTTCCTCTGTTTGGTCAAACCCCCACCCCAGCAGTATCCAAAGTGATATACCTGTTGTCGAGGAGGATGGCCACTGGGGTACTATACTCTGACTCCTTAACCCTTTCCCCTTCCTGACTGTCACCCAGTTTCCTGTGTCTGGCTCCTTGGGTGTAACTACCTCTTTACAAGACCCCCTCAGCCTCCCAAATGATTCGGAGTTCATCCAGCTCCAGCTCCAACCCCTTAACGTGGATTGTCAGAAGCTGCAGCTGGATGTACTTCTCACAGTTGTAGTTGTCAGGGACACTGGACATCTCCCTACCTTCCCACATCCCGCAAGAGGAGCATTCAGCTACCCTGCTTGGCATCTCTACCGCCCTAACTGAGCAGATATAAAGAAGGGAAGGAAAAAAAAACTGAACCTTGAGCTTTTCTTTGCTTCCTCGGACTGAAGCCTCTCTTCGTGAAGCCTTGGGTAGCTAAAGCCTTAAGATCACCACTCTGACCGCCATTGTGCTTGCCCCTGCCTTCCTTTAATTTGCTCCCAAATGCCGAATGGGCACTGGTCAAAGCTCTTTTTCACTGTAGTGATCCGCTGCTGGCTTTTCTACTTGGGCTGTGGACTTCAGTGAAGTCCCCTCCTTCTGATATCTGGATTGGTCGCTGGTCAAAGCTCTTTTTCACTGTAGCAACCTGCTGCTGCCTTTTCTACTCAGGGAATGCGCTTGGTATGCAACGATTCTGTGTCGAATTTAATACATGTACTGACGAAGGGTCTCGGCCTGAAACGTCGACTGTACCTCTTCCTAGAGATGCTGCCTGGCCTGCTGCGTTCACCAGCAACTTTGATGTGTGTTGCTTGAATTTCCAGCATCTGCAGAATTCCTGTTGTTCATGTACTTACTTAACTTTCTGCAGTTTTGCAAGTAAGATCTCATTAGAAACTCTGAAGAAAGCTTCCATCTCAGGTGATTTTTTTTGAGAAGGTGTTTAACTCACTGCATAGCTTTGTATATTAGTATCGCGAGGACAGTAGAGTGAAAAGCTAACTCGTCTTCTGAGGCATCGTCCTCCGACTGGAGGAGCATCTGAAGAACACCGTACATGACAAGGTCAGTTTCCGACCTGAGCCATGTCGATTGCCAAGACCTGGAGTCGGGTCAGAATGTGGCACGTCGATCGTGACTTTGCGACACTCAAACAAATTTAACATAGCTGCAGCATGAGCTGACAGCAAAGCTGAAGCAGAATGAGAGCGGCTTGTGCTAAATGCGAAGTTGAGATGCAAACGGAGGAAGCACGTATAAACATGGAGAGAGTACATGAAGACGCTCCATTCAGTGCACTCAAGGAGGAGCTGAGGCTGCCTTCGCAGAAGTGAAGGTGTATGAAGCAGCAGCTGAGTAGACAGTGATAAATCTGCAACCTGAATCTGTCATGCCTTGCTGTCACGAACATGTCCAAATGCATTTTAGCTATTCAAAAGACAGTGCTCCAGTTCTTCAATGAGAAGCTGCTCACACAATGCAGTCAACATGCCTTTCACATGGTCCATGTACTGACAGTCAAGGTCTACAGCAGCAAAAATCTCAGTCATGAGTTGCAATCGATACTACCCCCATTTGCAGAGACATGGGCAGACTGAGCTTCCATCTGTCCCAGGGCACTCATTTGGCAAACCGGTCTCCACAAGGCCTGCGTTCAGGAGCCGCAGGTGCATTAGATTTGGCTTAGAGTGTGGCTTGTCGAGACCTAGTCACAGCAGTACTAAAACTGCTCAACAACCAGTCTGACAGTTATCTGTCCTGGAAGTCAGGTTTCAACAATGCTATGGAAGGACTAACCTTGTGAAAAGCTGGGCCTTCTACGTAAGTGGCTTGATGGAGAGTTGTTGCAACATGTAAGTTGGGTTAGGGCACGTCTCATCAATTTTTCATCTGTGTGGTTACAAATGCCGTGGAAGAGGCTGGACAAGTGCTATGGCTCTTCAGAGGCAGTTGAAGAATCTCTCTCCAGCAGACTCAATAGTTTTCCAGAGCTCTCCCACTAAGAACCATGGAAGTTACTGGTGCTTGCAGACCCGTTGTCGGAACTGTAAGCTGCAAAAACTGAGAGTTACCTACTAGGACTAAGTTGGATATCACAAGAGGAATAAATCCTCTAGAGAAGAAACTACCAAACAATATCCAAGAACAGCGGATAACCAGAGATTTCAAGTGTACGATGAATGAGCATGCCCTCTATCCAACATTTTTGTTCTTTATGGAATTCCTCTACCGCCATGCAAAAATGTGAATTGACCCTGGTTTTATACTGTCAGCTTTCAGCAACACCTCATTCAAAGAGAGGTCTTTAGCAAAAGAAAACTGAATCCCTTGTCACGGTCTACAAGACCGAGATAGAAAATTTCCATTGTGAACTCCAATAGACAAAGCCCTGTGCATAAAAGAAACTTCACCGCTTAAGGAAATGCGGAGGATTCAGAGAACAGCACACCAAGCAAAGGATAGTAAAGCGATTATGCACTGCACTGAGTGCAGCAGTAGCCAGCACACATCAGCACTTCATTCAGGGGCTGCACCTGAGGCTATTTCTGGTTCCAGCACACCACAGCAAAGCACGGTGGACAGCTAGCTGAGCATCCATCAGATGCAGCTACTTTCTCATGCACAGAGGCTATTCATGCTCTAACATGTGTCTAGTCAGCATCTACCCAAAGGGACATCCTTAGTGAGCAATAAAGGCACATGTGATATTGGGTGATCAGGACACTGGGCATTGACAAAGTCATCATTCACTGATGCATTCAGTATTCAAGGTTCAGTTTCCCAATACACACTGAAGATGTGTTCTGGAAAGTTGCTGGAAGAAGAGCCTGTGGATTTGTCATGGAGTCAATAGGAAGGGAGGTCTGGTTACCCTTGCAAACTGTCAAAGAATGTCACCATATTCCCAACAGGGATGAAATCCCAACTCCTGAACCTGCACCCTGTCATTTTCATCTTGAGGCTATAGCCAACAAGTTTACCCCACTAGACTCTTCTGAGATTCTCCTGTTGCATGGCAGAGACCCCATCTGTGCGCATAGGTATGTGAATAGCACAATGGTTGACACAATGTACCTTATGCCCAATGGCTGGACCTGGGTTGGGTCACAGTGGGTGAAGACTGCCTTGATGGTGCTCATTGGCCCACTATCAGCATGTTTAAGACCAATGTCCTGGAGAACAGGCCCACATCTTTTCAGACCTTGTGAGAGTGGAAACTGTAAGCAAACCAATCATCCTGACATACTTGCCTTGGCTCAGCCAGATTTGGGCAAGTTGGCCTTCTGTCACTCGGAAGATTATAAGCTGGCACCTTCCATCGAAGATGAGGTCTTCCTTCAAATCATGAACAAAGAGCTTGTCTAAGGTGAGGCAAACAGTTGTGTAGCTCCCCTTCCTTTTTGCTCTCCACAACAACTACCAAACAAAGGAGAGCAGGCCCCTAGTCAACTCGCGTCTCTCAGTCAGACATTGAGAAAGAAACTGAAATGAAATATCACACGCAGAGTTCATGGTCATAGAGAAGTACAACACAGAAACAAGACATTCAGACAATCTAGTCCATGCCAAGGCCATTTAACCTGCCCACTCCTATTGAGCTGCATCAGAACCATAACCCTTCATATCCCTACTATTCATGTACCTATCCAAACTTCTCTTAAATGTTGAAATCGAGCCCACATGGATCACTTGTGCTAGCGGCTCATTCCACACTCTCACAACCCTCTGAGAAGAAGTTTCCCCTCGTGTTCCCTTTAAACTTCTCACCTTTCACCCTTAACCCATGAACTCTGGTTGTAGTCTCACCTAACCTCAGTGGAAATGGCCTGCTTGCATTTACTCTATCTATACCCTTCATAATTTTGTATACCTCTATCAAATCTCCTCTCAAACTTCTACATTCTGAAGAATGCTGTCCTAACCTATTCAACCTTTTCTTATAACTCAGGTCCTCAAGATTCAGAAACATCCTTGTAAATTTTCTCTGTACTCTTTCAACCTTGTTTACATGTTTTCTGTAGATCGGTGACCAAAGCTGCACAATGTTGAGTCCAAATTAGGCCTTATACAACTTCAACATAACATCCGATCTCCTGTACTCAATATGTTGACTTATGAAGGCCAATGTGCCAAAAACTTTCTCTATGACCCTATCTACCTGTGACACCACTTTCAATGAATTATGAACCTGTATTCCCAGATCCCTTTGTATTACCACACTCTTCAGTGGCCTACCTTTTATTGTGTGAGATCTACCCTGTGTTGGACCTTCGAAAGGGCAAAACCTTGCACTTGCCTGCATTAAATTTCTACCATTTTTTAGCCCATTTTTCCAGCTGATGCAGATCTCCCTGTGAGCAACGATAGCCTTCCTAATTGTCCATCACACCCCTCCCCCCCATACTTGGTGTCATCCGCAAATTTTCTGATCCAGTAAACCACATTATCATCCAGATACTTGATGTAGGTGACAAACAACAAAGGACCCAGCACCGATCCCTGCGGCACACCATTTGTCACAGGCCTCCAGTCAGAGAGGCAACTTTCTAGGGCCACTCTCTGGCTTTTCCCAGAGAGCCACTGTCCAATCCAGTTCACTACCTCATCTTGATGCTAAGCGACTCAACCTTCTTGACTAGCCTCCCATGCGGGACCTTGTCAAATGCCTTACGAAAGTCCATGCAGACAACATCCACTGCCTTGCCTTCATCCACTTTCCAGGTAACTTCCTCAAAAAAAGATTGGTTAGATGTGACTTACCATGCACAAAGCCTTGCTGACTATCCTCAATTAGCCCATGTCTATCCTAATACTTACATATCCTGTCCCTTAGAATACCTTCCAATAACTTTCCTACAGCTGATGTCAGACTCACCAGCCTATAATTTCCTGGTTTCTGTTTAGAGCCTTTTTTAAACAGCAGGGCAACATTGGCTGTCCTCCAATCCTTTAGTACCTGCTCTGTCACTAACGATGTTTTAGGTATCTCTGCTAGGGCACCGGCAGTTTCTGTACTTGCCTTCCATAGGGTTTGAGGAACAGCTTGTCAGACCCTGGGGATTTATCCATCCTGATTTGCCTGAGGGTAGCAAACATTTCCTTCTCTATAACCTGTACAGGGTTCATGAAGTTGATGCCGCTTTGCCTTACTTCTGTTGCCTCTACATCTGTACTTATTCAGGAGACAGATGTAAAGAATGCAGTTTGAGGAAATTACCAGTAGGCTAGATAAGGGAGATGCAGTGGATGTTGTATATTTAGATTTTCAGAAGGCCTTTGACAAGGTGCTACACATGAGGCTACTTAACAAGATAAGAGCCCATGAAATTACTGGAAAGTTACATACATGGATAGGGCGTTGGGTGATTGGCAGGAAACAGAGTGGGAATAAAGGGATCCTATTCTGGTTGGCTGCCGGTTACAAGTGGTGTCCCACAGGGGTCTGTGTTGGGGCCGCTTCTTTTTACGTCGTACATCAACGATTTGGATTATGGAATAGATAGCATTGTGGCTCAGTTTGCTGATGATACGAAGTTATGTGGAGGGTCTGGTAGTGCTGAGGAAACAGAGAGTCTGCAGAGAGATTTGAATAGATTGGAAGAATGGGCAGAGAAGTGGCAAATGAAATACAATGTTGGAAAGTGTATGGTTATGCACTCTGGCAGAAGAAATAAACGGGCAGACTATTATTTAAATGGGGAGAGGATTCAAAGTTCTGAGATGCAGTGGGACTTGGGAGTCCTCGTACAGGATACCCTGAAGGTTAACCTCCAGGTTGAGTCAGTAGTGAAGAAGGCGAATGCAATGTTGGCATTCATTTCTAGAGGAATAGAGTATAGGAGCAGGGATGTGATGTTGAGGCTCTATAAGGCGCTGGTGAGACCTCACTTGGGGTACTGTGGGCAGTTTTGGTCTCCTTATTTGAGAAAGGATGTGCTGACGTTGGAGAGGGTACAGAGAAGATTCACTAGAATGATTCCAGGAAGAGAGGGTTAACATATGAGTAACGTTTGTCCGCTCTTGGACTGTATTCCTTGGAGTTTAGAAGAATGAGGGGGGACCTCATAGAAACATTTCGAATGTTGAAAGGCATGGACAGAGTGGATGTGGCAAGGTTGTTTCCCATGATGGGGGAGTCCAGTATGAGAGGGCATGACTTAAGGATTGAAGGGCAGCCATTCAGAACAGAGATGCGAAGAAATTCTTTTTAGCCAGAGGGTGGTGAATCTATGGAATTTGTTGCCGTGGGTGACAGTGGAGGCCAAGTCATTGGGTGTATTTAAGGCCGAGGTTGATAGGTATCTAAGTAGCCAGGGCATCAAAGGTTATGGTGAGAAGGCGGTGGAGTGGGACTAACTGGGAGAATGGATCAGCTCATGATAAAATGGCAGAGCAGACTCGATGGGCCAAATGGCCAACTTCTGCTCCTTTGTCTTATGGTCTTAAGGTCTCCCCCATCTGTTCTGGCTCCACACATGGATTACTATTCTGGTCTTTCAGAGGCCCAATTTTGTCCCTTGGAATCGTTTTGCTCTTAACATATCCTGTAGAATCCTTTATGATTCTCCTTTACCTTGTCTGCTAGAGCAACTTCATGCCTTCTTTTAGCCTTCCTGATTTCTTTTGTAAGTGTTATCTTGCATTTCTTGTACTCCAAAAGCACCTCATTTGTTCCAACTTGCCTTTACCTGCTATGCACCTCTTTTTTTCTCTTAACCCAGGCCTCAAAAATTTCTTGAAAACCAAGGCTCCCTACACTATTTATCTTTACCTTTTATTCTGATAGGCACATACAAGCTTCGTACTCTCAATTTTGTGTTTGAAGGCCTCCCACTTTCCAAGTACACCTTTGCCTGTCCCAACCGACACTTGTCAGATCATTTCTGATACTATCAAAACTGGCCTTTCTCCAAGTTAGAGTCTCAACCTGTGGACCAGATCTCTTTTTGCATATTTACTTTGAAACTAATGGCATTGTAGTCAATGGATGTAACTGTTGCCCTACAAAAACCTATGTCATCTGCCCTGTCTCATTCCCTAATAAAGAATCCAGTATCACAAGTTCTTGTTGGGACCTCTACATACTGATGAAGGAAATTTTCCTGAAAACAGTCTTGCTGCAAAATCTTCAACTATTTAACCATTCTCACTTTGAAAATATCGGCCTTGTTGATGTTCTGTGGATAACCTCTTCAGGAGCAATCATGCTCCTCCACTGGATCCTAACAAAGAAAACTGATATTTGTCCAACCTCTGTGTTTACCATCTGCCAAAAGCTAAACAAATATGAATTGTCTTTGATTCAAGTACACAGTTCAAAGGTGTTTCACTGAACAATGGGCTCTTGCAGGGTCCAGACCTCAGTAACAATCTGCTCAGGGTCCTCAGCTTCCTAGTGAGAGAGAATCATTGAGACCACTTCAGAATCTTGTGGCTTCTTGACCACCAACTGGACAATGAGATTCTGGAGTACTGTATGAGAGTTCATGTATTTGGTAACTTCCCTTTAGTAACTGTGGAAATCTATGGCCTTAAGAGGACAGCTGGTGAGGGAGTGAAGGAATTCGGTACTGAAGCATTGAGGTTACTCAGAGAGGCATTTCTATGTTGATGATGGTCTTAAATCATTCTGTAGTGCAGAAGAAGCAGTCAATGTATTGAAAGCAACGCAAGACATGTTGGCACAGTTTAATCTCAGACTGCATAAGTTCATATCCAACAGTGCTGAGGTCATGCAATCTTTTCCATCTGAAGATCTTATTTTGGCTTCTGCCTCGTTCCTGTCTAGCCCTGATGAAGGTTCTTGGCCCAAAATGTCAACCGTTTATTACTGTCCTTAGAAGCTGCTCAACTTGCTGAGTTCCTCTAGCATTTTGTGGGTGTTGGACAGATACATTGATCAGAAATATCTGGGGTATATAGAGGCAAATGCAACTAACTTAGACAGGCATTTTGATTGTATGGATCAGTTAGCCCAAGGGCCTTTTTGCATTCTGTGTACTGTATGACTCTTGGAGCAATTGTCTCCCAAGTACTTTAGCTGCAAAATCATGAGAATTGTCATTTAAAATTCATAAACACTGTTCCTTTTGTGGCTGACAAAATAACATTTTTTTTCAAAATCGTACTACCTATTCAGAATGACTGGTGACAGTTTAATTATGTGTAATGTTCTAGTTTATAGAAAGTCTATGTGTAGCACTACAGTATGGGTATCGAAAAGAAATGGCCTGGTCTGACTTACAGCAAAATTGATTTATGGAAATCCTTGGAATGGGGCTGTCTGTCCCACTTGTGAATCCAGTTGTCATGCTTGGCGTGAAAAGGAAATATCAGGGTTTTTGTACCAGCTTAGATCAAGAGAATTAAAGGGTACTGTATCTTAAAATAAAGAAGAACTTTCTAACTTTCTAAGAGGAGCGTCCCGCTCCCTCCGGATGAACCGGACCTGGTGGCATCGAGATTCGTCGTCACCGAGGAGGACGTTAGAAGGGCCTTCCTGAAGATAAATCCAAGGAAGGCGATGGGCCCAGATGGTGTCCCGGGACGGGTTCTCCGGGCCTGTGCAAGCGAGTTAGCTGGAGTGTTTGCTGACATCTTCAACTGCTCCTTGCTTCAGTCTAAGGTCCCTTCGTATTTTAAGAAGGCAACAATAATCCCAGTGCCGAAGAAGAGCAAGGTGGCATGCCTGAATGACTATCGACCTGTGGCTCTGACATCAATTGCTATGAAGTGCTTCGAGCAATTGGTTATGGCACACATCAACCACAGCCTACCGGTCAACCTCGATGCTTTGCAAGTCGCCTACCAGAGCAACAGGTCAACGGCAGATGCCATCTCTCTGGCCCTACATTCCTCCTTAGAACACCTGGAGAATAAAGACGCATACGTAAAGCTCCTTTTCATTGACTACAGCTCTACCTTTAATACCATCATTCCAAATAAACTGATTCCTAAGCTCCAGAACCTGGGCCTTAGCACTCAGATCTGCAGCTGGAACTTCAACTTCCTCACAGACAGGACTCAGTATGTAAAAATAGGGGACAAGTTCTCCTCTACAATCACTCTGAGCACCGGTGCCCCACAAGGCTGTGTACTCAGCCCCCTGCTGTACTCAACATTACACCCATGATTGTGTAGCCGCAAAGTCCGCATGTAACTCCAGGTCAGGGTCTTCAAAAGAACCTTGAAGGGGGGAAAAAAAGAGATATCAAAGGTAGAAATAGGGCTGTTTCCGAAGATGCAAACAAAGGAGTTGCTGTTAGAGCTCCTAAGCTCCACCCCCTCATCACCTCAAATAGAATTAGAGTGGTAAACTTTATTTCTTATTTGTTAAAATCAAGATCATTAAATGCACATTTTGATAATGATTATCCAGTATTCTCATAAGAATGCCAAGCAGTCCACTTCTATATCATTATCAAATCACAGCAAATGGGCTTAAGTTGACACTGGATGCAATACATATATAAATGAGCCCTGAGCTAGACATTGCCAGACCAGAAAGGTATTTAAAAAATATATCTATATTAAATCCTATAGTTAAATCTTATGTCCGTTTTGATTTTTTTTGGGGGTGGTTGTCAATTGGGTGAGAGGCTTTGATTTCCGATTTGTCCCATTAATGAACCCTGCAGGGATGCTGATACTCTGCCATGCCTCTAGCATCCTTGATTTGTGACCTTCAATTGAAATAGTTTCTTCTCAGAACCAGTTTACCTATCTATGCATTATTTTAATTATGTTTAACAAGTAAAGCATGTCTTTCTGACCCGGAGAAAAATTGTGTCACAGATGGATTCTGGATGAGTATAACATGTTGTAGCTGAACTTCAAAGACCATTTGGCAAGGTTCCATTCAGTGTTTCTAGCTTAGGTCAAACTTTGGGAATTCTTAATCAGTCTTTGGTATAGATGCCAGCAGTGGTCTTGGATAGTGGACCAGCATTTTCACTCGTGTCTCTCTGTCTTGGTATCATTCAAGTGATATGGCTTCAGATAATAGGGGGTTTAAAACCTGGTTTGAAAGGAATACATGTAGCTAGAAGCATTTTCTAAGCACAATCTAAAAGTTACATTGAATATTTTTATCTTTGTCAGTGTGCATGTGGCCTAGATAATAATGTGACAATAGTGACTTGGATGTTTTAGATCTTTAGCTGTTTATGACAGCTCAGCAAAATGTTAATTCTAGTTCTCTATTATGTATTGTTCTAATGTGGACGCTACAGTAAAACCCTCTTCATGTCCAAGTTTGTTTTTCTTTGCACTAAGGAGACTATCTGAATTGTGGCACCAGACATGTAATACCACCTTTTGGACCAGCTATGGAGAACTTGTATCTCCCATTACAACACTGCTGTTAAATCCCTCCATGCCTTTTGCTCACTTTACTGAATAACCACCTGTATCATGTACCTAAAATCCCATTTCTGTGGCATTAATCTTTAGTTGCTCAGTTTCTCACCTGTCCGTCATCTCCCTCTTTTCCCATCCTTCCCTTTTCCCATGGTCCACTCTCCTGTCCTATCAGATTCCTTGTTCAGCCCTTTACCTTTTCCACCTATCACTTCAACACCCCTCCCCCTCACCTTGTTTGCTGCTCCCCTCCCCCCCTTATTCTTGCTTCTTCCCCCTTCCTTTCTAGTCCTGATGAAGGGTCTCAACTGAAAATGTTAACTGTTTATTCACCTCCGTGGATGCTGTCTTCCCTGCTGTGTTCACCCAGCATTTTGTGTGTGTTGTTCTTCAATTGCTTTTTGCTTCTGCTCCATTTAACCAACCTCTCATTCTCCAAATCCTGCCTTTGTTGGATCCCTGGGCCTTGGGAAAAGATCCATTTTATGGATTTCAGGTCCTTCTCTTGCAAAACCTGTGCTTTTGCTTATTAAACATTTGCTGAGGCAATATAAACCTGTGGACAGAGTCGCTCTTTTTAATGTTTAGTACTGTTTGAGCTTTGCAGATTATAATTTTGTTGTTTACTTTCGCAAGGGTAGAGTATGGTGATAATTTTACATTCCTTGCATATACAGCAACCATTCTGCAATTGAAGCCAAAGTTTATAGGAGTCTTATGAAAATTGGCAGCTGCAAAATATTGGGTGGGTGGAGGTGGGGGGGGGGGTAGACTTCAATTTATTGCAGGAATCTAGTGAGGCATTAATCACTGATGTTAGGAATAGCCTGCGCCTTCTCTTGATCCGTAGTCAACTTAGAAATGTTAACCTCATTGTTTGGTTTGGCGCAACTTTGTGGGCTGAAGGGCCTGTTCTTGTGCTCTGCTGTTCTGAGTTCTGATACTGATAATAACAGTCAACTCTCAATGCTTGTCAGAGGACTCTTGTTGTTTTACTGTTCTAAGGGAACTGTTTGTAAGTTTTTAAGGGAGCTGTTTGTAAGTTTAACTTTCTTGGCCATCGTGCGCATAATTAAGGTGAATTGCAACTGTTATTCCCAAGTTACCATCTCAAAACTTAAATATCAAATTTGTAGTATAATTGTTCAGGTTCGATATAAAATAGCACCTTTTTATAATTGCTAATCTCTACTCATTTCACTATTAGAATGTTTCTGTTCCTCTATAAGACTTATCCCTTCTAAGTTCGGAAATCCATTCTTGTTCCTCTCTGGTTGTTCACTGGCTCGGGTTTTACATACAGCGTAACTGTTAATTCAAAAATGGAAAATGACAAACAATGGGAAAATCGGGTAACTTGAGCAGGGAGGGAAATGGTGAGGATGATTCATGTTGGTGATGATCCCAAAATGGGAAGGTAAGCGGTGAGAAGGCAGACTGCTGGAGAAACTAAAGCGAGGAAGTGATGGGGTGCTGGTGTTGATGCTTGGTTGAACCAGATGAGGTGATGAGTGAGAGAGAGAAAAAAAAAAGAAAGAAAAGAAGCCTAGGTGGATATGTCATAGAATCATAGAGCACTACAGCACTGAAACAGCCCTTTGGCCCATCTAGTACATGCTGAACAGTTTTTCTGGCTAATTCCGTCAATCTACACCTGGACAATAGTTCTCTATACTCCTTCTCCTCCTGTGTGTATGTGAAAGGCGGGTAGGCCCATGTAGAGGAGGCTTTACCCTTCCTATTCCCTCAACTACCTCACTCCATTTCTCCTTCATCCCTTGTATCATAGTTCCACCAATTACCTCCAGCCCAGTCTCATCCCTCCCTCATGTCTTTATGTTGGTGATCTTCCATCAGCATACTCAATCCTGATGCAAGGTCTCGACCTGAAACGTAGAATGCCACTTTGCCTCCACAGACCCTTCCTGATCTACGAAGTTCGTTGAGCAAGTTTGGTTTTTTTTTGCTCCAGATTTCAACATCTGCAGTCTCTTGCGACTCCAGAATGCACATGGACTTTAAATGGCGAAGAGGGGGACAAATGAAGAGCTCTGTGGGAATGTCTGTGATAGGCTACAGCCAAAGTTGTCCAAATAACAGCTATTTTAAAAACCTCAGTGGAGGCAGGAAAAAATAATAAAACAAATTGAAACTGGAATCTACCAGCACAGCTTGGGGAAGGGAAACAATTTTTATTAAAAACTTAATTTTAATTTTTAAAAAATGTTCGTTCAATAATATGTCCTGATGGTAGTAAGGTACACAAGAAAATGTGCAGGAATGGGCAATCTGTTCCCTGAATTGGCCATGCCTTTCATGTTCTGGTGGCAAATACTGCTTGAGTCCTGATTCCTCTTTTGTGCCTGTTTCACCCAGGACTTTCAAATTGATCTACTTCCTCCATGGGCATCTCAAAATGGAAAAAGCTGCCAGAGGAAGTGGTGAGGCTTGTACAGTAGCAATGCTTAAAGGACAGTTGGACAGGCACATAAACACAAGAGTTTCTGCAGGTGCTAGAAATCTTGAGCAACACACACAAAATGTTGTTAAGGGAAGGGTCTAGGGCAAGAGTTCCCAAACTTGGGTCCACAAACCCCTTGCTTAGTGATACTGGTTCATGGCATAATAAAGGTTGGGAACACCTGGTCTAGAGCTGTATGCAGACAAATGGACAAGCTAAGATGGGCATCTTGGTCAGTGTGGATCTATTAACGCAAGTGCCTGCTTTCTGTACTGTGGTACTGAATGACCTTCTTAAAAAAAATGTTCTCCTCAATACTTAAGCTGCAACATCATGAGAATTGTCCTTTTAAATTCAGAATCTGTGGTACTTTTGTAGTTGGCAAAATAATATTTCTCAAAATCATACTACCTCTTCAGAATGACTGGAGGGAGTTTAATAATGTGTAGTGTTTGGGTGATTATTCATTGGCATTAAAGTAGTTCATAGAAAGTGTCGATATCGCACTGCAATGTGGGTAGCTATAGGAAACGACCTGCTGTGATTTGTAGCAAAATTGACTTGTATATAGTTCTTGGAAATAGAAGCCTTATGTAACCTGGTGCTGTGTGTAATGTTTGTGTAACTTGTCATGCTTGCTGTCAAAAGGCAATATTGAGGTTATTGACTAGCTTGGATCAAGAGATAGAATTAAAGGATATCTTAAAAGAAAGAATTGTTTTTCTTAAGTTAATTATTTTAAATTCAAAATCTTTTCATGTCTAAAAAGTTGTACATCACATATTCACTATATTTTGTGCTGTAAAAAATGATTTCCCTGCCAAACTTGACTGTTTTGTGCCACTCTAAACATTTGACTTGACAATATCTGATACTGATGAACATCTAACACGCTGAATGGCTGCATCAGTACAAATGTGCAATGAATATGTGGAAAACACAGACAGCTTACCAGTAGCACATAAATTCAGTCAGAAATTATGGTGATCTCTATCTATCTCATTACATATTCCAACATCCAAAATAACCAAAAACCAAAACACTTACAGCCCCGAGCATTTCAAATTCAGATCAATTTCAAGTTTAATTATCGTTCAACCATATATAAATACAGCCAAACTAAACAGTGTTCCTCTGGGGCGGATGAGGAGTACTCAACCAGTATTCTTACAAAAATTCTAAGCAGTCCAATGTTCTATATCAAGTTATCAAGTCGCAGCAGATGGGCTTAAGGTTGACACTGAGTGCGATGCACATATAAATGAGCCTTGTGCGAGACATTGCCAGACCAGAAAGGACTTTTCTTAAAATAAATAGTAAAGCCCTATGTCAGTTTTTTTTTTTGGTTAGGGTGCCCCTTGGGGATGAGGCTTTAGTTCCTGATTTGTCCAATTAATGAACGCTGCAGGATTGCTGACACCCAGCCATGCCTTCAGCATCCTTGATTTGTGACCTTCAGTTGAAATAGTTTCTTCTCATAACCAATGTATCTGTCTATGCATTATTTTAATTGTGTTTAAAAAGTAAAACAGTACTTAAAGGGGGGAAAATCTATCTCTTTCTGACCCAGAGCCAAAGACTTCAAAACATTTCTTTAGATCCTTTTGATCCTTTAGATCCCTAGTATTTGGGGGAGGAGGAGCAGGTGTGGGGAGAGTGTTTTTCTTTCTTCAACTACTAGACATATCAGATTTAGATTGACAGCCTTAAAATTCAAGTCAGTGTTGTTTCTTGGAATAAAATCTTTGTACTTTGCATGCTACACTGCTAATGTCTTTGTTTTTTAAAATAAAAAGTCTGTGGACACAGTTATTTGTTGTCCGGCTTTGCCATGTGTTAAAACAGCAGAAAAGAGGTTGTTTTTATAGATAATATCTGAACGTCGTGCTTGTACCACTTAGGTTACAACCCTTATTTGCTAGTGGGGCTTACGGTTGGAATTTCACTTGGCTTCTGCAGATTTCTGGAGTGATGAGCACTGTTGCTCCTCCAATGTAAGTCATTTAAGGTTGCTACAAATTTAAGTAATTATAAATGAATGAAAGTGCTTGTCCTCAGTACTAACCTCTGGATTTTTATTACCTTATCATTTCCTGTCAGAGTCACCTTTTGTACTGACATAGGAACAGAATTTAGGTCATTTAACCCATCAAGTCTTCTCTGACATTCCACTGTGGCTAATTTATTATCCCTGCCAACTCCATTCTCCTGCCTTCTCCCCATAACCTTGATGCCCTGACTAATCAGGAACCTACCAAACTCTGCTTTAAATATACCCAGTGACTTGGCCTCAACAGCTGTCTGGCAATGAATTCCACAGATTCACTACCCTCTCACTAAAGAAATTCCTCCTCATCTCTGTTCTAAATGGACGTCCTTCTATTCTGAGGTTGTGCCCTGAGGTCCTAGACTCCCCTACTATAGGACACATCCTCTCCACATCCACTCTATCAAGGTCTTTAACATTCAGTAGGTTTCAATGAGGTCACCTCACATTCTTCTAAACTCCAGTGAATACAGGCCCTGAGCCATCAAACTCTCTTCATACGTTAACTCTTTCATTTCTGTAATCATTGCTATGAACCTCTGAACCCTCCCCAATGTCAGCACATCCTTTCTTAGATGAAGGGCCCAAGAATGCTCCAATACTCCATTGAGTCTGGCCAATGCCTTATAAAAGCCTTAACATTACATCCTTAACATTACATCCTTGCTCTTATATTCTAGTTCACTAGAAATGAATGCTAACATTGCATTTGCCTTCCTTAATACTGACTCAACCTGTAAGTTAACCTTCAGGGAATCCTGTATGAAGACTCCCAAATTCCTTTGCACCACTGATTTCTGAATATTTTCCCTGTTCAGAAAATAGTCTATCCCTTTATCCTTCTGTCAAAGTGCATGGCCATATACTTCCTTCTACTCTATTTCATCTGCCATTTTGTCCATTCTCCCAATCTGTCTTAAGTCCTTCTGCAGACCTCATTTTTCCTCAGCACTATCTACCCTCCACCAATCTTTGTATTGTCTACAAACTTGGCCACAAAGCCATCAATTTCATCATCTAACTCATTGACCTATATCATCAAGATAAGCAGTCCCAACACCGACTTTTGCAGAATACTATTAGTCACCCAGAAAAGCGAACCAGAAAATTCCCTGTTTATTCCACTCTCTGCCTCCTGCCAATCAGCCAATCTATCCATGTTAGTATCTTTCTTGTAATACCACGAGTTCTTATTAGCTTCATGTGTCAAAGGCCTTCTTAGAATTCAGGTTAAAAAAAACATCCATTGACTCTCCTTTGTCAATCCTGCTTATTATTTCTTCAGAGATTTCCAACAGATTTGTCAGGCAAGATATCCCCTTAAAGAAACCATGCTTACTGTGGCCGATTTTAATCAAGTGTCTTCAAGTACTCCAAAACCTCATACTTAGTAATAGACTCCAACATCTTCCCAACCACTGAGGTCAGGCTAACTGGTCTATAATTTCCTTCATACTGCCTCCTTCCCTTCTTGAAGAATGGAATGGCATTTGCAATTTTCCAGTCTTCCAGAACCATTCCAGTATCGAGTGATTCATGGAAGATCATTTCTAATGCCTCCACAATTACTTCATTTGCCTCTTTCAGAACTTTGGGGTGTAGTCCTTCTGACTTATCTCCCTTCAGTCCTTTTAGCTTCCCAAGCACCTTTTCCTTAGTAACAGCAACTACACTCACTTTTGCTCCCTGACACTCTCGAATTTCTGACATACTGCTGCTGTCTTCCACAGTGAAGCAAAGGACTTGTTAAGTCCTGCGAAAGGGTCTCAGCCTGAAATGTCGACTGTTCTCTTTTTCCATAGATGCTGCTGGGCCTTCTGAGTTCCTCCAGTGTTTTGCGTGTGTTGCTTGGATTTCCAGCATCTGCAGATTTTCGCTCGTTTGTACTTGTTAAGTTCATCCGCCATTTCCTTGTTCCACATTACTACCTCTCTGGAGTCATGTTCCAGTCCAATATCCACTCTCATTTCTCTTCTACTCTTTATATATCTGAAAAAACTTTTGGTATTCACTTACATTTGTTATCTAGCTTACCTTCATATTTCATTTTTCTCTCCTTATGGCCTTTTTAGTTACCTTCTGTTGGCTTTTAAAAGCTTCCCAATCCTCTAACTTCCTAATAATTTTAGCAGTATTATATGCCCTTGGTTTTTCTTTTTTACTACCTTTGATTTCCTCATCAGCCACTTTTGCAACATCCTCCCTTTGGAATACGTCTTCATCTTTGGAATGTATCTATCCTGCGCCTTTCAGATTACCCCCAGGGAACTCCAGCCATTGTTGTTCTGTCTTCATTCTTGTATCAACTTTGGAAATTTCCTTTCTCAACCTTGGTGCTTCCCTTTTCTGCACTGGAAAACTGATACATCTGACTTTATCTTCTTGTTCTCAAACTGCAGGGTGAATTGTATCATATTATGATCACAGCTTCCTATGGGTTCCTTTACCTAAAGTTCCCTAATCAAATTTGGTTCATAACACATCACCTAATCCAGAAGGCTGCTCTAAAAAGCCATCTTGTAGGCATTCCACATATTCTCTCTTGGGATTCAGTGACAGCTTGATTTTCCCAATCTCCCTCTATTTTGAAATCCCCATATGACTTATTTTAACATTGTTCTTTTTACATGCCTTTTCTACCCCCCATTGTAATTTGTATCCCACAATCTGGCTGCTTTTCAGAGGTCTGCATATAATTCCCATCAGGGTTTTTTTAACCCTTGCAGTTTTTTTAGCTCTACCAACAGGATTCTACGTCTTCTAATCCTATGTTAACTCTTTCTAGGAATATGATTGCATTTTATTTTACCAACAGAGCCACCCCACTCCCTCTGCCAACTGTCTGTCCTTTTGATAGAATGTGTATCATAAGACCATAAGATGTAGGAGCAGAATTAGGCCATTTGGCCCATTGATTCTAGTCCACCATTTCATCATGGCTGATCCGTTTCCCCGTCAGACCCAATCTCCTGTATCCCTGTATGTTAAGCTCCCAGCCACCCCTGTACCTAGTGTTACTTGTTGTACATATAATCAATGTTTATAAGCTATCTTATGTATTTATATTTATTATGTTTTTATTATTGTGTTTTTCATCTTGGTGTGTTTTTTATATGATGCATTGGAAATGGAGTAACAATTATTTTGTTCTCCTTTACACTTGCGTACTGAAAATGACATTAAACAATCTTAAGTGAAATCTAACCATACAACTACTTAATGGAATAAATGCTAATTTTGTGGAACTGTATAAAAGGAGCAGACATATTGATCAATCAGTCCAGAGCAGTGGACAGGAAGCTGAGTGCCATGGTGGTGTAGTGGTTGGTGTGACACTACTGCATCTTGGGGTGTTGTAGTTTGAAGTTCAATTCCAGCATCCTCTTTAAGGCGTTTGTACACCCTCCCTGTGGAATGGTGGATTTTCTCCGGGTGCTCCGGTTTCTTCTCACAGTCCAAAGACTACTGGTTGGAGGGTTAATTGATCATTGTAAAATTCTCCTGTGATTAGGTAGTTTTAAATTAGGGTTTGCTGGGTGACATGGCTTGAAGGACTGGAAGGGCCTACTCTGAACTCTACCTCTAAATAAATAAAATATAAAATGCAGTAACACTTCCATAAACTGGCATATTTTGAGACTTTTATTCAGGATTTGCAGATTTTCCACACGATTGGTTATCATTTCTATCAATACACCAAAGCACTTCAAAATCTTTTTAAAAAAATGTTAGGCAATGCTTTAAAATATTTTGCACGTAACTACATAAGCTTAAATGGAGCCCAAGAACTAAGGCTCCAGAAAGTGGAGGCTGTGCATGGCAATCGCCACCTAGTGAACCGGATGCTGAAATATCGGGATTTCTGAATATTCCGGAAAAGGATTATAGAAACTGTCCCATGATGTGGTTGAAACCATCCTTTCTTTAAATATTACCTTAAACCAAAGGAAGAGTGTAATTGTTTTCAAATATGACCTGTGAATGAAGGAAGGCAAGACTTTATATTTAGTTGGAGAAGGTATCTTCAAATGTTTTGTCTAAAGATAATTTAGCTCTAAGGTCTATTAAAAGTCAATCATTTCTTAATTAGGAATAGATCCTAGCCTATAAGTATTAAAGGCATAGAAGTGATTTGATTGGAAAGAGATGTCTGGAAAAGAAGGAACTGGGCAGAATCTGGTAGGGTGAAAAACAATAATGAGTATTAATTAAGCCACTTTATTTTAAAGCTTTGATTTTCATCAAATTTGCCACTGTAACCTGGCCTACTTAAACCTGTAGTGTCAGAAGAAAAAATCTGGGAAAATATGAATTTTTAAATTTCTACTGAGTTACTTGGTTTACCTTGATTATCTTTTGTTAATCCAGTGGTTATGCAGATCATCTGTTGAGATCAAATCTTCATCTAATAGAAAAGACCCTTTGCTGTTTTATTCTTTAAAAGCCAGTTTTAAAAGTTGGAAAGCTTTATGAACACCAAGCTAAGTTCTTGAAATATATTTTCAACATTGCTCACTACTGAACTCGAACTTGGGAAAAAAATCTTTTTATGTTCCTTTCATAGTGAACGTTCTCTGCATTGTACAGAGGAGTTCTCACAAGTATTGCCTAATTTTAAAATCAAAAGGAGATTTAAGTATTATGAGACCATAAGATATAGAAGCAGAATGAGGCCATTTGGCCCATCAAGTGTGCTCTACCGTTTCATCATAGCTGATCCACTTTCCTTCTCTGCCCTAATCTTCTTCCCCCGTTTCCCTTTATGCCATGACTAATCAAGAACCTATCAGCCTTTGCCTAAAATATACCCAAATGACTTGGCCTCCACAGCTTCCTGTGGCAACAAATTCCGCAGATTCACCACTCTCCGCTAAAGAAATTCCTCCTCGTCTCTGTTCTAAAAGAGACCCTTATATTCTGAGGCTCCGTCCTCTGATCTTAGACTCCACCACTATGGGAAACATCCTCTCTACATCCACTCTATTGAGGTCTTTCAACATTCAATAGGTTTCAGTGAAGTCACCCCCTCATTCTTCTAAATTCCATTGAGTACAGACCCAGAGCCATCAAACGCTCCTCATATAACAAGCTTCCTGATCCCATAAAGCTCCTTTGAACCCTCTCACCCTTGCTTAGATAAGGGGCCCAACACTGCTCACAGTATTCCCAAGTGAGGGCACACCACTGCTTTATAAAGCCTCAATATTACATCATTGTGTTTATATTCTTGTCCTCTCTAAATGAATGCTAACATTGCACTTGCCTTCCTCGCCACTGACAACCTCCAAATTAACCTTTAGGGAATCCTGAACCGGGACTCCAAAGTCCCTTTGCACCTCCAGATTTTTGAATTTTCTTTCCATTTGGAAAATAGTATGCTTTTATTTCTTCTACCAAAGAGCATGACCATACATGTCCTGACACTGTATTCCATCTGCGATGACTTTGCCCATTTTCTTAATCTGTCTAAATCCTTCTGTAGCCTCTTAACTTCCTCAGAACTACCTGCCCCTTCACCTATCTTCATATCATCTGCAAACAGGGCCACAAAGCCATCACTTCCATCATCCAAATCATTGATGTATAACGTAAAAAAATAGCAGTCCCACACAGACCCCAGTGGAACACCACTATTCACCAACAGCTAGTCAGGCTCCCTTTTTCCCCACTCTTTGCCTCCTGTCCATCAGCCATTGCTTTATCCATGCTAGAATCTTTCCTGTAATACCATGGGCTCTCGACTTGTTAAGCAGCCTCATGCGTGGCACCTTGTCAAAGACCTTCTGAAAATCCAAGTACACACCATCCACCGATTCACCTTTGTCTATCCTGTTTTTTATTTCTTCAAAGAATTCCAACAGATTTGTCAGGCAAGATCTTTCCTTAAGGAAACCATGCTGACTATGGCCTATTTTGTCCAAGTACCCTGAAACCTCATTCTTAGTTGACAATTGACTCCAGCATCTTCCCAACTACTGAGGTCAGACTAACTGGCCTGTAATTTCCTTACTTCTGCCTCCTTACCTTCTCGAAGAGTGGAGTGACATTTGCAATTTCACATTTCTTCAGAGCCATGCCAATTGATCATTTGATTCCCGAGAGATCATTGCTAATGACCCCACAAACTCATCAGTCATCTCTTTCAGAACCCTGGGATGTATGCTATCTTATCTACCTTCAGACCTTTCAGTTTGCCAAGAACCTGCTCCCTGGTAAGGGCATTTTCACACACCTGCCCTCTGACACTCTCCAACTTCTGGGATACTGCTAACATCTTCCACAATGAAGGCTGATGCAAATATCATTCTCCTATTCAAAGCACTTGCATATCCTTTACTTAATCAAAATTATGGGGGTTTCCAGAATGTAGACCAAGTGACAGCGAAAGAAATATAATGTACTTCCAAATCGTGAATTGGAAGGGAAAACTGTAGGTAGCAGTGTTCCTGTTTATTCTAATCAATGCTTTCTATTCATAGGAAAGGAAGTGTCTGATCCTTTGTACTGTATTCACGTGTACTTCTGGGTCCAGAAATTACAATGTATGGTGATCTTCCAGCAAGTACTGCTAACCCTGAGAACAAAAGTTCTCAGGTTGATTCATTTTGTGCTGTTTCCCCTTGCAGGAATTTGAAAGGAAAATGCTGAGATTTGGAGTTGCCAGTTGTCAATTATGTCATTTTAACATAGCCTACTTGCGTCATTTAATCACCTGACATGAACTTTCTATGAAATTGATATTTACAAGTTATCTTGTATTTACTTTGTAACTGAGGCATGTAAAGGTCTTAAGCTACAGGAACAGCTTGGGCCATATTGTCTGCTCCACCATGCAATCGTGGCTAGTTTTCCTTTCAGTCCCCATTCTCCCTCCATCTCCCCATAACCCTTTTACCAACCAAGAACCTATCAAACTGCACTTTAAATACACTTAATGACTTACCCTCCACAGCCCTCCCTCTATGGAAATTAACTACACAGATTTAGCACCTGCTGGCTGAAGAAATGCCTCATCTCATTTTAAAAGGATGTCCCTATATTATGAAGCTGTGGCCCCAGAAGCTTGACTCTCCTAGTACTAAAAATATCTTTCCCACTACCACTTTTTGCAGTGTTGATAATTGATATGATTGATAATTGAAATAATTTTATAACCCACAGTGCATTTGGTCTTGTATGAGGTTGTATTGTTGGTGTCTTCATAATGTTATATTATGTTCTTGCTTGACCTAATTAAAGGTGTAAAAAGAAAATCAGATTTTGCTGCTTCATTCTCATTTCCTTCCAACTTTTGCTTTTCAGTAAATCTAAAAACAGGAACCCTTTCTTGTGTCCTTCAGACATCAGCTTCAAAAGTTGGCCTGTTAATAGGAAGGCCATGCCAGAAACCCTGCCATTTGGCACATTGAGCACAGGTATGCATGTTTGTTCAGATATGTAGGTGACTGGTAAAATAACATCATTTACAGTGTCTATAAAAAGTATTCACCCCCCCCCCCTTGGAAGTTTTCTTTTTTTATTGTTTTACAACATTGAATCACAGTGGATTTAATTTGGCTTTTTTGACACTGATCAACAGAAAAAAAATCTTTTGTGTCAAAGTGAAAACAGATCCTCTATAAATTGATTTAAATTAATTACAAATATAAAACACTAAATAATTGTTTGCGTTAAGTATTCACCTCCTTCAAGGCAGTATTTAGTAGATGGACTTTTAGCGTATGCCAAACATAGCATTTAGTCTGATGGCCAACAAGCTCAATTTTGGTTTAATCAGACCATAGGACCTTCTTCCAACTGATTTCAGAGTCTCTCACATGCCTTTTCTGGCAAAATCTAGCCAAGACTTCATGTGAGTTTTTTTCCACAGTGGCTTCTTCTTTGCTACTCTCCCATAAGGCTTGACTGTGAAGCACTTGGGCAACATCTGTTGTATGCGCAGTCTCTCCCATCTCAGCCACTGAAGCTTGTAACTCCTTCAGAGTTGTCATAGGTTTCTTGTGGCCTCCCTCTCAAGTCCCCTTCTTGCACAGTCACTCAGATTTTGAGGACAGCCTGCTCCAGGCAGATTTCCAGCTGTGCCATATTCTTTCCATTTCTGGATGATTGCCTTAACTGTACTCCAAGAGATATTCAGTGACTTGGTAATTTTCTTATTTCCATTCGGACTTGTGTTTTTCCATAACCATTTCTAAGAATTTCTTGGAGTGTTCTTTTGTCTTCATGGTGTAGTTTTTGCTAGGATACTGACTCACCAGCAGTTGGACCTTCCAGATATAAGTGTATTTTTACTACAGTCAATTCAAACAACGTGACAGCACACAGGTCTCCAAAAACAGATTTCCATTTAACTAATTATGTGACTTCTAAAACCACTTGGCTGCACTAGTGATGACTTGGTGTGAAATACTAAGAGGGTGCAAACTTATGCAATCAACTATTTGGTGTTTTATATTTGTAATTAATTTGGATCACTCTGTAGAGACCTGTCTTCATTTCGACACGGAAGAGTCTTTTTCTGTTGATAAAAACTCAAAAACCCACTGTGATTCAATGTTGTAAAACAATAAAACATGAAAACTTCAGGAGGGGGGGCGGTGAACACTTTGAAAGGCACTGTATATTGGGGAAAAAAGAAAGCAAGATTGGTGCAGGCTACAGGTTGTCTTCTTGAACTAAAAAACATGGAATATTTGCTGGAAAATAACAGCTGGATAATAGAAATTGTTTGTGATTTGGTTTAAATAACATACTCTTTCTTGCACCTATATTAATGACAAACTTGATTTCACTGGCCTCATCACGTCATGCCTGAAGTACATGAAACAAGTCTTGACCCAACATAATCATGGTATATTTTTACTAAAGTTGCAGAGGGATTGGAACAAATGGTAGTGAAGTTATACGATACAAAAATATCATACTATATAGGTCACAGCAGAGAATTACCATCTGGTGTGTTAAATTTTTATTTGATACTCAATATTCCTTAATGTGAATTGAACAACACATTGCAGTACAGGCTGTTCAGCTCATGATGTTGTGCATTCACTTTAACCTCCTCCAAGATCAATCTAACCCTTTTCTCCCACATAGTCCCCCCATTTTTCTATCATCCCTGTGCCTATATAAGAGGCTCTTAAAATGTCCCTGATGTATATGCCTGTACCACTACCTCTGTATTTAAAAAGAAGAGTTTAGAATTAGGGGCAGAGGTTTGGGGTGAGAGGGTAAAGAGTTAAAAAGGCCCTGAATATTTAAAAGGCCTGTCATTGCTACAGATGCTTATGGAGGACAAATCATTGGGTCAAGGAGTCACCTTTCATGAACAGAGGAATAACATTTGCCACCTTCCAATCATCTGACACTCCTGCGGGCAGTAAAGATGCAAAGGTCATTGCCAAAGGTGCAGCTATCTCTCCCCTCACTTCCTGAAGTAATCTGGGGTATATCCCATCTGGCCCCAGGGATTTATCCATCCTAATACTTCTCAAAAGTTTCAGCACATTCTCTTTCTTGAAGACAGATCTAGAAACCTATCAGCATAGCATTTTGCTGTATTAAACTGATGTGTTTCTATCTCCTTTTATGTTTGTTACACTTTGATGTTGAACCGAATTTCATTTCATTGCTGGCATTGCTTGATGGTGCTTCATCCAGTTTTTCAACATATAGATTTTCTATTTATTTTCCAGAAAGGTATTTCCAAGAAGCTCTTGGAAGCTTGCAGCATTGTGATCTTCCGGATCAACTGAAGAAGTGGGTGAACTTTCCAATTTAATTTTGGACCCTGTATTTAACAGAAATTGCAGCTTCAATGCATATATAATGTGGACCCATGACCCCTTTTTGACGTGGAGAGTGGTAGAGGTCAAAGCCTTTCATGGAGTGGGACGAGGACAGAGGTAGACAAAGTAACAGAGTAGGAAGGAGCACCAACAAGGTCATTAAAAAAGAGAGAAACAAAAGAGACTCTGGAAATCCAAAGCAACTGACATAAATGTGGAGAAACTCAGCAGGCCAGGCAGCATCTATGAGAGAGAAAAAACAGTCAACCTTTCAGGCTGAGAACATTCTTCAGGACCTGACAGGAAAGGGGAAAATGCCAGAATAAAAGTGGGAGGAGGGGAAGGAGGATAGCTAGAAGGGGAAGTTGATTGGGTGGGAAAGGTAAAGGGCTGGAGAGGAAAGAATCTAATAGGAGAGGAGAGTGGACCATAGGAGAAAGGGAAGAAGGAGGGGCCAGGTGGAGGTAATAGGCAGGTAAGACGAGGTAAGAGGTCACGGTGGAGAATAGAAGAAGAGTGAGAGGGAGAATTTTTTTATATTGGAATGAGATATTAATATTCATGCCATCAGTTTGGAGGCTTCCCTGACGTAACATAAGATGGTGTTGTTCCTCCACCATAAGCATGCCTCATCATGCCACAAGAGGAGACCATGGACTGACATGTGGGAATGGGAATTAAAATGTTGCTTCACCAGGAAGTCCCACTTTTGGTAGATGGAGCGAAGCTGCTCAATGAAGTGTATCCAGTGTAGATGAGGCCGTATCAGAAGCATTGGATACAATAGTTAATCCCAGCAGAGTTGCAGGTGAAGTGTTGCCCAACCTAGAAGGACTGATTGGGGCCCCATATAGATGTGAGGGAAGAAGTGAATGGGCAGGTATGGCACTTTGGCTGCTTGCGGGGATGTGCCTGGAGGCAGATTAATAGGGAGGGAGGAATGGACAAGGGAATCACAGAGGGACAATCCCAGTGGAAAGTGGGGAGGGGGTGGGAGCTTAAAAATGTTCGATTGTGTGTTGGTTGGAGAGGCCCATGGGTGGTAGGTAAGGACACGAGGAACATGAGGAATCTTTGATATCCTGGAAAGGAAAGCCTCATCCTGGGAATTGATGCAGCAGAGACAAAGGAACTGAGAAAAGCAAATAGCATTTTTGCCAGAGACAGGGTGGAAAGAGCTATAGTCAAAATAACAGTGGGAATCGGTAGGTTTATAAAGAATGTTGGTACACAGCTTGTGTCCAGAGATGGTGACAGAGAGATTGAGAGTGGGGAAGGAGTCAACATTTCAGGCTGAGAGTCTTCATCAGGACTGGAATGGAAGGGGGAAGGTGTTAGAATAAAAAAGCGAGAGGAGCTCAAGGAGGAGTAGCTAGAAGGTAGTAGATGAAGCCAGGTGGGTGGGAAAGGTAAAGGGACGGAGAAGAAGGAATCTAATAGGAGAGGAGAGTGGACCATGGGAGAAAGGGAAGAAGGCACCAGGGGGAAGTGATAGGTAGGTGAGGAAAAAGGTAAGAGACTAGAGTAGGGAAAAGAAGAAGGAAGGGGAAGAGAAAAAATACTGGAAGGAGAAATTGATGTTCATGCCATCGGATTGAAGGCTACCTTGATGGAATATGAAGTGTTTGCTCCTCCATCTTGTGAGTGGCCTCATCGTAGCAGAAAGGGAGGCCATGGACCATCAGAATGAGAATGGGGATAGGAATTAAAATGGTTGGCCACTGGGAAATCCTGCTTTTGGTGGATGGAGCAGAGGTGCTCTACAAAGCATAGAAATTATGAGCTAAAACCAGTCTACACACCATCGTTGATCTATGAGATTGGCCTAACATTTTACTGTATTAAATCCATAGTTTTTGATTTGTACATTTTTGGTCACCTTGTTATAGGATAAACTGGAATTTGCGCAGAAAAATATTTACAAGGATGTTGCCAGTGCTAGAACACCCAAGTTGCAGGGAGGGAGTGCCCAGCAGGGTCTTTATTCCTTGGAATGTAGCAGAATGATGGGTGGCCTTGTAGAAGTGTTTAAAATTATAGGAGACATAGATAAGGTGAATGGTAAATCTTTTCCCCAAGTCGGGGTCATAGATTTAGAGTGAGATGGGAAAGATTTAAAAGGGACCTGAGGATTTAAAAGGCCCATAGTTAACATAGATAGTTGTAGAGGCCCAGTCATTTGGTATATTTAAAGCAGAGATTGATAGGTTCATGATTAGTAAGGGCTTCCAAGGTTATGGAGCAAAGGCAAGAGAATGGGCTTGAGCAGGATAATACATCATCCATGATTGAATGGCAGAGCAGACAAGAAGGGCCAAATGGTATAATTCTGTTCCTATGTCTTATGGTCTTATAAAGGGTGCTGAACATACTGAATGTGCTGCCAGTAGAAATGATTGAAACATGCACCGCAGTATCATTTCAGAACACATGGATAGATATCTGCTGGGGTAGGGTTTGCAGAGATATGGGCTGAATGCAGGAAATAGGGAAGAGATGGCTGGGCAATGAGATCAACTTGTGCATCTTTGCCATGTTGCTGGTTAACTCTGATTCCTTCAGTGCCTTAAAATCATTGATCTCTGTTGTGAATCAAATCTCCACAGTCGTGTTGGATGGAAAAACTCCAAATAATCCCATGATAGAAATGTCAAATACTAGAAGACATGCTCTTAAAGTGGGAGGGGGAAAGCTTAAAGGACACGGTATGTGTGGGTAAGTTGTTTTTACACAGGGATAGGTGCCTGGAATGGATTGCTGATGGGGTGTGCTGGGGTGTGAGTGATGAAAGCAGACACAATAATGGTAAGAAGCTGTTAGCCAAGCACCTGAATATGCAGGGAATGAAGGAATGTGGAACAGGTACAGGCAAGAGAAATTTATTTAAATTTGGTGTTGTGTTTGGCACAGTCGTTGTGGGCTGAAAGCCATTTTCCTGTCTTGTACTGTCCTACCCTATGTTTATTCACTGCACTGTAATGCCCTGGTTAAGATTTTTACTGCTATGCTATAGGTATTTAATTTTAGCTGTTCTGCTTTTAGCATGTTTGGGTTTGATCTAAAGATGAGGGGCTACGTTGTTCAACTTGGGAAAGTTGCATCAGCCAGTCAGGATGGTGGAATTGGGAGAAGGTTCTAGAAAATGCTGGGTAAAGAGTTTCTTGGTGATGGTGTGGGTTGAGGCCCTTTTGGCAGGAGCTGGGAGAAGACAGGAGGGAAGATGGCTGAGTATGCCGTCCTGTTACACAAGGTGCTTTGTGCAGATGAATGGCTTTAAGGAGGAAGGACCAATACTCCCGTGGGGGAGCCCATTTGTTCAAGATGGATTCTGAGTGACATTCGGAAGGTGGTGCGTGCTTTCATGCAGACCGTGGGTCCAGTGTGTGAGTTACAGACAACTTCAAGATGAGCTCCAACTTGTGCACATTTGAACTGGGTTAACTGTAATTGGCCCTTTTTATTTATTTTTCTTTTCTTTTTCCTACTAACTGTTCAAAAAAGGTGGTTTTCTCCATTGGCTTGTTAGCGAGGGGCTAACCAACCGTGTTTCTAGAGACGCCCGATAAAAAAAGGGTTTCGACACTCTATTGAATAATTTCTCCATCTTAATCATGAGTGACTGAGGCATTACTTTATGAATGAAGAACCTAAATACACCAGCCAAGACTGTTGTGAGTTCTGTATCTACCAGGTCTTTTAAAGAGTTTTATACATTTCTAGGGATTTCCTCAAGTTATAGAGCACTAACAAGCACTCCAGCCGATCTAGTCCATGCTGAATTGTTATTATGACTAGATCCATTAACCTGCAGCTGGACTATAACCCTCCATACCCCTCCCATCTATGTGTTATCCAATCTTCTCTTAAATGTTGCAATCAAGCTGTATTCCTCACTTCAGCTGGCAGCCCTTCTACACTCGCACCACCCTCTGAGTAAAGAAGTTTCCCCTAAGGTTTGCCTTGAATACTTCATGCCTTACCCTTAACCTATGACCTCTAGTTTTAGTCTCAATGTCAAGGGAAGAGGCCTACTTGGCTTTTGCCTTACCTGTACCCTTCATAATTTTCTATCCCTTTATTAAATCCCATCTCATTCTCCTGTGCATCAGGGAATAAACTCCTCACCTGTTCCACCTTTCCCTATAAGTACTGGCAGCAACCATATCATTTTTCTCTGTACTCTTGGCATATACTATTCGGTACACGTAGACTGTAATACATCTATTTATTTATTTCTTCAATATTATGTATTGCATTGAACTGCTGCTGATGTTAATAAATTTTACATCACATGCCAGTGATAATAAACCTGATTCTGATTCGAACATCTTTCCTGTAGGTAAGTGACCAAAACTTTCTTTTAAACTGTGGAGGGTTCAGGAAATTCCCTTTCTCATAAAGCAACTTGCCATCCAGGTCTCAATCTTGTGAATCTTTCTTGCACTCTACCTACCACTCCCTCTTTAGTCCCTGAATGTAACATTCCAGATCAGGTCTTCATAAGATATGTCTCTATTTGTATTTGAACCCTGTAACAATAAAAGCCAATGTGCCATTTGCCTTTCTGATATCCTGTTGTAATGGCACATTAATTTTCAGTGATTTGTGTACAAGGACACACAGGTTCCACTCAACAGCACCTTTCTATTGAAAACCTACAGCACAATACAGGCCCTTTGGCCCACAAAGCTGTGCTAAACATGTCCTTCCCTTAGAAATTACCTAAAGTTACCCATAACCCTATATTTTTCTAAGCTCCATGTACCTATCCAGGAGTCTCTTAAAAGACCCTATTGTATCCACCTCCACCACCATCGCCAGCACCCCATTCCACGCACTCACCACTCTCTGTATTTAAAAAAAAAAACTTACCCCTGACATCTCCTCTGGACCTACTTCCAAGCACCTTAAAACTGTGCCCTCTCGTGTGCCATTTCAGCCATGGGAAAATGCCTCTGACTATCCACACGATCAATGCCTCTCATTATCTTATACACCTCTATCAGGTCACCTCTTATCCTCTGTCGCTCCAAGGAGAAAAGGCCGAGTTCACTCAACCTATTCTCATAAGGCATGCTCCCCAATCCAGGCAACATCCTTGTAAATCTCCTGTGCATCCTTTCTATGGTTTCCACATCCTTCCTGTAGTGAGGCAACTAGAACTGAGCACAGTACTCTAAGTGGGGAATCTTGTCATCATTTTAAAAAGAAAAGTTGACTTTATATTTTTCTATAAGAAAAGATGAACCATGTCATGTTGAATGCTTTCCATATTTTACTTTTCACCTGCCATATCCATTTACCACAGCCAGTTGTTCTTACTGGGAACTTCTCAACTGCCAGCTTCTTGCTTCCCCACTTGTCTTCACCTATTACCTTCTAGCTTGTCCTTGCCCCCCCCGCCATTCTTATTCTGGCTTCTGTCCCCTTCCTTTCTAGTCCTGATGAAGAATCTTAGTCCGAAACATCAACTGTTTATTCATTTCCATAGGTGCTGCCTGACCTACTGAGTTCCATCAACATTTTGTGTGTGTTGCTCTGGATTTCCAGCATCTGCAAGGATATCCATTAATCCTCTTTTTATCCCCTTGAAGCTGCTTGCAGCTTCTTCGCAACCAACACTGCCATCTTCTGTTGTATTACTAACAAGCTTGGTTATGTTACATTTGATCCCCTCATCCAGTGAAGCTCCAGCCTGGATTCCTGATCAACTTCTCTAATTGCAATCTCTTATCCCAAAAATGATTTGCTTATTCCTATCCCTTTTATGTTTATCAACAAATCCTCAGTTTGTACTGTTCCTTCCAAACCCTTGCACTCTTAATATTTGTTTAATGAGCAACATACAAGTGCTGGAGAAACTTGGCAGTTCAGGTCTGCGGAATCTCTTGTGTTTTTTAATGAAATCCGAATACACTGCCTTGACTGGTTCATTGTTGTCTCTTCTGCTGGCTACAGTCTCAGAGATCTGAGAAAAATGAATAAAATGCCCTTTTGAAGAGATGAATTTTGGCTGTTAGTTATATTTAGTTACAATCAGTCCTAATGAAGGGTCGCAGCCAGAAACATCAACTGTTTATTCATTTCCACTGATGTTGCCGGACCTGCCAAGTTCCTCAAGCATTTTGAGTGTGTTGTCTTGGATTTCCAGTGTCTGTGGATTTTCTCCTGTTGAGCTACAATTAGGTTGTGGCTGTCACTCAAATTTGTGTGAAAAAAGCATTTGACTACTTTTTGAAGAAGAACTTCTAGTGATATCCTTGTATAAAAGGAAGAACCAGTGGTCTTAATTTAAAAGATTTTTTTCAAAATTCTTATTGCTTAATAGTTTAATAAAACCTGTTCCTGTTTGACAACATACAGGAATGGAATGTGTGGTGGAGTTTGGAATTCTTTAGGTTGTGGGAGTTGGAAGACCCATATTAATTTTCAGAGTGCATAGGGGTGTGGGGGCTCTTCATGGCATGATGAATTATCAGGGGAAGAGGCTTGGGATGTCCAAACAGAGCAGTGTAAAATGAGCAGAAGTATCTAGATTGGTTAAAGTAGTGGGAAAAGGCTTGGTGACGACCAACTAGGTTGTTGTGGACAAAGATGATTAGATGCTTTTTAAAAATTATCTTACATTGCCGAACTTAGTCAAACCAACACGATTTAACATTAGCCAGAGATATTGCTCTAAACTTTTTGTAGCTCCTAGTTTTGCCAACAAGTTTGTATTTGTTTATGATTCAAGCTCTCTCCGGACAATAAATCAGAAATGTATTTTTGATGCTTGTTTCCTCCCTTTAATAGCTCCTCTTTTCTAAGTTGTATTGTTATTGGCAATGGAGGAGTACTTCGAAATCGGAACTTGGGGGAAAAAATCAACTCCTACGATGTTGTCATCAGGTACTTTATGGCTCAAGATTGTTAGCTGAAGCAAATTACTTGATTTTATTCTCATGCTTTTTGAAAATATTTCTCATTATAAAACACTGTAAATCATGAAGCTAGATGTAGTAATGCTCCATAAGTAGCATTTTTTTCCAAGGTATTTATTCCAATTTTGTTAATGCAAACATTCCTTTTCTCATTGGGAGTGGTGTTCACTTTAAAGATTTCAATTGTTGCCCTTTTATTATAAATGCATGTACTTACTCTGTAATTGTGAGAATCATAATCTGCTATTTTATGCTGTGATTGCATTGTGTTTTTGTTAACTTTTTAAAAACAGAGTCCTTGAGGTTTCCATATGAATCCTCTGTCATGAAATATGCAACATTTTTCTTCTGTTTCTAGGATGTCTGCAGAGAGCAAGAATTTAAGGCTGTATATGGTATACATTCTCTAATATTAAATGGTGCTATTGAACTATTTAATGAACAGAACACCTTAATGGGCATTTGCAAAGTGACTGCTTCTTGCGGTTGTATCTAAGAATATCTGAGTGCTCTAAGAGAGAGGTAACACCTTAAAAGGGAGACCAAAGGCATGGGTATAAAGAGAATTTTGGGAAGCTTAATGACCAACAATGGATAGTTAAATGGCTTGAAGTGTGTGTTGAGCAATTCTGATGGATGAATTTTTAAATGAAAACATAGAGATTTCTGGATTTGTTGATGTTTTTGGAATCTGGAGAATTGATCATTGATGCTTGTCATGTAACTGTACAAAATAGTGATGTGAAAATTAGCGCTTTAATAGACAAGAGAGTATGATATTTATATTTTGTAACAAATGAGATTAGAACTAATCTTTAGGAAAAAAGGCACATTTCTGAAGATATGTTCTTCTTGTTCACCCTGACCATTTTTATTTAAAAAGTTATACATCAGCTGTGTGATTGAGATTCTTATCAATGAAAACTTGATTTTCTTTGTAGGTCATGAAAACGTGAATTGGTAGGAGCAAGAGGATTTCAGAATGGGAGGCGGGGGAGGGTTGAGAATTTTGAAAAATTACTACAGTCATTAACTTGGTTCATTGCTCCCTTCCCTCTAAGATTAAACAATGGCCCGGTGATTGGATATGAAAATGATGTTGGGAATAAAACAACATTTAGGTTCTGTTACCCGGAATCCTTCTTTAATGACCCTAGCCAGCATGATGTCAACACAACAATGGTCTTCATTCCGTTTAAGTCTATAGATTTGAGATGGTTGAAAGAAGTGCTCTTAAAGAAGAAAGTGGTGAGTTTATTGAAATTGTCCTTTTAACATAACAATATTCATCTTGGATGCAAATGATAGCCATCGCTGATCTCTTATTTATTCACTTGAACTTGGTACAGGAACCTAGATGCCACAATGTGTAGAAAACAGAATTCCTGTGTAGTATGATGCCTCAAAAAAAATCTGGCCGCATTGTCATGTGAACTGATTTCTTTTTCCTCCTCGTCAATGAGTCTACCTCCACAGTTCTCCAGAATAGAGAACTCAAAAAATTCATTGTTCTCAGAGACATGAAATTCCTTCTCATTTTTGTCTAAAAAGTAATGCGTCACTCATTAAAAGAATGTTGCATTGTTCTAGACACACATAGTAGGGAAAAAATCTTTTCTTTGTCTACCCTGTCAGTCCACTTCAAAATCTTGCAGTGTTTCATTTAGGTCACTTTTTGTTTTTATATTACACCACTGGCCGGCCAGCTTGTAATGTAAATACTGCATATCTGAGATTCCAGCATCTTACTAGTTACTATTTGCTACTTATTTATGCCAACTTCTGCATTTATTCTTGATTAACCACCATAACCCTATGTTCTCTTATCTTTTGCAGTGACATTGGTGTCTTGTCAAGTGCCTTTTGGAAATCCCAATACAGTGTACTTGCTGTTTCCTTTTTAATCCACTTCATTTGTTATATCCTCAAAGAACTACTAAGTTTATCAAATATGATTTCTGTAATATAAAACCATTGACTCTTTTGATTGTCTAAATGTTTGGGTATTACATCCTTAATGATGGATGCAAGTATTTCACTACCTATGGTTATTAGCTGGGTAGTCTTATTCTCCTCTTTTCTTTCTCACTCACTTCCTGGATGCTGGCAGTGCTTGTGCAGTTTTCTTGTCTTTGCGCATCTCTCCAGGATTTGGGGAAATTCAGATTACACCCATGTTCTCTAATACCCGAAGGATACAGTTCTTCCCTTCTTCGTCCATATGCTCCCATTGGTGGTGCGAATCACATTCTGCTTTCTCTCTAAATCGTCTCTCTCTCATTCTTGCCTCCCACCTTCATCTCTCCACACCTCCCACACCTATACCCTGATTGTGATAATATCATTCATTAAATTTCTGTGTGAGCCTCCACCACAGCTTTATGTTCCCTTCTGTTCTGGGTGTCAGATGTGGGATTTCTGGGTGACTCACAGCCTCCCCGATGGCCACATCTGCACCAGGTGCATCAAGATGCAGCTCCTCAGAGACCGTGTTAGGGAACTGGAGCTGCAGCTTGATGACCTTCAGCTTGTTAGGGAAAGTGAAGCGGTGATGGGCATGAACTACAGGGTAGTAGTTACCACATGGCTACAGGAGACAGATAAACGGGTGGCTGATGGGAGAGGGAAGGGAGAATGTCAGAGCACCCCTGTGACTGTCCCCCTTAACAATATGTCCGTCTGTCTATCTATCTATCTATCTATCTACCTATTTTGAGTATTGTTTGGGGAGGGTGGGGCTACCTGGAGGAAGCAACAGTGGCCATGCCTTTGGCACTGAGCTCTGGCCCTGTGACTCATAAGGGCAGGAAACTGAAGAGGATGGCAGCAGTAATAGGGACTCTATAGTGAGGGGGACAGATAGACGATTCTGTGGATGTGAAAAAGAAACATGGATAGTAGTTTGCCTCCCAGGTGCCAGAGCCCACAGTATTTATGAACACGTCCACAATATCCTGAAAAGGGAGGGTGAGCAGTCAGAAGTCATGGTACATATTGGTACCAACGACATGATAGAAAAAGGGAGGAGGTCCTGAAAACAATACAGAGAGTTAGGAAGGAAGCCACAAAGCAGGACCTCAAGGGTGGTAATCTTGGGATTGCTGCCTGTGCCACGCGACAGTGAGGATAGGAATAGAATGAGGTGGCAGATAAATGCGTGGCTGAAGAATTGCAGCGGAGGCAGGATTTCAGATTTCTGGATCATTGGGACCTCTTCTGGGGTAGATGTGACCTGTACAAAAGGGACAGGTTGCATTTGAATCTAAGGGGGACCAATATCCTTGCAGGTAGGTTTGTTAGAGCTATTAGGAGTGGTTGAAACTAATACGGCAAGAGGATGGGAACCAGTCTGATAGAGCTGAGGATGAGCCAGCAGTACAAATAGATGATGGATATAACATGAATGTAAGGAAGGACAAGCTAATGACTGGGTACAACTGCAGACAGAGCAAAGAGTTAAGTCGTACCACAGAGGAAAAATTCAAAAGGGCGAAGAATGCAGGACCGTGGGTGCTGTATTTAAATGTGCGTAGCATTCAGAATAAGGTGGATGAACTCGCGGCGTGATTAAAGATTGGTCAGTATGAAGTTGTGGGCATCACCGAGTCGTAGCTGATCTCATCTTTAATTAAGAGCGCTACCTCACCTCCCTTACCTTTCTGGCTATCCTTCCATATTACCTCATATCCTTGGACATTTAATTCCAAACCTCTGCACTCTGCAACCACGTTTCTGTAATGGCCACTAACTCATACCCCTTTGCACTGATTTGTGCCACAGGTTCACTGACCTTGTTTTGAATACTACGGGCATTCAGATAAAGTGCCCTTACAATTATCGTGCTTTTAAAATGTTGTAATCTTTTTCTCTTTTACACTTGACTTTTCTTTACTCCACTCTTACTTTACTCTTTTTTGACTTTTGCTTTCACTTTATCTTTATCCACACTTTTCTATTTTACTTTATCCATGCTTCCACAATCTGTTGAACCCCCCCCCCCCCGACTATTCAGGTTAAAGCCCTATCCGCAGCTTTATTTATGTGATTCGCTAGGATCCAGGTCCCATCATGGTTTAGGTGGAGCCCGTCCCATTGGTACAGCTCCCTCTTCCCCCAATAGTGGTGCCAGTTTCCCATGAATTCAAACCCACTTCTCCCACACCAATCCTTGAGCCGTGCATTTAACTCTCTGACCGTCTTGACCCTATGCCAATTTGCATGTGGCTTAAGTAGTATTCCAGAGACTACTACCTTTTCAGTTCTGCCTTTTAATTGAGTTCCTTGCTGCTCTAATTCCCTCAGCAGAAACTCTTTCCTCGTTCTACCGATGCCATTGGTACCCACGTGAACCACGACAACTGGATCTTTCCCCTCCCACTGCAAATTCCTCTGCAGGTCAGATAAGATGTCCCGAACCCAGGCACCAGGCAGGCAACACAGCATTCGGGACGCTGTATCCTCGAAACAGAGAACTCTGTCTATTCCCCCGACTATATTATCCCCCAATTACCACTACATTTCTCTTCTCTCTCCCCTCTTGATTGGCTCCCTGACCTATGGTACTACAGCTGAGTTGTTCATCCTTCCTACAGCCCCCACTGTCTTCCACACAGGGAGCAAGAATCTCAGACCTGTTGACAAGCTCAAGGGCTGAGGCTCTGCCAGCACTGTCTCTTGGATCCCATTACCCGCCTCAGTCTCGGTCACATCCTCTTGTTCTTGACCACTGACCGAATTTGAGGCAGCTAATCTAATGGGTGTGACCACCTCCTGAAACAGAGAATCCAGGAATCCAGGTGATTCTCCCGTTCCCTAATCTGCCGTAGTGTTTTGAAGCTCAACTTTGAGCCTGAGTTCCTCGAGCAGCCAACACTTGCTGCAGATGTGGTCACCAGGAACCACCACGGGGTCCACCAGCTCCCACATCATGCAGCTACAGCACATCATCTGATCCTGCATCATCCCTACTTTAATTTAGCTACTTTTTATTCAACCACTACAAAAGCTTTACCTGCTACTTACCTGTGCCTCCTGTCAAAGCCTCAAGTTCCCACTCCTACACTGGTTCACTCACACAATGGTCGCTCTGCTTCAACCCTGCTTAATTTTTACTTGCTCCTGCTAATGAGTTGTGAATCGATTGGTCTGCCGCTAATATGCCGTGTTTTTTAAACTCTTCTCCCTGCTTTCTGCAAAACCCATTCCCCTCTCCCTCCTCTTCCCCCTTTCCCCCCGTACCCCCTACTCCCCCCCACTCCCCTGCACTTTCCCCCCTCTCCACCCCCCCCACTCTCCCTCTGCCTTTCTGGCAAAGTTTGCAGATGCTATGAAGATAGATGGAGTTGTAGGTAGTACTAAGGAAGCAATGCGCTTGCAACAGGATTTGGACAAATTGGAAGAATGGGCAAAAAAGTGGCAGATGGAATACAGTGTTGGGAAATGTATGATAATGCATTTTGGCAATAGGAACAATAGTGCTGACAATTATGTAAATAGCGAGAAAATTCAAATATCAGAAGTGCAAAGGGAATTAGGAATCCTTGTGCAAGACTCCCAGAAGGTTAATTCAGTTTGTGGAAAGAAGGCAAATGCAATGTTGCCACTTATTTCAAGGGGAATAGATTATGAAAACAAGGGGATGATGCTGAAGCTTTACAATACACTAGTCGGGCTGAACTTGCAGTATTATCAACAGTTTAGGGCCCCATATCTCAGAACAGTTGTATTGTCATTGGGGAGGGCCACAGGAGGTTCACAAGGATTATTCTGGGAATGAAGGGGTTAATGTATGAGGAGCATTTGGCAGCTTTAGGCCTGTACTCACTGGAATTTTGAAGAATGTGTGGGATCTCATTGAAACCTACCGAATGTTGAAAGGGCTGGGTAAGGTGGATGTGGAGAGGATGTTTCCTCTGGTGAAGGTATCCAGAACTAGAGGGCACGGCCTCAAAATGGGGGGGGGGGGGGTGACCCTTTAGAACAGAAGTAAGGGGGTATTTTTTTAGCCAGAGAGTGGTGAATCTGTGGAATGCTGTGCCACAGACTGTGGTGGAGGCCAAGTCCGTGGGTATATTTAAAGTGGAAGTTGAGAGATCCTTGATTGGTTGGGGCATCAAGGGATATGGTGAGAAGACAAGTGTATGGGTTTGAATGGGATCCAGGATCAGCCATGATTGAAATGGCGGAGCAGATTTGATGGGCTGAATGCCTAATTCTGCTCTTATGTCTCATGGTCTTCCTGAATCAGTCTCTGACCAAACCACACTGGTTGCATATGTGGCATACTAGTTGAATTTATGTTGACCATAGACACTTGTATGGGCTATTATATCCTCTCAGGCTGAGTTACAGTCTGTATAATTGTTAAACTAATGGAAAATTCTGCTGGACAATTGTGTCACAATCACCCATCCTCCTCTGGCTATTTGGCCATTGACCTTTGTTCAGTACTCATAGAATGGTTACAAATGCATGTTCTGTTTTCTCTACTGAACTACAACTCAGCAACTTTGTAGAAAATAAGAAAACTTGTTGACCCTGTGAACATTGACCTTCTGAAACTTTTGAGGTCAGTTGTTGACTTATTTTCTTTGACAAAAATCAACAAATCTGAACCTTGCAGTGAACTTGGAAAATTCATTGCATACATAAAGGTTGGCCCTGTCAATTAAGTTGAATTCCCTTTTAAGTAGAAAGCTAATATAAGATAATTATCATTTTGCAGGCTTGCAAACTATTTGGTGATCTGCTTTTTTTTCCTGATTACAGTCCTTGCGTGGCTTCTGGAAAAAACCACCCTTGAATCTTGCTTATAAGAATAATCAAATTAGGATACTAAACCCGTCTGTTGTCCAGAGAGCAGCTTTTAAATTACTGAATCTTCCAAAAGTGGTTCGACGGCCAAAGGTAGGCTGGTATCTGTTCAGTTTTCTATATAAAGTGTCAGGGAAGAGTGAGATCAGAATATTCATAGTAAATCATCAAAATTGGACATTTTGATGCACTCTGAAATGTTAGAAGCTAAAATGGCTTCAAAATATTACTATTTCCTTGTGTGAAGAAGGGAAAAGATGTTAGTGAGGTGCTAGTTTTGAACATTTAGTAGTTTCGACATTGCAGGCTTTTTCAGACCCTCAGCTGATTTGTAATGAAGAGACAAATATTTCCTCTATTGCTTTTGTTTGCATTCTCTTTCATGTGAACATGTTGGAAGCCCCCTTACTTGCCTCATATGTACTTAAGTCTGGAAAATTTCAGATATACCTCAGATTTCATGTGTGCTTCAATGTACTGCAGAAAGCTCTTACCAGAAAATTCTAGTTACCCTCTCACTCCATTTTTTTTCCTCACCGGCCCAACACCTCCCTTGAGTCCCGTCCTCTTTCTATTTCTTCCAAGCTTCACTGTCATCTCCTCTTGTATTTGGTCTTCTTCAGCACGTTACCTCTTCCACATATCACCTCCCAGCTGCTTACTTCATCCTCACCGGGTTTCACTTATCACCTTCCAGCTTGTACTCTTCCCACTCTTCCACCTTCTTCAACACGCTACCTCTTCCACATATCACCTCCCATCTCCTCACCTTCTAGCTTGTACTTCTCACCCTCCTCCATGCTCTTATTCTGGCTTTCCCTTCCTTTCCGGTCCTGATGAAGGGTTTTGACCAGAAGCATCGACTGTTTACTCTCCTCCATAGTTGCTGGCTGACTTGCCGAGTTCCTCCAGCATTCTTTGTGCGTTGTTCAAGATTTCCAGCATCTGAAGGATCCCTTGTGTCTGTAGTCTGTTGGCTATTTAAGTGGCAATGATTGCCACTCTTTAAACAACCGATTTATACACCACTGAATAGAAGTACTGAATGTCTCTGATATATTCATCATTTCACAATTGTTCGTTTAGGCAATTCATGTGATACCATTTTTGTGGTTTTTAAAAAATTATTTATTTTGAGTTTTCACCTTACTCTATTGCTTTTTAGAGAAGCCAAGGCATTGCTTTACTCATGAAAACCGTGACAAAACTTTATGCTATTTGCATAAACCCACAACCTTAAGCATATTGGTCAATTATCAGACTTTAAAGGCACCTAAGAGGAAATCATAATTGCATTGTTGGTAAGCTTAGTCAATATTAAGTCTGCCACATATACTCAGTGGCCACTTAGTTAGCCACCTACTTGTTAATACAAATATCTAATCAGTCAATCATGTGGCAGCAACTCCATGCAGAGAAACATGCAGGCATGGTCAGGGGGTTCAGTTGTTGTTCAGACCAAACATCAGTGTGAGGAAGAAATGTGATCTTTGTGATTTTGACCGTGGTATAATCATTAGTGCCATAAAGGGTGGTTTCAGTATCTCAGAAACTGCTGATCTCCTGGGATTTTCATGCACAGCAATCTAATGTTTACAGAGGATGGTGTGAAAAGTGTACAGTGAGTGGCAATTCTATGGGTAAAATTGCTGTATTAATGGGAGAGGTCAGAGGAGAATGACCAGACTGGTTCAAACTAACAGGAAGGCGACAGTAACTCAAATAACCACGTGTTACAACAGTGGTGTGCAAAAGAGCATCTGTGAATGCACAACATGTTGGACCTTGAAGTGGCTGGGTTACAGCAGCAGGAGACCACAGACATGCAGTCAGTGGCCACTTCATTAAGTACAGGGATTACCTAACCAAGTGGCACTGAGTGCAAAGTTCGATCAGAAACAAGAGGAAATCTGCAGATGCTGGAAATCTGAGCAACACACACACAATGCTGGAGGAACTGAGCAGGCCAGGTAGCATCCGTGGAATAGAGTACAGTCGACGTTCCAGGCCAAGACCAGTCCCACCGAAGGGTTTTGGCCCAAAACATTGACTCTACTCTTTTCCACAGATGTTGCCTGGCCTGCTGAGTTCCCCCAGTATTTTGTGTATATTGCACTGAGTGTAGAGATCAGCTTTGTTCTGGTGATGATGATCCACACTGGGAATTGGATCAAAATCCTTTTCATTCATTCACCGACATTTGAAGTATAGAATTTTCACTGAGTAGCTTCATGCTTTTCATCAGTTCTGCTAGGATGTTGATTTCCTTAAGCCCTTGCAAGTATATTTTTATTTTTTGTTTCTGACAGCCACCTCAATACCCAACTACTGGAATCATTGCAATATCGATGGCTTTTACTATGTGTGATGAGGTTCATATAGCTGGCTTCAAATATGATGCTAAGAATCCTAATAGCACTTTACATTATTATGGAAAAGAAATTATGTCAGCCATGAAAAAGGTAGGTCTCCAAATAAAGAAGGTTTTTTTGTCATAGCTTTTGGAAACTTGTTAAGATTTACATAGAAGGCTTTTCATTTTGGGGAAACTGAATACTTTGTACTTTGCAACAGCTCCAGAGGTCAGCAAAGCTGGTCAGGGGTAAATTTCTGCGTTAGAACTGGTACGTGGGGATGGCTGTATCCATGTAGCATGTTTGTTGAAGTCTATATAGCAGTTATACAGAAAATTCTAGCTTCTAAATGACACAAATATGCAAGATAATTCTCTAATGTTTACTTATTTTCTTTGACAAAATTCAAATACTGAAGGCAGTTTCATAGAACAGCACGGAAATAGGGTGTTAGGCCCATGATGCCAGTCAAAACTAATCCCATCTGCCTGCACAAGGTCCATTTCCCTCTATTCCTTTCTGTTCATTTCCTTATCATTCCCCTCAGAAATGTACATATAATTTGCATGCATTGAAATGCTATGAAATGTGGGTCACAAAAGTCATGGCATTTTTTCCTCCACTAACTTCTAAAAACCTCAGTGAGGTACAGGTCGGTTAATTGCTTTTGGTGGCTGAAGAGGGATCCGATCTCGTGGGAACAAACATTCCCACTGTCAACAACACCTCCCTATCAGAACTTGCCAGTGGGGATATTAACAGAGCTTGTACCCAAAACCTTGAGATGGATGTGAGAAGGCCACAAATTTAACTAAACTGCTGCAATATTCCTTCGCTGCGAAACACAAAATAATCTGCAGATGCTGGGGTCAAAGCAACACTCACAACACGCTGGAGGAACTCAGCAGGTCGGGCAGCATCAGTGGAAAAGATCGGTCGACGTTTCGGGCCGGAACCGTTCATCAGGACTGTATGGGGAGGGGGCAGAGGCCCTGTAAAGAAGGTGGAGGGAGGGTGGGAAGGAGAAGGCTGGTAGGTTCCAGGTGAAAAACCAGTAAGGGGAAAGATAAAGGGGTGGGGGAAGGCAGGCAGGGAGGTGATAGGCAGGAAAGGTGAAGAAAGAATAGGGGAAAACACAATGGGTAGTAGAGGGAGGTGATAGGCAGCTGGGGGAGGGGGCAGAGTGACATAGGGATAGGGGAAGGGAGGGGGAGGGAATTACCGGAAGTTGGAGAATTCTATGTTCATACCAAGGGGCTGGAGACTACCTAGACAGTATATGAGGTGTTGCTCCTCCAACCTGAGTTTAGCCTCATCATGGCAGTAGAGGAGGCCATGTATGGACATCTCTGAATGGGATTGTGAAGCAGAGTTGAAGTGGGTGGCTACTGGGAGATCCTGTCTGTTTTGGCGGACAGAGCGGAGGTGCTCGACAAGCGGTCCCCCAATTTGCATCGGGTTTCACCGATGTAGAGTAGGCCACACCGGGAGCACCGGATGCAATAGATGACCACAACAGACTCACAAGTGAAGTGTTGCCTCACTTGGAAGTACTGCTTGGGGCCCTGAATGGTGGCAAGAGAAGAGGTGTAGGGACAGGTGTAGCACTTACGCTTACAGGGATAAGTGCCGGATGGGAGATCAGTGGGGATGGACGTGTGGATCAGGGAGTCACGGAGGGACCGATCCCTGCGGAAGGCAGAGAGGGGTGGAGAGAGAAAGGTGTGCTTAGTCGTGGGGTCCTGTTGAAGGTGGCGGAAGTTGCGGAGGATAATGTGTTGGATCCGGAGGCTAGTGGGGTGGTAGGTGAGGACAAGGGGAACTCTGTCCCTGTTGTGGTGGCGGGAGGATGAGGTGGGAGCCGAAGTGCGGGAAATGGAGGAGATACGGGTGAGGGCATCGTTAATGACAGCAGAAGGGAAACCACGATCCTTAAAGAAAGAGGACATTTGAGATGTCCTGGAATGGAAAACTTCATCCTCGGAGCAGATGCGGCAGAGAAGGAGGAACTGGGAATAGGGAATGGCATTTTTTCATGTGGCGGGGTGGGAAGAGGTATAGTTGAGGTAGTTATGAGAGTCAGTGGGTTTGTAGAAGATGTCAGTGGACAGTCTGTCTCCAGAGATGGAGACCGAGAGATTGAGAAAGGGGAGAGAAGTGTCCAAGATAGACCAAGTGAATTTGAGGGCTGGGTGGAAGTTAGAAGTAAAGTCAATGAAATTGACGAGCTCAGCATGGGTGCAGGAAGCAGCAGCAATGTAGTCAATGTAGTCCTTCTCTGATTACTGAGAGAAATTACTATTTTAAAGGCAAACCCAAATTTGTGATTTGCAATGTTACTTGAGAGGTAGAATACACAGAATGAACGTTAAATCCCTTATGGTGCTGATTTATTGAGCACATGATAGAACAGCAGTTAATGTGGTCAATACAGTGATTAGCAGTTAATCCTGATCATGAGTGCAGTCTGTGTGGTGCTTACATAAGAACCAACAGCACCACAACGTTTCATAGTAACAGGAACTGAGACAAACTTTCATATCAAGATTCCTTTTTTAATTTTCCCTCAGCCGGTTTATAACATAGGATGAAAAATGAGACTGGTGTGGACTCTTAGTCTTGTAATTACAGTGTGTGACTTCTAACATCTGAAAACTGGTAACGCATTCACTATTGATCTGTCAGGAGAAGGGTGAGCTTGTATAGTTTTACAGCAAATCTGGCTCAAAGTAAATGGATTAATTTTAAATTGGAAGGGATTTTGAAAAACCACTGTTTTATATCGAATTTAATGTTGATAACATTCTTACATTTTAGTGGGTGGACAGAATACTGCTTGTAATATCAAAGACATTTTAAAGGAAAACTTCCAGCAAAGTGGACATAGCCTCTTATGTAATTGAATGAGTGGGGATATTGAGTTGGTGAGTGGGTATCATGTCATTGAAGGACATGCACTTTTTAAACAAAGTGCTGTAATGCAATGGAACGCTTGAATTGAAACATAAGCTGACTTATTATTAACCATTTCATTCTGAACAAAAGTTCTGTTTCAGTAAAGATGGGGAGTTGTAGTAGTCCTTTATAAATTGTGTAGGAATTTTAAAGTGAGATGCTGTGCCCAAGTGAGAGACTGCAATTCTATGGTCGTACAAGCCTTCCAAGAATTAGTATTTTTCCTTTTTACTTTTATCCCCCATTTTAAATCTACTCGCTGTCAAGAGAAGTTGGACTCCTGGTGATTTCAGATCCAAAAAAGTAGTTGTATGATATTTCTATTTTATAAATGGAGTTGTTACTGGAGAAACATACTTGGGTAGACAAAACAGCCCAAGGCATCACCAGCACCAGCACCAACCTACCTGCCATCAAGGACATGTATATAGAAAAGTGCCAGAAAAAGAGCCGACAATATCATGAAGGATCCCACCTAACCTGCTTATGGACTGTTTGTCCCACTCCCATCAAGGAAAAGGCTACGTAGCATCTGCACCAGGACCACCAGACTTAAAAACAGTTACTTCCCCCAAAGCAGTAAGGCTGATCAACACCTCCACCCAGTAAACTAACTTCTTTATTATTTACTGTCAGTCACCTCATGTACAGTCACTCCTATGCCTAGCATCACTTTATGGGTGTACAACCAATCTATGCGCTGTATACAAGAGATCTTATTTATTTGTTTATTGTGTGGTTTTTTTTGTGCTGCAAAAGATCCGGAGTAACAACTATTTTGTTCTCCTTTAAGCTTGGGTACTAGAAATTACATTAAGCAGTCTTGAATCTTGTATCTAGTGTGTTGAAATGTCCTGACCTGATTTAACATTCTATTAATTGTGCTGTTGAATTTGCAGATGCTCTATCATAATATTACTGCTGAACAAGTACTTTTGAATGACTTGAAATCATCCAATAGAATCTTTGATTTGACTGGAAATTTTTGAAAGAAAGGTTTGCCATTCATCTTGACCAAACGATTATGGCACTAATATTGATGGACCACAGCATCTCATTGTCTTCAGCTTCCGTTACCTGTACTGAGAACACAAACCACAAATTACTGGACTACAAAAATGACTGTTGCCACAGATGACTGGAGCATGCACTTCACGGTTTTGGGGTTTGCTGTCAAGGACTCGCCAACAAAGTTCATTTGTTGACAAAAGCTGTCGTGGTTGAAACAGGATTTTTACTATTAAAAAGCTGTTTAAAAATGATTTAACTAAAATAATGTCTTTGTTTCTGTAAGTGATCTAGAAATGTTCATGATTGGTGATTTTGTCAAGTTGGTTAGGGTACAGCGAAAGTGAATCTGTGCGGGACAGAGACAGTATTTATTTATTGTATTATTCCAAGCAGAGTTATTGAATATAGTGCCCCAGTGATGACTGAGAGTAATAAATTAATGTCAGATTAATTTTATAATATATTTTTAATTAAGGTAAAATGGTGGAACAGTTTCAAATAAACCTTAAAGATATGATATACCCTGAAGGAAGATTATCTCCTAACGATTTACACTTAACTTTACAGGGCTATGGGGCACTTGCTGTTCCTCTTTACTGTGCAAACTACCTATGAATGGTATTTTTTTTAGTTTTGCCATAGTTCTATAAATTGTTTAGCAAGATACACGCTGAATTTTTGTAGCCTGATCTGTTGAATGTTTACAGTATTTTCTTGTCTTTAAATTGGAAATGGTTGTCCACCTGTTTTCATTCTGTATGAAATGCATCTTTCAACAAAAGTGGGAAGTTGTGAAGAATTTATATGCAAAGTAGGGCAAATGGGACATGTCATGTCAAATCAAATGCCCAAAACCAGAATCCTGAAATAGACAATCTATTCCAAGCTCTCTCATAGGAGAATACAACCTGGTGGATAGAAGAAAAGATTCAGCTCAAAACTCCTGGGGTCTCTGGCTCACAACTAGAAGTGGAGAAGGAACATCAGGGTTATAAAGAACCACAAGGCCATACAACAAAACCATGCAGGTTCTCAATCTACCCATTTAACTGCTCCGAGACACCATAAGTCCCAATTGCTTGATTTTGCAATTCGCTTCAAAGCCAACAAAATGATAGTAAATCAAATTCAAAGTACTGGTTTGTCATCCTCTAGTAGGAAGGTAGACATATAAGGGTGTAAATATTCAACTTCATGTGATGTATAAAATAAATAATATTAAATATCCTCTCTTTAGGTTCCTTTCCAATTAAGCCATAATTCTCATGCATAATGTTGCATGGCTTCTTGACAACCTATTAAACTGGCCACTTCCTCTACAGTCTGAGAACAAAACTTTCACATTAAAAAATCTGGTCTAACTCCAGTCATATTGTGAAGCTCTCTTTATATAGAATCTGCTAATTAATAAATATATCCAAGCCACCAGTGAAATAAAGCTCTGAATGTTAATTTAAAATGTGGCCGGACAGTTTGATTTCAGAAGTGAGTTTTTTTAAAAGTTTTTTTTAATGTTTTTTTTAATGAAATCTTGAAAAATTGCCTGTAAATCTTATTAACATATCAATTTTAGTTCAACAGATTAGCACTTTCATGACTTCATTCATGATCTTGCTTTCCTGTATGTTTCACAATCAACTACATTCATTTTAGGAATTTGAAAATATTTAATGGGCCCCATAATAGAAAATAGGTGCACGAGTAGGCCATTCGGCCCTTCGAGCCTGCACCGCCATTTACTATGATCATGGCTGATCATCCAACTCAGAACCCTGCACCAGCCTTCCCTCCATACCCCCTGATCCCCGTAGCCACAAGGGCCATATCTAACTCCCTCTTAAATATAGCCAATGAACTGGCCTCAACTGTTTCCTGTGGCAGAGAATTCCACAGATTCACCACTGTCTGTGTGAAGAAGTTTTTCCTAATCTCGGTCCTAAAAGGCTTCCCCTTTATCCTCAAACTGTGACCCCTCATTCTGGACTTCCCCAACATCGGAAACAATCTTCCTGCATCTAGCCTGTACAATCCCTTTAAGATTTTATACGTTTCAATAAGATCCCCCCTCAATCTTCTAAATTCCAACGAGTACAAGCCCAGTTCATCCAGTCTTTCATCATATGATAGAAGTGTTTCAGAATTCATTCTATGATAAAATGCCTATCGGTGTGAACACTACGGGAAAATCTCCCATAACTTCGAATGCTGAAACTGGTTCCTTTTTATGTCACTGATATGGCGGTAGTTAAACAGCATATTTCAAATAGCAAATACGAGAAAATTTGCAGATGCTAGAAATCCAAAGCAACATACACAAAATGCTGGAGCAGCTTAGCAGGTCAGGCAGTGTCTATGGAAAAGAGTAAACAGTGGGCCTTTTGGGACAAAGAGGGGTCTCAGCCTGAAATGTGGACAGTTTACTCTTTTTCATTGATGTTGCTTGACCTGCTGAGTTCCTCCAGCATTTTGTGTGTGTTCATTTGAAAGAGCACCTATTTAAATGTGCAGTGTCCCCTCAAAGTTATACTGTGGATCTGATCTATATTTTTTGGTCAGGTCTGTGCCTCAGGTGCTACCTTTTAGCCTGACATTTGTGGTTTGCTGTTTTATGTTCGTACATTTCCGACAAAATCTCTGTGTTCTCTTACTATGTGCAAGGTACTTTCACCTCTTTTAAAGCGTTACTTTGTGATCCAGCATGTGTAATCTTGTGTTTTTATAGAGAAAGAGACCATTTAGCCTTTTGGATTCAGACCAGCTCTTGGTTGCGCAACTCCATTAGTCCCTTTGTTTTTCTCCTTCACTTTCTAATAAAAGAATGGTTCTCCATCAACTGTACTGATGCACCTTTATATTCATGTTGTTAAACTGGTTTTGTGCTGCTTAAACTGTAACACATTATCTAGAATTTTTCATTACCAAGCCATAAATTAGTAAATGAATCAATTTAACTCATTTTCCCCTTGGTGTATTTATCATTAAAGTTGTGAAGTACTGGCAAATTGTTCACCAAGTTGGCATTTTGTTTTGTTAGTCTACTTTCTTAGAAGTTTGCGAAGATTCTTCATGTCATCTAAAACTCTGACAAACTTCTATAGGTATGTGGTGGAGATTATACTGACTGGTTACATCATGGACTGGTATGGAAACATTGATGTCCTTGTATGGAAAAAGCCCAGTCCATCACTGGTGAAGCCCTCCCCACATTGAGCATATCTACACGAGCGTTGTTGTAGGAAAGTAGCATCCGTCATCAGGGGTTCCCAACCTTTTTTATGCCATGGACCAATACCATTAAGCAAGGGTTCTGTGGACACCATGTTGGGAACCTCTGATCATCAAGGAGCCCCACCATCCAGACCATGCTCTCTTCTCGTTGCCATCAGGAAGAAGGTATACAAGACTCAGGATGCACATCACCAGTTTCAGGAAAAGTTATTACCCCTCAACAATCAGGCTGTTGAACCAGAGGGGATAACTTCACTCACTCCATCGATGAACTATTCCCACACCTATGAACTCACTTTGAAGAATTCTTCTTATGTTCTTAATATTTATTGCTTTTTTTCCTCTTTTTGTATTTACAGTTTTCCCACATTGGTGGTTGTCCATCCTGATGGATGTGGTCTTGGATGAGGCTTTTCATTCCAGGACGAAGGAGGTGTCTTTCTTTTTTAAAGAAAGGGGCTTCCCTTCCTCCACCATCAACTCTGCTCTCAAACACATCTCTCCCATTTCACGCACATCTGCTCTCACTCCATCCTCCCGCCATCCCACTAGGGATAGGGTTCCCCTTGTCCTCACCTACCACCCCACCAGCTTCCGGGTCCAACATATAATTCTCCGTAACTTCTGCCACCTCCAACGGGATCCCACCACCAAGCACATCTTTCCCTCCCCCCCCTCTGCTTTCCGCAGGGGTTGCTCCCTATGCGACTTCCTTGTCCACTCATCCCCCGCATCCCTTCCCACCGATCTCCCTCCTGGCACTTATCCTTGTAAGCGTAACAAGTGCTACACATGCCCTTACACTTCCTCCCTCACCACCATTCGGGGCCCCAGACAGTCCTTCCAGGTGAGGCAACACTTCACCTGTGAGTCAGCTGGGGTGATATACTGCGTCCGGTGCTCCAGGTGTGGCCTTCTATATATTGGTGAGACCCGACGCAGACTGGGAGACCGTTTCGCTGAACACCTATGCTCTGTCCGCCAGAGAAAGCAGGATCTCCCAGTGGCCACACATTTTAATTCCACATCCCATTCCCATTCTGATATGTCAATCCACGGCCTCCTCTCATGTCAAGATGAAGCCACACTCAGGTTGGAGGAACAACACCTTATATTCCGTCTGGGTAGCCTCCAACCTGATGGCATAAACCTTGACTTCTCTAACTTCCATTAATGCCCCTCCTCCCCTTCTTACCCCATCCCTTATTTATTTATTATTTTTTTCTCTTCTCTCTCTCTCTCTTTCTCCCTCTACCCCTCTCTCAATAACTCCTTGCCTGCTCTCCATCTTCCTGTGGTGCTCCCCTTCTTCTCCTTTCTCCCTCAGCCTACTGTCCCATAATCCTCTCCCTTCTCCAGCCTCATATCCCTTTTGCCAATTCACTTTCCAGCTCTTAGCTCCATCCCTCCCCCTCCTGTCTTCTCCTATCATTTTGGATCTCCCCCTCCCCCTCCCACTTTCCAATCTCTTACTAACTCTTCTTTCAGTTAGTCCTGACGAAGGGTCTCAGCCCGAAACGTCAACTGTACTTCTTCTTATAGATGCTGCCTGGTCTGCTGCATTCCAAAAGCATTTTGTGTGTGTTGCCTGAATTTTCAGCACCTGCAAATTTCTTTGTGTTTGCGTTTCATTGATTCTATTGTGTTTCTTGTATTTATTGTTGATTGTCTGCAAGCAAATGAATCTCAGGATTGTATATTGTGACATATGTACTTTGATAATAAATTTATTTTGGACTTTAATAAATCCTGTGAAAATAAAGGTAGTGCCAAAATGTTTCAATGACTGGGTGTTAGAGCTAACAATGAAAACGAACATTGTGAAACCTTGTAACTTGATAATGGATAAGGGAGAATTTAGACTTTGAGTCATTAATCTAACCAAGTCCTGTATGGGGTAAGTATGTGTATTAACTGCACTGCTCAGATATGTTCTCTGCCACCATTTTCTGTCTGTTTAAAACTGGAATGTTACGTCTGTATAACTTTCCATCTCCCTATCTCCTCAGCATGCATCCCAAGCCCATTAATTTTATCTAGTGTTTGATCATATGTGGTTCATTTTGCTCTTTCACCTGAGAAAGTTTGGTGAATTTCATCTACTTAAAATATTTTTAAAGAGAATAAACGAAGAATTTGATTGCATTGAGCTGATGAAATAATTGTTGAAAAATGATGGGGGCTACCCTGGGCAGCAGTACTTCTGTCAAATTGACTTTGTTACTTCGCAAAAGTCCCTCGGTCCAGTACCAATGTGTGCTTAACCCAGTGGCAGTGATTTCTTCTACGTTCCCCACAAATTGAATGGGGCAGTGTGAATGTACCGGGAAAAAATTCGTTTAATACCATTGGCTTAACATGTATTTAGTTGCCTTCAAGTTCTCAATGTGGGTGTTCTTGAATGCTATGAAATGGCTTTGAAAGTCGCAAAGGGCTGTGGCCTTTGTGCAGGTGAGAACTACTCTATGATTGCTCAAACAAAGTGAGGTGTCATCTTTGTTCTGCTGAACCCACCCTAGTTCAGGGAGCCAGCCTGCCAGAGTGAGGCTGGGACCACGCCAGCAGAGACAAAGTACATGGTATGTAATCTTAGTCAATGGCAGATCCCAGCCTGTTGATCTTGTAGAAACTGAGAAAGTGCCCACACAATTATAAGTGAAATTTAAAAAAATAGAAATGTCAAATTGAAGGTTTGATTGTGGAAAGAATGCCCTTTCAATTTACATTTGGAATAATAAGAAAGATCCTTGAAGTGAAGCTGAAAATATTTTTTATTTCATACAATAATTCCTAATTTGGTACAAAATCTTTTTAATAATACAGAACAAGTGTTAGTTACGGGTTTAAAGAAGTACATTCCATTACATTCAGAGTGTTAATGCAATTTTTCAAAAATGAAACATTAGTTCTGACCGATAATTCACCAGGTCTCCTGTATGTTGCCTTTTTTTCTAGTGTTCAATTCAGAGCTAACACTGAACTTTTAAGCTACTGTATTTTTGCATGTTTTTCTGATAGACCCCCTCAGCATGGAAAGGTAGATAGAGGAATTGCTTTTGAATTCTGGCTCTGGACAGAAGTGACTAATTCCCCTTACCTTTTCAGTCATGCCCTTTGTCTGAGGGGCTTATGTTTGGAACAGCAGTAGGTGAAAATGTGGTGCAAGATAATGTAGGTCATGGCATCGTATGTTCGTATAATAACCTATCTGTTAAAAATATTACTGACTACTTAATTACTGTTGATATCGTAAAATTGTGATCTGATAATAGCAAAAAAATCTGACACAGTAACTGCAAAACATGATGCAAAACACCAAGGCTTCTAAAGATAGAAGCATCATCAATTCTGCAATGTTGTTGGAATGAAAAGCTTGCTAAAATAAAATGAGCAGTGAAAACGGAATAAATAGATTGTGATGCAGCTAATGACTGTTGATTGCAAAGTGCTGTCAAGAGAAATTAATGCAAATAAAAAAAACAGAAGTTGCCAGAGTTAACAAGTGGTTTTATGTGAATTTTATTAATGTTTAAATACTCCTTGGCTTTTATGGAAAATTAATTGGATGTGAATCTAAGCAACACAAAATGACAAATATTTGTATGAGTCGTAGAGCTTAGATTTAAAGTGAACAAATATTTTTTACATTATTTAAATTTTAATGCAGCTCTTCTGCTCATACTTAAATTTTGGACAATAAAGAACAAAATAATATGATGAGCGGAAAATATCATTAGTGTCAGAATGACAACAAAGCTATGATTCAATCTCAACTATCATGATAGGTTCAGGAAATGATGCATAAAACATGCTTTGAACTTTGATCGTAGGACTGTATGAAGTTTTTCTTTCACTCATTTAAAGGTAGCTTGAAATAAAAACAGCTTGTTTTATGCATCCATTGCTGGACTTTGTTTTGTATATAGTTGTTCAGATTAAGCCCGTTACATGAAACATTCTCATACTATGCTGGTGTCTTTTTGGCAACTTTGAAGGTGTAATAGTGCTATGTCCCCCCGATGACAAGAAAGCTGGTCCTGAAGTAAGGCTAAAGTGGATAAACACTTGAAGATACAGGGTCTACGGAGACTACAATAAGAGCTTTTTGATTGATTTGACATTGTATAGCAACAAGTTAACACAATGTGCCAAGGTGACTTTCTCCTGCACTTTCAGGTTCTGGACTGTTGAGATAAAGAAGTATAAAGTTGCCCAACTGTACATTTACGAAATATGTTACCAGCATTATTCTCCATTTAGAAAAATAATGAGTGAGAGAGCAGAAAGCTATGCATACTATGCATAATCCTTCATTTTCACAGTCCAGGAAAAAAAACAATCAACTTCTTGATGTTTTCCATTAACTACTGTTCATTTTATTTGATTTTCATCAGCATCCAAGTCATCCTGGTTATTTTAATTGTTTTAAACTGAGCTGTTGAATCTTTATGGTAAGTTCTTGTTAACTGATAAACACCTATTAATTCCCCATTCTCCCCAAGATGAAGTAGATATCACAATACATTATACATAATTGATCATATTTCATTGATTAGAAATGATCATTGAAATCCTGTCCCTCGTCCACAGACAGGGATGGCTGCATTGTTTAAGCATGTTTCCTTAAGCAATTATTTTTGCAAATTCTCTCTTATAAAGAGGCATGATTGTTTCTGGGAAATTAAACACTTTCCATGTTGCACCCAGTAACACTTTTTCAAGTACACCTGGCCTAGGTATAAAATATAAACGACTGCAAAGCACACTCCTTATATTAATTTGAAAACTTATCTCTCAATTTCAACGTTGACCGAATGAATTAGTTTGCATTCAGAGTTTAATACTTGCATTCTGTCTGTTGTTACAATTTTAGTATTGATTGGGAAAATTAGCTTCAATTCTGCAAGACAACAGTCTCTTGGAATATGGTCCAGTCGGACCAATGTGGAGGTTCTTGGAACCTTACACTTGGGACTCTGATGAACCTTTAAGAACAAGAAAACTTTTTTTGAGATGACCACTGGTTCTTGGAGTACTATTGTCTCCAAATGCTTAATGTGCAATCGTAACATGTAAAACAGACATGGTCTACTCTTTCTTTGTATATACCTAACAGTAGCCTTCCAGTAAAGAAAGAAAGACAGTTAGCAATTCAGCAAACTTCAGGCATTGCTTTTTGTGGTAAGAATGTAGCTTCCATAAGGTAACAAAGATTGTATTTTAAAAGCTTTACATGTGTACATTTTTTTTTACATTGGATACAGTAGAAATCCCGAGAATGAAGAATGCACATAAGGGCCTGAATAAAGTCCTGCTGCTTGTTGAGATGGGAGTTGCATCCAGACTCTGTCTCCGTGTGTTAGTTCAAGAACTGAGCTCCCTGAAGCCTGATCGAGAATCCCTTTCTTGTATTCGTCGTAAGTGTACATCTGTGGCTCGTTATTTTTATATAATGCTACCCATACATTAGCACCTTTACAATGAATGTGATATGAAAAGTAATAAATTCCCGGTATTTCACATGTAAAAACTCCAGTTTGTGGATTGTAACTTTGTCTGCCGTTGTACAGGATTTTATCAAACTTGACAGGAGATCCTACTGGTGGAAAAGGTACTGTAAGTTTAGCTGTAAATGCAGGCATTTCTGGTTTAATTCCCAACGGCATTCCTTTTTTACTTGGTTGACTAATGTATCCTTGTGGCGTCTTTACACCGTCAATTCCTGGACCCATTGCTGGAAGATGAAACTGTTGTATTTCTGGTTGAACAGCTGGTGGGCCAGGGGGACCAGGAGGGCCAGGAGGGCCAGGTGGCCCAGTCATCCCATGAAGACCTTCTGGGCCAGGCTTTCCAGTTGGTCCTATGTGTCCCGGAACTCCAGGTTTTCCTATGCCAGGTAACCCAGGAGGTCCTGGTAACCCTCTGTCACCTTTTGGTCCTGGAAGACCCGGAGGGCCTATTGGACCACCTGGACCAGTGATCCCTGGTATTCCAACAGGGCCCTGGATACCTTTCTCTCCATGAAACCCAGGTTCTCCTTTTAATCCTGGTGCTCCTTGTGGTCCAGGTAAACCAGTTGGACCTATGTGCCCCTGCTCTCCTTTTGGCCCTATTGGCCCAGGCAAACCTCTTGGCCCTGGTTGTCCTTCTGCACCAGGATATCCTGGTGCACCTGGCATTCCCTGCAGACCAGGTTCCCCCTTTGGGCCTTGAGGACCTTGAGGGCCAGTTGGCCCATGATCTCCCTTCAGTCCTGGGAAACCCAAGCCACCTGATGGCCCAGTTTGTCCCGGGAGCCCAGGTAATCCCTGTTCACCTTGTGGACCAGGAATTCCGGGAGGACCAACCGCTCCAGGTTCGCCTTTTTGTCCCTGTGTTCCTGGTGGTCCACTGTGACCACGTTCACCTTTAGGTCCAGGAAACCCTGGTTTTGCTATTCCTGGCATACCTGGCGGCCCTGGCAAACCTGGGAGCCCTTTATCACCTTTACTCCCTGGAAATCCATGTTGACCAGGAATTCCATCTAGACCTGGCTTTCCCACACCTGGCTTTCCAGGTGGTCCCTGAACACCCTGTTGTCCTGGAAAACCTTGAGGTCCTGACTCACCTTGGGGTCCTGTTTTACCGGGTGCTCCTGGAGCTCCGGGGAGACCATTTAAACCTGGCTTTGAGATACCAGGAAGTCCTGCAGGGCCTGGTTGCCCAGGTAATCCTGGTGGGCCCTTCAATCCTGGCAAACCAGGTGCACCAATTCCTTGTTGCCCTTTAGGTCCTGTTGGACCTGGAATACCTGGAAATCCTCTCTGTGCGGGTTCTCCCCTTAGTCCTGGTTTTCCTGGTAATCCTGGTCTACCTGGCTTTCCTAATCCAGGGAGACCTGAAGGACCTCGTGCTCCTTGTGGCCCTGGTGGTCCCATGGGCCCTTGCTCTCCCTTTGGTCCCATATCACCCTTGTGGCCTGGCAATCCCATTCTTCCTGGTTTACCTGCTATTCCTGGCATTCCAGGCTTCCCAACACTCAGAAGACCTGGTTGGCCAGGAAGACCTGGTGCTCCTGCAGGTCCTTGAAGACCCCGACCTGGTAATCCCGGTGGCCCAGGAGGTCCTATCGGTCCTCTTGCACCAGGTTCTCCTGCTGGACCTTTCTCACCTTTCATTGCACTTGGAAATGTTGGTATCAGTTCTAGAAAAGAAAAAAAAAGATAACAATGTGTTTTTCCATTAACCATGTGGGAAAATAGATTTGAATTTGAAAATATGGATATTTGTACTCTCATTTAAGTTCAGCTAAATATTGAAAAATTACCAAAGGAAACCATTACATGAAGTCTTCATTATTTAAAATGAAAACAACAATTTGCATTTGTAGTTTTTAGCTAGAGAAAAGAGGATTGACTCATTTGAAATGTGCTGCTACAAATGATAGATTGAAACCCATGGGGTAGCAAACCATTTGGTACTGTTCCCTTAAGGGGCTAATCACCAAGCAGAAAATTAAACCTAAAACAATTAACTAGAGACGTCAATGTCTGCATAGTGGAATGAAACACAAGAAAAAGAAGTTGAAAGAGTTCAAAGAAAAAAGAAGTGACAGAATTTGACCATGCTTTTATAATAGAGAACAATTCAATCGTTATGGTACTTTTCACTGCTGTGTAGCCCATAAAATCCGAACCAGTATTTTTGTAGTGAATATTAAAATGTGGAAACACACCTGTTGCACCATGTATTTTCTATAAACTTCAAGAAATAAATCTAATTCACAGTTTAATGTTGAAGTATAATTTTGTACTGGCCAGTTTAACAGATGATGATTAGAAATCAGGTTTCTTAAGGTTATTTTCCCGACTATTATTTTCTGTGAGATATTCTTCCAAAATAGGACTTTAAACTGCGACTCACTCTGTCTTTTCTGATAGGTTAAGTTACGTTATTTTGAACTCAGAATAAATTCTGTAGTACAGATGGAAGATTAAAACATCCCCTTGCTTTGTTCAATAAACAGCTTGGAAATTTCCCAGTGTTCCAGCATATATTCATCCATTCCCAAGAGATTAATTGGTGATTCATTGTATTTATTGCCTTTGAGATGCTATAAAAGTCAGCTGCCTTGTTTGTCTATACCCTTCAGTTTGTTGATTGTGTGAAGTGTTAGATTATTCTAAAAAATATGAAGGTTGTTTGTTTATTTTTAGTCTCAAGAAGAACCATTTGATGTGCAGGTTGAACAATTTACTGACAAAGAGCTCATTTCTGAAGCACTTCAATCCCACACCCACATAGTGTTCATCTGGCAACTGAATGATGACCAGAATCCTGCCTGCAGCCTCTGGACTGAATTCAAGTTTAACAACTTTTGATCCTAACCCTGCTGAGACTAGGTAACCTGTTGTAGAGTGAAACCTGAACTTGCTGTGGAAATTTGATATTGTTTAAAAATTAATTTTCTAGCTTTTTACCTGTCAATTGTTTTCCCCATTATCTGAGTGTGAATGTTTAGAGTGTCTTCTTGGCTAGCTTTCAAAATAAGTTGGTTGCTTTCAATGATTAGTATTTTGTTGCCAAGAATAAAACGCAGAAACACTTCTTTGTCACAAGGTTTTGCCCATCTGCTGGTAACAACTTCTGAATTTTACATCATAAAAATACGCTTTATTTAACTTCTAATTGGGTACTTTCCTATTCGCAGTAAGTGGAAGACAAATGCTGTGACTGAATACAGTTGCAGGAATGATCCATTTGGCAACAACCAATGTGGGTGTTTTAAATCTGTAGTTCTAAGAATTACAGAATATTATACCATTCGATCTCAGAACATACATTCCTAGACATAGTTGTTATTGTTGATTGTTATTTATTCATGTTTTGATATTGAGGTTATTGTCTGATTGTGTGCAAAATTAAAATGTCTGAAGGTAGGAAAACAATCCTTTAGCAAATCTTTATTTTTTTCTTTCTCCAAGTCTTTCACTCTCCATAAGGATATTTAGATTCCTGTTGAAGGAATTATGTTAACCTATAGTATATGGTTCACTGATGGCAATGCTAGGTGATTGAAACTAGACAATGCACACAAAATGCTGGAGGAACTCAGCGGGCCGGGCAACATTTGTGGAAAAGAGTACAGACGATGTTTCGTGCCGAGACGCTTCATCAGTTGACTATACTCTTTTCATTAGATGCTGCCTGGCCTGCTGAGTTCCTCCAGCGTTTTGTGTGTGTTGCTTGCATTCCCAGCATCTGCAGATTTTCTCTTGTTTGTGATTGAAACTAGACTTCTCTTGAAGTGAAATTTTAATAGTGACTGTTTCTGGACTATTTCACAGTGCTATAATTCTATAGGGCTATATCCTAGTCAATTAGTGAATATTGTCCCAAATATTGGCCACCGAGCTAAAATAGCCCGTTAAGTATAAGTTTCATATTCAACTTGAGATTCCCACTCCCACCCGAAGTACCAACACTTCAAGCTATTGATTCCACTCCAATTGACTGACCACTTGAAATGCCCAGACCATGCTAATCAATAGCATTTTTCTTCCTCAGATCAATATTTTAGCTGGCAAGTCAACCACAGCCACCACCATCCACCACCAGCCCGAAGTATTGCATACCATATAATGGCTCAACACCTTCATCCTATTCCACCAAGACCTTTTCTGGTCATTCATTTCACAGTAGTGAGCTCTGATGTAAATAAGTTTCCAATGAATTGCATTGTTAATCCCAATTTCTTAATTTTTAATGTTTTCCTTCTTATTTGAACCTTCTACTGTCGTCTGTGGACAGCTATGTTAGGACAGAATTGGAATGCTTGTCTCTTTTCTGAAAAAAAAGCAATTTATTTAACTACCTCAGTATTGTTTTCTTTTAAGTAAAGTGCCCTTGCCTCGTGTTGAGCTCTGACTTCATTTTCTATTAGCTTATTGATAGAGCTTTTGTGACTCTGCAGGAATGCTATGTGGAGGGGCAGATCATTTCTCAGTGCATTGGTATACTGCACCTCAGCATATACATAGTACAACCACAAAACTTTGCAGATGCTGGAAATCTTGAGAAACACACGAACTACTGGAGGATCTCAGCAAGTCAGTCGGTAGCTATGAAGGGAAATAAACAGTTGCCATTTCAGGCCAAGACTCTTCATCAGGACTGGGCTTCAGTCCATGGATACTGTAGGACTTGCTGAGTTCCTCCAGCATTTTGTGTTCCTCGCCAACGTTTCCTCTAATAGTTTTTTTTAATAGTTTCACTGACCAACGATTGTTCTGAGCAGATGATTTTTATATGGCCTGAAAACTGCACGGCACTTTATTTTTTTTGTAATATGCATACTATGACTATTTAGAATGAAAATTTAAAAATCATATGCTTTTGATTTTATTTATTGAAAAGTAAATGAAATACAGTACAACAAAGAAAAATTTTCACATTGTGATCTTATTCTCATCTATCTTTATTACAAATCCATTGCCTAAAAACACTGTCTAGATTAAACTCACATCCAGATGAAAGATACGTCATCATCCTCAATAGGTTATCTAAATGTTCCACTTCTCCTCTGTTTCTAGTCTGATTGAATTCAAAAGATTTAATTCACATTCATAGTCAGCACTAGAAACCTGAAATGTTCCAATGATGTCAACAAGAATTGACAATTCTTCAAATTCTTTGTTTTTAGGCACTTAGTTCAACATATCAGTGAATGTCTTAGTCGAACCAGCCTTAACTTGCTCAGAAATGGCACATTTGAAATCATAGTATTTCTGTGATTTTTTTTTGAGGTAGTGCTTTCATCATAGTTTGCAATAGTAGCTGAGTATTTTTATTTGTTAGTCGTACAACATCCTCCTTCCATATTTAAAATTATATTAGCATAATTTCAAAAATATATTAACATGTGAAAGAAAATTCCAGCTGCATGGCAACCAAAGTGATATATGCAGGAGCATTTCAGTACTGTGCACCTGTGCAGCTTAGAGAGAACAGTGTTCCTCACTATAGTTACAATAGTTTATAATGGACTTCTAGTAGGATAGTGATCTATTTAGGTATTTTAAAGATGTGATTGATGAATCTGTCTGTCAAAAATACGATATTTAACATTGTATCTGTTCAAATGAGCTTATCTTAAGACTTACAAACACATACCCAAAGTGTCCCTCTAATTGTAATTTACTGCTGAATTATTTATTGGCACTTCACTTCCAACTTCATTTTGTTTTAATCACAGATTAAAACAGCATGCATAAATTTTGCCTCCTTTTCCATTCACTTTTCTTTCTTGAGTACTGATTGCTTGATCCATTGCTTGTTAAGCTGTAGACTGCTTTACATGATTATATATAACTTTTCTATCATATTTTCCTCTGCTTCACTTCACAAAATTTACTATTTTAATTCCCAGTGTTGAAAAGAAATTAAACAACTGTGGAGCTTGGGTGTCTATGGAATGAGATGTAGATCATAACACCAATTTAATTAAAAGATGTACCACTTTACTAGGTACAGAGTGGAACCCGGTGTGGTCTTCTGCTGCTCCAGCCTACCCACTTCAAGATTCAAGAGTTCAAGGGAGAGCCAGTAGATGTAGTGTACCTGGACTTTCAGAAAGCCTTCGATAAAGTCCCACATAGGAGACTAGTGGGCAAAATTAGGGCACATGGTATTGGGGACAGAGTACTGATATGGATTGAAAATTGGCTGGCTGACAGAAAACAAAGAGTAGCGATTAATGGGTCCCTTTCGGAATGGCAGGCGGTGACCAGTGGGGTACCGCAGAGTTCAGTGCTGGGACCGCAGCTGTTTACAATATATATTAATGATTTATATGAGCAAATTAAAAGTAACAGTAGCAAATTTGCCGATGACACAAAGCTGGGTGGCAGTGTGAAATGTGAGGAGGAGGATATGAGAATGCAGGGTGACTTCGACAGGCTAGGTGAGTGGGCAGATGTATGGCAAATGCAGTTTAATGCAGATAAATGTAAGGTTATCCACTTTGGTGGTAAGATCAGGAAGGCAGATTATTACCTAAATGGAGTCAAGTTAGGAAAAGGGGAAGTACAACGAGATCTAGGTGTTCTTGTACATAGTCACTGAAAGCAGGCATGCAGGTACAGCAGGCAGTGAAGAAAGCTAATGGCATGCTGGCCTTCATAACAAGGGGAATTGAGTACAAGAGCAAAGAGGTTCTTCTGCAGCTGTACAGGGGGGCCCTGGTGAGACCACACCTGGAGTACTGTGTGCAGTTTTGGTCTGCAAACTTGAGGAAGGACATTCTTGCTATTGAGGGAGTGCAGCGTAGGTTCACAAGGTTAATTCATATTAACCGGGACTGTCATATGTCGAAAGATTGGAGCGACTGGGCTTGTATACTCTGGAATTTAGAAGGCTGAGAGGGGATCTTATTGAAACATATAAGATTATTAAAGGATTGGACACACTGGAGACAGGAAGCATGTTCCCACTGATGGGTGAGTCCAGAACCAGAGGCCACAGTTTAAGAATAAGGGGTAGGCCATTTAGAACGGAGTTGAGGTAAAATTTTTTCACCCAGAGAGTGGTGTATGTATGGAATGCTCTGCCCCAGAAGGCTGTGGAGGCCAAGTCTCTGGATGCTTTCAAGAATGAGATGGATAGAGCTCTTAAAGATAGCGGAATCAAAGGTAATGGGGATAAGGCAGGAACTGGATACTGATTGTGGATGATCAGCCATGATCACAGTGAATGGTGGTGCTGGCTCGATGGGCTGAATGGCCTACTCCTGCACCTATTGTCTATTCAGAGTTCAGAGGTGCTCTTCTGCACACCATTGTAGTAATGCATGATTATTTGAGTTGCTGTCACCTTCCTGTAAGCTTGAACCAGTCTGGCCATTCTCCTCTAACTTCTCTCATTAATAAGGTACTTTCACCCACAGAACTGCTGCTCACTGTATGTTTTGTTTTTCACACCATTCTCTGTAAACTCTAGAGACAGTTTTGCATGAAAATCCCAGGAGACCTGCAGTTTCTGGTATACTCAAATCAGGCCATTTGGCACCAACAATTAATCCACAGTCAAAGTCAATTACATCATATTTCTTCCCCATTCTGATGATTGGTCTGAGGAAGAACTAAACCTTTTGACAGTGTCTGCATGCTTTTATGTACTGGGTTACTGCCACATGACTGGCCGATGAGATAGTGGATTCCAGTTAATTGGGACACATCTAGACCAGAACCTTACGGGCAAATTAAGGGGCTGCCCCAATTAGCCTAAGTTTTATGGAAATAATTAAAAAGGTATTAAAAAAGACAAACTATCTTTTAACTGAGTAACAAATTATGTATTTAAATGAAGTACAGAACAAATTAAAACACTCAATACTACTACAATATTATAAAACTGTAAATTAGTTCCTAATATGTATTGACAGAGGAATTCTTTTGATTGACAGTAAATGAACAAAATCAGTGTAGTCTCCTAGGGCAGGTAATGGATTGCCTTCGTACAATGCTTTTGGCAATTGCATCCTCCAAATCTTCATTTTCATTGTACCATTTCAGATGATTGCTGATACATTCAAATGCTTCACAGTTCCTAACTTGTTGAAGTAGCAAAATTGTTTCATTTCCAATCCTGGCTGTTTCTGCCATCTCGAAGCCTGAATACTTGAAACCGCAGTGAGCATAACTATTCTGAATTTTCTTACGGCACATTTCTCACCAACTATCAGTGACAAAAATCACTGCTTTTTGAACACAAACATACATAACTGATGCTAGTTAGAAACCGTTCAGCAACAGTCTCTTGTCTGAATTAAATGGCATAGTGTCCCAAACAGACTAAGGGAATCCCAGCTATATTCTCAAATAACTTTTGTTCTTCCCAAGTAACTGCTCCAGTTAACCAATGGTGCAATTAACCATTTTAATTTTTAATTAGTTAATCAATCATTAGGAACTCCCACCACTCAGGATGTGCTGTCTTCTCACTGCTGTCATCAGGAAGGTGGTAACAGGAGCCTCAGGACCCACACCAGTTCAGGAACAGTTATTAGCCTCAACCATCAGACTCTCGAACCAGAGGGAATACCTTCATTCAACTTCACTTGCCCCATCATTGAAATGTTCCTACAACCTATGGACTCACTTGCAAGGACATCTCATGTTCTCAATATTTACTGCTTATTTATTATTATTTCTTTCTTTTTCTATTTGCACAGGTTGTAGTTTTTTTGCACATTATTTGAATGCCCAAGTTACTGCAGTCTCCCATTGAATCTATTATGGTTATCATCCTATTATAGATTTATTGAGTATGCCTGCAACAAAATGAATCTTGGGGTTGTATGGTGCCATATGTACTTTGATAATAAAGTTACTTTGAACCGTTGCCCGCTGTATTTGCAATCTCTTATACTTTAGAGTGTATTCCTTCGCTATTTCCTGTATGTTAGATTAGATTAGATCTTGAAGACAAACACAATATGTTTGTTAAACTTTACTTCATTTCTTAAGTGTAAATTCTGTTAAGCAATCCACGTAAATCAGCCCATAGCTGTTGCAGCAGAAAAATGCAGCCAAATGATCAGTGTGGTGGTGAGTACTGTCAAGAATAAATTCCTCTAAGTGCCTGTATTCGGAACGGAACAGGATGCTCATTTAGCCTTTTTTTTTGCCTACTCACGTTTGTCTTGAATATTGTTTGCCTGTCTTCAAGTTGTTTCTGGTGTGTGACTTGAAGCTAGAAAGAAAATAAAGGGGCAGTGGCAACACCAATACAGAATTAGCCAAGAGGTAGAAAGCAGAAGTACTGAAGACTGGAGGGAATTATATAGGATGATTGTACACGTTTCTTCAATAAATGTTAATCAGCTGTCATAGATACAGAGCAGGATTTCAATGTGTGCAGATGACACAAAACATGGAAAAATAGTAAATAAAAAATAGAAAGGTAAAAGAATATTAGCAGACAAGTTGTTGTAAGCAGAAGTAATAAGTCTAAAGTGTATTTTATGGGAGTAATAAAGATGTGTAATGTTTTATTGGAGATGCAGGAACTAAGAAGGTGAGAAACTGAGATGGAGGGTGTAAGGTGTCAAGGTTATTTATAATAGCAAGGACATAGTATGCTTTTTTAAAGTGGTATGGATTGTAAAAGTAGGAAATTATGGTTAATCTTTCCCAATTGTGGGTTGGGTCCCAACTGGAGATATGGTATATTCTGAGCATCGAGCTTTAACGAGCAAGATTTGTTAGACCACCTATGGAAATGGGGAAATATTTAAAAAGTCAGCAAAGTTTATGGATATTTAGAGACACTTAAAGTTGCCTCAATTTTAGTAACTTTTAAAATAAAATTAACACTAAAATACATGATTTAAATAAAACACACAAACTATTCATTAATGACAGGCTTTTGTCCTACAATCTCCATAATATTTAAAGTACTCACTGAGAAGACCTGGCACAAAATGTGAGATGTGATTTCCTCAACATAATCTTAAGAAATCTCAGCCACACTGACCCTTGGTGCTGGTCGTCATGTGAACTCAGCGGAGCAAACATGTGGCTTTCAGAATCTGTAAGTGGACATGGACTTTCACATTTAAAAGCACATAGGTATGTCTCTAAGACTTTGTTATTTTAACTGCTGAACAAGCAGTTCTGATTGGAACCACTGGTAAGATACCACCTGTTAAAATGTAACCCAGCCAGGAGTGATCTATTTACATCTACAATAACAGCAAAATGAATTGTTTGCTTATGTTGAATAAACAGTAATTACAATATTCTGGACCAATCTGGTAAATTTTATCCATAGCTACTCTAACAGTTGAGTAATAGCTTAACGTCTAAAATCCTCTGGTAGTTAATATTATGTAATACTCCCAAATGACAGGAATTGAAATAAATGACTGAGATGCAGACACAACATTTAAGTTTCTCTGGACAGAATAGAATAAAGGTAATGCAAATGGAAAAAGTGCTGAATAAATCTTCATGATGAACTTAGAACAATTTTGTAGACTGGCGTGTTTCCATAAAGAAATGCAACCTGCTTGGTTTATATCTGAGAGACTGAATTGGTCAATTGGCACAGCAACAGCATGATTAATGAAAACCAATGATCTTAAACTAGTTAGAATCCATTACAGATTAATATGAAATTGTAATCGAGGGCACTGAACTGTAAAAGGACAAATTTCACTGAAGTGAAAAGATAATCAAATGAGTGCCAAAACTGCAGACCAGGCCATCTAAAATAATGGCAACATTCTAGAAATACTGAGCAGGTCATGTCACATTTGTGGGAAGAGAAACTGAGAATTATAAATATTGTTTAAGAGTTTGTAATAAAATGTCTTGATGTGTCAATAGATTCTGAAGAGCAGGAAAATGTATACGTTAAGTTAATGATAGAATAAATAAAAGTGGGAAAAACCTTGCACCTTGGATGTCCCAAGACACTTTACAGTGAAGCTGCTGTCATCTAGATGGAAAAGTAGGTGATAGAATTAAGCTTTTTATTAGACTGGTTTGTTATTTGTTTATAGATAATGTAACAGGAAAGCAATCGAAGATTATAAAGCTTAAGAAAAAATAAGGCAGAAGGTTTACAGACAAAAAAGTAGAAATTTAGTACATTTATTTAAAAATCATGAGAGGGAGAGAGAAAAGTTTAATAGAGTAACAGTGAACAAGACAGCACAGTCTGGGCTCTTTGGCCAATGCCACAGTACTAAAGAGTATAACCCTACCCCACCATCAATCTAACCCTTTCATTCTATACAGCCCATAACTCTCTATATTCTTCCACATCCATGTGTCTATCCAAGTCTTTTAAATTTCCTAATGATATCAGCCTCTACCCCCAGCATGCATTCCAGCCAGCCACCATTGTTTTCTTTTTAAGAAAAAACTACCTTTAACATCTCCCCTAGACTTGTCTTTGCTCATTTTAAATGAATGTCACCTGGTATTGGCCACTGCTGCCCTGGGGAAAAAAATGCTGGGTGTTCACTTTATCTATGCCTCTGATAATCTCGTGCAGCTCTATCAAGATGCCTCTCATTCTGTGCTGCAAAGAGCAAATGGCCCAACTCACTCAACATTTCATCATAAGTCATGTTATCGAATAAAGGCAACGTCTTGAAAAAAGTCTTCTGCAGCCTCTGTAAATCTTCCATATCCTTCCTAATAAAGCAACGAGAACGGAACATAATACTGTGTGGTCTAACCACTGTTTTATAGAGCTGCAACATTACTTCGCGACGGTTAAACTTAATACAACTGACTAATGAAAGCTGACGCACCATATGCCATTTGAACCACCTTATTAATTTGCAGGGCAACTTTGAGAGATCTATGAATTAGATTAAGGACCTAATTATTTAGGACCTCCAGCACCCAGGGCATGCCCTTTTCTCATTGTTACCATCAGGTAGGAAGTATTGAAGCTTAAAGGCACACACTCAGTGATTCAGGCACAGCTTAGAAACATAGAAAACCTACAGCACAATACAGGCCCTTTGGCCCACAGAGTTGTGCTGAACATGTCCCTACCTTAGAAATTACTAGGCTTACCCATAGCCCTCTATTTTACTAAGCTTCATGTACCTATCTAAAAGTCTCTTAAAAGACCCTATCGTATCCGCCTCCACCACCGTTGCCAGCAGCCCATTTCACGCACTCACCACTCTCTGAGTAAAAAAACTTACCCTGACATCTCCTCTGTACCTACTCCCCAGCACCTTAAACCTGTGTCCTCTTGCGGCAACCATTTCAGCCCTGGGAAAAAAGCCTCTGACTATCCACACAATCAATGCCTCTCATCATCTTATACACCTCTTTCAGGTCACCTCTCATCCTCTATTGCTCCAAGGAGAAAAGGCCGAGTTCACTCAACATATTCTCATAAGGCATGCTCCCCAATCCAGGCAACATCCTTGTAAATCTCCTCTGCACCCTTTCTATGTCTTCCACATCCTTCCCGTAGTGAGATGACCAGAACTGAGCACAGTACTTCAAGTGGGGTCTGACCAGGGTCCTATATAGCTGCAACATTACCTCTCGGCTCCTAAATTCAATTCCACGATTGATGAAGGCGAATACACCGTATACCTTCTTAACCACAGAGTCAACCTGCGCAGCTGCTTTGAGTGTCCTATGGACTTGGACCCCAAGATCCCTCTGATCCTCCACACTGCCAAGAGTCTTACCATTAATACTATATTCTACCATCATATTTGACCTACTAAAATGAACCACCTCACACTTATTGGGTTGAACTCCATCTGCCACTTCTCAGCCCAGTTTTGCATCCTATCAATGTCCCGCTGTAACCTCTGACAGCCCTCCACACTATCCACAACACCTCCAACCTCTGTGTCATCAGCAAACTTACTAACCTATCCCTCCACTTCCTCATCCAGGTCACTTACAAAAATCACAAAGAGTAAGGGTCCCAGAACAGATCCCCGAGGCACTCCACTGGTGATCCACCTCCATGCAGAACTATGACCCATCTACAACCACCCTTGCCTTTTGTGGGCAAGCCAGTTCTGGATCCACAAAGCAATGTCCCCTTGGATCCCATGCCTCCTTCCCCTCTGCAGTCTGGTTCCTAAATGGACATTGACATTGGACGTTGAACCCTTGGACACTACCTCACTTTTTTAATATATATCTGTTTTTGCACTATTTGTAATCTATTCACACATAAACTATAATTGATTGATTTTTTCCTACTATATTATGTATTGCATTGAACTGCTGCTGCTAAGTTAACAAATTTCAGGACACCTGCCGATGATAATAAGCCTGATCCTGAACTTGGACCCTGAGGTCCTTCTGTTCCTTCGTACTGCTAAGAATCGTACCATTAACCTTGTACTCTGTCTTCATGTTCAATTCTCCGAAATTTATCACTTCACTCTTCCTGATTGAACCTCACCTGCCACTTCCCTGACTGACTCTGCATCCCGAGAATATATCTCTTTCTAATCGATGACAACCTTCTACACTCTCCACTACACCACCAACCTTTGTGTCATCTACATACTTAACTAACCCAACCCTCCACTTCCTCCATGCAAGTCATACATTAAAAAAATCAGAGTAGCAGTCCCCGAACAAATCCCAGTGGAACACCGCTAGTCACTGACCTCCGGGCAGAGTATAGTCTGTAATTAAATATGTTAGAATAATTTTTTCACATGAGTGGCTTGTGGGGGTAAAAAGATAGTCTAAAATAATCATCTGAAAAAGTGGCCTCTTCCAAATAGGAAAATTCGAATGCTAGTTGAGTGATAACTTTGTAGAATAATTTCATTCCCTCTCTAAGGGCAGTCTGAGCTTTGCCACTTTAACTCTCAATCCTGCTCACATTCTGACCTTCACATTTCTCCAGCAAAGACCAACACAAGGTCAAGGTTCCGCACCTAATTCTGTCAAAGAATAGTGCAGTTCTTTTGCAGGTTTCAATACTGAATTCTACCATTCCAAATAATTAGCTTTCCCTGTCTGTTTGAGCTGGCTGTTTTATCTCTCAACAAATGATACCTAATCTGCTGAGGACTCCCAACACATTCTCTTACTAGTTAAATTGACAATACCACTTTCACAGTAGCACCTTTGTCATTTAGATAAATCAGACTGAATCCAGAAAATCCTGATGTCTTTCACACAAAAATGAAATATTGACTTTAATCCTCAATTTAATGTAATTCTTACCTTTTGCTTCCTTCTGAGGCATCACATTCTTTCCAAACACACGCATTTGCGGAACATCTTTCCCATAGTGAGAGGTATATGGTAAATCCTTTCCATACAGTGGCAAGTGCGGCACCTCCTTGCCCATGTGTTGCATATGAGGTCTCTCTTTGCCAACTTGTACCATGTGGGGGACTTGTATTTGTGGCAGCTGCTGTGGACCCTGCTTCATTGGATAGTAACCACCCACATGAACAGTTCCAGCCAGTAACAAATGGACAGTCATTGTCAGGAACTGTAGGAGGAGGAGAGGCATAGCCATGATCTGAAACAAAGCATATGAGAAAATTTCACATTTTAATAGTTCTTGTACCTCTCTTCTCCTCTTGTGGTTTGTGTGAAGCAGCATTAGACAAAACATATCACTTACGTGTTGGGGACTGCCCCCACCCCCCACCTCCTTTCTATCTCTTCCCCTCTAAAGGGGGACACCGTTCTGTCATATTCAGGAACCTGTAAATGCCCTACCTTCTTTTAAAAAAAAACCTATTCAAATGCATCAATCTAGGAAAGCAAAGTTCAAAAATAAGATGGTTATGCTTCAGTTACACAAGGTTACATCTAGAGTATGGTGTACAGAATTCATTACCATATTTAAGAAAGGATGTATATACACTGGAGGCAGTTTTGACTGATATCAAAACTGGTGTGTTGTCTGTGTAAAAGATTTGAAGAATGAAGCTTTAAAGATGCTGAGGAATCTTGTCAGAAGGTTACATAAAGATTCTTCTTTTATGGGCGAATCTAGAACTACTTAGTAGCTATTCTAATAGGGTCGTCATCTGAAGATGAGGTAATGTATGTATCTCTGAGAAGACTGAGTCTTGATTTCCCTTCCTCAATGGGCAATGGAGGTAGGTAGGTCCTTGATAAACAAAGTGGTGAATAGGGATTTGTGGTTACAGTCTGAACAATCATGATCTTATTGAATGGCAGAACAAGCAGGAATGGCCTACCTCTGCTCCTGATTGTACCTTCAAAGCAAGTGTTTAAAATATTCATGTCTGTACCCAGAAGGCTTACTATGATGTTGGGCTAGATCTTCTGGAACATCAGTATACTAAATGATGCACAATACAAAGAATAATTCAATTGAAAGACTTTCAAGATCAATCAGGACAATTTGGTATGAATATCTAGGAAAGCTACAGAGAATTAACTGCTGAGGTTGTCTGACCATCTTACTCCTTTGCAACAGTTGTATGCATGACCTCTGAGTACCTTCTAGTCAGCTGCTTCCTGTGAACGTGACCAACGGTATTTTGACAGTAACACTCAGTAAAACAGGACATTGCATTCCACTCAGTATATGCAGCATCATAGAACCACAGTCACTTTGCCACAGAGAGGAGACAGTTAGCCCATTGTGGCCACGTCCAAATTTCCAGTAGTATTGATGCATTATTGTGGCCATATAACCACGTTAAAGGAAAACACTTTGCTAATGTTTTCCCATAATTTGTTCTCCAAATTTCTATTCATTAACTTCCATCTAGACAGCTTTTCTTTGGCGTCAGCATAGCATCTGACCAGACAGCAACTTCTACCGCTTAGGCTTTCTTCCAGTCATGGGAAGTAGATTTTCTCATAAAGTTTGCAGTTTCCAGTCTCATGATTACTAACAGCAAACCTACCATTGTAATCCTCCCTTTTTCTCATATCCAAGGGACAATTGACACAAGTTGCACAGCTCACTAGTTGTCTAGCCAGCAGCTTCCTACTTTCTTTAAACACTTTGACTGGCTACTGGATCGATGTATTGCTATAACAATTGGGCATAATATGAACTCCAAACAATTTAGCCAAGGTAAAAAGTCAAACAAACATGCAAATCCTTTGGCTATGGAACTTTGAAATAATCAGTAACACAATTACACTGCTCCCAGAGTGAAATTTCATCACCAAATAACTTGAACATCATGCAATAAAATTAATGATTGCTATTAAGTAGATTATGGTAATGTGTTAAATTAAATGAACATGAAATAACAATTTTAATGTCTTGACTAAATATTTCATTTAAAAGTTATGATGAAGTTGGTTAGAGCATCTCGTCCCATGGCTGTAAGTTTGAATCAGAATCACTTTTGTTGCCAGCATGTGAAATATACAAGAGTTGATTGTGCAACACACATAAAATGCTGGTGGAATGCAGCAGGCTAGACAGCATCCATAGGAAGAAGCACAGTCGACGTTTCGGGCTGAGACTCTTCGTCAGGACTTGACAAAGTTCCTCCAGCATTTTGTGTGTGTTGCTTGAGTTTCCAGCATCTGCAGCTTTCCTTGTATTTGCATTTTTAAAAGAATTGATTGTGGTTCGGTGCCAAGCACAAAACACAGGACAATACCAGAACAGACAACACAGTAAAATAACAACCTACAATTTAGAAGACAATCGTGCAAACAGCCACAAGCGATCAACAATGAGAACAGTCACATGCACATATGTCAATAATCAAAATTAAATAAATGTGAACCTATGAACAGACAACAATTATCAACAGGAGGAGGAGAGCAAGAAATACTATATAACGGATGTTGTGCAGGAACAGTTGGAGTATTACACCTGAGTGACTTTCGTTGAGAAGCTGGATAGCTACAGGAAAGAAGCTTCAGAGATGCTGTGTAGTCCTGGTGGTGATGGACTTGTAGCGTCTTCCTGATGGCAATTTGGTGAGTAGGTGACTGTTGGGGTGGGTGGAGACAGCAGTAATCTTGTCAGCTCTTCCCTTCACTCTGGTGAAGAACAGTAATGTTCGTAGCTGACCGTCAGTGCTCTCTGTGGAGTGGACTACTCGCTGCAACCTGGACTTGGAGAGGGAAAGGGAGGAGGTGGTGGTAAACCAACCAGTGACGGCGGTGGCCACAACACTTTCAATGACAGCTGAGTAAAAGTTCATCGGGATATGCCCTGAGATGTTAAGTTTACTAAACAGATGTAGGAAGAAGAATGTCTGCTGGGCTTTCCTAGTGATGATCGTGACATTCTTGTCCTACTTCAATGTATTGGTCCCCCGGAACTTGAATGGCTCGGACACAGACACAGCTTGACCATTAACTTCCAAGGTGGGGCATTGTCAGTGGAAATCAATCCGCACTTCCACTGTCTTGATAGCATAAAGCTCCAAATTGTTATCGGCTCACCGTACTGCAAGATGGTCTACCTCTCTTTGGTAGGTCACATCATTATTAAAGATTAGATCAACCACACTGGTGTCATCCGCAAGCTTTAGGATTTTAATGGATTTATCTGTGGAGCTCCAGTCATTTGTATAAAGTGAGAACAGGAGGGATGAAAGAACAGCCCTGTGCTTATAGACATTGGATCAGACAAGTTCGACCTCAGCCTTACATACTGCTTCCTTCCTGTCAGGAGGTATATAATCAAATGACAGGTACATTTGAGCACAGCTAGCAGGGTTAGCTTGCCACAGGGAAACAGCTGAAAATACTGTTGAAGGCAGAGCTAAAATCCACAAACAAGATCCTCACATAGGTGTTGGGGAGTCCAAACATTGAAGAACCTATTGAAGGCACAAGTTAACTGCATTCTTAACTGAGCAATTTGCTCTATGAGCAAACTTGTAGCAGGTCCAGAAGAGGATCAGTAATGGACTTAAAGGCAAGGCAACATCAGACATTCAAAGGTATTCTTAACTGCTGAAGTCAGAGCGACTGGCGTATAATCATTGATTTCGTCTTTGTTGGGAACTGGAACGATTGTAGCAACTTTAATTGCAGGGAGGAGTTAAATACCTCAGTGAAGACAGGTGCGAGCTGACCCACACAGTGCCCTAGAGTACCAGGTGAGACACCAACAGAGCTGCAGCTTTCCTAATGTTCTGTGTTCCAAATAGTTTGTGAAGTGGGGGGAGAATGTCCTTTAATGTTAGTATAGAAGAGGTCCGAAGTTCTATTCTCATATGTGGGGCAGCTAATCTGGTGGCATTTGAGCAGATCATGTTTTATGGTACAATGGTTAAAATCCCCCATAATTAAAATGACAGCATTGGGAAATTTATTTTCCAGTTCACAAATGTCAATCAGCCAACAGCCGTTGAACAGATTGAACATTTGCGTGAGTGGGAATGTAAATACCGGCCAGGATAACAGAGTGAAATTCCCTGGGTATTCCCTACAATGGATGAAAACAACCTCTACGTCAACAGAGGAAAAAGAAAGAATGATCGACTTGGTCCTGCACCATCTGTTATTTATAAACATGCACAAGCCACCACCATGTGACTTGCCACACAATGCGTTATCGTGATTGGCTCTAAATTGCTGGTGTCCTGGCATTTGAAGAAAGTTGGTCTGGTCTGTCCGAGTTTAGCCACGTTTCAACAAAAGGCAGAAATGCGGGCATAAATCATCAGTTAGTCCTGATGAGTAGTACCAACTCATCTATCTTATTTGTAAGGGTACACAGAGAGGAGGGGTTTCGAGGAGTATGTTCCAAACATGGGCAAATGGACAAGATTGGTAAGCATCATTGTCAGCATGGATAAGATGAGCCAAAGGGCCAGTTTCCATCCTGTATTACATATGAAAGGGAGCTCCACAATAATTCTGGATGGCTTTAATTTCATATTAACCATTTTTAGGTGGAACAGCATAGCGAAAAATGTGCTTGAATTGAAATGCTGATTGCAATTCATTAGCTGCAATTACATAAATAATCACTTCCTAATGGTGCTCTGGAGCTGGCCTCTTGAACGTATGCTGTAGTCTTTGACAGCTCAGTCTCCCTTTGAGAACAACCTTGTCCCCTTTTTGGCATGTTGATCTCCCAACACCTCAGTGATTAGGATCTGGATGTACTGAAAAGAAATTCCTACAAAATGTAGTGGATACGGCCCAGCCCATCATGGGTAAAGCCCTCCCCACCAATCAGCACATCTACACAGAGCTCTGTTGCAGGAAAGTAGCATCCATTATCAGGGAACCTCGCCATTCAGTACGCGCTTTCTCCTTGCTAATGCCATCAAGAAGGTGGTACAGGGGCCTCAGGACTCACACCACCAGGTTCAGGAACAGCTAATAGGCCTCAACCATCAGGCTCTTGAACCAAAGGGGATAACTTTATTCATCTTCACTTGCCCCATCATTGAACTGTTCCCAAATCCTATCGACTCATTTTCAAGGCCTCTTCATCTCATGTTATTGATATTTTTGCTTATTTATTATTAATATTTCTTTCTTTTTGTATTTACCCAGTTTGTTATCTTCTGCTCACTTGTTGAGCACCCAAGTTAGTGCCATCTTTCATTGATTCCATTATGGTTATTATTCTACTATGGATTTATTGAGTATGCCTGCAAGAAAATGAATCTCAGGGTTGTATATGGTGGCATATACAGTGGTGCTAAAAAGTTTGTGAACTCTGCAAAAATTTTCTCTATTTCTCCATAAATATGACCAAAATTATGATCAGATCTACACACAAGTCCTAAAATTAGATAGAGAGAACCGAATTAAATAACACAAAAACATTTTACTTGTTCATTTATTTATTGAGAAAAATTATCCAATATTACATGTATTTGTTAGAATAAGTCTGTGAACCTTTGCCTTCAGTAACTGATGTGACCCCCTACTACAGCAATAACTTCAACCGAACGTTTCCGTTAACTGTTGATCAGTCCTGCACATCGGCTTGGAGGAATTTAAGGTCATTCCTCCTTACGAAACTGCTTCAACTCTGGGATGCTGGTGGGCTTCCTTGCATGAACTACTTGCTTCAGGCTCTTGCACAACATTTCTATAGGATTAAGGTCAGGACTTTGACTTAGCCATTCCAAAACACACATTTTCTTCTTTTTAAACCATTCTGTTGTTGATTGACTCTTGTCTTTCAGATCATTGTCTTGTTGCACTATCCAATTTCTATTAAGCTTCAGGTGACTGACTGCTACCTTGACATTCTCCTATAAAATGTCTTGATAAAATTTTGAATTCACTGTTCCCTCAACAATTGCAAGCTGTCCAGGCCCTGAGGCAGCAAAGCCGCCCCAAACCATGATGCTCCTTCCACCATGCTTCACAATTGGGACGAGGTTTCGATGTTGATGTGCAGTTCCCTTTTCCCTCCAAATATAGCAATGTGCATTTCTACCAAAAACTTCAACTTTTGTCTCATTTGTCCACAGAAAATTTTCCCAGAAGCATTGTAGGACAGCCAAACTTGATACGTGCCGCAATTTTTTTTTGGAGAGCATTGGTTTCCTTCATGGTGTCCTTCCTTGAACACCATTCTTGTTCAGTGTTTTCCTTACAGTGGACACGTGAACAGAAACTTTAGCAAGTTCTAGAGAATTCTGCAGGACTTTTGCTGTTACCCTTGAGTTCTTTTTCACCTCCTTCAGCATTGCACATTGTGCTCCTGGTGTGATCTGTGCAGGAATCCTACTCCTAGGGAAAGTAGCAACAGTACAAGTTTTCAAGATCTCAGGACACCAGTTGGGTGCAAGGAAATTAGAACAACTCGATCCATGAAAACAAGTCTTTGCATCCCTTCTTGGGAGCCTGGAGCAGCAAGGCTGTTTCCTTCGGGGTCGACAGGCAATCTGGTATATTCTCTTAAAACAGCCTTCCCTATTTCTGAATATCTCCACCTACTATCAGCCCTAACCTTGTGAGTAATTAGTGGACAGATTCCATAGCATAAAGCCCATGTACTAATTTACATAATTTCCATTTGATAGAATAAATATCATCGATGGAATATATGGTAACTCCCGGTGCAACTTCCAAATTCCCAGATTTATCTACACTCTATAAAATCTAGGGGAATAAACCTACTGATTATATAGCAGTATCTCATGAAGGAAGTACTGACATCTACTTACCTTACATTGTTTTATTTTGACGTAAGATTTTCTCTGCATCATTTATGAAGGAACTGTATCTTTTTATAAAAGCATGTAGTCATCATGATTGTGCTACAAACTGTTAAGAGTACATTCATTTTACTTCATGGGGCATTCATTTTTCAAATAATGTAATGTCTCCAAATAGAGCCACATAGCACAATACCAAATCCTTTAGCCCACCATGTCCGTACCAACCATCAGTTACTTAAATATACTAATCTCATTCACCAGCTCCTAGTCTACAGCCGACTATACTTTGGCAAATCAGGTTTTTGTTTAGAGGCTTGTTAAATATTACGGGAGTACCCTGTCACTACATTCCAGATTGTAACCAATCACTGGGTGAAAATATTCTTCAAATGTCCCCTCAACTCTCTTAACCCAAAATTTATACCCTGGTCCTGCTTATCACTCTACAGAGAAGTTTTTAAATAATTATCCCATATATGCTTCTCATAACTTTGTACATCTCCCTCAGCCTCCTCTGTTCCAAGGAGATCAAATGTACCCAAACAGTCCTCCTCATTACTGAAACATTCCATCCCAGGCAACACCTTGGTGAGTCTCTTGTGCACCTTTGGTGCAATTGTGTCCTTGCTAAAGTTTGCAGAGCAGAAATATATGCAATATTCCAGCCGTGGCTTTGTTTAATATTGTTGTTTAGTCCTTCCTGCACTCGTATGCTATGCTCTATCTAACAAAAGTATGCATCTCATATGTTGCCTTTACCTCCCAATCACCATACTGCCACCTTCAAGGATTCTTGGACTTGTACATCAAGGTCTCCATGTTCCTCAATACTCCTTAGAGCTTTACCATTCTTGGAGTCCATTTTGCCTTTGTTCCAGTAAATATTAACCACATTATTATTGATGCAACAAGATGGAGATCAGATGGAAAATTGCACAGAGCATTAGAAGATGGAATTTAATCCAGACAAGTTTAAACATAGAAATCTACTGCACGTTACAGGCCCTTTGGCCCACAATGTTGTGTCAACCATACAACCTCCTCTGGAATTTCTGTACTCTAGAAAACTGCCTCGAATTTCCCTACCACGTAGCTCTCTATTAAGGTGATGTATTTTGGGAAGTCAAATGTATACAGTAAATTGAATTGACTTTATTACTAACATTCTTCATGTACATGAGGAGTAAAAATCTTTATGTTACGTCTCCGTCTAAATGTGCAATTTATAGTAATTTATAATAAATAGTATGTACAACAGGACAGTCAATATAACACAGAAATACAATTGTATCAGCATGAATTAATCAGTCTGATAGCCTGGTGGAAGAAGCTGTTCTGGAGCCTTTGGTCCTGGCTTTTATGTTGCGGTACCATTTCCCAGATGGTAGCAGCTGGAACAGTTTGTGGTTGGGGTGACTCGGGTCCCCAATAATTCTTTGGGCCCTTTTTTTTCCTCCACACCTGACTTTGTAAATGTCCTGAATAGTGGGAAGTTCATATCTACAGAAGTGCTGGACTGTCTGTGCCACTGTCTGTAAAGTCCTGCGATTGAGGGGAGTACAGTTCCCATACCAGGCAGTGATGCAGGCAGTCAGGATGCTCTCAATTGTGTCCCTGTAGAAAGTTCTTAGGATTTGGGGACCAATACCAAACTTCTTCAATTGTTTGTGGTGAAAGAGGCACTGTTGTGTCTTTTTCACAACACAGCCGGCATGTACAGACCATGTGAGAACCTCAGTGATGTTTATGCCAAGGAACTTAAAGCTGTTCACCCTCTCAACCCCAGATCCATTGTCAGTTGGGGTTACCCTGTCCCCGTTCCTCCTGTGGTCCACAACCAGCTCCTTTGTTTTTGCGATATTGAGGGAAAGGTTGTTTTCTTGACACCACTGTGTCAGGGTGATGACTTCTTCTCTGTAGACTGCCTCATTATTGTTTGAAATTAGGCCAATCAGTGTAGTATTGTCAGCAAACTTAATTAGCAGATTAGAGCTGTGGATGGTGACACAGTCATGGGTATACTGAGAGTAAAGGAGGAGGCTTAGGACACAGCCCTGAAGGGCACCTGTGTTGAGGGTCAGAGGGGCAGAGATGAGGGAACCCACTCTTCTAACCTGCCAGTGATCTCACAGGAAGTCCAGGATCCAGCTACCCAAGGCAGGGTGAAGGCCGAGGTCTCTGAGCTTCTAGTTGAGCCTGGAGGGAATTATGGTGTTGAATGCTGAACTGTAGTCCAAGAACCACATTCTCACATGAGCATCCTTCTTCTCCAGATGTGTAAGGATGGTATGTAGAGCAGTGGCTATTGCATCATCTATCAGTCAGTTGTGTCAGGTGAATGGTAGGGTGCCAGGGAATATTTATGAACAGAATGGACTTGGGATTTAAGATCATAGATTACTGAAAGCAATACAGGTAGGTAGGGTGGCAAAGGAGGAATATGGCATGGTCACCTTTATGGGTTGGGACAGACAGTAAAACATATAATTTTGAGTTATTATCCTGCAGCTCTACAAAACACTGTTTTGAGTGAGCCTGTAGTTTTGATTGCCATACTATAGGGAAGTTGTGCCTGCAGTAGAAAGAGTGCAGAGGGATGTTGTCCAAATTGAAATACTATCATTATGGGGAGAGATTAGATAGGCCAAGTTTATTTCCCCTCGGGTAAATGAGGTGAACTGACAGAGATAAGAGGCAGAGGTTGGGTCAATAGTCAGAATCTTTTTGCCATTGTAGGGGTATCAAAAACAAAAGGGGATTGTTTTAAGATAAGGGGATGCTGTTTTGAAGAGTATTTTTTTTAATGACACAGTTGTCATTATCTGGACTCTCCCAGAGGAGATTGGAGTCAGATGCCACTGCTCTGTTTATTTATTTAGAAATAGTGTGCAGAATAGGTCCTTGCTGCGTCACCCTAGCAACCGTGATTTAACCCTAAGCCAATCACGGGACAATTTACAATGACCAATCAACCTACCTGGTACATCTTTGGACTACAAAAGGAAACTGAAAGACCTGGGGAAAACCCATGCATCCCATGGGGAGGACGTACGGAGGCTCCAGTGCCCTGAGCTATAATAGCGTCATGCTAACCGCTACATTACCATGCCCCCCAAAAGTTACATTTCAAAGGCATTTAGACGGGCATTAAAATGGGCAAGGACACAGATCTAGTGCGAGCAAATGGAATGAAGAGATTGGCAAAAAGGAAGACTAGTAATTGCTGAACTGAAATAAACAGTATGTGTGTTCATAAGGATGTATTTATCCCTATTCCAGTCATTTGTATATCTATTAAAGCTCAATTAGAGTTAACATTCAGATTGATGACTTGCTTATTAGTCAGCAGCCTGAAACATTAATGCTTTTTTTGTCTCCCTCCACAGATATTGCTTGACATCCGGAATAGTAGCGAGCATTTTTGGTTTTGCTTCATACTTACAGCATCTATTTCATATTTCCAGCATCTACAAAATGTTGCTTTTAGATTATAGAAAATAAGATGTTATGTTAAATCCATTATTACGACATATTTTGGCTTTAATTCTATTTTAATCTATAGTAATTCTCAGATTAACAACTTGCAGGAAGCTGTTTATGGGGGAAAAGTAAATTGGCAATAACTTTGTATTTCATCCAGCAACTGAGTACATCAGAAAGGACATTTCATTCCCCATGAAATATGCTCCTTCTCCCAAAAATAATCCACTAAACTGTTTCTAGCAAGCCTAAATCCATTTAACTATTTAAACTTAGTTTCAAATGCTGTTTTTACACTCAGTTTACTTTCTACTCTGGATATCCATGGGATCCGGTTCTCCAACTGCTAAAAGTATCACTTTAAGGATGGAAACACCTTATCCTGTGATATCAATCCAGCACAGACTGATTCCAGTTCGTTGGCTTAAATACAAAATTTTGGAGTACTCTACTTAAAGAATATTACATTTTCCAGATACTTCCTGAGTTCTAGACAGTAAAGAATGTTTTGCACCTCTACAAAATCTCCTAATTTTATAGATCAAGAAAGACTTGTGTTTTCTTACCTTTTCTCTCCTACTCATTAATGGTACAGGTTTTGTAATAGAGAAGGCTGGCCTCAATCTTAAGACTTGTTCTTGTTCATATGAACATGCCAGTGTATATAAAAAAAACAGCAATTATCTCAAGTTGGCTGCTGAAAGCATCACATTTTGGAATCTTTGCCCTGACTGTTGTTAACAAAACAAAAGTTTGTTCCTTTTGTTAAGCTGTTCCTGTGCTTGAAACACTACAGGTGACAGGTGGGTCAGCCATAGATTCAGTGGTGAAAACAGCGATGACAGCAGCCTGATTAGAGTGACTGCCTGGACTCTGCTATTTAACCAAAGCCATGAAACAAACACCATCCCGAATCAGAATGAAACAAGTCAGAAGATTCATAAAGGGCAGGCCCCGTTGACAAACTTACTGGAGTTCTTTGAGGACAAAATGAGTGCAGTGGATAGAGGTGAACATGTCGTATACTGTACTTGGATTTCCAGAAGATGTTTGATAAGGTGCCGCACAAGAGACTTATAAATAAAATACGGATGCAAGGAGTCGGAGGAAGTGTATTGGCATGGATAGTTAACCAATAGAAGGCTGAGAGTTGGTATAAATGGGTGTTTCTCCAGTTGGCAGTCAGTGGTGAATGGGGTGCCGCAGGGGTCAGTGCTGGGCCCGAGCTGTTTACCATTTACATTGATGATTTGGAAGAGGGGACTGAGTGTAGCGCAGCAAAATTTGCTGATGACACTAAACTGAGTGGAAAAGCAAATTGTACAGAGGATGTGGAGAGTCTGCAGAGGGATATAGATAGGTTAAGTGAGTGGGCCAAGGTCTGGCAGATGGAATACAACATTGGTAAATGCGAGATCATCCACTTTGGAAGGAATAATAGAAGAGCAGATTATTATTTAAATGGTGAAAGATTGCAGCATGCTTTTATGCAGAGGGACTTGGGAGTGCTTGTGCATGAATTGCAAAAAATTGGCTTGCAAGTACAACAGGTTACTAAGAAGGCAAATGGAATGTTGGCCTTCATTGCTAGAGGGATTGAATTCAAGAGCAGGGAGGTCATGCTGCAACTATACAAGGTACTGGTGAGGCCGCACCAGGAGTACTGTGTGCAGTTCTGGTCTCCATACTTGAGGAAGGATATACTGGCTTTGGAGGCAGTGCAGAGGAGGTTCACCAGATTGATTCCAGGGATGAAGGGGTTAACCTATGAAGAGAGATTGAGCCGCCTGGGACTATACTTTCTGGAGTTCAGAAGAATGAGAGGGGATCTTATAGCAACATACAAAATTTTGAAAGGGATAGATAAGATAGAAGTAGGAAAGTTGTTTCCATTGGTAGGTGAGACTAGAGCTAGGGGACATTGCCTCAAGATTCAGGGGAGAAGATTTAGGATGGAGATGAGGATAAACTGTTTTTCCCCATAGAATGGTGAATCTGTGGAATTCTCTGCCCAGGGAAGCAGTTGAGGCTACCTCACTAAATATATTTAAGAAACAGTTAGATAGGTTTTTACATAGTAAGGGAATTAAGGGTTATGGGGAAAAGGCAGGCAGATGGAGCTGAGTTTATGGACAGATCAGCCATGATCTTACTGAATGGCGGGACAGGCTTGATGGGCCGGATGGCCTACTCCTGCTCCTATTTCTCATATTCTTATAAAGTCACCTTATGTTTTAAAAATGGGAAATGGACAGCAAACCATGATATCATTGTGTCACTGTACCTTCCTACCTTTAGGTATTTTCTACTATTTGAAAGCATATTAAATATAAAAGCAGAGGAGAAAGTTCTGCAGAGAGCATGTTTATCTTGTAACCCTCCTGAGCACCAATCAAGACGCTGAGCAGGGCTTTTATTTTCTCTCTCTTTCTGGCCCACTTTTAATCCCAGTGAAGAGATGCTCCTTTATGTCTACTTGTCAATACCCCAGTTAGTTTATCTGCTTTTAGTTGAAGTTTTGTTCTACAGTATACATTATTAGCATTCTTCTCAACATTGTTCCACAGGAGCTGCAATAAAAACAGAAATAGTCACACACATCCCAAGAGGCATTGACAGTCTTAGGGTGTGGGTTTTGGATTTCTTTTTTATTATTGTGGACATTCTTAAAATGTTACCTGCTGGGAGTTATCCGCACGACTGGTTTATTGGGCGGGGATTCCAGCTAAGCCAACGTAACTCAGCGAAAAGTCTGCTCAACAGAAGTCAAGAGTCTGCAGACAGCTGGCAATACTTTACCATTGTGACAAAGATTAAGAGAGTATACTGTATCTTTTCAATAATTGTCTCCACAGTTAAAAGTGCAGCTATGGTGAAATACTTCTGAAACAGAGTTGATGGTACAATAACAAAAACAAGAGTTAGAAAACAAAAGGGTCTAATTAATTACTCCCTATAAGGAGTAGTCTAAATTGTTTGGAGATGAAATCTGATAACAATCTTTTTGGTTAACTTGCAAGAATTTAAGGCAGTTAGTCCATTGAAATAGCAGTAAACTAACGTCATCGGCCCAAGGGTCTGTTCCTACACTAACTGCTCTGTGTTGTATCAGTACCCGCATAGGCAATTCATGCTGCAGGTTTTGTTACATGAACAGGTAGCCTAATTGCACAATGCTATACCTGAAATCTCAGTTGACAATGCAGAGAACTGAACAGTTAGAGATACCATCTTTTGGATAGGACATGAAACATCTCTTGCATCTTGGGTGGAGTTAACACTAAACAGAGCACCACCTGAAATAATACGAAGCTCTCCAATATCAAGTCAAAACAATACCAAATCCAGTGGATGACTGGAAAAGCAGGAACTTAAAAATCTGAGCCCACAATGCTCAAGTCCCCTTTGCTTCTGTGTTTTGTGAGGTCAAAGTGGAATTGCGGCTAACATTAAGATAGAAGCAGCCATGTTATAATTTGAAATGGCCAGCTCTCCACCTAGAAGCAGGCTTCCTCCATCTCATATGTGTCAAAACCAGATGGACAGTTTGAACAACACACACAAAATGCTGGTGGAACGCAGCAGGCCAGGCAGCATCTATAGGAAGAAGTACAGTCGACATTTTGGGCTGAGACCCTTCGTCAGGACAGTTTGAAAATAGATTGACATTAAGAATGAATGGTACAACATTTTCACATCCCATTTTCACTACTAAAACTTGAAAATTCAGGAGATGTAATTTTTTTTACACTATAGTGTACCATCGTTTCAAAAAGCATTTAGTGTTTCTTGAAACCAGTGGACATACTTCAAGGGAAGGTATGAGCTCAAAAGAGAGAGTGAAAAAAAAATCACAGGTACCCAATGGCAGTTTGTACTCACTCTCTGGCATCAATGCAACGTGTAAAATTTGATCCTTTCATGAACGTTTTTACTAAGGAGATTAAATAGATGAACTTTTTCATAAATTTAGACATACCACAGATATAGAATGACCGTCCATCTATTTGATTTATTAATATTAATTATGACAGCTTCTTGTATGATAAAGTTGTTGTTGAATTTCCACATGTATTACTTTGTTTATTTGCCTGCTGTGAAATACATCTTAATTGGTGACAACTGGTAAAAAGAGCTCGGGGCCTATTGGGACTTTTTAGCTGCCTTCAATCATAGAGGTCTATGAAGTGAGGTGTGAAGAGGGCAGCCAGCCATTGCATGCATGGACAGTGTTAGAGTGGTCAGGCTTTGGTTCAAGAGGCCTGGGTGAGAAGGGGCAAAATCTCGAAGTAATTTTTTTTTTCTTTGACTGTTAGTGCATGCTAGTGTGGGGAGAATGGATCCAGGGTTGGTGGTATGCTCTTTGTGTGAGACATGGGAACTCTGAGAAACCCCCACTCTCCCCAATAACTGCATCTGCATGAGGCGCATTGAGCTGCGGCTTGTGTGGGAGAATGAGGTAGTGATAGGTAACGGAATTAAAGGGAGGTAGTCACCCCTAAGTTGCAGTAGGCAGGTACCTGGGTGGCTGTCAAGAGAGGGAAGGGAATAGGCAGCCAGTGCAGAGTACCCCTGTGACCTTTCCTCTCAGCAATAGTCATACTGCTTTGGATACTGTTGAGTGGGATGACCTTCTAGGGGGAAGCTCCAGCGACTGGATCTCTGGCGGTAAATTTGACTCTGTGGCCCTGGAGGGAAGGCGGGAGAAGAGGAGGGCAGTAGTGATAGAGGATTCCATACTGAGAGGAGCAGAGAAGAGATTTTGTGGACGTGAAAAGAGACACCTGGATGGGTGCCAGGATCAGGGATGTCTCGGATTGGGTCCACAGCATTTTAAAGGGGGAGAATGAATAACCAGAAGTCATGATACGTATTGGTACCAGCATAGGTAGGAAAAGAGACAAGATCCTGAAGAGAGAATGTAGGGAGTTAGGTAGAAAGCTGAAAAGCAGGATCTCCATAGTAGTAATCTCTGGATTGCTACCTGTGCCTCACACCAGTGATGGTAAGAATATGTTGATTAGGCAGATCAATGTGTGGCTGAGGAATTGGTGCAGGGGGGCAAGGTTTCATGATTTCTAGATCATTGGAATTCCTTCTGGGGAAGATCTGACCTGTAAATAAAGGATGGTTTACACCTGGACTTGAGGAGGACCAATATCCAATGGGCAGATTTGCTAGAGCTGTTGGGGAGGATTTAAACTAATCTGGCAGGGGAATGGGAAGCAGCTTAATAGGTCTGAGGGTGGGGCAGTTGGTATACAGTACTGTGCAAACATCTTGGGCATACATACTGCATATAGCTAGGGTGCCCAAGACTTCTGCATAAAACTGTATTAGTCAATGTCGAGTTTGTAACTTTGGCGGCTGGATGTTGGGAATGGCAAGGGTGGAGCTCTGTGGAAGGAGTGTGGAGGAGAGCTGGCTAAAGTTGATTGGAAGGAGATACTAGAAGAGATGATGGCAGAACAGCAAAGGATGGAATCTCTGGGAGCAATTTGGCAGGTAGAGGATAGACACATCCCAAAGAAGTAGTAGTATTCTAAAGGGAGGATGTGGCAACCCTGTCCGACGAGGGAAGTCAAAAACAGCATAAAAGCAAATGAGAGATCCTATAATATAGCAAACGTTAGTGAGAAATTAGAGGATTTAGAAGCTTTCAAAAAACAACAGAAGGCAACTAAAGGGCCATAAGGAGAAAAAAGTGGAATATGAATGTAAGGTAGCCAGTAATATAACAAAAGGATACTGAATGTTTTATTTTTCAGATACTTAAAGAATAAAAGAGGCAAGACTGGAAAACGATGCTCAGGAGGGAGTAATAGGACAGAGATAGACGGACAAACTCAATAAGTACTTTGCATCAGTCTTCACTGTGGAAGACTCCAGAATTATGCCAAAAATTTGAGAGTGTCAGGGCACAGAAGAGAGTGTAGTTGCTTGGGAAGCTGAAAGATCTGAAGGTAGACAGGTCACTTGGACCAGATAAACTACACCCCAGGATTCTGAAAGAGGTAGTAGAAGAGATTCTGGAGGCATTAGTAATGGGATTCTGGAATGATTCTAGAGGACTGCAAAATCGCAAGTGTCACTTAAATTGTTGAGGGAGGGAGGGAGGTTAAAGAAAGGAAATTATAGGCCAGTTAGCCTGACTTCAGTGGTTGGGAAGATCTTGGAGTCCATTATTAAGGATGAGGTTTCAGGGTACTTAGAGGTACATGATAAAATAGGCCAACATCAGCATGGTTTCCTTAAGGGAAAATCTTGCTTGACAAATCTGTGGGAATGCTGAGGCATGGTCAGACTGCACCAAGTATTGTGAACAGTTTTGGGCCCATTATATAAGAAAGGATGTGCTTGCAATGGAGAGTGTCCAAAGGAGGTGCACAGAAATGACCATGGGGAGGAAAAGCTTAATGTACGAGGAGGATGTGGATGCTCTGGGCCTGTACTCACTGGAGTTTAGAAGAATGAGGGAGGATCTCATTGAAACCTATTGAATATTGGAAGACCTACTGGATGTGGAAAGGATGTACTCTAGAGTGAGTGAGTCTGGTACCAGAGGGTACTATAGCCTCAGAATTGAGGGGCATCCCTTTAGAACAGAGATGAGGAGGAATCTCTTTCGCCAGAGGGTGGTGAATCTGTGCAATTCTTTGTCATAGATGGCTGTGGAGGCAAAGTCATTAGGTATATTTAAAATGGAGGTTGATAGGTTCTCCATTAGTAAGGGTGTCAAAGGTTATGGGGAGAAGACAGCAGAATGGGGCTGAGAGAGATAATAAATCAGTCATAACAGAATGGCAGAGCAGACTGGACTGGCTGAATTGCCCAATTCTGCTCCCACAGTATGGCTGATGGTTTTATGATCAATTCAACAAGCACTGCAGTAACCAGAGAATATGTCCTAAATTATTTCAAATAAAATTTCAAACATGGCTGTCAAACCATCTGTACAGTTCATGTTACTCAGAGTAAGCAAGCATTTTAAAGATCTCAGTGAGATCACCTCCAAACCTTACAATAGGCAAGAACAGTTTTAAAACATAGGTAACTTTGGAAGATGACAAGCATGTATTTGGAACTATAGATTTTATAAACAGATATGGAAGACAAAACAAGGAAATCATGATGACTCTTTGTAAAACACTCGCACTTGGAATATTGCGTCCAATTACAGGTGCTACACTTTAGATGAGAAGATTTTGATGCAAAAGAATTTTACCAAAATTATTCCAGGGATGAAAAACTTTAGTTATGTGGGTAGAGTGGAGAAGCTGGGGATGTTCTGCTTGGAGCTGATGAGATTGTAAGAGGATCTGACATAGATATCAGGAATCATAAGGGTAAAGACTGACAAGATAAAGCAAAATGATTCCCATTAGCACATGAGTCAAGAACTCAGGGAATTTGAATGAGGGATGTGAAGAATACTTTGTGAGTAGTTAGGTCTGAAATGCCCTTTGGGAGGAAAAAATAAAGGCAGTTCAAATGCAGCATTTTTAGAGTTGGCTAAATATCTAAAAGTCTGCAGTTAGCAGGGCTATATGGTGAGAGGACAGGGTGGGGGAGCGGGGTGTTGGAAACGAGATGATGGAGTCAGTTTGTTGGACACAATGAACCAAATAGCCTGCTTCTGTGCTGCAGTCAATCCATAGTTCTGTAGTTGTCCTTCCAGTAATGTAAAGCATGCATAAAAATCAAACATGATTTATGAAGTATGGATTAAGAATCAACTAGAAAATCTCACCAGCTGTCATGTTAAATAATATTGCTCCCCAAAAAGTAAGACATTCAAGTATCAGTGCAATCATAGTTACCTTAATGCTTCAAAGTACATCCAGAATAAATATTCCCAGCAGAAATTCCATGCTAAAGCAGCAAGCCAGCACTGTCTGCTTCTCAACAAGCATAATATGCAGCTTCCTCTGTGGACAGATCAGTATGCAAGATCTGTTGGTTTTAATACCTATTTGCTGTGGTTTTAGTCCTTGTATTTTAAAACCCAGTTCTTTGATCCAAGGAAATCTAGGCCAAACTAAACATCAGCTATGTGGTAACGGGGAGACACGGATGGCAGCTTTGTTTTTATAGGCCTGTCCCAGGATGGTTTATGTATTTATGGAGTACAGAGGCTGAGATTTTGAACTCCAACAGCTCTATAAAAGGAACCCAGACCATCTACCCCACCACAACACTTGTCTACTGTTACTTTAAAGAGACTGCAAGTTGCTAAACCTTAACGGGCTAATTTTCTGAAGACTGTGGAGTTGTTTCATAGAATTTGTTTACATTGCCAGGTAACAATTGTTCATGACAGGTGTAGCCTGGGTTAGAAGAGAGAATCTTGGGGACCAATGTTCAGGGAAGATTACAAATGAGAAGTGTTGTTAAGCACTCTGCACTGTTGGGCATTCTGAAGCCTCCTTCCACTGTCCTAAGTGTCCATAGGATACTTGGAGTTAGTCCTGACAAAGGGTCTCGGCCCGAAATGTCGACTGTACCTCTTCCTAGAGATGCTGCCTGGCCTGCTGCGTTCACCAGCAACTTTTATGTGTGTTGCTAGGATACTTGGAAGTGTCTTTTCCTTCCCCTTATGGTCTATAGGTACATCAAATAAGAAACCTTATCCACAGAGTATAAAGAATGTCAAAACTATTCCTTTCCTGACTAGAATCTACAGAAGGTGTCAGACTTGCCTCATTACCCATAGTGCCTCTAAATTGTTGGAAATCTGTTCATCTTGTTCACAGAGTCCATACACTTCATAAACATATTTAAGAATCTTTTTAGCGTAGGCTAATTTAAAGAGTCTTTGCCCTCTTCATAAAGTCTGTAACATAATTAGCCTGTCCATATAACCCCGTATGTTTGGAAGATTCATTCTGACCCCAGTGTTTATAGTCTCTTCACCTGTTACTTTGTCCAGTGGTCGACTGTCCTATTTCCCGATATCCAAGGAGGCTAGTCACAATTCTATGGAGACTTTTTATTTGTCATGGTGGGCATCAATAAAAGGCTGGCACTTACTCCCATCCCTAACTGCTCTTGTACTGAGCAACTTGCTAGGCTAATGAAGAATCAAACGTGTGTTGGGGATTGAGTCATGTTGGAGTCTAGTCTGCTCTGATTTGCAAGTTTCCAGCAGGGATTAGTAGAACAGGCAGTCCTTTTCTGGAAACTCCAGCAGTTCTGTGATCTTCATTACTAATGATTATTTATTTTTTTTTTACATTCATTATGAATTTATATTCCACTGCTCCTGCATAGAATTTGAATATTTGTGCCCTTCATTAACTTAACCACCATAGTACTAACTAGTGTATATCTCTTACAGTGAGACCTACAACACATTCTGCCAGCAAGCCAACCGTTCTCTCTGCCAATGAAAGAAATTGTAGTCTACGGTATTTTCACACTGGGCTCCTTCCAGGCTGACTAAGTGACATCCTTGATGCAGTCAAAGAGACTTGGATGCTCTCCTTGCCAACAAATTCATAATATGTCCCAGAGCACAGCAGAATAAAAGGTTTCACAGCTCGCTTCCAAAACAGTCTCCCCAAAGTCTGAAATCAGTTACTCTTGTCCCTTTAAAGAATATCAATAGTGCTGTAGAATGAATAGGAATTGTATACATGATGCATGAACAAAGGCGGTATGTCTAGTAGCTGTAGCTGAATCTAAGGCCTGAAAACATCACATTATTTATATGTAGTTGTCCTTCTTGTTGAGGCTCACTTGCTGAATGTTTTCACAAAGTTGAAAACAAGAATTTGCATGTTCTGCAAGCAAAATTGAGAGACTCAAAATCATTCTGAACATTTAACCTTCTTATTACCACTCAAAATTCACCTCATTGTGCTTATATGCTGTTGCACTTAATGTGAGCAATCCTTCTTTAAATATTTGCGGTGAAAAGTTATTAAGATTCCTCCCGGGAGGGGGGAGAAGATGGCGGCGCGACAACAGCGCGTGCGGCCACTTCGGTGATGAATATATGTTATTTGTCAAGTAGGGGACCGTGCACAATCCTGATTTGATGGAGACAGACGTGAGAGCACAGCGGAACATCTGGAAAACTTCTGAAATGTCTGCTTTGTTACCGCTGCTACTGTGTGGTAACCGGAATCTCTGGAGCTGAAGGCCTCGAAATCCTCGGCTTTGCATGTTTCAGGGGCCGGGGAGAGGTTGAAGGCGCTCGGCAGAGGATGGCGCTCGAGAAGCTGTATCAGAGAGGCTGCTCGGAAGCTCAGAGTTTTCGGACGGATGGACTCAGGGTTGGCCGGGGTTGGCTGCTTCCAAGGTATCGGCAAGTTGACGGTGTCTGGAGGTTTATGGCAGGGAGTTTCTCCCTTTTGCTGCTGCTATCAGGGACTCGGGAGTCGATCGACTCGGGACTTTGAGACTATTTTATTTTCCTGTGCCTATGGACTGTTCTTTATCAAATTATGGTATTGCTTTGCACTACTGTAACTATATGTTATAATTATGTGGTTCTGTCAGTATTAGTCTTTGATCTGTCTTGTTTTCTGTGACATCACTCCAGAGAAACATTGTATTATTTCTTAATGCATGTATGCATTTCTAAATGACAATAAAAGAGGACTGAATGTTCTCATAATCTAAAAAAAAGATTTGATATATGTAAAATAGCAAGTCAATGGATAGGCAAGCTCCTGCAGAAGACAGCTATAATTGTCACATTTTCAAAATCAATGCTAATATTCAATGTCATCAAAAAGACTAGATATTAATTGATTTACTTGCTAATAACATTTTTAAAGAATGCAACATTTTAAGCTATTGATTAGAATAGGTTTCTAGTTTTCAGTTTTTTTTTGAAAAATCAGGATTTTTCATTGTGAGTAAGATAAATATCAACTTCAAAATGTAGTATTCTTTGAAGTTTTATTAGCAAAATGCTGAAGAATGTAACTAGCACAGATGGTGCAAGTAAACTAAAGACTGAACAGAGCTGCTCTGAAAAGTGTAACATTTGGAAGGGGGAGAACTCATCACGAGCACTGAATGGGATGCATTGGGTTGGAGTAAAGGTTCAGTAGATTAGAAAAAAAGTTCAGAGATTTGCTAGTATAACTTTAACACTGAGCAACACAGTGGATTGGAAGATAGGCAGCCTGCCTGCCTGAATGTGACCATTCCAACAGCTAGGTCTCAGTTACTTTTCATTGGTGATCTGTCCATGTGTTTCCAGTGTTGAAGGTTCCGACTGAGCAAATGAAGGCACATGCATGGGTCCATCCCCCAGGCTCTCAGTAAGTTAAGGTTTTCACCAGTCTTATGGAGTCACCAAAAAAAAAAAGCGTATTTCTCAGAATCCAAATTACAAACAAGAGAAAATCTGCAGATGCTGGAAATCCAAGCAACACACACAAAATGCTGGAGGAGCTCAGCAGGCCAAGTGGCACCTATGGAAGAAGTGTACAATCGATGTTTCAGGCCGAGAAAAGAAGATGAAGGGTAGAGTTAAAAGGTGGGGGAGAGGGGAGGGGAGGGAGATACAAGGTGACAGATGAAACCGGGAGGGGGAAAGGTGAAGTAAGAGCTGGGAAGTTGATTGATTAAAGAGATACAGGGCTGAAGAAGGGGAAATCTGACAGGAGAGGACAGAAGGCCATGGGGAGGAGCACCAGAGGGAGGCAATGATTAGGCAAGGAGATAAAGTGAGTGAGAGAGGGTAAAGGGGATGGGGACTGGTGAAGGAGAGGGGGTAGGGCAATACTGGAAGTTCAAGAAATCGATGTTCATGCCATCAGGTTGGAGGCTACCCAGAAGAAATAAAAAGGTGTTGTTCCTCCAACCGGAGTGTGGCCTTGGATAGACATATTGGAATGGGAATGGGAAATGAAATTAAAATTGGTTGCCACTGGGAGATCCCGTTTTTAATGGGAGATGGAATTAAAATGGTAGCTTCCAACCTGACAGCATGAATATCAATTCTTTGAGCTTCTGGTGCTGGGCCCCTCTCTCCTTCACTATTCCCCATCTCCTTTTCCCTCTCTCACCTATCTCCTTGCATGCCCATCGCCTCCCTCTGCTGCTCCTCCCCACTTTTGTTTCTTCCATGGCTCTCTATCCTCTCCCATCAGACTCCCCCTTCTCCAGCCTTGTATCTCTCTCACCAAATCAACTTCCCAGCTCTTTACTTCACCCCTCCCCCTCCTGGTTTCACCTATCACCTTGTGCTTCTCCCTCCACTCCACCCCCCACCTTTTAACTCTACTCCTCATCTCTTTTTCCCTCCAGTCCTGCTGAAGGATCTCAGCCCGAAATGTCGACAGTTCTCTTTTCCATGGATATTTTTCAGATTTACATCTTGCCACTGTGTTCCCGTCTACTGATTACATTCTACATCCTTCATAAAAACAGTTTGGCCAAAAGACTTTAGCAGATGCTCATTATCTTATTCCAATTCCTTATGTTTGATTATTGAAGAAATGGAAACAACACTATATTAAACATAACAACTGCTATTTACCCTGTTTATCATGTTTGTACATTGCATCCTCTCCTAAATTCTTTGCTTCACTTGACTATTTTACTTTCCAATAAATGAAAACAAAATAGGTATCCATCCAAATATTCTCTCCCAAAATACTCAGCAGTCATACAAGAACAGGTGGAAAACATTTAGACCCTTAAGCTTGTTCTGCCATTTAATGAGATCATGGCTCATTCCTTTAACTTTTGTTAACAAAAATCCATCAATCATCACTTTAAAATTATAAATGGACTGTATATCAGTGCTGTTTGCATAGGAATGTTCCCAATGAAAACAACTTGAGTGTAGAAGTTACCCTGATATTCCGGCAAAACAGCTGGTTTTCATTTTTTAAACCATTTTTTGATCCTAGTATGGGCCAATCAGTAAATTGGTTTATCTGTGCAAAGAGTACAAGTCACTCCTAATGTCAAGAAAACTTTGACCAGGTTCAGCTCAATACTTAGGAAAGTAGCATCCATCATCGGAGATCTCCACCACCCAGGCCATGCTAATTTTTTCCCTGATGCCTTCAGGTAGAAAGTACCTCAGGACTCACACCACCAGGTTCAAGAACAGTTACCACCCCACAACCATCAGGCTCTTGAACAAAGGAGATAATTGCACTCACTTGCCCATCCATTGAGATGGTCCCACATCCAATGATCTCACTTTAAGGATTCTTTCATCTTGTTATCTCATGTTCTCATTATTTATTGCTATTTGTTTCTACTTGCATTGCACAGTTTGTTGTCTTTTCCACCCTTGTTGATTTTTCATTGATCTCATTACAGTTACTATTCTATAGATTTGCTGAGTATGCCCACAGGGAAGTGAATCTCAGGGTTGTGTATGGAGACATACTGTCTGTACTTTATAATAAAATTTACTTTGATCTTTTAAATTCCAGTAAATAGCTTAAACCGTGTAATTTTTTCTAATAATGTAACACTGAATTCACAGCTGAGAAATTGGACTCACATCAGGCTGTTACATGCAACCACAGGAAATGCATAATGTCCATTTTTAAACTTTTGCGCACATTTCCTGTTGAAGTACCACCCATCAGGAAATGGAGCAAACGCAGCTTTCACTATTCACTCTGATGCAGGTTTCTTTTCTCCTGTCATATTTCATGAATGCAGTTACATTATCAATGCACGTGGCTCATTTTAATCTCAATGGGAAATTGGATATAAAGGTCTGTTATAAGGAAGTAATGAGGACATCAAGCTGAACCGTTCACGAATTAAAATATGCAGCCTCCAGCATAGTATAAAAGTATGCACCGTGATTTTTATCAAAACAATAATCAGTGTCACAGCCACATTTCACAACTGCGACGATGTTTCATTTAGCAGTTTGAGGAGATTGAGTATGTCATGAAAGATGCTTGAAATTTCTACAGATGTACCCTGGGGAGCATTCTAACTGAATGAGGGGAGATCTGACAGAGCTATACAAAATTAGGAAGGGCATGGACAGAGTAAATGCAGCCAGGCTTTCTTTCCCCACTGAGGTTGGGTGAGACTAGAACTAGAGGTCATGGGTTAAGGGTGAAAAGTGAATGTTTAAGGGGAACATGGGGGAACTTCCTCACTCAAAGCATGGTTGAGTGTGGAACAAGCGGAAATGGTGGATGCGGGTTTGATTTCACCATTAAAGAGAAGTTTGGATTGGTACATGGGTGGGAGGAGGATAGAGGGCTATGGTATGGGTATCTTTATGTATTTGATAGGGCTTGACCAAAACAATTGTTGCAGCATGCAGTAATGGAGTTAACACATCTCCTGGATGCCAACACACATCTTGGCCACTGCCTCCCAGTGTTATAAATACTAAACCAAAAGAAAATAGGTTTGCTCTTCATGAAAGGGAAAATCCTTCAATGTCATTCAAAGGATAACCTCAAAATTTACTTTTGTCGTTTGGAACAGATTTCACATTTGAGAGCTGGTATTTGTGGACTGTTGTAATTTTTAACTGAACCAAAAGGAAAAAAATGGAGGGGTATGTACATAGACCTAGCACTAAATCATAGAAAAATGAAGCAATGAAGAAGTTCAATTGGATATTTATACCTGTGCTAGCACTTTCAAATAGCGAATCAATTTAACCTACTCTTCCATTCTTTCAAAACTGCCTGGTATGTTTTTCCCTCTATCTCTCCAATATTTTTAAATCTAATTCTTGTTATTGTGTCCAGTACATTGTAAGTGAAGAACTGCAAGGAGACAGTATGATCTTGTCCAATGTCCTGTACAAATTAAGGTTGAGATGCAAGTCCCAAGGTTTCACCTCCCACGGTTTCAAGTGAGGAACTGTGCAGTTTTAGTTTTCTCTGTAGTCCCGGTGGAGGTGATAGTCAGGACAGCTGTATACTCCTCCTGCAGAATATAGGAGATAACAGAAACTTACAGAGTCACTGGTGACTGTATGAAGTGTATCCAGCTGCAGGTCTCAACTGGGCAGCTGGAGATGCAGTTGGATTTGTTCAGGAGCATCCATGATGCTGAGTGCATCACAGACAGGAGCACCTCACTGAAGGTGCAGGCACCAGGTCATTTGGTGACCATCAGGAATGGTAGCAGAGAAAGACAGGCAGTGCAAGATTCTTGCGTTCATTACCATCAGTAATAAGTATATCATTTTGGATATTGTTGGGGTGAATGCTTAAGTGAATTGCCATAGTCTTTTTCTGATGGGAGTAGAGTCTATAACTAGAGGGCATAGATTTAAGGTGAGAGGAAAAAAAGCCATAAAGAGGGCCTGGGAATCACAATTTTCACACAGAAGGTGGTGGGTAGATCTACTGAACAAGTTGTCAGAAGAAGTGGTAGAGGCAAGGATGATTACAACATTTAAAAGACATTTGGATAGGTACAAGTTGAAGAGGGATTTGGGTCAAATGTTGGGAAATGGAATTAGCTGAAGGAGGCACCTTGATTAGCATAGAGGGCTAGGCTGAACTGCCTGTTCCACTGCTGTACAACTCCGTCTAGACAATCCGTGATATTGTCTTACTTGAACGATCTTTTGGTCACTCCACCCAACTATTGCTTCTTGGCCTAAATACCAGGTTATCTTGTGAAACAACTTGAAATTGGAATAAACAGGATATAATCGAGCTTCAGTGCTTTATTATTAGTTTGTTCACTTTTTACATCTGAGGCATGGGTTTTAATCTAATTAATTCTGCTGTTATTCTTCAATGATATAATCCAATTCTGAATTTTAAAAAGTCTTTTCTTATCTAAAACTATTCAGTTCAGAATCTAAGATAATTTAAAAAGTGAAACTTTGTGTTGACATACAACTTCAATGAAAAAAAAATCACAAAAATATTCCCAATACCTCAACAATGAAAAAATACACATCATTCTATTTTCATTGGCATCATAAGACCATGATGAACTGATATGTCCACCAAGATGGAGGTTATGTAAATAAAGTCACCTACCTTGGATAAAATGCAATATCATGACAGAATTTGTCCTCTCTATAAAAATATCCAGATTGCTATGGAGTACTAAGGATTGCTATGGAACCACCTCACATCAAAGCCAATCCTTCCTGATAGTAGAATTAACAATAAGAACAGTTCAAACTAACAGATATCAAAAAATGGATAATTAAGTGAGAAGAAAACTTATAGCAGCAATCTTAGTTGTAGAGATAACTCTGTAAATGAATGTGTCTTGTGGTTAATGGTAAATTCTAATATTAGGCAACCGTGACTAACAACGGAAATCAAAGCCAACACAAAGGCCAAAGAGAGGGTATATAATAGAGCAAAAATTAGTGGGAAATTAGAGGATTGGGAAGCTTTTAAAACCAACAGAAGGCAACTAAAAAAAGTTATTAAGAAGGAAAAGATGGAATACCAAGGTAGGTTAGCCAAAAATATTAAAGATGATACCAGAAGTTTCTTCAAATACATAAAGTGTAAAAGAAAGATGACAATGGATATCAGACCACTGGAAAACAACACTGGAGGGGCAGTTATGGGGGACAAGGAAATGGCAGATGATCTGAATAAGTATTTTGCATCAGTCTTCATGGTGGAAGACACTAACAGTACGGTAGAAGATCCAGGTGTTGGGGCATGAAGTGTGTGAAGTTACCATTTCTAGAGAGAAGGTTCTTGGGAAACTGAAAGGTCTGAAGGTAGATAAGTCACCTGGACCAGATGTTGTACACCCCAGGGTTCTGAAAAAGATGGCTGAAGAAATTGTGGAGGCATTAATAATGATCTTTCAAGAATCATTAGATTCTGGAATGGTTCTGGAAGACTGGAAAATTGCAAATGTCACTCCATACTTCAAGAAAGGAGAGAGGCAGAAGAAAAGAAACTATAGGCTAGTTAGTTTGAGCTCAGTGGTTGGGCAGATGTTGGAGTCAATTATTAAGGATGAAGTCTCAGGGTACTTGGAGCCACATGATAAAATAGGCCATAGTCAGCGTGGTTTCCTCAAGGGAACATCTTGTCTGACAAATCTATTGGAATTCTTTGAAGAAATAACAAGCAGGATAGACAAAGGTGAATTAGTGGATGTTGTGTACTTGGATTTTAAGAAGGCCTTTAACAAGGTGCCACAGATGAGACTGCTTAACAAGCTACGACCCCATGGTATTATAGGGAAGATTCCAGTACGGATAAAGCAGTAGCTGATTGGCAGATGGCGAAGAGTGGGAATAAAGGAGACTTTTCCGGTTGGCTGCCGGTGACGTGTGGTGTTCCACAGCACTCTGTTTGGGACATATTCTTTTTATGTTATATGTTAATGATTTGGATGGTGGAATTGATGATTTTTTTTTTTTTACTAAGTTTGTAGATGATATGAAGGGGCAGATAGGGTAGAGGAATTAGAGGAGCCACAGAAGGACTTAGACAGATTAGAAGAATGGGCAAAGAAGTGGCAGATGGAATACAGTATCAGGAAGTGTAAGGTCATGCACTGTTAGAAGGAATGAAAGGGTTGACTATTTTCTAAATGAGAGAACATACAAAAATCTGAGGCACAAAGGAACTTGGAAGTTCTTGTGTAGGATTCCCTAAAGGTTAATTTGCAGGATGAGTCTATGCTGAGCAGCCCTCGGAATAGAGGGGTGTCTTTTAGAACAGAGATGAGGAGGTATTTCTTTAGCTAGAATATGGGTTATCTGTGGAATTCTTTACCACAGGCAGCTGTGGAGGCTAAGCCTTTATGTATATTTAAGGCAAAGGTTGATAGATTCTTGATTGGTCACAGCATGCAGAAGATTGGGGCTGAGAGGAAAATTGGATCAGCCATGATGAAAACAGCCACCGATGGGCCACGTTCTAATTTGGCTCCTGTATCTTATGGTTGTAGAACTTTATGTTATCCACTTGAGCATCTTATATTATCCTGACTAGATACTGCTGATTGGAACGAACAGCTAAAACCATCTTATAAAGATAAATCTGATCCAAGAATACAGGTTGAATTTAATCATTCACAGTCACTTGTAAAACTTCCTTGTCCAAAAACAATACATAAAAAGGCACACAGTGTTCCTGATTGATCTTGGACATTGAATAAAGCTATGGCTCACCAACAGATAGCTGTGTAACCATCAACACTCACTGTCATCAAAAGCACATGTTTTGTTTTCTATTGCATTGATTTGTTGGAAGGATAATTTGTTGAGCTGGAGATTTTACGAATTGGACATTTCTCAAATTCTGACACAACAGAATTTTGTTCCACATAACATTTTTACCCAAATAAGCTTTCACCGATCAACAACACAGTGCAGACTGATCTTTAACTTTAAATTCTATCTAAACATCTCTTAATAGAATAAATTATTGATTTGTGGAAGCTGCTGCAATGCACCAGCTCTTTGCCCCATTTCTTGCTGTAGAAGAAAAGATGAAAATGAATTTATCAGTGGATTATGAAATATCAATCACCAGATGATTAGTTTATGGTGAGACAAGACTAGATGGGATCTATGTCAGGTGTGTTACCATAGCACAATGTAACTGAATCACAATCCCCAGTACAACTTTGTAAAACTATGATTAGGGCACAGCTGGAGGACTCTCTGTTATTCTGATCACCACACTATACAAAGGCATGATTGCACTGGGGAGGGTACACAGGAGATCTACTGCAATTTTGTCTGGAGTGGAACATTTCAGTAATGAGGCAAGTTTGGATGGGAGGTTGAGGGGAGGATCTGATGGAGGCATCCAATATTACAAGAAGCATAGATAGGGTTGAAAGTAGAAACATTTTCACCATGGCTAAGGTAGATGGTATGGGTTTAAGGTGAGGAGTAAGAATTACAGAGGGGAACAGAAGATGATTCTCCCCCCCCCCCAAGAGATGGTGAAACATGGAATCTGAGAGGTTGGTGCAGACAGGTACTCCCACAACTTAAAGATTTCCCATACCGATACAGATACAGATATACACATATACAGATACCCCATCTGTATGAGTGCTTGAATCACCAAGGCAGTGTGGGTGAATAGAATTAGCATAGATGGGGATTTGTTGATCAGTGTAGATGTGGTGGGCTGAAGGGCCAATTTCATGCTTTATAACGATATCTCAAATATGCTAGAATGAATGAGGGAGTCACAGTCAGCTGATGTTAGATGTGTAAGGTTTTCCACTGAATGCAAAGTGGATAACACTAAAAAGAGGTAAAGATCACATTCGGAGATCACTTACAAGTTGATCTCCCTTTGTTACGTATCAACATGGTCCCCTATTGTGCCACTCCAAGCTGCTCTGATTAAGATAGCTCTTCTAAATGTGAGATTCTTTTCAAATAGGACTTTTATCTTAAATGATTTTATTACCTCCAAGACCTTGATTTTATGTTCTTGACTGAGACCTGGCTAACGCCAAATGAATACACACGGTCATCCGTACTATCCTCCCTAATCTTGACAGTTGCAGCATGCCAAGTCCTAGTGGACAAGGTAGTGGGCTTGCCTCCATGTTCAAAAAGTATTTTTAGGTGCAATCTACTGTCTGTCAACAATTTTTCGAGATTTGAGGTACATGTGTTTAAAATTTGTGGTACTCTGCTTTATCATTTATTGCCCTCCTACATCCAATGCCTGGTTTCTCTCAGAATTCACACCCTCTATATTGAACTATGATAGGATTCTCATCTCTGGTGATCGCAATATTCATTTCAATGATCTCTCAAATACGGACCCCATAACAGTTGAGTTCATAAATTTACTAGACAGCCTAGATCTTACCTCAGCATGTCACTGAGTCTACCCATCAACTTGGAAAGACATTTGATTTAATGATGATGAAAGGATTAAAAATTATTAAAGCAACACACACAAAATGCTGGAGGAACTTAGGAGGCCAGGCAGCATCTATGCAAAAGAGTATAGTTAACGTTTTGGGCTGAGACCTTTCATCAGGACTGGTGAAGTATCTCAGCCCAAATGTCCACTGAACTCTTTTCCATAGATGCTGCCTGACCTGCTGAGTTCCTTCAGCACTTTGAGTGTTGCTTGGATTTCCAGCACCTGCATATTTTCTCTTGGTTTGTTAAATATTATTAACATGTCTCTGATAGCATTTCTCTAATCATTTGTGTGTACTCTTTGATGCTGTCCTGCCTGGAACCAAGACCACAAAAGAAATTACAGTTAAAAAAAAGTTTCTTGATGCTGCAACACAACTTAAATTTTCTGAGTTGGTCAGTTTATCTGATCCATGTTACTTAAACTGCTCAGTAAATGAAATGCTTAATTTTTTGATAAATATGTTAAAAACAGTGGCCTCACTTAGGATTAAGAGGAAATCACTGAGTGAAACGTCACCATGGTTAAAGAATCCTGTCTGCGATCTCAAGAGATCATGCAGAGTAGTTAAGAGAAAATGGAAGAAAAGTGGATTAGAAGTCCACTGTAATCTTGTCAAGGAAAAACTATGCTCATTTAATGCTGCTATATGTTCTGCAAAAAGAGCCCATTTCCCCAAGATTATTACTGAGGATAGTGGTGAGTAAAGAATATTGTTCTCAACTATAAACCAACTGTTCAACCCGGTCCCAACCTATAAAGTCTTCAGTCAAGCATCTGCCACAAAATGTGAGGAATTCACAATATTTTTTAATTAAAATTACTTCTATTAGGGAGAGTATAGCTGCAGATACTGGTAACCTGTATAGACAGCCTCTTAAAAAGACAATACCACATCAAAATTTACATGTATTTCTATATAAGATTGTTATAAAGAGCAAACTGTCTACTTGCTGTCTCAACCCTATCCCTACCACACTTTTAAAGGACTCTTTTATATAGTGTTTTCAATTCTGTTAGGAAAATAATTAACATATTCCCCGAAAGCCCCCTACTTTAAAAAGTCAAATTGTAATAGTCAGGTACTAGCTAACTACAGGTCTACACTAAATCATCCCTTCTGTTGCAAGATTCTTGAGAAAGCCATTTTCAACCAACTCAACAACTTTCTGAATGAGTACAATATTTGAGAGAGGTTTCAGTCAGGTTTTAGAGTGAACCACAGCATGGAAACGCCTTACCAAACTTGTCAGTGACCTTTGGCCCAGCACTGATGCCAACAGAGTTTCAGTTCTAACTCTACTACATCTAAGTGCTGCCTTTGACACCATTGACAACATCCTGCTAGATCGCCTTGAGAACTGGGTTGGCCTCTCTGCTAGTGTCCTGAATTGGTTTGGTAATACTGTGTATCATAGACAGATATTTTCTTTGTCTTGGAGACCCATTTTCTAAGAGACACAGTACAATGTACCTTTTGGTGTTGATTGGGAAGCTAACTTGTTCCACTACATTCTCCCTTTAGGAGGCAACGTCAGAGAGCATAAACTTGATTTCCACAGTTATGCAGATGACACACAATTGTATATCACGGTTGAGCCTGATGCTGATAACAATCTATCTTCTCTGACTTCTGGTATGGCTGCAATAAAGAAATAGATGAGCAATAATTTCCCAAAACTACTGTAAATAAAATGAAACTGGTCCCAAAGTCAAAAGAGATAAACTTCTTGAATGGCTGATCCCAAAGACAAAAGAGATACATTTCTTGATAAACTTGGGGACTTGGCTCTCCTTATAAAATCAGAAGCAACTGGCCTTGATTCAGATTTGAATTTTAAATCCCACATAACGAAAGTGACCAAAACACTTAAAAATATTGCAAAGGCACATCCATTTCTGTCATGTAATGAAGCTGAAAAATATCATTCACAACTTTATATCGAATAGACTATATTTCTGCAATTCACTTTTTTTAAACTGGCCTTCCAAAGCAATCTATTGACAAACTTCAACTCAATCAGAATGCTGCTGCTAGACCTTTAACCAAAATCAGGATGAGGGAGCATATCACTCCCATACCAGCTACCTACCTTTCATTGGCTTCCTGTATCTTTTAGGATTGATCTTTATGTTACCTTACTTGTTTTTAAAGCTCTTAATGGTCTGGGACTGGAGTATAGTACATCACACAATTGATTTTGGTTTACACTCCTGCTCAAGCTCTAAAGTCTTCTTCTGCTGGTGTCTTAAATTTTTACAAATTCCCTCAAAAGGTAATTGGCAGGTCAGCTTTTTTTGAACTAAGCTCCTGTACTGTGGAATTCAATACCCAAAACTATAAGGGACTTTCAAACAACACACACAAAATGCTGGAGGAACTCAGCAGGCCAGGCAACACCTATGGGAAAGAGTAAACCATCAACGGGTCGGGCTGAGACCCTTCACCAGGACTCCTGTCGAAGGGCCTCGGCGCAAAACGTCGACTGTACTCTTTTCCATAGATGCTGCCGGGCCTGCTGAGTTCTTCTGGCGGTCTGTGTATGTTGCTCCGACTTCCAGCACTTGCAGATTTCCTTTTGTTTGTGAACAGAAACTTAATATGTTTCTCTTTCGTACCCTTAAATACATTTGTACTATTCACCTCAACTGTTCCTTGCGGTAATTTTTAATGATAAAAGGTAATACGATTATACAAAACAGATGTCTTTTCACAACATTGAACTTTTTCCAACAGTTGAGACAATGCTGGCTTCGCATCATAGACTATACCTTTGCAGAACCCAGGTCCCCGGTGCATTATCCAACTACATCAACTGCAGACAAGCCCTCCGATAACCAAAGCAAAACTCCAACAAAGTGGAAATGCAAAGGCACCATTTACTATCTTCAGTTGTGTAAACATTAAATTCTGTTGTTGCATCCCCAAAGACAAATATATTTAAACTTGGCTGTTAGGATATATTGTTCAGAAAATTTCTTGATAGTGATGGATCAAGATTTCTAAAAATATGCATAAATAACCTTCAACCAGTGTACACCTTGTCTGAGGATGACATCAGATTGAACTGAACCATGAAGTTATTAATATCTCAACAACATTTTAGAGCGTGATTCAAACTTACCAGGATCCTGCCTAAATTGAAGATCCTGCCTTACAAGGATATGTTGAGCGAGCGAGGGCCTTTCTCTTCGGAGTAGGGTAGGGTGTAAGGTGTATAAGATGATGAGAGGCATAGATCGAGTGGACAGCCAGAGATATTTCGCGGGTTGGGGGGAATGGTTAATCTGAGGAGCACGATTTTAAAGTGATGGAAAGAAAGCATGGGGGGGGGATGGGCAGGTGTCTGAGCCAAGTTTTTTTTAAAAACACAGTCTGGTGAGTGCGCGGAACTCACTGCCGAGGTAGTGGTAGAGGCAGATACATTAGGGACATTTAAGAAACTCTTACATAGGCACATGGGTGATAGAAAAATGGAAGGCTAAGGTCAGGGAAATCTTGGAGTGGGTTAAAAGGTCGGCACAACACCAAAGGGCTTGTGCTGTGCTGTAATGTTCCGCTAAGTCTGTCATCTTTAAATGAATAATTAAAAACAGATCAAGCAGCTGTATATGGATGCACTAATTGTTTGCATGCTCTCACTTGCTGCGATTTCAAGACTTAGAAACATAGAAAGCCCACAGCACAATACAGGCCCTTTGGCCCACAATGCTGTGTTGAACATGTACTTACTTTAGAAATTGCCTAGGGTTACCCATAGCCCTCTCTTTTTCCAAACTCCATATACCTATCCAGGAGTCCAGGAGTCTCTTAAATGAGCTTATCGTATCTGCCTCCACCATCGTTGCCAGCAGCCCATTCCACGCACTCACCACTCTCTGCATAAAAAAAAACTTAACCCTGACATCTCCTCTGTACCTACTTCCAAGAACCTTAAAACTATGCCCTCTCGTGCTAACTATTTCAGCCCTGGGAAAAAGCCTCTGACTATCCACATGATCAATGCCTCTCATTATCTTATACACCTCTATCAGGTCACCTCTCATCCTCCGTCGCTCCAAGGAGAAAGGGCCAAGTTCGCTCAACCTATTCTCATAAGGCATGCTCCCCAATCTAGGCAACATCCTTGTAAATCTCCTCTGCACACTTTCTATAGTTTCCACATCTTTCCTGTAGTGAGGTAACCAGAACTGAGCACAGTACTCCAAGTGGGGTCTGACCAGGGTCCCATATAGCTGCAACATTACACCTCAGCTCTTAAACTCAGTCCCACAGTTGATGAAGACCACGTCAGCCTGTGCAGCAGCTTTGAGTGTCCTATGGACTCGGACCCCAAGATCCCCCGATCCTCACACTGCCAAGAGTTTTACCGTTAATACTATATTCTGCCATCATATTTGACTGACCAAAATGAATCACTTCACACTTACCTGGGTTGAACTCCATCTGACACTTCTCAGCCCAGTTTTGCATCCTATCAATGTCCTGCTGTAACCTCTGACAGCCCTCCACACTATCCACAACACCCCCAACCTTTGTGTCATCAGCAAATTTACTAACCCATCCCTCCACTTCTTCATCCAGGTCATTTATAAAAATCACAAAGAATCAGGGTCCCAGAACAGATTCCTGAGGTACACCACTGGTCACCGGCCTCCATGCAGAATATGACCCGTCTACAACCACTCTTTGCCTTCTGTGAACAAACCAATTCTGGATCCACAAAGCAAGGTCCCCTTGAATCCCATGCCTCCTTGCTTTCTCAATAAGCCTTGCATGGGGTACCTTATCAAATGCCTTGCTAAAATCCATATACACTACATCTACTATTCTACCTCCATCAATGTGTTTAGTCACATCCTCACAAAATTCATTCAGGCTAGTAAGGTACAACCTGCCTTTGACAAAACCATGCTGACTATTGCTGATCATATTATGCCTCTCCAAATGTTCATAAATCCTGCCTCTCAGGATCTTTTCCAGCAACTTACCAACCACTGAAGTAAGACTCACTGGTCTATAATTTCCTGGGCTATCTCTACTCCCCTTCTTGAATAATGGAGCAACATCTGCAACCCTCCAATCCACTGGAACCTCTTCCATCCCCATTGATGATGCAAAGCTCATCGCCAGAGGCTCAGCAGTCTCCTCCCTCACCTCCCACAGTAGCCTGCAGTATATCTTATCTGGTCCCGGAGACTTATCCAACTTGATGCTTTCCAAAAGCTCCAGCACATCTTCTTTCTTAATGTCTATAAGCTCAAGCTTTTCAATCCACTGTAAGTCATCCCTGCAATTGCCAAGACCCTTTTCCGTAGTGAATACTGAAGCAAAGTATTCATTAAATATCTCTGCTACCTCCTCCGGTTCCTACACACTTTTCCACCCTCACATTTGATTGGTCCTATTCTCTCACATCTTATCCTTTTGCTCTTCACATACTAGTAGAATGCCTTGGGGTTTTCCTTAATCCTACTCACCAAGACCTTCTCATGGCCCCTTCTGGCTTCCCTAATTTCATTCTTAAGCTCCTCCCTGCTTGCCTTATCTCTTGATCTCTATCATTACCTAGTTTTTTGAACCTTTCATAGGCTTTTCTTTTCCTCTTGACTAGATTTTCAACAGCCTTTGTACACGATGGTTCCTGTACCCTACCATCCTTTCCCTGTCTCGTTAGAACGTACCTATGCAGAACGCCATCCAAATATCCCCTGAACATTTGCCACATCTCTGCTGTACATTTCCCTGAATACATCTGTTCCCAATTTATGCTTAAATCATATTTTCCCTTACTCCAATCAAACGCTTTCCTAACGTCTGTTCCTATCCCTCTCCAAAGCTATGGTACATTGATGCTTGTACCTTGATATTACAGAAAACCCACAGTATTAACCATTTGCACACTAATATGTCAGTGCAAATTCTCTATGCTCCCCAAATGTGAATTTATTCTCAGTTAATGGATACGAGACACGTGAAGACTTGAAGATCAAAAAAACTATTTGCATTTATAGTCACTTAACTGTAAAATGCTAAAGCAAATGTACTTGAATACAATCATTTTTATATAAAAAGGTTAAAATACATTTTAATTAATATAGAAGGCAAGCTCATGTAGATGTATTTTAATTATTGATATAAAAAGCAGAGTAGCAAACTCATTTCCACCTCTTTATCCCACTGTAATTATATGGGAACAACCACATGAGAAAGTAATTTTCTTTGAAATTGAAATATAATTTTAATTCTTTAAAAAAATTTACTAATTTGGATAAGGTAAGACAGCTGCGCTAGACAATATTCATTTGTACAGGGCTTCTGCAAAATAAGGCCAAGTTTAGTGTTTTCACATCATGAGGAGAACAAAAAAGATAGTGGTCTCAAATCTTACTTGCTGATTTACTGCTCCAACAACATTGGTGATCTGGCATTTGTCTGAATGAGATGGAGGCTTCATTTAATCTACGATTTAGCTCATGGAATCAGGAACGTAGGAAACTGGAAGTAGGCCCTTTGGCCCAACAAGACCATGCTGACCTTCAAGCACCATTTTTGCACTAATCCCCTGAAGCACCTTCAGTAACTCCAAAAGACTGCAGTTGGGTAAATACTGAAAGGCTTTTACTCGCTGTACAATACGACCTCCATGGTGAGTGTCTGCCCCTGGACTGAGGGGGAGGGGCAAGGCAAAATCACCTTTATTCAGGATTCTGTGGGAGGAGCCACAGGGGCAGTCAGCAGAGGGGTGTGTCCAGACAGTTAACCCAGTTACAACATATATATGGTTTACTACATCCCCATCCCCATTTTTCTTCCCACCCCACCCCACCCCACAACCTTCCTATAATCTACCAGTTGCATTCAGGTCAATTTACAACTGCCTTTGCAAATTACATGCAAATATACAGTGATCCTAAGAAAGTAATATTACTTGGTGAGGTAAGGAGGGGTAGACAAACTTATCTTGGGGTATCTCTGCCATTTGAAGATCCCTTGCCCTAGATTTTTTTTTCCCCCCTGTAAGCTCTGACCTGTCCTTCAACAACAAGAGGGCTGCAATATGGAACATTCAGTACCTTCTGGTTCATTTCAGAACAACACCTCCCTTTCTTCACTGATAGCTAAAACCATTCTTATGACGATATATAGATAGGTGTTGATCAGGAGTTGAAAGTATCTAAACTCAATGATTCTGGACTAATCTGGCTTCCTGCTTTCATCAAGTCTAAATCTACACTGGGTTAACATATGTGATGTACTTAAATGAATGGATATTAAGCTTAGATCCTAACCAGAGGAACAGAAGGTTTAAATACAAACATTGCTCTGATTCCCTTACAGGACTGGAGACCATTGACCCATACAATTCCTGTTGGTTCTCAAAGCCAACCTTCCTCTAGTTTCACTGGTCCCCATTCTCCCTGATAACATGTTAGAAAGCTGAAATATTGTCTCACACAAGCTAGAAGGAAAAAAGATTCAAATACATTTTTATTGTAATTCAAGTAATGTTTGATATTAATAGCTGTAGAATGTTAACAAATAAAATCTTACATCCTGAAAAAAAACATAACGAAGAATAGAAGACTAAAAGAGGCCTACAAATTTTAATATGCAACAAATTACCTCAGCAGAATTTTATCAAAAGCCAAATCATTAAACACAGTACTGTGCTTCAAGATTCTCTGTTTAGACCCTCTGTGCACATTGTGAGATCGGTTATACAGAGACCTCAAGACAGACCTAGTGATGTCAAAATTCATTTGAAGTGTGTTCACCATCACTTATACAAAATAAAATGTGGATTGTGATCAAAAAGAGCAGATACTTCAAGTATTTTACTTTAAGAGGAGGAATGAGACCACTTTTGCATTAGTTACCGGCTTAATCTATCTATGTTACTGCTGGGCAGCCTGAATCAATAATCTTCCTCCTTTTGGGTTCCAGGAATTTTTCATTACTGCTGTGACATTGAAGTATTTGTAAACAATTTTTTCCCCCACACGTGATGGATCCACAATAAAAGATACATTTACAACATCTATATATTTAGCACTATCATTTAGAATTGGATCTTTCTTACTTATGACAGGAATCAGATTATTATGCCAAGCAAACATGTTATCATCACTACGAGGGAAGTTGACAGGAGATTGTTAAAATGAAGAGTTGTTTTAAACTAGCACTGAGACATTTGTTTAAAAAGAAAGACCAGAAGGTAGGCCAGAACTACAGGCCAGTTAGTTTAACATTTATTGCTGGCAATATGCTAGAGTCAATAATCAAAGAGAAAATAACTAATCATTTAGGAAAGCAAAACATAATTTTATAACATGCAAATCATACTCGACAAATTTCCTTGAATTCTCCGAATGGTATGACAGGGGAAGTTCAAAAAGGGGAACCTTGAGGTTGTGTGGTTGGCAGTGTTCTACTCTACACCAGACATCCCACCCTACAAAAACTCATTTCAGGGAGGTAGCACCACTATTTCAAGGAGGTAGCAGCCCCGCCCCCCACAACCCCATATCCTCCCCCACCCCCCCAACCCCCCGTCGACCTCCAAGGGTGTATGTAATACTTTGTTTAGTGATTTTGTCTAATCTGTATACCAAGTTGGGTATATGCAGAAAATATGACATTAAAATATGTACATATATTATATTATATTATCATGTTTATTCTATTACAACTTTAAGCAAGTCTACAGGGAGTTTGGCCTCATCATGTAGGACATCAATAGAGTAGCTCTTTAGCAGCTAGCCAGCTAGTTTAAATAACGTTAGCTAAGCTAATGAACAAATGACACCTGTTAAACTCACCTCAACATGTCTTTTACATTTTAACCCACCATGGGCAATAGAAAAGTCACTGTTGCAAACAGTGCAGCGAGCAATACTGTCATTATTTTTGAGGTCAACTGTAAAGCCCGCCCACAGAGAAAACTGATAGGTCTACCTAGCACGAAGAGAGATCAGGATGCTCGCTCTCCCTCTCAAAAAAAATCGATTTGTGGGATATTGTATATAATTTCCGGGCATCAGGGAGCCACTATTGATATGCGAGAGACTCCTGGAACTTCCGGGAGAGGTGGGATGTCTGCTCTACACTCAATGTGTGGATGGGAGTATTTGCTCACAGGGTGCGTGTGAAGCGTCCAGCGCAGTAGTGTAGTGGTGCTTGTAGCTGGTGCATGCTGTATGCTGCATCGTGCTCTCTGCTTGCTACTCTCTGCATACAGCTACTGCCGCTGGCTAGCCGCCTTAATAGAGGGTGAAGAGAGGAGCCGAGTGTGTAAGCCTCCTCCTGCCAGTACAGAGCCTCTCCACCACCAAGACTCCTGCAGTGCCTCCTCAGGGCCACACACAGAAACTGGGTATCTTACAGTCCCAGGCTAAAGTACAGAGGATCTCAGAACAGCAGTGGGCCCCAGAGACGTAGCGTGCAGGCCCACCACTGTGTGGACACGCCCTGGCACCTGTCAACCAATGTCCCAGCTATGGGCAAATAGCCCCACTGCCTTGTGGTAAGTCTGTTGAGACAAGGCTAAGGGAGCACACCCTGACAGAAAAGCAATGCACTGGCGGCGCGCAATAGGTGGGCCTTAACAGACCAAGGACCCGGCAGCCTCCTGCAACCAAGATGTGGGACCGGTTGTCCTGGGATCATCCTTGCCACTGGGACTTACCTCATCATGGTGAAGACAGTGCTACCGGGGATGACGCACCCCCTGTGGCACTTTAAGATCTTCCTTGCACAGGTCTCCACCTCTGACCACAGTGAACAATACCTGGACCTTACATATGGTTGAAGTCTGACGGCGATGGGGTGTCTGGAAATGGGAGCAGGTATGAATGGACTGGGAGCTCCTAGTCAGAACCCTGCACGGCAGCGGCACAGGGTATTTGGTCGCTAGTAGCTGGGACTGAGTGGCAGCTGTTTTCGGCAGACCCCTGTGCGACTGAGCAGCCCTATTTAGGGACCGCACTGCTCACCCCAATTGGGGAAGGGCCTAGAAAAGGTGGCCTAAAAATTGCCCATTCAATCACTCACCTGGATAAGTCACCACACCTATCGGGTTATTCCACTACTGCGGTCAAAATAAGAAACAATACAACCTAAAACTGGCAACATGGAATGTAAGGACTCTCCTGGCCTCGTATGGCATCTCTGACAGACCTCACCGGAGAACAGCCTTGATCGGTGCTGAGCTGAGGCGCTACAACATCGACATTGTTGCCCTGAGTGAGACCAGGCTCCTGGATGAAGGCTCTTTAACAGAGGAAGGGATGGGTTACACCTTCTTCTGGAAAGATTTCCCCCCAGGTGGACAACATCTCCACGGAGTAGGCTTGGCCATCAAGAACACCTTTCTACTGAGTCTCACAGAAACACCTGTTGCCATTAGTGAAAGACTAATGACCTTCCGTATCCCCCGGCAAAGAAACGTTATGCCACGCTTCTCAGTGCCTCTGCACCAACATTGCCATCTGAGAACGAGGCCAAGGAATGTTATCAGACATTGGATGAAGCTCTTTGCTGGATCCCTATGAATGTTAAGATCCTTTTGCTTGTGAACTTCAGTGCTAGGGTGGGACAGAACAACAGGATATGGAGTGGAGAGCTAGGTAGGCATGGCATTGGCAAGGTGAATGCAAATGGCATGAGGCTACTTACTCTTTGCTCTGAGCATAACCGTACCATAACCAACACCATCTTCCAGCAGAAGGCAAAATATAAGACCTCCTGGATGCACCCTCGCTCTAAACATTGGCACATGATCGACTTCATCATTGTGAGACGTAGTGACAACAAAGATGTTCTCATCACCCATGCCATGAGAGATTCAAGATTCAAGATTCAAAAAGATTCAAAAAACTTTATTGTCATTCTAACCATACATCAGCTCTGCAGGGCAGAATGAGACAGCGTTTCTCAGGGGCAGTGCAATCATAACATAACAAACGCAACACTAAATAATAAACATAACAATAAATAGTAAAACACAACAGCCACATGTCAGTTAAAATCAAGTTATAATTGTCCAGTGCAAGTTAAAAGTGTCCAAAGCAGTGTCAGGTGGAGCAGCTATTTAGCAGTCTGACTGCCTGTGGGAGGAAGCTGTTTAGTAGCCTTGTGGTTTTAGTTTTGATGCTTCTGTAACATTTGCCTGATAGCAGAAGAACAAACAGTTCAGAGGTGCAGAGTGCTGGACTGACCACCGTATGATTGTGGCCAAGCTCCATATGAAAGGGCATTCCCCGCCCTTGCGGCTGCAAAAACCCAATAAAAAGCGGCTAAATTGCAACCGCCTGAGAAACAGAAGCAAGAAGTGAGTTTCGACGCATCCTAGCTGAGAAACTAAGGGAGCTGGAACCTTGTCTGAGCTCAGAAAATACCATGGAACAACAGTGGACCTATATCAGCTCTGCGCTCTATGAGGCAGCAGCCCAATCCATCGGCCATAAGAGCAGGAACCATCAAGACTGGTTTGACGGTAACTCAGACACCATCCACAACTTGCTTAAGGACATGCACAAAGCACACCGGGCAACTTTAGATAACCCTTCATCCACCAGCATCAGGCAGCATTGGCAGACAGCTCGGAGGAAAGTGCAAAAGGTAATACAGGCCATACAAAATGAGTGGCGAACTGAAAAGGCACAGGAAATCCAATCCTTTGCTGATAATAATGACATGCATAATTATTACAATGCCGTCAAAACGATCTATGGCCCAATAAATCAATGCGTTACTTCCCTAGAAACAGCAGATGGTCTAACACTTCTGAAGAATCAGAATACCATTCCGCTGAGGTGGGCTGAGCATTTTAACATCCTGCTTAATCAGGACTCCAACGCAGACCCCATCATCCTGGATGAACTGCCTGAACTTCCTCCTATCCACAACCTCAGTCTACCACCAACCTTCCAGGAGGTTCTATCAGCTGTCCATTCCCTTAAGAACAGCAAGTCCCCTGGCACTGACAATATCCCTGCTGAGTTGCTGAAGAACGGAGGGTACATGTGTATGCGCACCCTCTACCAGTACATCACCAAGGCCTGGACTGATGAGAACATCCCACAGCAATGGAGAAATGCAAACATCGTTGTCATTTATAATAACAAGGGTGACAAGGCCATCTGCGGCAATAGTAGGGGCATATCACTCCTTTCTGTTGCTGGAAAGGTCCTGGCTAAGGTGATGCTTCAGAGACTCATCAGCAACATCACCCAGTCAATGCTGCCTGAATCACAGTGTGGATTTAGGAAGAACAGGAGCACGATCGACATGGTCTTCGCAGCCCGGCAGCTTCAGGAAAAGTGCGAGGAGCAACATCAGGACCTGTTTATGGCCTTTATCGACCTCTCCAAAGCATTCAACACTGTGTAAAGAGAGCTCTTAAGGGATGTCCTCCTCAGGTTTGGCTGTCCCAGTCAATTTGTTAACATCCTCTGCCAGTTCACGATGGGATGACTGCTCGGGTGACCATAGGAGGACAAGAGTCCGAGCCCTTCCTTGTACGCACAGGGGTGAGGCAGGGGTGTGTACTAGCGCCTATGCTCTTTAACATCTTCCTCTTGTGTGTTACCAAGCTTCTCCACAACGAGACTGAAGACAGCAGCAGGGTGGCAGTGGACGTCAGATTAGATGGCAACCTCTTTGACATCAGGAGGCTCCACGCAACCACCAAACTCCGTAGAGAGCGGGTCCTGGAGCTGCAGTATGCAGACAACTGAGCTCTTGTGGCCCATACTGCAGAGGGTCTTCAGACTGTCCTTGCTGTGGCAGTGAGAGCTTTCAGCAGGATGGTGCTGACTGTCAATACCACCAAGACAGAAGTGGTTTGCCAATGGAGTACCAGTGTCCCACCCACTCTACCTGCCTTCACTGTTGGTGATGAAAAGCTGTCAGTAGTGCCATCTTTCAAATATCTGGGGAGCATTCTCTCTGAGCATAGCGGCATTGACAACGACATCCAGAGCTGCATTAAACAGGCATCAGCTGCCTTTGGGAGACTTCAGCGTAGAGTCTTTCAGAACAGGAGCCTTCACAAAGGTCACCGTATACCTAGCAGTCTGCGTCACCACCCTCCTTTATAGCTGTGAAGCTTGGGTAACCTACAGCCGTCACATCAAGCCCTTGAAGTGCTTCCACATAAGCTGTCTCCAGTGTATTCTGGGAATTACCTGGCGTGAGCGGGTGCCTCACACTGAAATACTTGTAAGGACCAACTGCAGAAGTATTGAGGCCATGATCATCAGCGTCAGCTGCAATGGCTGGGGCACGTGATAAGGATGCCCCCATGTCGGCTACCCCCCAGAGTGTTATACGGCCGGCGACATCATGGTCGATGCTCAGCAGCAGGGCCGATGAAGCGCTATAAGGATCAGATAAAGAATGCTTTAAGGAAGTGCAAGATCGGACCCGAGGACCTGGAGGAGGTTGCTGCTGACCGTACCACTTGGCGACAGCTGTGTAGGGACGGGGTTCGTATTCTGGAGATGGAAAGAACAACCAGAAGGCAGCAGAAGAGAGCCAGGAGAAATGCAGCCATGGTTGCCACCACTACCACATATACATGTCCCACCTGCAATAGAGCTTGTGGGTCCAGGATAGGACTGTATAGTCATCAAAGATCTCACCGGTAAAGGAGTGGATGTTGTCATTGGATTTCGACAGACAACCGAAGAGAAGAGAGACTCTACACTCAGGGCAGTGTGGCTGAGCACAGCTTAAACACTGTCTATAAATTCACAGATCAGAAACAGAATCAGGTTTAATATTACAGGCAGATATTGCAAAATTTGTTGTCTTTGTGGCAATAAATAATAGAGAAAAGAAACTGAATTGCTATATATAAAATAGTTAAATACGTAATACAAAAATAAAATTTTTAAAAGGTAGTGAGGTTGTGTTCATGGGTTCAATGACCATTCAGAAATCTGATGGTAGAGGGGAAACTGTTTCTGAATCGGTGATTGTGTGCCTTCAGGCTCCTATACCTCCTTCCTGATGGTAGCAATGAGAACAAGGCATGTCCTGGGCGATGGGGATCCTTAATGCCAGATGCTGCGTTTTTGAGGCATCTCTCCTTGAAGATGTCCTGGATACTATGAAGGCTAGTGCCCATGATGGAGCTGACTAAGTTTATAACTCTCTGCTGCTTATTACGATCCTGTACGGTAACTTCCCCCTTCCCCCAATACCAGAGTGTGATACAACCAGTTATAATGCTCTCCCTGGTACATCTGTAGAAATTTGTTGTTTCTTTGGTGATATACTAAATCTTCTCAAACTCCTATCGAAATATAGTTGCTGTCTTGCCTTCTTTGTAGCTGCATCGATATGTTGGGCCCAGGATCAATCCCCAGAGATGTTGACACCCAGGAACTTTCTGAAGTCCACAAGTAATTCTTTGGTCTTATAGGCATTGAGTACAATTTTGTTGCTGCAACACCACTCAACTAGCTGATCTACGTGATCCAGGGCCACATGAACAGTCAATGAGATCGTATCCACCACAGACTTTTGCGTCGATGATGGCGAGGAGACATTTGGAAGAGAGGAGGATCAGCTGGTTGAGTGGTGTTGCAATAACAACCTTGCACTCAATGTCACCAAGACCAAATAAATGACTGTGCTTTTCAAGAAGGGGAAGTTAGGAAAACACGCACCAGTCCACTGAGGGGTCAGAAGTGGAAAGGGTGAGCAGCCTCAGGTTCTGGGTGTCAACATCCAGGAGAATTCTATCCTTTGTTTCAATCATGAAGGCATGCCACCGGAGTTTGGGGAGATCTGGTACGTCAAAGACTCTCGCAAAGACATATAGTGAAGAGCATCACCACCTGGTACGAAGACACCTGTGCACAGGATCGCAAGTGGCTGTATAGGAATCTAGACTCAGCCAGCTCCATAACCAGAGGTCATCTCAGAGGTGGTGCCTGTAGGTGGCAGCGTTCCTTACTAAGACCCTTACATCTAGAACATTCTTTCTCCTCATCACTTCCATTGCAGAGGAGGGACAGGAGTCTGAAGACCCACACTCAAAGATTCAGAAACAGCTTTTTACCCTCCACCATCAGATTTTTGAAAGGTCTGTGAAAATTATATCATTATTCTTTTTATTGTGTTATTTATTTAATTTTGTAGGTTTCAGCAATTTTATGCCATTCCACTGTAGTGCTACCACAAGATACATTTAAAGTGAAGATAGATAAATAGTTCAAAGATTGAGGAATGAAGGGCTATGGGGAAGTGACTCAGAAGGGTAAATCGAGACCAGCATAGATCAGCCATGATTGTATTGAATGGCAGGCAAACTTGGCGGGTCAGATAACCTCCTTCTGCTCTTGGAATGATTTTAAGACCTCTAACAATGCACAGGAGTTCTCAAATGGTGATCATCTCTATCTTCATAAAATCTCCATTATTGTAACGTAAGCCCACACAAAGAAGCCTGCTAAAATTCACCTAAAATCATTGTTTTGAGACTATTTCTCACTTTCTATCTTCTTTTTTTCACTCCAGATATTCTATGTGATGGCCTATGGTCAACTTATGTAAAAACTGTGGGATTTCGCATCTGGTGAGAAAAACCAAATAAAACCTTTTGAACATGATTGTTTTGCTGTGTTGCTATTGGCCCTTATTCAAGTGAATAATGTTTTCCAGGTTGAGTCCTCTAAAGGTTCTCTAAGATTTCTTTGTACTTTTGTTACACATAATTGCCATGGATACACAAGGTGTTTGTGAAATAAATCTCTAGCCTGGTTCTTTAAAATGTCAGCTTTGTTTTGAAAGGCCATTGACACAGAAATTCACGAAGTGTAGAAAGAGTCCCACTAACTGTTTCACTAAGCCTCATGCAGAAACTTCAGCAGTTCATGAGGCCCAAGGCAATGCACATGTACTGGTACCTTGCTAAACACCAGAAGCCCTTCCAGGAACAAGAGCGTTAATGGAATTAATGCTAAAAGCAGTTAAAGTAGCGTGGCTTATTCACAGATATACACACGAGAAAGTCAGCACATGCTGGAAATCCAAAAAACACACACACAAAATACTGGAGGAACTCTGCACGTCCTGAAGAAGGGTCTTGGTCTAAAACATTTACTTCCAGAGATGCTGCCTGTCTTCATTGACAGATATGCTACCATTCAGGGAGGATGGCATTGTCCATTGTTTGTGTTGTGCCACAAATCTGGTAAATGCCCAATGCACAGCTATTACTTATATTTTTTGTATATGGTAAACTATGGTTCTGCCGCCTTCGATGTATGTTTTGAATACAGAAGAGGACTGATTTCTCAGGTGCAGGCAGCACTGCAAATCTAAAGTACAGCACGTGGCACATCTTGGCAACCCAGTGATAAAATATATTATAATTTCTTCTGTCAGTGTCACATTTTTACAGACTTATCAAACATTCAGCTCTCTCCACACACAACGGAGTATTCAGGGACTCTCCATTCAGCTCTTTATATTACACAGACAACAGACATACATCGTTCCAGCAGATTGTAAGTTGTTTTAGTGGTTCAGTTATATTGGCTCAGTAACCTTCAACAATTCTTCATTCGTCTTTGTTTAATCATGATTAAAACTTTGCCTTTTGACATATGTTAGCACTGTAGAAATAAATTGGCAAGGAAGCCATTCTCAAACTGTGTAAAGCATCATTCTTGAAAATGGGTAATATTATACAGGGGAGAGAAACTGAAATCAAACACTAGATACAGGAAGTCAAGGTCTGAGTACTGTGACATACCATTACATATACATAAAAAGAAACTTGCTTTTCAGATTCCCATGGGAATTTTGCATCTTACACAATATAGAATAAAATTAAGTTTTTTTAAACATCTCTTGTACACCATGTTTAATTTGAATGTAAATGACGAGGAAATATAATCCAAGTTCACTTTAGACAGAAACTGCATGTCAGAAAGTCAAATTGAATGTATCTGGAATGCACAGTAATGTATCAATCAAGCCAAGTGAAGAAGACTTAATTTATGAAAGTTTGACCAAACATTCAAAGTCTTAAGGATTCCTCAGGCTTTGTTTAATGGATTATGTTAATTTCTCTGTATTTTCTCTCTATTTATGCACTATAAAATTCTTTGCTTCTGCAAAGTTCTCTTTGAACCAATTTATATGTTCTTTCCATTTAGTCTGTAATCCAATTGTTTTCAGCTTCCACCATTTATTTCTAGTTTATCTTCAGTACAAGTAATGAATAGATAAATAAAGATTTCATGGTAGGAACATGTGTTTCATTCTACTTTGCACTCCAATAATTATTTGAAAAGTTAGTCCAGATTGCGAAGAATCAAATAGAACTATTCTGAATTACTGAATCTGATTGGACTATGAAGTTTGGGGAAAAAGCTCCTTGACGTCTGACATGCTTGGAAACCACAACTCTTGTCAAGACCACGGAAGATTTAGTCTTGGAGTGCTAATAGTGAATGTGCCAATAATGTATACATCTTCTGAAGCAGAGAGAAATGGCACATAATACCCATCATTGTGCATAATAAATGTTTGTTCAGAGTCACAATAAACAGCAAGGCAAGAGCCCTCACTCCATTTTTGTTTCTTTTATTCTCTATGGAAACCTCTCTGCAGTGACCTCATTTACATTGTTCACAAGGTTTTTATTTGAGGCTTTCTTTGTAAATGAATTGAACCTCAGACATCAAATTCTTGGACTGAACATCAGTCATGCAAGTTGCCAGAAAAAAAATTCTCAGACTCTCACAAACACAATGTCCTCCAAGGTTCTGTGGGAAGAGTTCAAGAATGTTTAACAGCTTGGAATGAAATTACCAGCACACACTCTTTTGAAGGTATCTATTTCACAAATTGCCACTTTTGAATCAAATTAAATCAAGTCCTTTAGAAAAATATGTGGCTTAGTTTACCCTTGGAGATCCCGGTTACCTTTGTTTATGTTTCAAGAACATCAGACAAAAGATACACACACTTTTGACAATGCACAGTTTGTGTCATATGATCTGCCTATTAAATATCTGCAGTTAACATTTATGTATTATCCAATGTCCATGTGCAAATGAGACTCCCACCTGACCTCCTGCCCTCAACAATCACTGCTCCTGCACCTTCTCTTTGGCTTTCTGGTTCATACCCATGCATTTATTAGCAAAGCTATTATAATCAGCAGGCTCCAAACTAAACCAAGTCTGTTAGGTCCAAAAACAAGCCCTGTTGTGAAAAGATTAGATCTACAAAGCTGGATTGTGAAGCTTATATATTGCAAGGAAATAAGGAGACTTGAAAGTAAGACATGTTGTGAATATAGAACTTACAGCACATCAGAAGACAGTGATATGCTAAACTGGTCAGCCCAAAAGATTTCATGTTTGGGTAAAGGCCACTGTAGCATAGTGGTTAATGTGACGCTATTACAGCTTGTGGCAGAGTTCAGAGTTCAACTCTAGCGTCCTCTGTAAGAAAGTCCGTATGTTCTTCCATATGTGCGCACGTTTCCTCCCACAGTTCACAGAGGATGGTTAGGTGGTTAAATGGTCATTGTAAATTGTCCTGTGATTAGGATAGAGTTAAATCAGTGGGCCAGAAGGACTTGTTCTGTGCTGTATCTCTAAATAAAATTAATGAGTTAATTAATCTGACTTCTGTTAACGTTCACCCAGTATCTTGTCCTGTCCTGTCACATTTCATCAGCCAGCCACAACAGAGAACACGTCTGTGCCAAACAAAATCCCAAATTAAAATAAGTCTCCTTTCCCTGCATACAATTCAAATTGTTCCATTCTCTGCATGTTCATGTAACTAAAATCCTCTTAAATGTCATTATCATACCTGCGTCCACCACTAACCCCTGGCATCTACGACTCTCTTAAAAATAACTTCTTCCCTTTCATCTTGTATGTCAGTCTCAGGCACATCAACTCACCATAATTATTGTTGTCTCTGAGCCGGTATTAATGCTGGTCAACATTTCCCCTCGACACAGTCTTGGAGATGATTAGTGCATCCAGAATCTGGGTGAGATCTTGAAAACGCACAAGGACCATTTTTTTCCAACTTTCCATTGCCAGTATTAGGATTAACCTCTTCATTTATATGTGACCAAATTCTAATCCTTGGTCTTTGACCCATTTATATTGCTTAAGACAGCTGCTTTATTCCAGTTGGAAAACTGCAACTCATAAAAATGTCTCAATCACAGAATTCAAGAGTAACAGGGGGCCAAGTTTAAGTAATAAAAGTTTATTTAGCCACAGCACAGATGTTACTCTTTCTCATGACCCAACGTCCAGAAGTAAAGTACCTCCATCATCCCAAATTTTCTGTTTATTTTGTTCTTTTTTGCCTTCTACAATTCTCCTTTCATACCCAAATAAACATGTTATTACAGTTTATACAATTAGTAATATCTTAATAATATAGAAGAACAATCCTATGTTGAATTAGGTACCATTAATAGCAACTGCAGCTTTACTAATTTTTTTATCTCTATCTCACTGACTGGACCAAATTTGTTTCTTAATTGCTGGCTAAGCAATTTTAGACTCAATCTTGTTTTGAGGGTCTCAACTTTACAGATTGGGTGAGAACTACAAATTTTCTTCTCTGCTGGTATTTGATGGATATTATGGGCTAAACGGCCTGTTTCTGTGCTGTAAGGCATTAGGAATATCCTTGAACCAGATGTTTTTCTCCCCCGCCTCGAAAAATCCATTGGTTTTGTGGTCAATATAAGTGATTCTAGATTATTAACTTTATTATATTCTTCAAGTTCCAGAGCTGTAATCTGGATCTTAATTCCAATTCCTATTCTGACATATCAGTCCATGGCCTCCTCTTGTGCCAAGATGTGAGGCCACCCTTGGGATGCTGGAGAACACCTTATATTCCGTCTGGCTAGCCTCCAACCTGATAGAATTAATATCAATTTCTCCTTCCGGTAAAATATTTCTTCTCCCCACCCCCCACCTTCCTCTATTCCCCAACTGTGACCTTTTTCCTCTTCTCACCTGCCTATAATTTCCACTGGTCCCCTCCTCCTTTCTCCTCTGGTCCACTCTTCTCTCCTATCATATTCTTTCTTCTCCAGCCCTTCACCTTTCCCATCCACCTGGCTTCACCTATCACTTTCTCGTTACTCTCCTTCCCCTCTCCCCACCATTTTATTCTGGCATCTTACCCCTTCCTTCTCAGTCCTGAAGGGTCACAGCCCAAAATGTCAACTGCTTATTCATTTCCATAGATTATGCCTGACCTGCTGAGTTCCTCCAGGTGGGTGTCTGTGTCTGAGAATCTGGACTTTGCCTGATGCCAACTATAGTTGCATTTTTTTCTGGATGTGAAATATTAAACAAGCCGATTTCACCTTCCCCAGCCCACTTACACCTTCCCAACTCTCCCTGAACCCAGCACCAAGGCAAGACAAATAGGTCTACAGAAAAGAAACCTCAGGCATGGTGCACTGAAGCTCAGCTCTGAAGCAATCTGATGTGCTTTGGCAGGGTATTGGCTTCCAAAGGCTTGTTAAATGTCTGATTATGGGAGCCATTGCAGAAAACTTAAAGAAAATGCCGGTGGAATGCAGCAGGCCAGCCAGCATCTACAGGAAGAAGTACAGTCGACGTTTTGGACCGAGACACTTCGTCAGGACTAACTGAAAGAAGGGATAGTAAGAGATTTGAAAGTGGGAGGGGGAGGGGGAGGGACGGAGCTAAGAGCTGGAAAGTTGATTGGCAAAAGGGATACAAGGCTGGAGAAGGGAGAGGATCATGGGGCAGGAGGAGAGGAGCACCAGGGGGAGATGGAGAGTGGGTAGGAAGTTATAGTGAGAGGGACAGAGGGAGAAAAAGAGAGAGAGAGAGAGAGAGAGAGAGAGAAATAAATAAGAGATGGGGTAAGAAGGGGAGGAGAGTCATTAATGGAAGTTTGAGAAGTCAATGTTCATGCCCTCAGGTTGGAGGCTACCCAGACGGAATATAAGGTGTTGTTCCTCCAACCTGAGTGTAGCTTCATCTTTACAGTAGAGGAGGCTGTGGATAGACATGTCAGAATGGGAATGGGATGTGGAATTAAAATGAGTGGTCACTGGGAGATCCTGCTTTCTCTGGCGGACAGAGCGTAGGTGTTCAGCGAACCGGTCTTCCAGTCTGCGTCGGGTCTCACCAATATACAGAAGGCTGCATCAGGAGCACCGGACGCAGTATATCACCCCAGCCGACTCACAGGTGAAGTGTCGTCTCACCTGGAAAGACTGTCTGGGACCCTGAATGGTGGTAAGGGAGGAAGTGTAAGGGCATGAGTAGCACTTATTCCGCTTACAAGGATAAGTGCCAGGAGAGAGAATGGTGGGAAGGGACGGGGGGGACGAATGGACAAGGGAGTCGCATAGGGAGCGATCCCTGTGGAAAGCAGACGGCAGGGGAGGGAAAGATGTGCTTGGTGGTGGGATTCCGTTGGAGGTGGCGGAAGTTACGGAGAATTATATGTTGGACCCGGAAGCTGGGGTGGTGGTAGGTGAGGACAAGGGGAACCCTATCCTTAGTGGGGTGGCGGGAGGATGGAGTGACAGCAGATGTCTGTGAAATGGGAGAGATACGTTTGAGAGCAGAGTTGATGGTGGAGGAAGGGAAGCCCCTTTCTTTAAGAAAGGAAGACACCTCTATTGTCCTGGAATGAAAAGCCTCATCCTGAGAGCAGATGCGGCAGGGGATGGCATTTTTGCAAGAGATAGGGTGGGAAGAGGAATAGTCCAGGTAGCTGTGAGAGACCATAGGCTTATAGTAGATATCAGTAGATAAGCTGCCTTCTATATATTGGCGAGACCCGACGCAGACTGGGAGACCGTTTCGCTGAACACTTACGCTCTGTCCGCCAGAGAAAGCAGGATCTCCCAGTGGCCACACATTTTAATTCCACGTCCCATTCCCATTCTGACATGTCTGTCTAAGGCCTCCTCTACTGTCAAGATGAAGCCACACTCAGGTTGGAGGAACAACACCTTATATTCCGTCTGGGTAGCCTCCAACCTGATGACACGAACATTGACTTCTCTAACTTCTGTTAATGCCCCACCTCCCCCATCCGTTATTTATTTATATACACACATTCTTTCTCTCTCTTTTTTTTCTCCCTCTGTCCCTCTCACTATAACTTCTTGGCTGCTCTTCATCTTCCTCTGGTGCTCCTCTCCTTTTGTTCCATGATCCTCTCCTTTCTCCAGCCTTGTATCCCTTCTGCCAATCAACTTTCCAGCTCCTAGCTCCATCCTTCCCCCTCCTGTCTTCTATCATTTCGGATCTCCCCCTCCCACTTCCAAATCTCTTACTATCTCTTCTTTCAGTTAGTCCTGACAAAGGGTCTCTGCACGAAACGTCGACTGTGCCTCTTCCTATAGATGCTGCCTGGCCTGCAGCGTTCCACCAGCATTTTGTGCGTGTCTCTTAAATTTCCAGCATCTGCAGATTTCCTCGTGTTTGCGAATATACTTAAAGACCTTTTTTTTAAAGGAACATTAGATAGAACTAAATTACATTAAAATACTGACAAATAATTAATAATATTTTAATAAAGAAAGGTAAAATCAAGTATATCCCCACACTTGACATTGTCCACAAGTTCAGCAATGCTAACATCACAGCAGAAAGTCACTGGTCCACCAATGGGTTTGGGGGAGATTGGGATAGCAGGGAACAGTCAGAAACACTGATATCTTACCCCAAGAATACCAGCTATCAATCAATACTACACACATCATTATTTCTTTTACTGAGTGAAAACTACCGGCTTGGCAATGATAGCTGTTCAAAATTGAGAGGCTAACTAAATTCGTAGGTTTACTAATTTGAGGGATTGTTGATGTTTTTAGCCCAAAAGTCACCTCACTAGTTAAAAAGGTACATTTCTGCTTGAAGCATCAACTTAAATTGGCCAAAGTATTTGAAAGACAAGTTACTCAAGGACAAGAGAAATGGAATTGGTACAGAAGGCTGCAAATGCCAGATGCATAGCGAGGTCAGTGAATAATCTGTCCTGTAATTTATTCAGTTCTGAATGTAATACAGAGACTTAAATCATCCTTTTATGTTCTAATTCCATGAAGCAAAAATAATTGGCAAGTTGTTTTTTTTTAAAAGAGCCTGTATTTGATTAACAGCAATACTGCAGTAGAAAATAAAATGTTAGTACTTGAGTCAGCCAAACCATTCTCTTTTAAGTAAAATATAATGTTTTGCCCGCTGTTTGCTGTCCCCTTTGGCCCTCACATATTCAGGGAGATAAGCGGTTCTTTACCCACACCTCGTTCCTGCATTGATCTCGGAGTGATTTTATTTGTTAGTTACTTACTTGTCCTTCTTATGACTCTTTGGGTTTCACTCCTCTGGTGCTGCTGGAGATGAATTATGGAGTTTCGTTTTAGGTCCAATTGATCAAATATTTTGGTCTTCGGATTTACATATGAGGCTGGTAGATCTACAAAGAATATTTTTTAAGAAATCAAAGTTCAAGCCAGGTTTCCTGTAAATATGGCAAAGTCAAACTTACAGCCAGACCTCCAGTCTCTATTTTCTGCTTACTTTACAGATAACAGCCTCATTGCCTTTCAACCCTTTGCCGTGACTTTATCAACGATGATAGCAGGCTGTTCATTTCCTTTAGCCTGGACATTCTGATCAGCACTTTAACTACACTTCCCTTGCCTTTGCTGCATCGCCCACATACCCTGACCTAACAAAAATCTAACCGTTTAAATCTTCAACATCGAGAACAGTCTAACTGATTGAGATTTAGACATTCACAACTTTAATTCACTCCTAAATAGCCCAGCTCCATTGGTTCTTTCAGTTATGAACTCCCTCACCCAGAACAAATACTTTACTCTATAAAATCTCTTTCAAGCTTCTCGAATAGATAACCCACCAATCTTCTAAGATCAAGAGAACACAAAGTTAATGCAACCAGTACCCAGAATTTAACTTATAGTACAGGTATCATTCTGGTACAGTATCCCTACTAAAGTTAATATTTCATCACTCCCCACTCCCTCAGTCTTTATATTTTGTTATGACAGAAGAGGTCACTTCACCCCATCAAGCCCAAGCTAAACCTAGAGCATACCCATCGATCCCATTTCACATGCATCTTCCTGCCACCTATCCTCTCCCTCATTTCTGAACTGTGGTGTCCAAAATTGAACCTAGAACCTCAAAAAGTGCCTAACCAACATTCTTGATATCATGACCTTATCTTTTCATTCCAACTGCCAGAAATAAATTCCAAGCTTTCAACCTGCTCGCTTACTTCGTTGTACCTGTGCACTAATAGCTTTTGCTGAGAATTTTAATTTTCCCTATCAGCTACAACCTCAGTATTCCTTTCTTTACATCATAAATCAATATCCTTACTAGTCTGACTTTTAAAGTAAGGTGCAGTTTTGGGTTTCTCCCTGGGATTTTTCCATTTCAAAGAGTTTACATTCTGGAACTAGGGGCATAGCTCCCGCAACTTAGAAGCTAGGATTCTTTGTTGGTGTGCTAGAACTTTCCATCAGTGTAGAAACTGCAGAAGAGGCAGCATGATTAGTTGCAAACAAATGCATTAGTGCATTCATTCAAAAGGCAGTGGCAAATAAACTAAGGGGTTTCCATGAGTGCATTCCCATTTAATTTCAGCTGCCTGTACTCAACAGTTTAGCAATCAGAGAAGGCATTTACTTTTAAAGACGTGTTTTGCATGGCTGCTCCGAAGAGAGAAAGGAAACTCCTTTTGAGATTCACCAAATGACCTTTCTCTCACCTCACAAGCAGAGGCTGACAAGGAGGAAAATCACCTAGACAGGAGAAGGGGTTGTTCAGGGAACAGCACTACACCTGGTTGCAGAAGGGTGGTCAATCTCTTGGGTTAGTGAACAATGAGGCACCCACTATCTGAGTATGCCTGTAATTAAATTCTACAAAAAAGCTCTCTGCGCTGGTTTGAGTACTTCTGAGCAGCTTATGCATAGGCCATGCCCAGTAAGTTTCAGAGATGCCTTTTGAGGTGCACTGTGTGAACCAAGTGAATACTGTACAGAAAAAAAAACAACAGGAAATAGCTCTTTGGCACCTGATGTCTGTTCTGCTCAGAGAGTTGACAGAGAGGGCATATGTGCCAAAGAAGAGGCCACAGTATAAATTAAGAACCCAAGACGTTAGAAGTATGTTAGCAAAGATTGAAAACTGGCATTCACATAGCAAAACAAAAACTGGAATGTGGGACACAACTAGAGGAATAGCTCAGGAATCAGTTCATGGCCGTCAATTTTGTATCATTTATCTTAAAGGCTTTAACCTGAGTCCAGTGTTTCTACTGGCTGCTTCGCCGAGTCTGCACACAGACACACGTATCATTGGTTAAGAGTACCATCTGTGGTCCTATCCACCTGGGGGGCAAACCCCAGCCTTTCCGGCAGCACCCCCACCATGACTTGGTCGACAGGCTGTGGAAGGACTAGCCCCTTTCCCTCTGCCTCTCTCTGATCAGCGATTCTCTGCTGTTGTTTCGCTCGCTCCTTCAACACTTTAAGTTGGTTACAAAGGTCTTTCACATATTGTGTCAATCTATCCCTGTAAACCCCAGGCTCCCCGAACCCGTAATTATCCCATATGGGAGTCACACTGCTCGCCCCATCAATAATTCGTAGGGGCTGAGACCCAATGTGCAGATCGGGGTTGTGCGCAATCTCATCAGGATTCCTGGTAATACATCAACCCATGTCTTTCCTGTCTCAGCTATAGCTTTGGCTAACACATTCTTGATTGTTCGGTTCATCCTTTCTACCATCCCTGAACTCTGGGGGTGGTAGGGTACGTGGAACCGTTGTCGAATCCCTAGCAGTCGGCACATTTCCTTCATCACTTTCCCCATGAAATGTGCTCCCTGATCTGAATCCACCTGAACTGGGGTTCCCCACCTTGGGAGGATTTCCTGAACTAGGATCCATGCAGCGGTGCGGGCGGTGCAGTTGGGAAAGCCTCTACCCACCGAGTGAAGTGATCCATAATTACTAGACAGTAACTTTTCCCCCTGCTTTTTGGCAGGGGCCCTGTGAAGTCTGTCTGGATGTTTTCCCAGGGTCCCCTCGGCCGAGGCTGATTTGCCAGCTGTAGCTTTCTGCCCTTACCAGGGTTATGCTGGGCACAAATGATACAACGGTGGCAGAATTTCTCAACATCCCCACCCATCCCTGGCCACACCAGTCCTGCCGGAGGGTCGTGATCATGCTCTGCCCTCCCTGATGCATCGCCCCATGATAAAACTTCAGTAGTATCTGTCTAATACAGGGTGGGGCCACCATGACTCTTTCCTCCCCGTGTGTCCAGCACTCATCTGGTCCCTCCATTGCTCCTTTTCTCCTCCATTTTTCCTTCTCTTCTGCCTCTACCTCTTCATATAATTTTACTAAGCTGGCTTCTCTCGTTCCTTCCTGCACGCTTGCAATTTCAATTGCCTCTTGTTCCTCTGCTGCCTTAGTCGCAGCAACATCTGCCCATTCATTTCCTTTCTGTTTCATTCTCTCACCTTTCTGGTGTTTTTGTTCCTTCGCTATACCCTGAACAGCGGTCAGTGCATCAGTTTTTAATAGGGTACTGCTTCTGAGGTTTATACAAACCCTCCTCTATTTTAACTGAATTTCTCTTTACTCGACCACAATCTTGCTTGTGTGTAGCCCACACTGCTGGGAACTGCTGACAATGTAACCCGTAGACACCATCCTGGCTCCAGTCTCTGGTGATCGGGGCAGCTGCGACTATGCTAGCCAGGTTGTGTATTCTGTTGGTTGTATGCGTTCGCTGTCCCCAACTTGTCCATATTATTTCTCCCTTTCCTGAATCTATAACAGCTCCTGCTTCCGTTAGGATGTCTATTCCAAGATAGTGCCCTCGATATTTGGACATACTCAGAAATACACTGGAAGCTGCACTCCCCCGATTTCTAGTATTTGCGACTCGCTTCTTTCTGCTTTCACTGTTTTCCCTCCTACTCCCCTGATATAACTAGCCTGTCCGGTTGTGGTAAGGGTAAGTCTGTTATCGATATCGATGCCCGTGTCCACTAACATATTGCATTGCCGTCTCCCTCGTTGCCGCTGTTGTGAACACCCGCGGGTCACCACCGCTGGCAGTGGGGCCCGCCACCACAACTTTTTCTGACCTAGGAGCCATCTTTACTAGCTCTTTGATCTGATTGACAGTCAGATTGGTCAAACTGGGCACCGATGGGGTGAGAGATTGTGTGTCTGCTGTGAGGTTCACTTGCTTTTCTTTCCTCTGCTTTGGACACTGCCTCCAACCATGTCCCAATAGGCCACACCCGTAGCATATCAATCCTTTACCCTCCCATGTCTATTCCAGCAATTCTTTGCTTCGTGCCCTGGCTGCCGGCAAGCAAAACAAACTCTCTGGGACATCACAGCAGCTGCATCCACTACAGCCACTTTACGATCTCTCTTGTACTTTCTTCAGTCTATCTCACTGGCCCAGGAAACTATCGCAGAGTAGGTCGACCCCACTGTTATGCCTAAATCGAAAACTTCCTGGTGGGCTGAGCTCAGGCCTTCCTTCAGCATTTTCAGGAAGACTGGGTCATCCCTCCCTGGTTATCCAACCCTGAATACTCCTCATATGCTTGATACTTACGTTCTGCATAATCCATGGCTGTCTCATCAGCCTTTTGAATTACTGTCATTATCGTTCCCCAGTTACTCTCACCTCCCCCCAGTCGCTGCCTCACTTCCCCTTTAAAAAAGCAATATCTTTCTTCATTGCTGGCATTCCCGATAATTGCCCAGGTACAATCCCACACCCCTTGGGCCATCCTGTCCCACATATTCCTCGGGCACTTCGCTTTTACCAACACGTGTATATCTTTAGAGTGCATCTGGTGAATTTCAACCATTTCCTCAAGCTTACACCAGAATTCTGAATTCCCACATGCAACTTTAAGTGAGGGCAAATCAGACAAAATGCTCTGTTTCTCCCCGGGGTGAAGGGCTTATGAATGGCCGTAATCAAGGTCAAGGGCTGGCTCGGATCATCAGGGTTTTCAACCTGACGTTGCCTGACCTCAATAGGTGCCATCCTGGCAGATCTATCTGGGTAAAACCTCTCCCTGAAATATATCCATACTAATTCCCACACTACGCAAAATATAAAAGATGGGTACCAGTTAAACAGCACATAGTTAAAACTGCAGATTATGTACTCCACAATTTGCCACTTTTGAGTACCTGAACTCATGATGCCTACTGTATTCCCTTTCATCACACTTGCAAACGCATACACTAAAATGCAGCTCCCCGATTGAGTATACATGCCCTTACTCTGGCGTCTCAAACTGTCGGTAACCACCTTTTGGAACTGGTGGCTCCGTCTCACCAAGTTAACACACAAAGTTTCCTCACTTACATAAACACACATGCACGCGCACACACCACTTTTATATCTACTAGTTCAGCTCTCTGCGTTCGTGATACCTTGTGTTCCCGTGTACCACCGACCTGAACAGATCCAAGTGTGAGTGCTATTTTAGAAAAATACTCAGCAACTTAGACTGCTAGGATCGCTGGCCACACGATGGGTCACGAAGGAATCTCACTCCTGACACCAAATGTTGTTGTGTGATTGAAATCACCGGAGAGATTTACTGGTAGATACAAAGCAGCTTCTTTATTCGACAAAAACAAGGTACAGCAGACATACGGAGACCTTTTCGGTGGAAAGGACTGCTGCCCAACGTAGGGCTCAATATTTATTTGCTACACGCACAAAGTATAGACAACGCTTTCTTTTGAAGCTACATGCAAACTTCACACGTCCCGATTACATCCATCCCACCGGTGCCAACAGCATCAGGACTGGTATTCTGGAATCCATTGTTCCAAGCTGAATCCACAATACATTTATTTGTTATTTTATGTGCTTAACATGAAGGACAATCCATATTTACAAAGTATAGATCATGCTGTCTTTGAAACTGCATGCAAACCTCACACCTTCTCACCAGCAGCGTCTGGACTGATATTCCGGTATTCACAGCTTTCAGGAAATGCATTGTGACAAATGGACTGGGATTCTGATATTCATAGCTTTTAGGAAATGCATTGAAAAGGAACAGAAGACAGGTGGCTGCAGCCATTTACTAAGTGTTAATGACCTAAACCCAAAAATTACTCTAACAGCAGGCAGGTCCAACAAGTACTTAAGAAGGGAACAGTAATTTTGGTCTTCATTGAGAAGGGATCGGGGTGTAGAATTGTTACTTTTCTTGTAGTTTAACTGATGCTTGCCTGTATTTTTATATAATCACCTATGTATACGTGAAATTGCTCAGTGAATTTTCCAGTAATTACAGTACAGTTGCTATGCCATTTTTCAAAAAACTTCTTAGTTGTTAGTAGCAAGTATCATGTCACATGAATCTGGCTATTTTATAGATTAATAGTGATTGCTGGATTTTTAGTTATCCCTAGTGTGAGTTTGAAAAGTTTTTAAGTCTGGTTTTGGCTCACTCAATGCTTCTTCTTGTTCTTTGTTCTTGTAACATTTAATAAATTGGCCTGTGAGCAATTAGTTCAATGCCTCTTCTTGACATCCGAAGAACTTTTAGATTGCAAAAGCATCAGGGTTAAGATTAGGGAGGTACTGTATTGTACAGGGTGTTGGTAATGCCACGTCTTGAACACTGTGCACACAGTTTTGGTCCCCCTACTTAAAGAAAAAGGATTGAGCAACAATGGATGCAGACCATATGATATCCATTCAGGCCAATTCCTTGGACGAGAGGTTTGTCCCAGCAATAGATGAGAGACAGTTTTCTTGGAGTTTCCAAGAAAGAGGAGTGACCTTATTGAAGCATGAGGTTCTAAGATGACTTGACAAGGTAGATGCAGAGATGTTTTCACGAGAGGGAGCCATGAACAAGGGGATGTAGTTACAAAAAAAAATGAAAAGAGGTTCAGTCAGTCATTTAAATTACTCAGAGCTTAGTGAATCTCTGGCATTCTCTTACCTCTGAATGAGATGGAATTCTGATCATTAGATATAGTTAAGGTGAATTTCTCTTCTAGTATGATGGGAGCACATTCGGATACAGCAACCACTTTTTTTTTAAAACAATCGCAGAACAATGCTGGACTTTAAGAACTTCAGGTACTGCAATTGGTGGAGGAGCAGGAAGCTGGACCGTGCAAAAGCTGACTGTACTCTTTCAGTCCATGTGGAAAAAGGGACAGGTCCCGCAACAGCTGAAAGATGCCAGCATAGCCCACATCTACAAGAGGAAAGGCAACCGCCAGTCTTGCGACAACCACCGAGGCATCTCCCTCTTGTCCATTGCGGGGAAGATTCTGGCCCGTGTCCTGCTCAACCGTCTTCTCCAACATCTTGAGCAAGGTCTGCTCCCAGAAAACCAGTGCGGCTTCCGTGCTGAACGTGGGACTGCGGACATGATTTTTGCTGCGCACCAACTCCAGGAAAAATGCCAGGGTCAACACAGCGACCTCTTCGTGACCTTTGTCGATCTAACCAAGGTTTTCGATACAGTCAGCGGAGAAGGCTTGTGGAAGATCATGGAGAAGTTTGGCTGCCCCAGCAAGTTCATCACAATCGTCCAGCAGTTCCACGACGGTATGATGGTGAAAGTTCTGGATGATGGCGACGAGTCGGAGGCCGTCCCAGTGACAAATGGCGTCAAACAAGGCTGCGTTCTTGCCCCGACTCTGTTCAGTATGGTATTCTCTGCCATGCTGACAGATGCCTTCCGTAACTACGAAGAAGGAATCCACGTCAGGTACAGGACTGACGGCAGGTTGTTCAACCTTAGGCGCCTGCAGGCAGTTACAAAGGTGCGAGAGACTGTCATCAGAGACTTCTTGTTTGCTGATGACTGTGCACTCAACGCCAGCACAGAGCAGGAGATGCAGCGTGAAATGGACTGCTTCTCACAAGCCTGCGACAACTTCGGTCTCACTATCAGCACCAAAAAGACTGAAGTTATGTACCAGCCTGCCCCAGGAAAGCCATGCCAGGAGCCGCGCATCACGGTGAAGGGCCAGAGCCTCCAGGCAGTCGACAACTTCACCCGCCTGGGCAGCATACTTTCTCGCGCAGTGAACATAGACGCTGAGGTCAACAACAGGATTGCCAAAGCCAGCGCCGCCTTTGGGAGACTCCGTGAGAACGTCTGGGAGCAGAGAGGACTCAGCCTTACCACCAAGCTGAAGGTCTACTTTGCAGTGGTCCTTACCACCCTCCTTTACGCCAGCGAGACCTGGACTGTCTACAGCAGACACGCCAAACAGCTCAACCACTTTCACCTGAGCTGTCTCCGCAGACTCCTCCACATCAGGTGGCAGGACAAAGTCCCCGACACGGAAATCCTGGAACGAGCTGGGCTCTGCAGCGTCTACACCCTCCTGCTGAAAGCCCAAGCCAGGTGGGCTGGACATGTGGTCAGAATGCCAGACAGCCGATTGCCTAAGCAGCTGCTGTACGGAGAACTGTGTCAGGGCAAGCACTCAGTCGGGGGGCAGAAGAAACGTTACAAAGACTGCCTGAAAGCATCCCTCAAAGGCCTGGGTGTCGACATCAACACGTGGGAGACGCTTGCCCTCGACCGTCCAGCTTGGCGCAGCAAGATCACCACAGGAGCCCGTGCAGCTGAAGTCAGGCGCATCATCGAGGTGCAACGAAAGCGTGCTGTGCGCAAGGCCCGAGCAGCATCCACTGCCACGACAGCACCCACCCACTTGTGTCCCACATGTGGGCGAGCCTTCAGGGCCCGGATTGGCCTCATCAGTCACCTCCGGATCCACAGCCGCCAATCTCCCATTTGACTTTGAAGCCATGGTCATCTTCGACTCCGAAGGACGAACAACAACAACCTGCTACAGGAAGGCTAAGGTGGTGTGCAATTAGGGTTGCCAACTGTCCTGTATTAGCCGGGACATCCCGTATGTTGGACTAAACTGGTTTGTCCCATATGGGACTGCCCTTGTCCCATATTTCCCCCGTTAAGGTAGAGCGTTCCTATGAAACCGTTTGTAAGCCAAAAAGGTGTAAAGCACAGAAGCAATTACCATTGATTTATATGGGAAAAAATTTTGAGCATTCCCAGACCCAAAAAATAACCTACCAAATCATACCAATAATACATAAAACCTAAAATACTAACATATAGTAAAAGCAGGAATGATATGATAAATATACAGCCTATATAAAGTAGAAATAATGTATGTACACTCTATCAGAATCGGGAAGATTAAGTCAAAACCGATTTGTAGGGGGAAAAATATCAGCATGTACACGCATGCGCACGTCACGCATGCGCACACAGGAGCCCGCGCAAGGCTTCATGGTCATGGTAGTCTTTCTTGGGGTAAACACAAGTGTCCTGTATTTGACTGCTACTTTTGTCCCTTATTTGGGAGGGAGAAAGTTGGCAACCCTATGTGCAACCTATCTGCAAATAATTGTTTTGGATGTTTCTCTTGCAATCGCAAGACCCTGTTGGATATTGATAATATAAAACGCTGCAAGGCTGTTTCTCGTTTATATTGTGAGACAGATGGAAGGGGGGAAGCTGCATGGCCTCAGTTGTAGGGAGGACTAGGCCTCAAGCTGTGGGCTTGCCTGCGCAGCAGTCCAAGTGAGGAGATGCTGGATGCAGTACTGCATGGCGTCCACGCTGGGTTGAGACTACCCTCCAGTGTTCAATTGGTGAAATGGCAAGCTGGGTTGCATGCATGCGTACATTCTCCTGTGGACTGCTGAGAACTGCTTGCTCTTGCCAGTAATACCCATGCACCATCAATTTACGGGACATGTCACTCAGGGACTTGGGCTATACACACTTTTTATGAGATTCTGTATTTACTATCTTATATGTGCCTTATGTGCCTTGTGCTATATATGACTGCTGGTACCATGTTTTACACCTTGGCTCCAGAGGAACGCAGTTTCATTTGACGGTATTCATGTATGGTTGAATAATAATTAAACTTGAACATGAAGACAGACAAGGGTTATGGAGAAGTGGCGAGAAGGAAGAATATAGATCAGCATAGTTTAACCATGATCACTTTGAGTAGTAGGGCTTGTGTGAGGGGCCAGGAAGGCTACTGCTGCTTCTATTTTCCTGTGTTTTGTGTTTGCAATAAAACCATGGCTAGTGCCATTACCCCCATATGCCCTTGCTCCAGGGATGGCTAGATTAATGTTTCAGGACAGGCTGAGTAAACCAGGATCCTATTCCCTTGTGTTAGGCACATGGCAAGTGGTTAAGGCGTTCGTCTAATGATCTGAAGGTCGCTAGTTCAAGCCTCAACTGTGGTAGCATGTTTGTGTCCTTGAGCAAAGCACTTAACCACACATTGCTCTAGTGTCTATGCAAGGAGTGGCGCCTGACAGAGCTTGACAGATTAGATACCGTGAGGAATTTTCTTCCAGATGGAAACTCTAGAGTAGGGGTTCCCAAGCTGGGGTCCATGGACCCCTTACTTAATGGTATTGGTCTGTGGCATAAAAAAAAAGTTTGGAAGTCCCTGCTCTGGAGACAGGGGTCACAAACTCAAAACAAGAGGTAGGCTGTTCAGGACAGAGTTGGGGAGAAATTCCTTCACTCAGAGGATGATGAATCTGGAATTCACCATCTTGCAACATATGGAGGCTCAGTCATTGTTTATTTTAAAAGAAAATATTTCTAGATGTCTCTATGTAATGCCCTGGTTTAGATTTTTACTGCTATGCAGTAGGTATTTCGTTTTAGCATTTCTGTAAGAGCAGACTGTTCCCCTTTTAGCATGTTTGGGTTTGAGCTAAAGATATGTTGTTCAGCTTAGAATGTTGTGTCAGCCAATCAAGATGGTGGAATTGGGAGGAGGTTCTAGAAGATTCTGGTTGGAGAAATTCTTGTGACTGCTGTGGGTTGAGGTCTTTTTGGTGGGAGCTGGAAGAAGACAGGAGGGAAGATGGCTGAGGATGCCATCCCTGTTGCACAAGGTACTTTGTGCAGATGAATGGCTTCAAGGAAGAAGGACCAATACTCCCGTGGGAGAACCCATTTGGTCTAGATGGATTTCAAGCGACATTCGGAATCAGTGTGTGCTTTCATGCAGACCCTGGGGCCAGCTCATGAGTTTAAGACAACTTCAAGGTGGGCTGTCATTTATGTGCACATTTGGACTGGGTTAACTGTAATGTGTACTTTTTATCTTTTCCTTTCTTTTTCCTACTGTTAGATAAAGTTGAAATTTGTAAATGTACTTTCTTTATAACTGTATGCAGTGTATGATCTGTTATTTCTTGCTGACAGGTGATTGCAAGTAGGCAGCATTTACACAATAGTCGCTCAGATCGGGGTTCAGGTGGTCGAGACATCCCAGCTTCCCGGTTTTGGTGGGACCCAAGTCATACCAACCATAGACGTACGGAGTCTGAGAAAGGTGGTTTTCTCACCGCTGAGCCTAGTGGACGTTAGCGAGGGGCTATCGAACCATATCTCTAGAGACACCCAGTAAAAAGCGGTTTCATCTATATCCTTTATTTCATGTAACTTGGTAAGAGAATGGAGCTGGCAATGAAGATCAGCCATTTTGATGATTGGTACATCAGGCTCTCGTTTCTCATGTTCTTACCTGACATCTCATTGACTTGTTATTCTACCCATGCTCATTAGTGAGTAATTCACCTCCATTGATTCATTAAGTGAGACATTTATACTTAGAGTCACATGACAAAAAATCCTGACTGTCTAATGTGGCCTTGTGCCTTTAACTACAGAATGAAAAACTCCTGGTTACCATTTTTGATGAACTTTATATCTTTGGCAACATGAGACTGTCTGTTTGAGCCCCTGGGCCCCAATCATAGGGACTTGGCCAGCTTGGCTCCACTGGACCTGCAGTTCCTGGTAGGGTTTCCTGATACTTTCACACAAAGGATCTGAAGACAAATGCTCTTTTTCTTAAAGCAGTTTCTGCTCTGGCTTCTGCACATTAATTCTACTGGATGGAAGTGGGTTGATGCAGATGACACTATAACATACTTTTACATTTGAAGTTTTAAACACACGTCTAATTACAAGGTGGTGCATGCGAGCTCAATTTCAACATTGAAGAGTATTTTGGATAGGTACAGGGATGGCAGGGGTATGGTCCCAGTGCAGCTCGATGGAAGTAGGCAGTTTAAATGGTTTCGGCATGGACTAGATGGACCAAAGGGACTATTTCTCTGCTGTACTTTTCTATAACTAAAACAACACACAAAATGCTGGAGGAACTCAGCAGGTCAGGCAGCATCTATGGAAATGAATAAAGAGTTGATGTCTCGGGCCAAGATACTTCTTGCACCTTATTTCAAAGTTGATGCCGTCGGAGTCCAAACAAAAATTTAAAAACCTCAGACACTGTTCCCTTCTGAAATTGCATGAAGTAGCAGGGATAAAGCTGGAGTCTGTTTGCCTTCTGTTAATGGTCACATAATTATGAAACAGATCTAACAAACAGAATACAGAACAAGGCATTCAGCCCTCAATGCTTGCAGGTTGATCATGAAGCAAACCAAAACAAATTTCATCTGCCTGCACAAATCTCTGTCCCTCTATTCCCTAACTTTCTATAATTCTGTCTAAGTACTTATTAAATGCTGTTATCATAAGATCACAAGACAAAGGAGCAGAAGCAGGCCATTCGACCTATCGAGTCTGCTCTGCCACTCCACCATGAGCTAAACTATTCTCCCATCGAGTTCCAATTTCTGGCTTTTTCCCCATATCCCTTGATACCCTGACTAATTAGATACCTATCAATCTCCTCCCCTCCTTAAACACCCTCAATGATCAGGCCTCCACAGCTGTATGTGGCAACAAATTCCATAAATTCACAACCTTCTGGCTAAAAAAAAATTCTCCTCATCTCTGTTTTAAATGGGTACTCTCTAATTCTAAGACTGTGGCCTCTTGTCCTGGACTCACCCACCAAGGGAAACAGCCTTTCCACATCTACTCTGTCCAACCCTTTCAACATTCGAAACGTTCCTATGAGATCCCCTCTCATTCTTCTATAACTTAATGAATACAGTCCAAGAGCCAATAAACACTCCTCATATGTTAGCCCCTGAATTCCAGGAATCAATTTCCTGCGGCTAAATGAAGTCTAGGTGTATGTAACAAGTAACAAGTCTCAACATTGTATCTCATCTGCCATTTCTTTGCCCACTCTCCTAAACTGACCAAGTCTCTCTGCAACCTTTCCATTTCTTCAACACTTCCTGCTCCTCCACCTATCTTAATGTCAGCCGCAAACTTAGCCACAAAAACATTTCATCCATAATCTAAATCATCAATATACATTGTAAAAGGAAACAGCTCCAACACCGACCCCTGCGTTCACCACTAGTAACCGGCAACCAATCAGAATAGGATCCCTTTATTCCCACCCTTTGCTTTCTGCCTATCAGCCAATGCTCCACCCATTCCTGTAATTTCATGGGCTCTCATCTTACTAAGTAGCCGCTTATGCGGCACCTTATTGAAGGCCTTTTGAAAATCCAAATACACAACATCCACAGCCTCTCCCTTGTCAATCTTACTTGCGATTACCTCAAAAAATTCCAATAGGTTGGTGAGGCAGGATCTTCCCTTCATAAAACCATGCTGGCTTGGGCCTATCTTGTCATTCACCTCAAAGTATTTCATAACCTCGTCCTTGAGGATCAACTCCACTAACTTTCCAACTACCGATGTCAGACTAATAGGTCTGTAATTTTCTTTTGCTGCCTCCCTCCTTACATAAACAGCGGAACTACAGTTGCGACCTTCTAGTCCTCCGGAACCATGCCAGAGTCTATTGATTCCTTGAAGATCATTTCCAATGCCTCCACAATCTCCAAAGCCACCTCCTTCAGAACCAGTGGGTGCACCTCATCCGGTCCGGGAGACTTATCTATTCTTAGTCCATTTAGCTTCCCAAGTACTTTCTCTCTAGTAATCTTGACTGTACCTAATTCTATTCCCTGAGACCTCTGGCTATCAGGTGTTTTGCTAATGACAGCATCATTTTCAATTGGTCCTATATCTACCCGTGTCACTCTTTTACTCTTCATATATTAAAAAAAACTCTTAGTACCCTTTATGTTAATTGCCAACTTCCTTTCATAATTCATCTTTTCTTTCCTAATGACTTTCTTAGTTTTCTTCTGTAAGTTTTTAAAAGTCATCCAGTCGTCAGTTTTCCCACCAATTTTTGCTTCCTTGTACGCCGTCTCTTTTGCTTTTATTTTAGCCTTAACCTCTCTCGTTAGCCACATTTGTGCCATTTTTCCATTCATGATTTTCTTTTTTCTTGGAATATATTTTTCCTGCACTTTCCTTATTTCTTGTAGGAATTTCATCCAATTCTGCTCTACCGTCCCTCCATCTAGCTTACTTTTCCCAGTCAACTTGGGCCAGTTCCTCTCTCATACCACTGTAATTTCCTTTGTTCCACTGAAATATCGATACACCTGATACCAGCTTCTCCTTTTCAAATTTGAAACTGAACTCAATCATATTATGATCACTACTTCCAAGGGGTTCCATACCTCTCCTGGTAGTACAATCCTGGCATCTGTTACTCTGTGTAAAACAGAAGTACCTTGCCTTGAGAATCCCCCTCTCACCTTAAACCTATGCCCTCCAGCATGGGACACATCTACACCCTACCAAAAGCATTTTCAGAATACGAAACCCAGAGCTTGATTTTCACTCATGCACAGGAGTGGCCAATATACAGTCACAACATCTGGGAGCGAAGATGGGCTAACGGGTGTTGGTGGAGAATTGAAATGTGTCCTTTTTTCCCCCCAAAAAGACAGCTAGATTTTATCTTATCATCTAAGAAAATATGTGCTGCCGTTGGAGAGGGTTAGAGGAGGTTCACAAGAATGATTCTGGGAATGAAAGGGTCATCATATGAGAAAAGTTTGATGGCTCTGGGCCTGTACCCTCTGAAATTTAGAAGGACTGGTGGGGGGGGGTGTGGAAATTTCATTGAAACCTTATCGAATGTTGAAAGTCCTTGACAGAGTAGATGTGGAAAGGACGTTTCCCATGGTGGGGAGTCTAGGGACAAGAGGGTACTGCGTCAGGATAGAGGGCGCCCATTTAAAAACAGAAATTTCTTCAGCTAGAAGATGGTGAATTTGTGGAATTTGTTACCGCAGGCAGCTGTGGAGGTCAGGTTGTTGGTTGTACTTAAGGTGAAATTGATAGGTTCTTGATTGGCCACGACATCAAAGGTTACGGGGAGAAGGCTGAGGAGGGGAAAAAGGATCAGCCATTATTGAATGGCGGAGCAGACTTGAGCCAAATGGTTCAATTCTGTTCCTATGTCTTATGATCTTTAGCCATTCCTAGGTCTACAACACTCCATCTATATTTCCTAAGCTCTCAGACAACGCGAGATCCAGTTATTCAAGTAGTCCACTCTGCTTCCTTTGTCACTCTCACTGGCACTCCCTCCCCGGATTCACAACACCAAGTACCCTTTCAATATTCTCCACAACCCTCACCTCTCACATCTGAGTCTCTCCACACTCTCTTCACACAAGACTTCATTCTTAGAATTCTCGGTTCCACGGCAAGAAGAAGTAGGTTCATAAAGTCCACAGAAATTCCACTGGAAATGATTATCACTTCTGTCCCAAGCGCCTTCTTGATTTTCACTTCAAAGATCAAGCTAGGTGAAAATTCACTCCAGACCCACAGTCCTGTACTTACTGAATTGCCTCAAGAGACAACCAAATTCTACTCAAAACAAGAACTTTATTCCAGGCCTTTTTAAAAAAAAAATGTTCACAAAAGTTTATATAAATGTTTTAATAATTAAAGCTTTTGTGCTCATTATTGGGTTTATGAGATCTATTTGTGTCCAGTGATCACACAATCAATTTCCTGCGGCTAAATGAAGTCTAGGGTTCCTGCAACACTGGCATCTGTCCTCATGTCAAATGGGGTATACTTCTAGTTGGGAATGTTGGGAAGTTTCTTAGTTATCTTTCTGGAACCTTGTAGTCCAAGAAGCACCTGAAGACACCGCTCATATTGATTTCTATCCCTTAGTTTGCTCATTATTTGTGAACTCAGCACCGACTTCTCCTCTGTACCAATACATTTTCTGTAATGGTGCTACAATTATTTTGTGCAATAGTTATTACTACAGGTGTAAATTTACTGGTCCAAGCAATGAGTTACATATAGAAAGGATTCTCTGTAAAAATTACAGGTTTCATTTCGCAGTTCCTTTCGAGAATTGATAATATTAAATTAATTTTAAGTAATCATCAGGCCATCAGCTGACACCCAAGAAAAGACGCAACACACACAAAATGCTGGAGGAACTCAGCAAGCCAGGAAGTATCTATGGAAAAGAGTAAACAGCCAATGTTTCAGGTTGAGACCTTTCATCAGGACTTGGTTATAACCAAAAAAAGATTTACATCTTCATACGTTGTTCAGTGTTTCATGGGCGGGGAACTGAATTAGACAAGGAAACAATTCCATGAACGTTCAAGGAGGTAAAGTCCACATATTCTGTTACTGTCCCAGTGAAGTTCCATCCCATTGATCCTTTACACCTGGTTAGCATAGACAAGAATCTCTCGCACTCTCTCATCAAAACTTCAAAATAAGTTGCAAGGAGAACTTCTACACTTGACCTGACATAACTGGTAGAATATCATTGTAGAAGCTGGTGAAGTAACTTAAATTCTGATTTTTAAGGCTGTCACAGATTTTCCTGCAAATTTCTATCAGAGATCTTGCCCAATATTTAAACGTATTGAATGCCAAATTCATTACATTCTGACAGTATGGCCTTTCCATGAGCTCAGAACATATCAAATCAACTTTATACAGTGGTGCTAGAAAGTTTGTGAGCCCTTAGAATTTTCTCCATTTCTGCATAAGTATGACCTTAAATGTAATCAGATCTTCATATAATCCTGAATACCAGATAAAGAGAACTCAATAAAAAACAAAATCGTTATACTTATTCATTTGTTTATTGAGAAAAAAATGATCCAATATTACATGTATTTGTTGGAAAAAGTATGTGAACCTCTGGGGTAATGCCTTCTGCAAAAGCTATTTGGAGTCGGGTGTTCTAATCAATGAGGTGAGATTGGAAGTGTCGGGTGTAGAGGTCCCCTACCTTATATAAAAAAAAGACACACAAAGTCAGGTTACTGATAGAGTCTAAACTTCTCAAGAAAGATCTGTTTATGTGCACCATGCCTTGATCAAAACAACTTTCCGAGGACATTAGAAGAAAAATTGTAGAGATGCATGAAGCTGGAAAAGGCTACAAAAGCGTTTCTAAAGACCTGAGTGTTCAACAGTCCACAGTAAGAGAAACTGTCTACAAATAGAAGAAAGTCAGTACTGTTGCTACTCTCCCTAGGAGAGGGCATGCTGAAAAAATCACACCAAGAGCAGAACGTGCAATGCTGGAGGACGTGAAAATCAACCCAAAAGTAACAGCAAAAAGACCTGCAGAAATCTTTAAAACTTGCTAAAGTGTCTGTTCATATGTCCACCATTTGAAAAATACTGAACAAGAGTGGTGTTCATGGAAGGTAGGTCACAACAGAGGTCATGAAAGGTCACAACACTACTGTTCTCAAAAAAAAAACGTTGCTGCACATCTCAAGTTTGCAAAAGACCAGCTGAATGTTCTACAATGCTTCTGAGACAATGTTCTGTGGACAGATGAGACAAAAGTTGAACTTTTAGGCAGAAATGCACATTGCCATGTTTGGAGGAAATGGGGCACTACACACCAACACCAAAACCTCATCCCAACTGTGAAGCAATGATGGAAGGAGCATAATGGGTTGGGGCTGCTTTTCTGCCTCAGAGCCTAGACAGCTTGCAATCATTGAGGGAAAAATTAATTCAAAATTGTATGAAGATATTTTACAGAAGAATGGCCGGGTGGCAGTCTGTCACCTGAAGCTTAATAGAAGCTGGATAATGCAACAAGAATGATCCAAATGACAAGAGTATATCAACAACAGAATGGTTTAAAAAGAAGAAAATTTGTATTTTGGAATGGTCAAGTCAAAGTCCTGACATTAATCCTATCGGAATGTTGCAGAAGGACTTGAACCAAGCAGCTCATGCAATGAAGCCCACCGACATCCCAGAGTTGAAGCTGTTTTGTAAGGAGGAATGGCCTAAGATTCCTCCAAGCCAAAGTGCAGGACTGATCAACAGTTACCAGAAACATTTGGTTGAAGTTATTGCTGTACAAGGTGGTCACACCAGTTACTAAAAGCAAAGGTTCATATACTTTTTCCAACAAATACATGTAATATTGGATAATTTTTCCTCAATAAATAAATGAACAAGCATAATTTTTGTGTTATGTATTTAATTAGGTTTTAGTTATCTAGTTTTAGGACATGTGAAGATCTGAACACATTTTAGGTCATACTTATACAGAAATAGAGAATATTCTACAGGGTTCAGAAACTTTCGCGCAGCACTGTACCTGCATCTTAAAGGACAGTCACTACTGTGAAGAATAGTCCATCACAGTCTATCACAAAGCCGTCCCCAAAATGAAGTTCATTTAGATGCAGCACTGCCACAGAAAGCAGCATCCATCATCAAAGACCGCACAATCTAGGCTGTGCACGCTTCTCACTACGAGTATTGGACAGGAGCCTTGGGTCCCACACCAATGGGTTCAGGAACAGTTATTACCCTACAACCATCAGGCTCCTGAACTAGTATGGATAATTTCGCTTACTATGACTCTGGACCGATTCTACAGCATACAGACTCACTTTCAAGGACTTGACAGCTCATGTTCTCAGTACTTATTATGTGCATGGTGTTTGTTTTCTTTTGTACATTGGTTGTCAGCCTTTGTCTAATTCTGTACAGTTTAGCACAATTCTATTGTACATTTTTCCTGTAAATGAATGAAAGAAAGTGAATTTCAAGGTAGTATATAGTAACACAAGACCATAAGACATAGCAGCAGAGTTATGCCATTCCATCATGGCTAATTTATTATACCCCTCAACCCCATTCTTCTGCCTTCACCTTGTAACCATTGACTAATCAAGAAACTATTGACCATCACTTTAAATATACCCAATGACTTGGCCTCCACAGCCATCCATGGCAAATAATTTCACCAATTCAGCACCTTCTGGCTCAAGAAATTCCTCATTTCTGTTCTAAATGGACATCCCTCTATTCTGAATCTGTGCCCTCTGATCCTAAACTCATCCATTATACGAAGCATGCTTTCCACATTCACTCTAGTTGATCCTCTGAGTACAGACCAAGAGCCATCAAATGCTCCTCATACATTGGTTCTAGGAAAGAAAAGATTATTCTTGCAAATCCCCTCTGGACTCTCACCAATGTCAGCCTGTATTTTCATAGATAAGAGGCCCAGAACTGCTCACAGGTCTCCAAATACAGTTTGACCAATGTCTTAGAAGGCTTCAACGTTACATCCATGGCCTCCTTTACTGTTGCAATGAGGCTCACTCAGGTTGGAGGAACAACGTCTTATAGTCCGTCTGGGTAGCCTCCAATCTGATGGCATGAACATAGATTTCTCGAACTTCCAGTAATGCCCACCTCCTTCACCAGTCCCCATCACCTTTTCCCTCTCTCACCTTATCTCTTTGCTTGCCCATCACCTCCCTCTGGTGTTCCTCCCCCATTTTCTTTCTTCCATGGCCTTCTGTCCTCTCCTATCAGATTCCCCCTTCTCCAGCCCTGTATCTCTTTCACCAAATCAACTTTCCATCTCATTACTTCATCCCTCCCCCTCCCGGTTTCACCTATCACCTTGTGTTTCTCTCTCCCCCCTCCACCTTTTAAATCTACTCATCCTTTTTACTCCAGTCCTTCCGAAGGGTCTAGCCCCAAAACGTCAAATGTACGTTTTTCCCTCATAGATGCTGCCTGGCCCGCTGAGTTCCTCCAGCATTTTGTGTGTGTTGCTTGGATTCACAGCATCTGCAGATTTTCTCTTGTTGCAACATTACATCCTTGCTCTTATATACTAGTCCACCAGAAATGAATGCTAACATTGCATTTGCCTTCCTTACCACTGTCTCAACCTGCAAGTTAACTTCTAGGGAATCGTGCACAAGGGCACCCAAGTCCCTTTGTACAATTGATTACTGAATTTTCTCCACATTTAGAAAATAGTCTATGCCTTTATTCCTTCTAACAAAGTGCATGACCATACATTCCCCTGCACTTTATTGCAAATGCCACTTTGCCCATTCTCCCAATCTGTCCGAGTCCTTCTGGAGACTCTCAGCTTCTTCAACTCTTTACCTGCCCCTCCACTTACCTTCATATCATCCACAAACTGGGCCACAAAGCCATTAATTCCATCATCCAAATCATTGACATATGATGTGAAAAGAAGCTGTCCCAATACTGGACCCTGCAGAACACCACTAACCAATGGCAGCCAACCAGAACAGACACACTTTATTTCTATTCTTTGCCTCCTGCCAGTCAGTCAATCTTCTATCCATGCTAGTATCTTTCCTGTAATACCATCGGTTCTTATCTTGTTAAACAGCCTCATGTGTGGCACCTTGCCAAAGGCCTCCTGAAATTCCAAGTAAACAACATCCACTGACCCTTCTTTGTCTATCCAGCCTGTTATTTTCTCAAAGAATTCCAACAGATTTGTCAGACAAGATTTCCCCTTAAGGAAACAAAGCTGATTTTAGCATATTTTATCATGTGCCTCCAAAAATACCTCGATACTCTTCCTTAATATTGGACTCCAACATCTTCCCAACCACTGGAGTCAGGCTCACTGGCCTATAATTTCATTTCTGTCCCTTCTTAAGTTGAGTGACACTTGCAATTTTCCAGTCCTCCAGAACCATTCCAGAATCTAGTGATTCTTCAAAGATCATTACTAATGCCTCCACAATCTCTTCAGCAACCGCTTTCAGAACTGGGGGATGTATTATACCTGGCCCAGGTGACTTATCTACCTTCAGACTTTTCAGCTTTCCAAGCAGCTTCTCTTTGGTATTAGCAACTACGCTCATTTCTGCCCCCTGACACCCTTGAACTTCTGGCATACTGTTAGTGTCTTCCACAGTGAAGATTGATGCTAAATATTTAAGTTCGCCTACCATTTCTTTGATTCCATTACTACCTCTCCAGTATCATTTTCCAGCGGTCTGATATCCACACTCATCTCTTTTATACTTTATATATCTGAGGAAACATTTGGGATCTACTTATATTATTGACTGGTTTATCTTCATATTTCATCTTCTCTCATTATGGCTTTTATAACTGCCTTTAGGGGGTCCTAATCCTTTAGCTGCCTACTAATTTTTGCGATACTATACATCTTCTATTTTGCTTTTATTCTATCACTGATTTTCCTCGTCAGCCATGGTTGTCTCATCCCCCTCAAGAATTCTCCCTTATCTTTGGGATGTATATACCCAGCACCTTCTGAATTGTCTCAGAAATTCCAGCCATTGCTATTCTGTCATCATTCTTGCTCATGTCTCCTTACAATCAACTTGGGTATCTCTTGTTCCTCAGTAATTCCCTTGACTCCACTCTAATACTGTTACAGCTGACTTTAGTTTCTTCTCAAACTGCAAGTTGAATTCTATCATATCATGATCACTGCCTCCCAAGGGTTCCTTTACCTTAAGTTCCCTGATCATTACCCAACACCCAAACTAGAATTACCTTTCCTCTTGTGGAATTAACCACAGGATGCTTTAAAAAGTCATCTTGAGGCATTCTACAAATTCCCCCTTGGGATCCAGCACCAACCTGATTTTCTCCAATGAACCTGCATATTGAAATGCTCTGTGTATTCCATAACATTGCTCCTTTTAACATGCCTTTTCTAGCTCTCATTGTAATTGACCCCACATCCTGTCTACTGTTGGGAGGCCTGTATACAACTCCCATCACGGTCTTTTTATACCCTTACAGTTTCTTAACTCTACCATAAGGATTGTACATCTTCTGATCTTATGTCACCTCTTCCTAAGAATTTGATTTTGTATTTTACCAAAAGAGCTACACAATCCCCACTGCCTACCTGCCTGTCCTTTCGATACAATGTGCATCCTTAGATGTAAAGCTCTCAACTATAATCTTCTTTCAGCTGTGACTCAGTAATGCCCATAATGTTATACTTCCCAATCTCTAACCGCACTACAAGATCATCTACCTTATTCTGTATACATTCAAATATAACACCTTCAGTCCTGTTATTTGCCACCCTCTTCGAACTTGTCTCCATGTTATACCTCTACTCATTCCACTGACTGCAATTATGCCCCATCATCTGCCTCAGTCTCTCTACACGACTGCATCTACTTGTATACCCAACTGCCTCATCGTCAGCCCTATCACTCCAGTTCCCATCCTCCTGCCTACGTAGTTTAAATCCTTCCCAAATTCTAAAGCTAGCACAAAGAGGTACAAAATTCTGATGGAGATTTAATATTGGAGAGAAATGTAAAACCAGCAGGTAATTTACTACCATCCAATTAAAACAGTAAGAAACTCACACATTAGATTTTCTGCTAAATACCAATACATTTTCTGTAATGGGGCCACAAAGTATTTTACATAGACTTTACTGTTACAGATACAAGCATTATCAACATATGATCAGCCAATATTTAGAAATGATTTCATTTTCTGCTAGGATGCTAAGGAAAATTGGCATGCTTTCTTTGATCCTCACCTTTCAATAGTTTCTATCCCACTATTGACTACTGAATGGCTGTGTGAGATGATATAACAAGATCGGGATCATCTGGACCACAAAGATGCATTCATCAGGACTCTTCATCGATTACAGCTCTGCATTCAACACAATCCTCCCCTCAACACTAATCAAGTCCTTGGCCTCAATACCTCCTCGATTCCCTCACTTACAGACCTCAGGTCAGTTTGGATTAGCAACTTTTCTTCCACAATCACCATCAGCACAAGAGCACCACAAGGCTACGAACTTAGCCCACTGCTTGACTCACTTTATACTTATGGCTGAGAGGCCAAATACAGCTCGAATGCCATATTTCAGTTTACTGACTACGCCACTGTTGTGGGCAGAATCAAGGGTAGCGATGAATCGACATATAGGAAGGGTATTGAAAATCTGGCAGAATGGTACCTCAACAACAATCCCTCACTCAATGTCAGCAAGACCAAGGAGCTGATTATTGACTACAGGAGGAGGAAAACCTAGGTACATGAGCCAGTCCTCATCTGGGGATCAGAGGTAGGGAGGGTCAGCAACTTTAAATTCCTTGGCACTATCATTTCAGAGGATCTGTCCTGGGTTGAACATGCAAGTGCCATTACGAAAAAGGCAAAGCAGCATTTCTACTTTCTTCAACACCGATGCCCTTGAATGGAAATGGCTACAAAAAGAAGTGGATACAACCCAGTCCACAGTTAAAGCCCTCCCTCCTCCCCCATTAAGCACATTTACAAGGAGCACCATCACTGGGAAGCAGCATCCATGAAGAATTCCAACCATCCAGGCCATGCTCTCATTTTGTTGCTGCCATCAAGCAGGAGATACAGAAGCTCCACACCAGGTTCAGAAACCATTATTACCCCTCAACCATCAGGCTCTTGAACCAGAGCAGAAAACTTCACTCACCCCAGCACTGAACTGATTGCACAAACTATGGACTCACTTATAAAGGACTTTACAACTTATGACAATATTTATTGCTTATTTATTATTTTTATTGGCACAGTTTGTCTTTTGTACATTGGTTGTTTGTCTATCTTTGTTGTGCATGGTTTTTCATTGAGTCTGATCAACAGAAAAAGAATCTTTAATGTCAAAGTGAAAACAAATTTCTACAAATTGGTCTAAATTTATTACAGTAACTAAAACACAAAATAATTGATTGCATAAGTATTCACACCCTTCAAGTCAGTATTTAGTAGATGCATCTTTGGCAGCAATTACAGCGCGGGTCCGTCTGGATAGGTCTCTGTCAGCTAAGGTTTGCCCCTGTTCTTCTTTATAGAACTGCTCAAACAGTGTCAGATTTCATGGGGATCATGAGTGAAGAGCCCTTTAAATCCAGCCACAAATTCTCAATTGGATTGAGGTCTGGACTCTGACTTGGCCACTCCAGGACATTAACTTTGTTGTTTTTAAGCCCTTCCTGTGTAGCTTTGGTTTTATGCTTGGGGTCATCGTCTTGCAGGAAAACAAACCTTCTCCCAAGTCGTAGTTCTCTTGCCTCCAAGATTTGCTTGTATTTTGCTGCATTCATTTTACCCTCTACCTTCACAAGCCTTCTGGTGTCTGCCGCAGTGAAGCATCCCCACAGCATGATGCAGCCACCACCATGCTTCATGGTAGGGCTGGTGTGATTTTGATGATGTACAGTGTTTGGCTTATTCCATACTGTGTAGTTTGATGGCCAAAAAGCTCATTTTGGTTTCATCAGACCATAGAACCTTCTTCCAGCTGACTTGAGTCTCCCTCATACCCTCTGGCCAATTCCAGTGGAGATTTAACGTGAGGTTTCCTTCCCCACCACCATCCCCATCAGCGGCTTTCTCTTTGCAACTTTCCAATAAAGCTGCGACTGATGGAGCACCCAGGCAACAGCTATTGTATATACAGTCTCTCCCATCTCAGCCACTGAAGCTTGTAACTCCTCCAGAGATGCTGAGGATGTTCTACGAGTCTGTGGTGGCCAGTGTTATCATGTTTGCTGTTGTGTGCTGGGGCAGCAGGCTGAGGGTAGCAGACACCAACAGAATCAACAAACTCTTTTGTAAGGCCAGTGATGTTGTGGGAATGGAACTGGTCTCTCTGACAGTGGTGTCTGAAAAGAGGATGCTGTCCAAGTTGCATGCCATCTTGGACAATGTCTCCCATCCACTACATAACGTACTGGTTGGGCACAGGAGTACATTCAGCCAGAGACTCATTCCACTGAGATGCAACACAGAGCGTCATAGGAAGTCATTCCTGCCTGTGGCCATCAAACTTTACAACTCCTCCCTTGGCGGGTCAGACACCCTGAGCCAATAGGCTGGCCCTGAACTTATTTCCTGGCATAATTTACATATTACTATTTAAGGTTTTATTACTATTATTTATGGTGCAACTGTAACAAAAACCAATTTCCCCCGGGATTAATAAAGTATGACTATGACTATGAGAGTTGTCTTAGGTTTCTTGGTGGCCTCCCTCACTAGTCCCCTTCTTACATAGTCACTCAGTTTTTGAGGATGGCCTGCTCTAGGCAGATTTACATCTGTGCAACATTCTTTCCATTTCTTGACGATTGACTTAACTGTACTCCAGGGGATATTCAGCAACTTGGAAACTTCCTTGTATCCATCTCCTGACATGTGCTTTTTAATAGCCTTTTCATGAAATTGTTCAGAGTGTTCTTTTATCTTCATGTAGTTTTAGCAGGATACTGACTCATCAACAGTTGGACCTTCCAGCTACAGGTGTATTTTTACTCCAATCAATTGAAACACCTTGACTGCACACAGGTGATCTCCATTTAACTAATTATGTGACTTCTAAAACCACTGGCTGCACCAGTGATGATTTAGTGTGTCATATTAATGGGGGTGAATACTTAAGCAATCAATTATTTTGTGATGTATATTTGTCATTAATTTAGATCACTTTGTAGAGAAATGTTTTCACTTTGACATGAGAGTCTTTTGTTGATCAGAGTCAAAAAAGCTAAATTAAATCCACTGACTCAATGTTGTAAAACAATAAAACATGAAAACTTTTGGGGGCCAGGGGTGGCGGCTGGTTGAACACTTTTTGTAGGCACTGTATGTATGGATGTCATGTAAAATAATCATTTCATTGTACCATAGTACATATGAAAATATTCAATTTAATATCAAAATTTTCTCATAGTTTTGTGTTCGTAGTTTATATGACCCGTCAACCCACAAGAATTCGGCTCTAATTTATGTTGAATTTTAATGATTTGCAAGTTCCTCAGAAGAAGCACTCTAAGCAAAACTTTAATGTGACAGGACAAATTAAACACTATTCAAGAATATGCATTTATAAAATATCTTTAAAGTGGTAAGGTGCCAAATATTCCAAATTGCTCCCAATGAGTACAATAAAATAAAAATGAAGAACTAACCTGAGAAAGAGAAAAAAGGGGCAACCAAAAAAAATCAGGGAAAGAATTAATTCCAAATCAGAAAATAGTGGTACACTGAGGAAGACATCAGCACTAGCCAGATGTGACTTTCTTTATCAAACTTCATAGTCCCAACAGCACTCAGTTATTTTCACATGCAGGCATCTTCAGCATCTCCAACAAGATTATTCCTGTTCTAATGAAATGTTTCAACCCAAAACGTTACATTCACTTTTTCCACAGAAGAATCCTTTCTTGCTGAACACTTTTCTACAAGTTCAAGTTTCTGGTATTAACATTTTTTGATTCTCAAGTGCTGCTACCATCCATATTTGTTCTTCCATGGAAAAATCTCAACCCATCAAAAAGCTTTTCCAGTCATCCACATTGTCATACAGAGAATGCTAGTTAACATGTTCAAATAGTCTCAATTCAGGAAACACAAATGTTTTCTATTTTGCTTTAGCAATTGATCTCCAAGTTCCCTTTTCTGATGCCCAGTTCCAGCTCTGTGCTTGGTAGAAATCAGACTGAGCACATAGCAACACACACAAAATGCTGGAGGAACTCAGCAGGCCAGGCAGCATCTATGGAAAAGAGTAAACAGGCGACATTTCAGGCCGAGACCCTTCCTCAGGACTGGAAAGGAAGGGGACAAGTCAGAATAAGACGGTGGAGGAGGGGAGGAGGTAGTACAAGGCAGCAGGTGATAGGTGAAACCAGGAGAGGGGGAGGGGGTGAAGTAAAGAGAATGTCATTTTACAACTACTGATGCATCTTATAAACCCACTGGACTCTCCTAACTATCTGAACTTCACCTTTTCCCACGCCGTCACTTGTAAAAATGCCATCCCCTTCTCTCAATTCCTCCATCTCTGCCACATCTGCTCTTGGATGAGGTTTTTCATTCCAGAACAACTGAGATTACCTCCTTCTTCAAAGAAAGGGGATTGCCTTCCTCTACCGTCAAAGTTGCCCTCAACCGCAACTCTTCCATTTCATGCACATTTGGTCTCATCCTATCCTCCCGCAGTCACATCAGGGATAGGATTCCTCTCACCCTCACCTACCACCCCAGCAGTCTCCGTGTCTGTAACTTCCGCCATGTCCATCAGGATCCCTCCACTAAACACATCCTTCCCTTCCTCTCCACTTTCTGCAGGGATTGCTCCCTGCGTGACTCCCTTGTCCATTCGTCCCTCCCCACTGATCTCCCTCCTGGTACTTATCCTTGCAAGCAGAACAAGTGCCACACCTGCCCCTACACCTCCTCCCTCACTACCATTCATGTCACCTGCGATTCTGTTGAGGTTATCTATTATACCTGGTGCTCCCGGAGTGGCCTCCTGTATATTGGTGAGACCCGATGTAGATTGGGAGACCACTTCGTCAGTCACATCTTTCCATTTGCCACAAACAGCAGTCTTTCTGGTGGCCACCCATTTCAATTCTACTTCCCATTCCAATGTCAGTCCATGGCCTCCTCTATTATTGTGACAAGGCCCCACTCAAGTTGGAGAGGCTCCACCTAATATTCCATCTGGGTAGCTACCAATCTGATGGTATGAACATAGATTTCTTGCACTTCCTATAATTTCCCCTCCTCCTCCTCCTCCCTTCCCATTTCCCTCTTACACCTCCTCTTCTTACCTGCCTTTCACCACCCTCTGATGCTTCTTCCCCTTTTTACATGGTCTGCATTCCTTTCCTATCAGATTCCCCCTTCATCTCTTCCAACAATCAACTTCCCAGCTCTACTTCACCCCTCTCCCCCCAGTTTCACCTATCAGCTGCTGCCTTGTACTTCTTCCTCCGCTTCTCCAACTTCTTATTCCCTTTCTTTCCAGTCCTGAGGAAGTGTCTCAGCCCAAAATGTTGACTGTTTACTCTTTTCCATAGATGTTGCCTGGCCTGCTGTGTTCCTCCAGTATTTTGTGTGTGTTGCTTGGATTTCCAGCATCTGCAGATTTTCTTCTGTGAAGGTGATCATCTAACCTGATCATACTCCCTCCCACTTCTGAAACCGATTTTTGCGAACTAGGAGATGGGGCTAGCAGCAGGGTTGGGGCCGGAGAGTAGATTCCATTCATCTGACAATAAATGAGAAAGCTAACTAAGTTTTGCAGATCAAGCTGTTTCTTTTAACGCAGCTAGCTTAGGTTTCTTATCCAATCTCCAGTAGTAAGCAGGATTATGACTGTAACCATTTTTGGTATTATCTACAACTTAATCATATATCAACATTTTCATCCAAATGATTACTCTCTCTACATATAAAGACCCAGCACCAATCCTTTAGGCAGCCCACTGGCCACAGGCCTCCAATATGAACACAACATTCCACTACCACCACAAGACAGAAAATACTTCAGGAACTCAGGTCAGGCAGCATCCATGTCAGTCAGTGTTTTGGCTGAGAGCCTTCTTTCAGGACTGGAAAGGAAGAGGGATGTCACCAGAATAGAAAGGTAGGTGGAGGGGAATAAGGACAAGCTCGAAGGTAATAGGTAAAGCCAAGTGAGCTGGAAAGGTTAAGGGCTGGAGAAAAAGGAATACGATAAGAAAGGAGAGTGGACCATGGGAGAAAGGGAAAAAAAAAAGAGGGGCACTTTGGGGGTGGGGGGGGAAGAGAAGGGACATGATAGGTAGGTGAGGAGAAGAGGCAAGAGGCCATAGTAGGGCCTCATTTCCATAATAGCTGTATCACAATTCCAAGTGCTGATCCATGAGTTCATGTGAGGCCTTTTACATTAAAGTAAGTGCAGTTTATCCCATCAGACTTCCACACTCTTTGTCCTGCCTCTGTCTGGCCTACCTAGTGGACTCGCTTGTCTGATCCTTTACGTTTCTTATCTGACACACCTCGACTCTGAGCCTCTCAGTCTTCGCTTGACTGTAAACTTGCTTAATGAATGGAGTGAGGGTCGTCGTTAAGTAAACCAAATCAATTTCACTGATAATGAAAGCTACTCACCTGCGCAAAATAGAACTTGCTTGCAGAAATATTTGGGGCACTGGTGGGATAGAGAAATTGGGAAAAAAAAATCACTAGTGTGGCTTTGTGTCTGATTGAATTTCCAGTCCTAGCAGACAGGAGCTTCAAAATGTTGAGTTCGGATAGTAGTACGACTGGATCCTGGAGCTGTGTTTCAGAGAAAGCCAGCAGCGTTGTCTGTGATTTATATTGCGTTTTTGGGACCTAACTGGATGGTCAGCTGTTTCTGTTGGCAGAATGAATCAAAAACAAATTCTTTTGGGTTAACTATGCAATAGGAAAAAAAATGCTTACAAGAACCCAACCAGTTTCCTGTCTACATATTTGCATTCAGCGTTTCCACTCAGACTTTCCATTCATTGAAATGTCCTGGTTCAGGCCAAGCCGACACTCAGCAATGAGAGCTACACAGAAAAGAATTTAATAACCAGGAACCCGAGGCAATAGTAAGGCTGCACGCTCACATCAGCTGGAAATAACGGTCGCACAGAGCTCATAAAGCAGATGTGAAATGCATAGTGCAAACTACAAATCCCAGGCATAAAACATCCCCCACCTACTTGAGGATTTCCCTGGCAAACAAAGAACCAGATGGTTGATTTGGAGTTCTGTGCTACCAGTTGCTTCACAAAAGTAGGACGCTAACTTCTTTTTCAGGTCAACCCAACAAGTTAACATCAAGAAATGTGAAGATTAGAACACAGAAATTTTCAATTAAATAAAAAAGAACATGGAGTTTGTCATGATGAAAGCTTCCACCCAGGACGAAAAATAAGTGACAGCTTCAGAAGCCACAAGAGTCCAGAATGAGGTGTCATTGGAACAAGATTAAATGCAAGAGACTAGAGGTCATGAGTTAAGGGTGAAAGGTGAAATGTTTAAAGGGAACACAAGGGGGAACTTCTTCACTCAGAGGGTGGAACAACCTGTCAGTTGAAGTGCTGAACCAAAGATTCAATTTCAACATTTAAGAGAATTTTGGTTCGGAGACATACAGAATGCTATGGACCAAGTCAATGGGACTAGGCAGAATAATAGTTCAGCATGGACTAGGTGGGCAGATGGGCCTGTTTCATGCTGTAGTGCTCCATGGTTGACTATTTCAAACAGAACAAAAACTTCTTCTGTGGCTCTGGGATTCACTAAAGGTCTAATGGTTGAGACAGAAATAAGACGGGAAAAAAGGCAAAACAATTTCTCTTAAAGCAGCATTGAATAGCTTTGCATTCTCATCCTGAGAAGAAAAAGTCAGGTGCAAAGGATGGAGAGGCCAAGAAAATACATCCAGAATAGCAAAGGAAATAAAAGCTGAAAGTCAGGAAAATTCAGTGACAGGCAAGAGGAATTTAAAATGTTTAGGAAATAACAGAGAAAGTTATTATGAGACATACACAGGCAGTATTAAAGATAAATTCCAAAATATTTATGGAGCAGAGATTAAGAAAGAAAAAACAAACATTTTGACTGAATTCTTTGATGCAGATTTAAGACAAAGTGATACACGAAATCATTTATTAATAAAAAGGATGACTGGAATTGAGGAGAAAGTTGTGCAATGGATAGAGAACTGGTGCAGTGAAAAGGCAGCAGAATAATCTTTATTGACCACCAGGTATATTTTGCAGTAGGTTTCCTCAAGGGCCAATTTTTGTTCCATGATTCTTCAGTTTTAATAGATGACACCATCTTGGGAGCAGCATTACAAAATCTGCAGGTGTCATAAAATTTGGTGATGGGCTCAGTAATGTGTTTAAATGCAGACTTCAGAATGACCCAAGTTAGGAATGGCTTTCAGTGAGTAAAGCTGTGAAGTGAAGCACTTTAGGATGATTAACATGGGATCACAGTTGGCGTGATTTTAAACTGTGAATGCGTAGAGAGACATGACATTCACAAATTGTTAAAAGTGGTAAGACAAAGTAGTAACATGGTGAAATGGTCTCCCTAACTCATCAGGTCTATGAGTGCAAAGAATATCAAAGCAGAGAGATCCAAGGAAGATCTTTATAAATATCAGATGAAGTTTCAGCTGGAATATTTCTTCAAAAAAGACAAAGGCTTTTCCAAAGTATTCAAAGGTCATATATAGCAATGTTAACACATCTGAAAGGACTAATTTCAAGGTCAGAATAGCTAGGTTTGTTTAATTTAAACTGTGAAGGTGATGTGTTCTGAAAGAGATTTTCAAGGGTTTGGTAGAGTATTGTAAAGAGATCATTCTTTTTGGTGAACTGGTCATGACTTATGGAAGAAGACACTGGAGAGACAAGAAGAATCTTTTCAGAAACTTACTAAGATCTGCATGCTCTACTTCAATGAATTTCCATGCATAACCAGAAACACTGAAATTAATAAACAAAAGATTTATTAATCTTAATAAAGATGGTGGAAATCCAGAGCAATGCACTTGAAATACTGACTGTACTCAGCAAGAATCTATGGAGAAGAATGAACAGTCAATGTTCAGGCTGAGACTCTTCACCAAGACTCTTTGTTTCCAGTGAGTTTCTCCAGGATTTTGTGTGATTAACTTCATTATTAAGTTCACTGGCAGAAGTCTAAACTACATATGAATCAAAATTTTAAAAACTGATAAATGAAAGTCATGAACCCGAAATACAACATTTATCTGTATTATGCTTTCACAGTATTTTGAAGGATAAGTGGTTTGTGGATTTATACAGTAACATCTGATTTCAGCTGGAAGAACTAATGAAGAGCTACGTGAGATCAAGGTAGAAATTAGAAGTCACATGATGCATTTTAATTTTGGATTCCTTCACAAAATGGAACGTGCAAGGTTGTCAACAAATTTTAAATTAATATATAGTATACAACAGATGTTGTTTCCTTTTCAAAAAATTGTTCCATTAAGTTTCATCATGTGTCAAAATGGAAATCGAAGCACTTGCCTAATTTTCAACATCAGGTCCAACGAGGAAAAAAGCAGCAAATTTTCCAGGTTTAACTTAATGCCACCAGATTTCAGGATATGCATCAAGTGTGTCCTGAGCTGACTGGCTTTTTTTAAATTTGCCCTTTCTCTCTTTGGAGAAACACCCAGCTGTTAGCAATTACAGGCACAGCTCCAGGAACAAGCACCATGCCTGTGAAGAGCTCTACACAAATAATCTCATAGTATGTGCTTAGGATTTTAATGTCTTTAGTCTTGCAGTTTTAACAGGCAAATTGAATAATTTGTTAGAGCCAAAAACGTTGTTGCACATTTCAACTTGTTGTGGAAAACAACAAAGAGAAGTGTATGTAGCTGTTAGCTCTTGGTTAAAACCTGACATTTGTTTCACAGCCACCAGCCTTCCACAATTGAATAAAGTTGTATGGAGGAGCAGACTGCAAATGAAATATGATTTTAAAGACCTGAAAGCATGCGACACACCTTATAAAATTCTAAGCATGTTCACAAGAACAGTGCATTTAGTTATCAGGTTTTCGGAAAGTAGTTCATGTTGCAGATGAAGGAGAGATAGACAGCAAGATATTGAAGTCAGGAATTCATCTTTGAAAGCTCCATCTTCCAGCCTTTCTATAAATATTGTAACCAGTTACAGGATAGGAACTTTTCGAAACCTTGCACTGTGCGATTTGATCTACTATTTTTCTTTACTGCAGACTCGAAGAATGATAGCATACACCCGATCCACTTACCTTGCAGTGACAATGCCTTTAATTTTAAAACTGCAAAATGGCTTATTTATTATATTACTAATGATGTACAAGATCTTTTACTTCACCTTTTTCCTGCACTAATTGTTGTTTTGAATAGCCAACTCCTCATTTTGATACTGTGCCTTTGGAGAATTCATGCAGTAAAATATCAACTCTGCAATAACTTGTCAGGCCTTAAGAATTTAGTACATTTAAATTAGAGTTTCTCTCATTTTTCTGCTTTCACGAGAACACAGGATTATTCTGTGTAACCTCTCCTCATTCATTAAACACACCATCCCAAGAATCTGTTGAACCTTTGCTGCACTCTTTCAATTCAAGCCTCAGCCTTTCTTAGGAAGCGAGACCACATCCGTTTATGATGTTCCAAATATGGTCTCACCAGGGCTTTATATAATTTGAACAACTTTTTTTTATTCAAATTCTCTTGTCAAATATGGTTTGCCTCCCTATTTGCTTGCTGAACCTACTTATTAACTTTCCATGATTTGTTCAATCAATATTTATAAAATACCCTGACTTTCCATGTTTCAAAGTAAGACATAGGAGTAGAATTAGGAAAATCAGCCTATTGAGTCTGCTCCAACCATTCCATCATGACTGATTTATTATTCTTCTCAATCCTGTTCTGCTGCCTTCTCCCAATAACCTTTGATACCATGACTTATCAAGAACTTATTAACCTCCGTTAAAAATATACTCAATGAGTTGGCCTCGACACCTATCTGTGCCAATGAATTCAACAGATTCACTATCCTATGGATAAATGAATTCCTCATCTGTTCAAAATGGACATCCCTCCACTCCAAGGCTGTGCCCGCTGGTTCTAAACTCACCCATTATAGGAAACATCTTTCCCATGTCCACTCTATCCAAGCCTTTCAATATTTGATAGGTTTCAATGATAGGCCCCTTATTCTTTTAAATACTAGTAGTATAGGACCACAGCCAAGCACTTGTGTTAACCCTTTCATTCCCAGAATCATTCTCAAATCTCCTCTGGACTGTCTCCAGTGCCAACACATAATTTTTGAGATAAGGTGTCCAAAACTGCTCACTATACTCCAAGTGCAGTCTGACCAATACCCTATAAAGCCTCTGCATTACATCCTTGCTTTTGTATTCTAGTTCTCTCAAAATGAATGCTAACATTGCATTTGTCTTCCTCACCACTGACTCAACTTGCAAGTTACCCTTCAGGGATTTGTGCATAAGGAGCCCCAAGTCCCTTTGCACCACTGATATTTGAATTTTCTCCGTTTAGAAAATAGTCTGTGCCTTTACTCCTTCTACCAAAGTGCATGACCATACACTTCCCTGTACTCTGTTCCATCTACCACTACTTGGGCCATTCTCCCAATCTGTCCAAGACATTCTGCAGACTCCCTGCTTCCTCAAGAATACCAGCTTCTCCACCTATCATTGCATCATCTGCAAACCTGGCCACAAAGCTATCAATTCTGTCATCCAAATCGCTGACATACAACTTGAAGAGACACTGTCCCAACACAGATCCCTGTGGACACCTCTAGTCACTGGCAGCCAATCAGAATAGGCCTCCTTTATTCCCATACTTTACCTCCTGCCAGTCAGCCAGCCAATCTTCTGTCCATGCCAGTATCTTTCTTGCAATACCATGGGCTCTAACCTTGTTAAGCAGCCTCATGTCAAAGGCCTTCTGTAAATCCAAGTAAACAACATCCACTGACTTTATCTATCCTGCCTGCTATGTTCTCAAAGAATTCCAACGGATTTGTCAGGCACAATTTTCCCTAAGCAAAACCACGCTGACTTTGCCCTATTTTACCATGGGCCTCCAAGTACACTGAATCCTCATCCTTATTAATGGACTTCTACATCTGCCCAACCACTGGTCAGGCTAACTGGCTTATAATTTCCTTCCTTCTGCCTCCCTCCCTTCATGAAGAGGGGAGTGACATATGCAATTTTCCAGTCCTCCAGAACCCTGGGATGCAGTCCATCTGATATTGGTGACTTGTCTATCTTCAGAGCTTTTACCTTCCCATACTGCCTCTTCTTATTAATAGCAATTACACTCACTTCTGTCCCCTGACACTCTTCAATTTTTTTTTGCATAATGCTAGTATCTTCCACAGCGAAGACTGATGCAAAGTACTCAAGTTTGTACAGTATTTTTTTGTTCCCCATTACTACCTCTCGAGCATCATTTTCCAGCAGTCTGGTATCAACCTTTGCCTCTTTATATATCTGAAAAAACTTGGTATCCACTTATATTATTGACTAGATTACTTTCATGTTTGATCTCTTCTCTCCTTAAGGGTTTTTAGCTATCTTGTTTTTTTTTAAACTTCCCAATCCTCTGACTTTCAACTAATATTTTGCTATATTATATTCCCTCTCTTTTCCAGTCTTTGATTTCCCTTATCAGCCATGGTTACCTCATCCTCCCTTTAGAATACTACTTCATCTTTGGTATGCATCTTTCCTGTGCCTTCTGAATTCCCCCCCAGAATCTCAAGCCATTGCTGTTCTGCCATCCTCCCTGTTAGTGTCCCCTTCTAATCATCTTTGGCCAGCTCCGCTCTCATGCCTGTACTCTGCTATAATACTGATAGACTCCCTGTTAAACTACAGTTCAAATTCTATCATATTATGGTCACTGTCTTCTAAAGGTTCCTTTGCCTTAAGCTCCCTAATCAAATCTGGTTCATTACACAGCACCCAATCCAGAATTGCCTTTCCCCTAGTGGGCTCAACTAGAAGCTGTTCTAAAAAGCCATCTCATAGGTATTCTACAAATTCCCTTTTGGGATCCAGCACCAACATAATTTTCATCAATATAAAAGGCTCCATCACTTTCCTAACATTGTCCTTGTTACATAGTTTTCTATCTCCTGTGTAATTTGTATCTGACATCCTGAGTACTATTCAGAGGCCTGTATACAATTTCCATCAGGGTCTTATTTCCCTTGCAGTTTCTTAACTCTACCCACAGGATTCTATATCTTCTGACCCCATGTCATGCCTTTCTAAGGATTTTTTTTAAAAGAAAAACAGAGTCACCCCAGCCCCTCTGCCTACGTGCCTGTCCTTTTGCCACAATTTGTATCCTTGGATGTAAAGCTCCCAACTGATCTTTTAGCCATGATTCAGTGATGCCCACAATGTCACCCGCCAATCTCTAATTGCGCACATTCAAATATAATACCTTCAATCCTCTATTCACCCATTTTGATTTTGCTCCTTCATCTGCCTGTCCTTCCTCATAGTATCACTACGTACTTTATCTATTTGTATACCAGCTGCCCCATCCTCAACCCTATTACTCCTGTTCCCCACCCCCTCCCAAGTTAGTTTAAACAGCTTTAACAAACCTGCCCACAAGGATATCGGTCCCTCTCGGGTTCTCTTGTAAATCTTCCTTTTTGTACAGCTCATCCTTTCCCCCACAAGAGATCCCAATGATTCAGAAATCTGAAACTTTGCCCCCCTGCACCAATTCCTCCGCTACATGTTTATTTGCCAAATCATCCTACTCTTACCCTCCCTGGAAGCAATCCAGAGGTTACTACAGTGGAGATCTTGCTTTTCAGCTTTCTACCCCATTGCCCATATTCTCTCCAGTACCTCATTCCTTTTTTTTTTAGGAAAAGGATCCATGTCATTGGTACCAGCATTTACCACCATTTCAGGCTACTCCCTCTCCCTACTTGAATGCTGTGAATGTAATCCAAGGTATCCTTGACCCTGGCACTTGGGAACCAAAATATCATCTGGGTTTCTTTTTCACATCCACAGAATTTCCTGTCTCTTCCTCTGACTATGGAATCTCCTATAACTACACTGTACTCCTCTTCTCCCTCCTTCCCTCCAGGGCCACAGAGCAAGACTCAGTGCCAGAGACCACTGTGGCTTCCCCCAGAAGATATTTTCCCCTTCCCCAACAATGTTCAGAACGGTATGCTTAATATTGAGGGGAACAGTCACAGGGGTAATCTGCATTGGCTGCCTAATCCTTTTACTTCTCCTGACAGTCACGCAGGTACCTGCCTCCTGCAACTTAGAGATGACTATCTCCCTGTAGCTCCTATTTATCATCTCCTCATTCTCCTGTATGAGCCGAAGGTCATCAAGCTGTAGCTCCAGTTCCTTAACACGGTCTCCAAGTAGCTGCAGCTCGATGCACTTTCTACAGATGTAGTTATTGGGGAGACTGGGGGACTCCCAGAGATCCCACATCTCACATAAAGGACATGCCACTAATTCTGGACCCATTCTCAACGCACCAATAGACAAGCAAAAAGAAAGCGCTTACTGGAAACTTAGAATCTCTGCCTGTGTTGCCCAAATCTGTTGAGCCTAGGCCTTCTGCTTTAACACTGGTCCACTCCAACAATGGTCTCACTCTTAGCCATATTATAGTCCACCTGACTGGTCCATATTCCCAAGGTTTTTCTGCATTCTCTTCACATGTGTAGTTAGAGGTGTGCTGAACAACAGGAATGGCAGTGTATCTGCTTGAATTCTATTAAAAACAGAAAATGATGGTAATCATTTTTATTTCATCACTTAACAAAAGTCATCATTCTGAAACATCTCCAATTCTGTCTTCAGAGTTGTATATCCATTATTTTCTTTTTTAAGATTTCCAGCATCTGTTTTTATAAGAGATTGTACATACTATAGGCTAATGACTATTAACACAGGGAAATCTGAAATGATACACTTTGGCAGAACTGAGGAGACAACTAAATAGTAAATTTCAAAAAGGCATTCAAGAACAGAGAGATATAGGTGTAAATGTATACAGTTCCTTGAAAATGGATTGGTAAAGTAAAGCTTGTTGATCATGAAACCTATAATTCAAAAATAGAAATCTACAGCACGTTACAGGCCCTTCAGTCCACAATGTTATGTCAATCACGTAACCTACTCTAGAAACTGCCTAGAAATGCCAATTGACTGGTCCTGGACTTTTTTCCATCTGACATAGTTTGCATTTTGTTGCTTGATTGTGGTTTTTGTATTGCTATATTTATGATCTATTCTTGGTTGGTGCAGCTGAAACGAAACCTAATTTCCGTCAGGATCAATAAAGTATATCTATCTATCTAAACCTACCACATTGCTCTCTATTTTTCTAAGCTTCAGGTACCTATACAAGAGTCTCTTAAAAGACCCTATTGTATCCGCCTCCATCACAGTCACTGGCAAAGCATTCCACGCACCCACCAATCTGTATGAAAAACTTAATCCCTGACATCCCACTTGTATCTACTTCCAAGCACTTTAAAACTATGCCCCCTCGTGTTAGCCATTTCAGCCCTGGGAAAAAGCCTCGGGCCATCCACATGATCAATGCCTCTAGAAACTCTAGAGTTTCTTCAGAAACTTTAGAGAAACTCAAAAGACAAAATATAAAATCTGCAATGTTTAACCTTTGTAAAATACTGCTTTGACCACAACCGGAACATGGCATCCAAATCAAATATCCATACTGGAGGAAATATGTGGAAATCCTAGGAAGGGTAGAGAAGAAGTTTACTATAATGGTTTCAGAAATAAGGGCTTCAATTACAAGATTAGACTGGTGGACTATTTGTTCTCAGCACAAAGAATGTTGAATGGAGATTTACTAGGACGGTTCACCATTAGTATTTCTTTCGCTAGATGCATAGTGTGAAGCTGACCCCATGGCCAATGGATCATAGACCTGGGAACAAAGATTTAAACACTGGGGCAAAAGTATGTATGAGGAAAACTTTTTCTTCCAAAAACCCAGGAATGGTTATGATTTCAACCTAGTCAATCATGGAACAGAGAAAAAAAAATAAAAAGCCCAGCATGAGGAGAGATGGTTGAGCTTAAAACAAAAGCAGCCAGCACATATTCCAAGGAAAGACACAAAAAAGTAAAAATAAATAAATCAGAAGGAAGAATTTGCAGATTTACAAAAAGAGTGAGTACAGGGTGACAATAAGCCAAAGGATGAGTCATGATGTGGTCCTTTTCAGGATTTTTCCAACTACTAAAACAGTTTTCTCACAAACCTGGTGATGGTGTTCCACCACTTGTACTCACTACTGCAGATCAGGAAGAAATGACAGTGGACAAACTAGTGCAAGATGGCTTTCATATAAATGAAAGACGAAGCCAGATCTGCACTCCTGGGCTCTCGCGTTTTCTTTTGAATTAAATTTAATGTTTTGAAGTTACAAAACCTAATAGAAGTGCTTGCTGTCTTGAGGCAAATTAGGGTGGATAAATCCCCAGGGGCTGATAACGTGTTCCCTCGGACCCTGTGGGAACAGAGGGCAGAAATTGCTGGGGCCCTAGCAAAGATATTTAAAACATCCCTAGCCATGGGTGAGGGTTCTCTCTCTGACTGGAGGCCTATGACTAGTGGTGTGCCACAGTGATCGGTTCTGGGTCCAGTGTGGTTTGACATCTATAGCAATGATCTGGATGGTAATGTGGTTAACTGGATCAGCAAATTTGCAGATGACACCCAGTTTGGGGGTGCAATGGACAGCGAGGAAGACTATCAGAGTTTGCAGTGGGATATTCATCAGCTGATGACGTGAGCTGAAAAATGGCAGATGGAATTTAATGTGAGGTATTGCACTTTGGGAGGAACAACCATGGTAGGTCTTAAACAGTGAGCAGTAGGGCACTGAGGACAGTGCAGTAGAGCAGTGGGATCTGGGAATACAGAGTCATAATTCCTTGAAAGTCATGTCACGGGTAGATAGAGTTGTAAATATAGCTATTGGCATATTGGCCTTCACAAACCAAAGTATCGAGTACAGGAGTTGGGATGTTATGTTGAAGTTGTACAAGACGTTGGTGAGGTCTAATTTCGAGTGCTGTGTGCACTTTTGGTCACCCACCTACAGAAAAGATGTAAATGAGATTGAAAGAGTACAGTGAAAATTTACCAAGATGTTGCTGGGACCCGAGGACCTGCATTGCAGGGAAAGGTTGAACAGGTTCGGACTTTATTCCCTGGGGTGTAAAAGAATAAGAGGAGATTTAGGCTACAGGCAATACACAGCAACCTGAACGATGTGTTACTATTGTCCAGATGATCCAAGGCAGAGTGAGAGCCAGTGAGACTGCATCCATTGTCGACTTATTGTGGCGATAGGCAAATCGCAGCGCGTCCAGACAGCACCAGCTGCAATTTGTCGATAGCCCCGATCAGTGTACACAGCTGGATACCAGGGCTTTTTGTGTAGCCATTTGTAGGCTGTAAAGGAGCCAGTCTAAAAAAAAAATCAACCTCTGATAAACCAATGATTTTTATTCATAATGACAGAGGGATGAAATCTCGTGCTACAAGTCAATATTGAGTAAAACACTATACTTCTATTTTTGTGCAAGGAAACTTAAGAAATTGACCTGCTTTAATCGAAAACATTACACTCCCGACCACTTGAGAGAATCTAGATGGTTATGTAGAGCATGAGTAAATTACTGAAAAATCATTTTCATGGATAAATTAACTTTTCTACTATTTCTTCTATCACAATGTTTAGATTAAATAATGACACATTTCTGCTACGTTTTACTTTATAAAAGAACAGAGCAAAACAGAGAAAAAAGGCTTTATTGTTCAATACTGATCCTATTTCCTAGTACTGATCCCTTCAACTGCATCACATGAAATTCTCCAGTCCTGCCATTCCTTATCATGAAATGAACAAAAGCCCAGTTTAAAAAAAAGTGCCATAAAAAAAAACTTAACAGTGTCTGAGTGAGTGCTTACTATTTAATTTACTTGAGAGGGGGGTGTAAATGAGTAATGTCATAATAAAGAAGGCTTATAGAGTCCCCATAATTAAAGCAATCTGTCACATTGGCAAATATAATACTTTCAAAAATATTCACATGGGAATATTGAAATATTGCTTACATTTCAGAAATTCACCTCATTTTAACTAACAAAATAACTTCCTGAAATCTGGAGAGCATTTATGTTTTGTGATGTGAATCGCACTAAAAGTTCAAGCAGCTTCTTAAGTTCTATCAAGGAATAACTCTTGCAGGACAGTAGATAGTCAAGTCAATAGTACTTTTATTCTCAGTGTTTTAATGCCCAGTCCAGACTGCTGGGGGGGGGGGGGGGGGGGGAGTAATTTCAGTCTGCTATCTGTAAGAATTGAACATGAAATTTATTTGTTCAATTCCTATAAAAGGGACAATGTGAATCTGTCCTAAATTCCAGTCAAATTAACACCAGAGTAGCAGTCTTACTTGAAGAGTTTGAGGAATAAGAAAACAAAAGGTTTGTGGTGTAAGAGTGCCATTTTTCCCACAATGGTTATAAAATATTCAATGAATTAATTCTTCTACCAGCTTTCAGTTTTAATTTAGTTTAGTCAAATTTCTACCAGTTCAATATGATCATTAAATCGACAAGTTATTAGGCAGTGACAAAAAACTTCAAATTGACATTTGCATTTAACATTCCTACTCATTAAAAATCAAATTAATAACAGTATTCACACTACCTACAAAGAAAAATAAAACAATATTTTGTCTGAAGATATTTACAAACTTAAGATTGTGATATTCAGTCTTAACAAGTTTTGATAGACATCCTTGGCTCTTTTATTGACTTTAATTCCACTCAAGTATAAGAGGGGGGTAACTTGTTGATAAATCAACTAATTGAAAAGGAAGGCTATGCCGGTCTCGAAGACAAAAATGTTTATTTAAAATTGCATTGGGAACACCTGATATGACAGCACATGAACTATTGGATGTTTGATTAAAAGATAAAATGTACCTGGATCATGAAAAGCAGATTTTTTAAAAAACTTTCATTTAATTTCATGTGTTGAAGTGTTGTAGGGCTCTTTACTGCTAATGGAGAATTTTTCCCATTGTGGTCACTGATCTATATAAATCAGTGCATTATCACAAAAGCTCCCACAAACAGCAAGAGGGTAATGATAATTTAATTTGTTGTAGTTATGTTGGTTGAAGCATATCTATCAAAATTTTAACCATGTCTTTATTTTTAATTTATGAAAAATCACTCTGCACAGCATATATATGTCTTACACTACTGGGCAATAATATCACAGCAAGTATTACTGATTTCCTCAGAAAGCAATATACCATGTTTTCTCCACAATGGGGAAGATGCTTTGCATTAGCAGAGCATGCTGCTTTGCATTTACCCTCAATATAGCCGACTTGCTAGGGTGCAGAAAACAGAGTAAAAAAAAAGCTACATTTTGCAAGGATTGCTAACCCACAAAACACAAAAACCACAAGTTTTTTCCTCAAACCAACATCACAAAAATTGATTGAGAATATCCCTTGGGCAAATTGTCTGCTAGGTTTCCTACGTCACATGCTTTAGAATTACTTTGCTAGTTGTGAGAAGTATAGAGATATGTTTAACATATACAAACTCATGGAAAAAAGGGTGTTGTTTTATTTTAGAATGTTACCCAGAGCATGAGAGTGAAATATTACTTAAGTAGGTTCCTCTGCTCATTACAGCAATTTGACTTTAGGTGGAATTACACTAATACAATTGCATCATCTGCCTCTTGCTTGTTATTGTTCACACTCATGTAAAGTGCTTTGAAGTGAATATAGGGAGCACTATAACAATGGAAGAGATAGCACTAACTTCCAATCTCGATGCCTTTTTCACCGGATCAAATCTATGCACTGCATTAGTGCTTACTTCCTGGACATCTGATGGAGGTATTCACTATATTCAATGTGGAGATGTTATATCTAAAGTTCCCTTCCAGCAGCTGAGCAGCATACATATTGCCTTGATACAGAATTTCTAGTCGTGTCAATTTTATACACCTTCCATGATCTTAAGTTTTCTTTTGGACTTTCTTTTCTCCAATATAAATATTTCCCAGGTCCTTCATCTCCTTAGATGTCTAATCTCAATACAACTTTCATTTCTCTAGTTTCAGAGCCGATGACCAGCATTATACAATTGGAAGATGATGCTCAACTCACTGCCTTCCTCCAGCACTATGTTCTCTGTTCCCATTCCAGCATCTAGTTTCTTTTGTCCTCTGGACTTCAATCCAGCTCACAATGGTCACTGTTATTTTTCTACTCCTCTGTAAATGATACCCAAATGTTTATATAGATACTTTATTGATTCTAAAGGAAATTACAGTGTAATTACCATAATATATAGTTGTGGGTGCACATTCACACTGTCCATATTATACAATGCAAGTCAGACTGTTGGATTGGGCTATAGAATTGTTATTTTTCCTTGTAGTTTACCTTTCCTATGATTGCATTTTTAAATAATTACCCATATACATGCAACCATTCAGTGAATTTTCCAGTAAACTGTACAGTTGCCCCTGTATTTTTCTGGTTCCTTCTTGTGACGGCACCACCGAAGCCATCAGTGGAATCTGGTTATTTTATTGGCCAATTTATCAATGGAATTTCTGTTATCTCAAGTCTGGTATGAGAAGATCAGAACTCCTGACCTGCTCTTTCTTTCCTTTTTTTGCTCCTGTAACACTTAATAAAACAAATCATAAGCAAAAATTTCTTCCAAAGACTCAAAAAAGCATCAGGCTACAACACATTAATTAACTCCCAAGGCTATCAAGATATTGTGGGATCCCTAAAAAAAGTTTGAACTCAACCTGAAATTTCAAAATACTTTTAGATTGGCAACATGCTGTTCGTGAATAGGTCAAAGGAATTATATGTAATCTTGCTGAGTTGGGATTATTACTTGATGACTAGTAAACCCATAGTCAAAACACAGAAGCATCTGTACCTTGCATGAAACAATGTTAGGCCTTTTCAACCCAATAAATAGGCTTAAACATGCTTTAAAGTACACAGCCAAAGCAAATTCCTCCAAGAAATGTTGCTGCCAGTTGGTATCAAGCCTACTTTGCTCAGCATTTTCTGGGTGCAGCTGTGGCCCAAGAATTGACAACACTTTTATTTAAAAAAAGTTTGTGTAGTAGCAGGAGTGTTTTTTGCTGCTTCACAGCACTTCCAAGAGCTGCAATCAGGGCATCTCTCACAACCCTCACCACCCCCCGCACCACCACCACCACAAAAGAACTTGGGTCAAATTTGTCAGCTGAAGTGGGCAAGCTGACCATGAGGTTGAAAAGGTGCTGGTACCCCACCTAAATGAGGTCCCAATGTTAGGGCAGCCTTACTTTCCCCCCAGTCAGTCAGTCAGTGTTTCAGTAGATAGTTTGCATGGTATTGAAGTAATCCAGTACATTCCTGCCCACCTTGTGTTCCAAGTAACAGGACAAAATTGTTTTATCACTCCACTCTAGTGCTGTGTATTAGATGACTCCAAAAAGGAACACTTGGACTCACACCTGCTTTAAAGCCCAAGGCACATCTACTTTTTACTTTGGGTCTGCAGAAATCTTAATTAACAAACTAGCTAAATGCAAGTGAAACATTCCTTGTGAAATTAGTTTCACATTAATTAGGACTTTACTAATTCAACTTAATCTAAAAGAATTCTTAATTGAACAAAGTGTGTGTATTGAACTTCAACACCTGAATAATCCTGGCAAATCACAATTATCCTAGCACACAACAATGTTATTGAGCATTTATCTAGTGTTAAAGTTTTGTTTAAATAATGAAAAGCAGCTCATTTCTAAAAAAAGGTCAGCATTGAGAAACAAACTTCTGGCTAATGTGCAGAGAATGGGATGGGAAATGCTTTTGTAGAAAATTATTTTTGTAAGCTACACAAAGGAATTTAAGCCAAAAACCAATCACAATTTCGGACATGGGTCACACCACCTCTCACATTTGTTCCAGGTCTTCCATGTGAATGACATACTGTGTTTGCGTGCATGGGTCTTGCCAGGTGTGGATTGTGAAATAAATATTCCCGAGTGTCCACAAAAAGCAATCCATGCACTCTAGGACCCTAAACTTGCAATTCGTGCATTCTAGCACCCCCAAACATGCAGGCATTAATCACAGCTGAGCCCCATTTCTTCAGTACTTATGGCTACTCAGGTCTGAGGTGTTGATCTTCTCTCAGATGAATACAGTTTTCAACAATTTTTTAGACTTGCGTGCTCCCACCTCGTCACTCAGACTACCTGCCTGCGTCTCTCAATCACACCCGACCCCATTCACTTCTCCAAGAAATCCATCTGAAATCGATTATTTTTCCACTGGTCCACATCATCCTTTCTTGTATTGTATCCATTAATACCTTGACTCAAGGTCCCATTCATTGATGATACAGTACATAGTCCCACCCTGTTCCAGACCTGACTCTCCAACTCCATTTTCTCAAACAAGAAAAAATCTGCAGATGCTGGAAATCCAAGCATTTTCTCAATCTAGCCACATCCCCTGCTGATCTATAACCAACCTGATTACCATAGCTACCTTTAATTCCCAAGCCTTCTGTGAAGAAGTACTGCTGTATAGAGGGACTGCACAAAATTGGCATGGGCACACAATGCATTGTTTTAACATCCCCTTTCTGTACTAAAGAGCTTCCAATGCAAATAACATGTAACCACACTCAGTCAGTTGTTTCAAAGTTAGTTACAGAGAAAGGGAGAAATCCATCTTACTGGCATGAGCGGATGGGCAGAAAACAATGGAAAAAATTCTTCAGGTTGCAGGTAGAACACATACATTGTGCAAGATTCTGCCGATCCTGGAAATCTTGAGGAACATAGTGCTGAAGGATCTTGGTAGGTTAAATAGCATCTATAGAGAGGAATAAAAATAGTCTGTTTATTTCTCTCCATAGAGGTTGCCTGACTTGCTGAGTTCCTCCAGCACTTTGTGCGTGTGCGCAGTGCATCTTCAATTGAAATCCCACAATCCTGCTGGAACCCACCATTTACCCATGTAACTGAATGGAAATGTAGGGTTCCTGTGCCAACAGGAAAAACCCCCAAACATCTGCTTGGCTAATCACTGATTCCAGGACAACTGCAGTCCTATCTCGCACTCCTGTAGAGTCCAGCGTGGAAACACACATTTGCAGTGCTTTGACATTCTGGCATGAAAAAGTGTCAGCCAAACCTGGAAAGCACAATTCCTGCAGGACCGCTCATCTCAAATGGGAAGAAAGAGCTGCAGGGAGAAGGGAGACAACTCTGCAGATGCAGCGATATGGAGCAAAGAAAACTACTGGAAGAACTCAATTGGTGACGCTGTTTTTCCAGTTATATCCCCACAGTTACTACTTGATTTGTTGATTTTCCTCAGCAGTTTGTTCTAAAGAGGGACAATGGCTGACTTCGAGATAATTCAGCTGATTTAAATATACTTAATATTCTTCCTGGTGCTTTAATTCTTCTTACCTTTTCAAACTTATAAATTAATTTTGCTTAGTTTCTCCTTTACATTTCTGAATATCAAAACAGTTCACAAATATTCCATCACAGTTGTTACAGCCAATAAGCCTGGAGTTAGATTGTACCTGGCTGAAGGCATCTTCTTCTTAATCAGTGCCCGGGGATTAAGAATCATTTGCTTTCATTCCAGTTGAGGGTTCTATGGTGGCTAATGAGGGAAAATGGAAACTGCGGACAACTCCACTGAGAAGCAGGAGGAGACCGAGTGGAGTTGTCTGCAGTTTACATTTTGTCCTCATTAGGGTGAGAAAGTAGGTACTTTTATTTGGGGATACAGCACGGTAAAAGACTTTTCCAGCACAACGAGCCCACCCAATTACGCACAGGTGAGCAATTAAACTACTAACCGCACATCTTCGAAATGTGGGAGGAAAGCGAATCTCCCTGAGGAAACCTACGCAGTCAGAGAGAGAGCATATACATGCCTTACAGACAGTGGCGGGGTTGAACACAGATCATGGGCACTGTGATAGCATTACATTAACCACTATGTTACCCTGCTGCGCCTGTAAATTATAACAAACAGCTTGTGAAGTGGCAAACTCCTTCTGTGTGTCTGATACATGCCGTTGGAAGTACTTAATATCGCAAGTCAGAAACTTCCCCGGGAATCACTGGCAATGCTGCACTTCTTCAAACAACCTTTGAGCACATCCACTCATTGCTTTCTCTGTCCACCTGGCAATCTTCTCCCAGCCAGAAGGCGCCAGGGGCAGGTCCTGACAAGTACACTTCGAGAAGCCCCATGCTGTGCTGAGCCTTGCCGGTCAGCACAAAGCTGGCTTTCCAATGGAAGAGTGAACTGTCAAGGACACACTCCAAAACACGTGGGAGAAACGTTGCCAAGTTGCTGTAGTGCATCCAGTGGATATAGCACAGAGAGAGAGACGGATGTTAGATTAGTGGATGAGATGCTGATTGTGCGGAACACTTTCCCCCCCTCGGTGCTTTTGCTGTTTCTGACTGTTATTGCAGCTGCAAAAATAGGAGTAGATGCATTCCATCATATTCCTGACTCGTGTCTATAGGTATGAAAGGATCCTCAGTGACAGGTCTATCCTCATCAAGAAGCCATGGCATTAACCAGTCTGCTCCTGTTGAGTTTTTTTTTGTCAGTTAATCCAGCAAAAATAAAATCAGTGGGTTTAAATTGCTTATTGGAATCACAAAGTACAGTTTTACTTCTGTTCTGCATTTAACGCATTAATTATCACATCACTATTGTGCCGATTGAATAATTCCCACAAAGGAATTAAGGTTGCAGCCAAACCAGTAAAAGACATTAAGTTTTGAAGTGATTGTTTTGACATTTGTTTTAAAAATACTGGCCAGGGTTTTGCAAAGCCACGAAAAATATCACTTTGCATTTATTACACTTACACACAGATGATTTGTTGGGTTTTATATCAGAACCTGCAGTTAAAGTGCCAAAACAAAGTGGCAATCCCTAGGGAATTTAGGTACTATATGAACAAAGCTAATAACTTCCCTTGAAATTAGATCGCATCCATTTTTATTGAGTTAAAACATTGCTGAATTTAATGCTAATACACAATGCAAAACAGTGTCACACAAATGTCTAAAATCCAATTTAATTTAGATTTAAATTGTAATGTAAATTAAAGGTAATGTAGATTACAGTATCTGCATTGCTACTGGCAGGATCTTACCCCACTTTGTATCTACTGGCTTTTTGACAGTCCAAAGATGAAGAGGGAAATCGCTTCCACATGTATTCATATTCCCCTGTCTAGGCTGCTATCTAAAATCTTGCCACACAACCTTTTAAATGCCTGTGGCAAATCTCTGTTGTGTCTCCCAAGTTAGTTGCTCAGTGCAGCAGAGGTCATCCACTCTGTACTTCTGAAGAAATTACTTCAGCTACTTTGACTTCAACAGGGAGCAGCCGGCACCTCGGCCAATGGCATTTGTCAGCAATGCTGGATTCCACGACAGCAGGCAGACATTACCGGTCCCCGTATCTCAGCGAGGCTCAAATCCAGAGCCTTTCACCAACAGGGAAGGTGTTTACTTCCACAGTGTAAAACTTGTTATGAATTATAATTTTATTTTAGAAACTTGTTTAGAAATCCAGCATGGTAACAGGCCCTGCCAGCCCAAGTGCCCAATTACACCCATGTGACCAAGTACCCGACCAAACTGTACATCTTTGGAATGTGGGAAGAAACCAGAGCACCTGGAGGAAACCCGCACAGTCACGAGGAGGGAGTACAAACTCCTTACAGACAGCGGCAGAATTAAACCTGGATCGGTGGCACTGTAATAAGAACATTAGACACATGAGCAGAATTAGGCCATTCAGCCCATCGAGTCTGCTCCGCCATTCCATCATGGCTGATCCCAGATCCCACTCAACCCCATACACCTGCCTTCTCACCCTATCTTTTGATGCCCTGACCAATAAGTTTACGATAAACTTCCGCCTTAAGTAAATGCACGGACTTGGCCTCCACCGTAGTCTGTGGCACAGCATTCCACAGATTCACTACTCTGGCTAAAAAATTTCTTCCTCATCTGTGTTTCAAAAGGTCGCGCCTAATTTTGAGGCTGTGCCCTCCAGTTCTGGATGCCCTCACCATAGGAAACATCCTCTGCACATCTCTTACTCCAATAGCGTTACTCTGGAGTAACTTCTGAAATGCCCAGTTCGCTGCCACTGCTACTGTGCGATCAAGAATCTCCAGAGGGAAGGCCCCAAAATCCTCAGCTTTGCCTGCTGCTGGCGACTGGGGCTGAGATTGAAACATTCGGCAGAGATGGTGCTTGGTGTCGGAGGGCTGGTCAGAGCTTGAAGTTTTCGGACGACTCAGAGTCGGACTGTGGTCGGGTATGGCAGGGAGAGTTTCCTTCCTTCTCCCGTCTGCATGAGATGTGGGACCTTCGAGAGACTTTGAACTTTTTTTTAAACTGTGCTCATGGCCTGTTCTTCGTCAATTTACGGTATTGTTTGCACTGTTGTAACTATACAAGTTATAATTATGTGGTTTTTGTCATTCTTTCAGTCTTGGTCTGTCCTGTGTTTCTGTGATATCACACCAGAGGAATATTGTATCATTTTTTAATGCATACATTACTAAATGACAATAAAAGAGGACTGTGTGTCCTCATAATCTAATCTAACCGCTATGCTACGGTGCTGAGAAAAAAGTTTCCTCAGCAAATGCTATGTTTTTGTGAAGTACAAGTGATTACGACATGACAATACTGTTGAGAGGTTCAGGTCTGCTGAAGGCCCACTGATAAAAGATTCTTTTCAGCCAGGCTGCCTTTCTCTTCTGCCCACAGGCTTCTGGCCTACTGAATGGGCAGCTGTATCAATGATTAACTTCTCAATATTAGAATTCTGCCAAAAGCTTCTGTTCCCAAAAGGAGCAGCTAATTTAAAATTCAAGGTTGTTTGTTATTCTTTCATATGCAAGTGTAAAGAAGGCAAAGTGATTGTTATTCCAGATCTGTGCAGCATAAAAAACACCATAAGCCTAAAGAGCACAATAAATATAAAATACACAAGATTGGCTTATACACATATGCTGATTGTGTGTACATAAAGTGACACTAGGTACAGGAGTAGCTGTATGCAAGGGAACTGACAGGAAATGATAGAGTAGTAGTGGTGGTGGTAGAGTAGTTAGTGGGTTAATGGATGGAGGTGTTGATCAGCCGACGGCTTGGGGGGGAGTAACTGCGAGTCTGGTGGTCCTGGTGTGGATGCTGTGTAGCCACCTCCCTGATGCGAGTGGGACAAAACAGTCCACCAGTAGGGTGGGTAGGATCCTTCATATTGCTATGAAGTGCCCACTGTTACCTTTAATGCCCTCAGGATCGTGGAGCTGTTTGAGCAGCCTGTAATCTGTTCTGAAGCTGCAGAAAGAAAACCTAATCCTCCCCAATATCAGCAGAGCATCACAACCACAATGTTCTATTTAGACTTCACAATGGAACAGAAACCACATAACAACCCATGGCAAAATGGGTGGAACTCTCCAACTTTGCAGCTGGCTGTATTTCACTATGGGGTACCTCAATAGAAATCAAAACTGGATCACATGGCACCTGAAAACAAGGGACAGCCAATTATTTCTTGGCCTGTGCTTCCTTATTAACTAGCTTGAAAAATCCTTTTCCTAACTTGGAGACATTTTAAGCTTCCAAAGTTGAAAGCATTCGGGTAAGATAGAAGTGAAGTATTAAAATCCCCACCAGGAACCTGTCGACTTCTGTTTCTCATGGAGGTAGGCCAAGAGGGATGGAACTAATTAATCCTCCTTCAGCAGGTGGGCTGGTTACTACTGATTTTTTAAGGAGTCTGTATGCTTCTATTGGAACTGTTGGGGAGGAGTGGGGGAGGATTAGATTTTCTTTGTGCAGCTTCAGAACAGATTGTAGGCTGCTCAGCTGTTGGAACTGTTTCTGATTTTTTTTAAAAAAACCTACTTTGACTGAAATTAACAGGCCTTGGAAAAATCCAGTGGCCACACATTTTAATTCCACATCTCATTCCCATTCTGACATGTCTATCCACGGCCTCCTCTACTGTCAAGATGAAGCCACACTCAGGTTGGAGGAACAACATCTTATATTCCGTCTGGGTAGCCTCCAACCTGATGGCATGAACATTGACTTCTCTAACTTCCGCTAATGCCCCACCTCCCCGTCGTACCCCATCCGTTATTTATTTATATACACACATTCTTTCTCTCTCTCTCCTTTTTCTCCCTCTGTCCCTCTGACTATACCCCTTACCCATCCTCTGGGTTTTCCCCCCCTCCCCCTTTTCCTTCTCCCTAGGCCTCCTGTCCCATGATCCTCTCATATCCCTTTTGCCAATCACCTGTCCAACTCTTGGCTCCATCCCTCCCCCTCCTGTATTCTCCTATCATTTCGGATCTCCCCCTCCCCCTCCCCCTCTCAAATCTCTTACTGGCTCTTCTTTCAGTTAGTCCTGACAAAGGGTCTCAGCCCGAAACGTCGACTGTACCTCTTCCTAGAGATGCTGCCTGGCCTGCTGCGTTCACCAGCAACTTTGATGTGTGTTGATAACTTTCTCAAGTGGCAGTCATTGCTGGCCTTGCTAAGGATGTTCCAGCTCTTATACAATTCAAAGACAAGGCAAGGAAATGTGAGTAGGCGTGCTTATAGAACTGCTTACAGGGCAGCAATAGACTCAACATTTACTTGTAAATTTTCACTGATCACAACATCTCATCTCTATGGAGTGGCAGAGTAGTGTAGCAGTCTGTGTAACCCTATTACAGCACCAGTGACCCAGACTGAATTACAACGGTGCGGGCTCAACAGGCCTGAAGGGCCCGTTACCATGTTGTATCGCTAAAATAATAAATATCATGCAGCCCCATAGTCTTTAACCAGATATTTCCAAGTCAGTTTCTGCACCTGGTCTCTTCAATCTCTAACATGCTGGTATACCCTCACCACAACTTCCCTCATACCCAGAAGCAAACTTCACTTTACCTCATCTTTGCTCTACCCACTCTAACCCTCTCCACATCAGCACCTCAAACTCCTGACTAAGTTCTTTAGACACCACAATATACACCCAATGTTTGGCTACAGCACTTCTCTGCTGGTCATTAAATCAATTCAACCAACTACCAGCTTTGGAATACTTAAAAAAAAATCTGCACATCCTGAGGGTAACACTTTATTATTTGCTCAGCATTGTACATCATTCTGGTGTCAGTGTTCAAAGCAAACTTGGATATCTACTCTCTTAGTTTTAAACTCCACTGCATCTAAAATGTGGAAAGAATATACTGTACAATAGTAAATTAACTTGTGCTGAAAACAAAAAATTAATACCCATCTTAAACATTCAATTACCTGAAAGGGCAATCTTGATTTTGTTGGTATATTTAGTGAGTATCAGGTGGTGTCGTGGTGTCCGCACCGGGCTTTGAGGCGAGTGGTCCAGGGTTCGAATCCGGCTGGCTCCTTTTACACGCTTTCCAGCTGTGCTGGGTTGAGCGTCGAGCTAGCAACTCGGCCTTGTAAAAAAAAAAGATAAATTCTAAAGAAACGGCAAGACCGCTGCCTGATGCACCACAAGGCACAGAGAGAAAAAACAACAACAAGTGGGTATCAGTCAGGTAAATCAATGTATTGCTGTTCCATGTTTTTGAATGCCAAGTCACTTGGAGAGATGCTGCTATAATAAGTTTCTAGATTAGTGGGTCAATTTAAAAATCAGCTTCAATTTCTACCTGTAACTGCATATGCACATTACTAGAAGCTGCTGTCTGATTTACTCAAAAGGCAATTGCAAACTACCTCACCTCTATTCTTACTGTAAAACCTGGGACAACCTCTAAACAATAAAACTGCATAAATAATCCAGATTACATTATCTCTGAAACACTGGAAAAATCCAAACAGCTTTGACATTCAGTAGTCCAGGAAGGAAACTCAGTACCACCTTTTACTCGGGCACCAATTTGCTTTTTTTTACTAGCAATGCCATATCTCAAATTTCGGAAAGTCGCCCATGCGTTGGAAAGTCTGATCACCTGGCCTTACCTTCTCCCCGATTACAGGCAAAGACTGAAGACTGCAGCACCAGTAGTGAGGACCAAGAAGGTTTGGACAAGGGAAGCACAGGAGGGCTTACAGGACTGCTTTGAGTCAGTGGACTGGACCATATTCAGGGATTCATCTTCATATCTGGATGAGCATGCCTCAGCTGTTACTGATGTCATTAAAGCCTGTGTGGATGAATGTGTGCCTACAATAGCCTGCTGTACATTCACAAACCAAAAGCTGTGGATGAACCAGGAGGTTCAGTATCTGCTTTGGGCTAGATCTGTGGCAATTAAGTCTGGGGACCCAGGTCTGTACATGAAAACCAGGTATGACTGTGGAGGGCCATTTCAAGAGCAAAGAAACAATTCCAGGTGAGGTCAGAGGTGACATTGGACACATGTCAACTCTGGTAGGATTTGCAGGACATTACTTCCTACAAAGTGAAACCCAATAGCATGAATGGCAGTGATGCTCCACTACCAGATGAGCTGAATGCCACCTATGACCGCTTTGAAAGGCAGAATATAACTACAGCTGTGAAGATCTTTTCTAACCTGGTCCCGACATATCGAAGCAGCTATAATGAAGGCAAGACAGCAGTAATATTTCAGAAGGAATTTGAGGAGATTTGGTTGTCACCTAAAACACTCAAACTTCTACAGATATACTGTGGAGAGCATTCTGACAGGCTGCAACACTGCCTGGTATGGGGGAGGGCTACTACACAGGATCAAAAGAAGCTACAGATAGTTGTAAAATTAGTCATCTCCATCTTGGGTACTAGCCTCTGTAATACCCAAGATGTCTTCAATGAGCGGTGCCCAAGAAAGGTGACATCCATTATAAAGGACCGCCATCACTCACGACATGCCCTTTTCTCATTGTTGCCATCAAGTAGGAGGTACAGAAGCCTGAAGGCACACACACAGCGATTCAGGAACAGATTCTTCCCTTCTGCCAGCTGATTCCTAAATGGACATTGAACCCATGAACACTACCTTACTTTTTTCATATTATTTGTTTTGCATTTTTAATTTAACTATTTAAGATATACTTACTGTAATTGGTTTACCTATATTGTACTGCTGCCATAAAGTAAACAAATTTCACAGCATATGACACTGATATTAAACCTGCTTCTGATTCAAAATAACTATTTAAAACTAATTTCCCACTCACAGCACAAAGGCTTTTTAAATGTTTGAGCTATTGAGCTTGGAATGTCAAAGCTCAAAATAAATTTGTTATTGAAGAACCCACGTTACCTTATACTATCTTGAGATTCATTTTCTTGCAAGGATTTACCGGAAAAAAAAACAACACATTAGCAGAAAAGACTGACAAACAACCAATGTTCAAAAGGCAAACTGCCACTACAAAATAATAGTGAGAACACGCGTTGTAAAAAGTCCATGAAAGAGGGTCTATAGGTCATGGAATCAGTTCTGAGTATTTGAAGCTATCCACACTGATTCAGGAGTCTGATGGTTCATGGCCAATAAGTGCTCCTGATCCTGGTGCTATGGGACCCAAGGCTTCTGTAGCCTCCTGCCTGATAATAGTAGGGAGAAGAGGGCATGGCCTGGTAGTAGCAAGAACCCAGGGTAGTAGCTATCATTAAACCTTTACATCCATTTTATTGCCAAGAAATTACAATCACGAAGTTATTCTGATTTTTTTTTTTAATTTCTTGCTGCTAAATCATGAAAATCAATGTGATCATTTTTTTTAAATCATTCTGGCCAAAAACGTTCTGCAAGACTTTTACAGCTTTTCCTTGTTGCACGTGCTGCCAGATTATGAATGGGTTCACCATTTTATAGGGCCAATCTTGTAAGAAGCTAATCTGTTACTCAATAGAAAGTAGCTTTCTAAAACTGAAGGGAAATGCAAGTAAACATGAGATAAGCAATTGAATTGGTTTGAGTTACACTGTAAACTGCTTTCGTTAATTATCCACATATTCCAATATTATCCCGTTTATAGTATTTAATTTTGTACTCTGCATTTTTCCAAATCAGGCAGGAAGTCTGCACAGTCCAGTTATGGAAACACTAAGTAATTAATATGACCTCCTCCCCATCCCACCCAACTCCAATTTTAACATGCAGATGGCAAGGGAGGGCCTTCTCGATTAGGCTCTGCAATATTAACCAGAAACTAGAGCGAAGGAACCTGCCAGACCTGCTGGAAACCAGAGCCAGAAGAGGCCCAGCAAGGTTCTGATAATTTTTACTATTTGATCAGTTCCTTCGTAAGGCAAGACAAACTTTTCCCTGGGAGGGCTTATTTACCAAATGGAAACTGTAGCCCCCTCTCCCCCCCACACACACACCTCACCTCCAGCTCTGAGCATCCTTCTTCCTTCCCTCAACCAGAATTACCCTACTGAAAACTAACAGACAGACATTTGCTCCCTACTGCTTGAGGCTTTGATGTTAGCATTGTTGAGGTCTGCCTGCATCCAGCTGGTCAGATTGACCACGTTGTCAGGTGCAGCTCAATTCTGCTACTACCTCCATGTTTGTCACTTCATCCTCCCTCCCTCCTACCTGCCCCAGATAAGGGCTACCCATTAGCATTGATTACCCATGCTTTTAAGAGATGCAATTACAATTGATAAGAACAGGGGGCTGATTAACTCTTAAAACCAAGGTATTACATAAAGAACCTCCCCCTCCTGTCTTCTCCTATCATTTTGGATCTCCCCCTCCCCCTCCAACTTTCAAATCCCTTACTCACTCTTCCTTCAGTTAGTCCTGACGAAGGGTCTCGGCCTGAAACGTCGACTGCACCTCTTCCTACAGATGTTGCCTGGCCTGCATGTGTATTACATAAAGAATACTGTATACTTCAAGGAGATTGCAGGGCTTTAACATTTACTACAAAACACATGAAAGAGATCAAGTTTATAGACTAAAATTATTTGGGAGTAGCTGCATATTTGAACCATGGCAGAACAAAGTCATTACAACCTAAAGATATGTAACTGCTATTGGCAGAGAAACAAATAGCAACTTTTATTATGTAAAATGAGATAACAATCTACAGTAAGCAAAACTAAGAACAAACTTTCTTCTTTATGACTTCTAGAACTTAAAATTAGTTTTTGCATGTTATTTGTCTGAAGCTTTGCAAACCTGTGAATTTAGAGTGTAAACATCACCCTTCATTTATTTTAATCTCTTTCTTTTTCTGCCCTTTCCAAACCTTGGCAAGTGCACAGGCTTACCCACATGCTGCAACACAGTGTACACACATACACACACCAGCAAAGTGATCCAATTTGAAATAATTTAGGGAACATGCAGACGTCTAAAGTGCCATATACTGTATAATTAAGATTTGGGACTTAATGACAATTCTTAATATGAACAGTTAGCAGGAGCGACAGTGTTCCAATTTATTTCCAATCCACCACAGTTTTATTGTCCGATTTTAGAAAGAATTTAAACCAGTTTGACCTATCTTTGGAAATGCCAACTTAAACACTTAATACACCAGCTTTAGTAAATTCTGGCAGAAAGATAGTATTCATATTCCATACTGAATATCTCCAAGTTAAACCCTTTTGACATGAAGACATTAAATCCAGAGATTCCTGACAGCACTGCTGAATAAGGTAACAAGGTTTTAAAAAAAGTAAGGTTGTACAATTTTCCCAATAGGTTACAGCACATCAAATTCGGCAAAAATCAGATTTTAGATATTTGAGTTTTGTTGCCACACCCTGGTTATTTATATGTGTTTTAAAACTTAAAATATTACCGATAAAAATATCTTATCTCCTGCCATCATTGGATTACATTCAATATCTGCGTCTATCTTTGTAAATAATTGGTCTACTATTGCTACACCAATACTTATATTAAAATTATTTACTGAGATTTGCTACACATTTCCTCATAACGACTAATTTTTGACAAAGTTTGACAGATGTGTAGTAGAGAGCCTGTTCATTGATTATCACAGTCTGGTAGGGAAACACCAATGCCCTTGAAAAGTAGTGGATATGGCCAAGCTCATCACTGGTTAAGCCCTCCCCTCCATTGATCATATCTACATGGAATACTGTCACAGGAAAACAGCATCCATCATCGCGGGCCCTGCCAGCCAGGTCATGCTCTCTTCTTGCTGTTGCCAGTCCCTAGGACTCACACCACCAGGTTCAGAAGCAATTATTAACGCTCAATCAATAGGCTCTTGAACCTTGAGTGGATAACTTCCGTCAACTTCACTTGCCCTATCACCAAAATGTTCCCATAAACTTTGGACTCACTTTCAAGGACTCTTCATCTCAAATTCTCAATATGTATTGCTGCTTCTCATTCCCCCCCCCCCCCCACCTTTTGTATTTACAACTTGCTGTCTTTTACACATTGGTTGTTTGTTCCCTGTATTGGGGCAGTCTTTCAGTGATTCTATTATGGTATTCCTACAAGAAAATAAATCTCAGGGCAGTAAATGGTGACATATGCACTTTGAAATAAATAAATACTAAATAAATATTTCCTGTTTTATTTGATGAAATCATTGTAGCTACTCCAGATGAGCTGTATTAAACACTTATACTCGTTACATATTTTAAGTGAATTAAAAACATAAGTCCATTTTAGTAGCATTTAAGATTTAATGTAATTTCCACACTATCATGATTAATTTTCCTTTTAAACAAGCAGCTTGTTTCTCCCTTTTCAATAAAAAAAATGCCAGATGATTAACCCAAGGTGCAAATCATTAAATATTGTAAAACTATCAGAGAATATTCTTACTAATTTTATGATGGAAAGCAGATCTTTGAAGTGGTATCTATTTCCACATGCATCATTAATTCTAGTATATGTTCTCAGTTGCAAGAGAACTTATAAAACTGCCAACAGCCCCAAGAGATGTTTTTAAAACTCTGAATGTTTATTCTTGATGTGCCTAACACAATTTTCAAACATCTGATGTGAAGCTTGGGTATTTCGCCATAGTATACAGTGGTACACAGGAACAACAGTCAAGTCCTAAGTACTCCAGTGCTCAGGGTTCAGATGCAAAGCTAACATTTACTGTCCATTCCCAAGTGCTCTTGAGAAAGTAGTGCTAAATGGCATTCTTCAACAGCTGCTTTCTTGTTTCCAATGTTGTTGGGTAGGGTACTATGATAATAAATTTACTGTATTTTTAGCATTTAGATTTTTAAAAATTGGTGATATTTTCAAATCAGGGCAACCCATAAGTTATAGGGGAACCTACAAATGGTAATGTTCCTACGTATTTGAAGTCTTTGTCCTTCTTGACAATCAAGGCTGTAGGTTTGCGTTGTGCTGTTGGAATAGCCAGAGTGAATAACTGCATTGCCTTTTGTGGATGGCATGCACTTCAGTCACTGTGAAGGGAATGCATGTTTGTGATGGATAGGTTGCCATTAAAGTGAGCTTAGTCACTGTGAAGGGAATGCATGTTTGTGATGGATAGGTTGCCATTAAAGTGAGCTTAGTTTTGACCTTGCTGAACCTTGTTGAAGCTGCATTCATCCAGGCAAGTGGAGAGTATTTTATGCTCCTGTACTTTTGAGATGGTTGGAAGACTTGGAGAGTTGGGAAATGGCCACTCACCACCAGATTCCATGTCTCTACAGATTTTAATAGTCCAAATCTTCATGTGACTAATTCAGTGAGAAGCTTCTAACCCTGATGACCATAAGATATAGGAGCAGAAGTAGGCCATTTGGCCCATCAGGTCTGCTCTGCCATTCAATCATGGGTTGATCCAATACTTACAGTTATCCCCACTCCCCTGCCTTCTCCCCATACCTTTTGAAGCCTTGGTTAATCAAGAACCTATCTCTGCCTTAAATACACCCAGTGACTTGGCCTCCACGGCCGTTCGTGGCAACAAACTCCACAGACTTATCACCCTCTGACTAAAGAAATTTCTCCACATCCCTGTTCTGAATGAACGTCTTTCAATCCTGAAGTCATGCCCTCTTGTCCTGGACTCCCCTACCATGGGAAATAACTTGGCCCATATCTAATCTGTTCAGGCCTTTGAACATTCAGAATGTTTCTATGAGATCCCCCCTCATTCTCCTGAGCTCCAAGCAATACAGCCCAAGAGCTGCCAGATGTTCCTCATAAGGTAACCCTTTCATTCCTGGAATCATTCTCATGAATCTTCTCTGAACCCTCTCCAATGTCAGTATATCCTTTCTATTAAGGAGCCCAAAACTGCACACAATACTCCAAGTGTGGTCTTACGAGTGCCTTATAGAGCTTCAACATCACATCCCTGCTCTTATATCCTATACCTCTGGAAATGAATGCCAAAATTCCATTTGCCTTCTTTACCACCGACTCAACCTGGAGGCTAACCTTTAGGGCATCCTGCACAAGAACTCCCGGGCCCCTTTGCATCTCTGCATTTTGAATTCTCTCCCCAACTAGATAACAGTCTGCCCATTTATTTCTTCCACCAAATTGCATGACCATACACTTTCCAACATTGTGTTTCATTTGCCACATCTTTGCCCATTCCCCTAAACTATCCAAGTCTCTCTGCAGGCTCTCCGTTTCCTCAAAACTACCTGCTCCTCCACCTATCTTTGTATCGGCAAATTTAGCCACAAATCCATTAATCCCATAGTCCAAATCACTGACATGCATCGCAAAAAGCAACGGTCCCAACACCGACCCCTAACTGACCCACAATAATGGTATTGCTTTCAAATGTCAAGGATAAATGATCAGTCCTCTGCCTTGTTGGAGTTAGCCCGCTCCTGGTGGTTATGCGGCATGAAAATTTCTTACTGTTTATCAGTCCACATTGACATTTTTATCAGCTTAGTTTATCTCTTGATTTAAGATGTCACACCTTGAAATATCACTTCGAGACTAGTTCACTGAAATAGATCCTCAGTGGACACCTTTTTTTTGGTAAGGTACCTCCCATACCTAATAAAATGGCCACTAATAGGTTGGGGCAGGAGAGTAGCATAGTGTTAGCACCACACTTTACAGTACAGACGACTCAGGTTTAATTCCTACCACCGCCTGTAAAGGAGTTTATACATTCTCCCTGTGAGTTTCCTCTGGGTGCTCCAGTTTCCTCCCACAGTCCAAAGATGTAGCTGTTGGTAGTTACTTGGTCATTGTGAATTGCCCTGTGATTAGGCTAGGATGAAATCGTTGGGGGGGGGGGGGGGGAAGGAGGGCTCTGTGCAGCTAGATAGAACTATTCTGTGCTGTACCTCAATAAATAAATGCACTTTCTGTTCATTGCTAAATGCACACAGATCCTGATGAAGGGTCTCGGCCCAAAATGTCGACCATTTACTCTTTTCCATAGATGCTGCCTGACTCGGTGCGTGTGGTGCTTTCGATTTCCAGCATCTGCAGATTTCCTCGTGTTGCTGAATACAGCATTTTTAATCCAAGTAGACACAAGAGACTGCAAATGCTGGAATCAGGAGCAAAGAACAAACTGCTGGAAGTACAGAGGGGATTTGAGGAAGAATCCTTTCACCCAAAAAGGTGGTTGAAATCTGGAATTCGCAAAGCAGATAGAGTCAAAACCCTGAACTATGTGTATGAGCACCTGAATCAGCAATGCAGTGTAGGCTACAGACTGAGGAAACAGACATTAAACATTTCCGGTTCAGACCCTTCATCTGGACTTGGAGTAGAGGGGTGATGGCTAGTATAAAGAGATGAGGGTGAGGGAAGTGGCAAGAACTAGCAAGCAATAAGCAGATCCAGGTGACTGAGAGGGAAGGGTGAAAACAGTGCCAGAAGCTGGCAGGTGTTAGGTGAAGACAATTGTTGCTGATGATGAAATCATTGATGAAGATGGTTGGGGCCAAGACAGTCCATTGGGGAACTCCTGAACTTATGCCTAGAGCCTGAGATGATCCACCTCCCAAGAACTACAACAGTCTTCTTATGTACGAGCTATCTTACCAAGCAGCAGAGGACTTTCAATGTGATTTCCATTGACAACTGCCTTACTAGGATACAATTAGATGCTGCCTGTACATCAGAGTTCACTTTAACACCTTTTCTTTTCATTTTTGAACTAGAGTTATAAAGGAGTTTGAAGCCAAGAGGTCTTGATAAAACTCAACCTGAGTAGACAATTAGTGTATTGTAGCATTGTGCTGACAATTGGGAATTGGGTAGTTGGATCCAGTGACGAGTTCGTGAATCCAAGGGCAAAGTTCCTTTTCTGCAAGTGATGTAAACGGACGAAAATAAAAACACTCGGCATTCCTCCGCAACAGTCTCAGTAGGGAAAAAAAAATTCCAATTGAAGGAGCCAATGGAACAGTGAGAGCAGGAAACTACTGAAACAAGATGGGACTACTAAAGGAGCAATAGTGGGCCAGTGTTTTCTCAAGCCTTGAGATGAGCATTTGAATGCATGTGTGAATAAATCTAAAGTTCAAATATTCGAAATGCCTGCATCAGAGTTGAAACAATGAGGCCAATGTGCAAGTGGTAGGCAGGAATACAGATGCGTGGAGCATTGTTTTCAAGGACCCACCAGGGATCAAATAGGTACCTCCCGCATCAGGCCACTCTGCTGGATATCTTGGTCCCACTACCTACTCCCAAAACTAAGCACACAGTAATGAAAACTTAAAAGAATATTCTATTCCATCCGTGGACTATCAGCAAGAATGACAACATGACTATTATGCACTTCTTTTTACTATGGCTAAATGACAGCCTTTAAAGATTTAAAATACTTAAAATGACACTTAAAAGATGCAAGATCCTGCAATGTCAAGTAAATTATAGTTAAAACTCATCAATTCAGCACACAAGCCCTCCAAGGCAGAAACAAATGTCTTGAGAGACATTTCGAACCACAAGGATTTTGTCAAAGCATTGCTCCTCAATATGAAGATTTTAAAAATATACAAAAAGATATTGCTGCCTTCTCAGAATCAACTTGGATTTTGATGTTTGGTTTTCACTAGACCTCAAACGTTTAGTAAGGAACTCAACGGGTCAACCAGCATCTGTGGGATGAAAGGAATTGTCGACATTTTGGATCAGAATGCTGCATCAGGATAGACTTAATGACTGTATTCAAATCAGCTTAAATTACAATAGGGGTCCCCAATCTTTTTATGCTATGGACCAACACAATTAAGCAAGGGATCTGTGGACCCCCGAGTTAGAATATTTTCAAAGTTAAAAATTAGTTTTGGCTTAGCTATGATCAATTTGGTTCCAGATTATAAAATTTGTAACCTTCCTGGCATTAGCAAAACTTTCTCATAACTATTCTTACACATGTTAAGAAATTGTAAATTTATTTGGCACTATTCTTTAGAAACACACACGTACAAAACAAAAAGCAGGTGAGAGAGGTGGAGTAAATCAGAATATCATAATTGTTGCATTTCATTACTTCTTTAATCTGGTTCTCTGATCACTTAAATCACCATTATAATCACAGAATCAGATTTATTATCACCAGCATGTGTCGTGAAATTTGTTAAATTAGCAGCAGCAGTTCAATGCAATACATAATATAGAAGAAAACAAATAATATGTATTACTGAGCCTTTATCTATATTTCTGAAAGCAATACACTGTTAATTACATCTTTGTTTAAACACAAACACTTTGCACTATTTATCACATTTGCAGCATCTTTGTGGAGTCCATTTTAATTTTCCCATTTGGCATTAATAGGGTGATAATAACCTCGATATGACATTGTTGGCTTTGCCACTCCATTAACAGTGACATTGGAGCTAGCTGTATTTGAACAGGGGCTTACCAGAGGGAGTGCAAAGTGTCTGCCCACTCAAGGAACCAGGCCAACTCTTTATACAGAAATTATGCTCCAATTCATTAAATTGGATCCTGCTTGCCTTCCTATGTATTCATGCTCAGAGACTACATGATTCATGGAGTGAGAGAGGGATCTCCAGAATTTAATGCTCTGCCATTTCAATAGGCTTCAAAGGAATGCGAGTCGCGACCTCATCCACCACAGACTTGGCTCCATTCTCGGTGCTCAGTCTAGCTGACTGCACCACAATTTACCTGGCAAACTTAAACGGGGCCACAGCCTGGAAATCGTGGCTTTTTAACCGCTAGAATGGGGCAGCCAACCAGCTCCGTCCATCCCTCCAGTGGCCAGCAACCAAGCTGCCTTTTACATTGAGAGCAAGAACAAGACTTTAGCATACTCACTATCACCATTTACTGCAGCAAATGTGTGCTAGTGTTATACCACCATGACTCATTTTAAAAAAAAATCATTTACTCATTTTGAGTGTGAACAGGATTGATTAGTATTTGTAAACAGTTCTTAGATCACATTGACTACGAGAAGAAAGTGTGAAATAAATCGGACCAGCACAGGGTGTCACCTTTAACTTGGAATCAGAATCGGGTCTATTATCACCGACAGGTGTCGTGAAATTTGTTAACTTAGCAGCAGCAGTTCAGTGCAATATAGAAGAAAAAAAGCAAAATACAATAATAGTAAATAAATATTGAATAGATTAAAAATAGTGCAAAAAAACAGAAAATACATATTTAAAAAGCGAAGTAAAGTCCAAGGGTTCAATGTCCATTTAGAAACCGGATGGCAGAGGGGAAGAAGCCATTCCTGAATTGCTGAGTGTGTGCCTTCAGGCTTCTGTACCTCCTACCTGATGGTAACAGTGAGAAAACAGCATGCCCTGGGTGCTGGGGGTCCTTAATAATGGACACTGCCTTTATGAGACACCGTTCCTTGAAGATGTCCTGGTTATTTTGTAGGCTAGTACCCAAGAAGGAGCTGACTCCATCTTGGGTACTAATCCACATCAGTTTATAAACAAATGTAAATGACACTGTTACTCAAGGGCTGTCACACTTCCAAAGCAAAAATTTATGCTGTCCAAACAATAAATGTAATGCTTTGCGTTTTGTTTAAAAAAAACTGTACTTACACAGGACAAAGGCTTTGATTTCAGGTGTCCCCACAGAAATGTTAATATAATATTCCTTAGATCTCAGTGAAATCAATAGTGGGCTTATTTCATGTAACACAACCCTCCAAATGAAGATCACTACGCTGATTGGGACAAGGTCAGCCTCACATTAGTGCGCACTTGCATTTGAATAATACTGACAGTAGCCATGTTGAAAAGCACTAATCAGGCCAAGTATATGCAGCAGCATCTAACCAGTGATATTAGGTTAGTGAGGAACATTCATAATATCTTCAGTGAAGAAAGAAACATCGTTAATATGTCCAATGAATGTTCATTGGTCTGAAATGTTAACAGTTTGACTCTCCATCTGTACTGCCTGATTATTCGTCACTTATTGGTTCCAATTCAGATTGCCAATAGTTCTGAAGTAACTTGTTTTTGTATACAATACATGTCAGCAAGGACCAAAAGCAAAATTTATATTTGGCCATAGGGAGATCCAAATAGGTAAAGAAATCCCAGCATTGCCAGACTGGATTGAAAGTGACATAACCCTCTATCTTTTATTGCCCCACCTCTTATGTTCTGATTGTCACCATACTCACCTTCTCAGAACATGGTTTTGCAAGGGTAGATTGTTACCCAACTGGATGATATTTGAATATAACAAGTCGAGCTACTTTTCATATCTCAGTTTTTATATCTACTTCAGCAATATAAATGAAACAAGAGAATTTCCTTCTAAGAACTGAAGGAAATTTCTTCAGGGTTGCTAGGACAAATATTCCTGAAATTAATCTTCAATTCCTGGAGACTGTTTGAAATAATCCTTGAAGGGTTGGCAAGTACCTTGAAGCCTTTAAACTCAATCTACATTCCAGCTTTTCCACCTTGTTTCTGTGATCTCTAATTTCACATGAGAATGAAAGAATGAGTTCACACATTGCAGATGTTATGACTTAGCTGCAAAATTCCTAGGGAAATTGATTTCCCCCCAAAGAAATGCAGCATAAGGGAGACCACACCAAAGTTTCAAATTCTGCACCTTCATAAAGGGCTTTTGTTGAAGCATGCATGACGAAAGGGAGGGGGGTAGGGAAGGGTGGCTTTAGGAATGCCATAAAGTTAATTGAAGAGTGCAACACACAGCACTGACTGGACACTGGCTTTTCACAGAAGTACTAAAAATCCAGTTTGTGTCGTCTTTTGGCCAGACCCTGTGTCAGGTAAGCATGACAATTAAATAAAGCCAAACCTAACAGCCAGTAAGAAGACAACTCTTCTGGATTGATGTATCCAAATGGGTCTGCAAAATACCATTATGCAAGGGAATTTACAAATCAAAGCAGAAGCCTACTTCAAAATGCAATTTTGATAAGTTATCATGTGGTTATCAATCTCTGCCTTTCTGTTAATAACTTGCTTCCTAAAGCAGAGTATATTCAATCTTCCTCTTTTGTTATTTTGCCCTTCTAAAAACATTTGTCAAAAGTTATCCAACTGTTAATTTCAGTTTTATCTCTACACCCTGTCAAGACGTTAGTGTCCTTGAAGACTGTAATCTCAACTGTACTGATGGTCCTTATGAAAGAGGTATTTTCATAAGAATGTGGTACCATAAAGTTTATTTCCCCTTGATTTCCTGAGTGTGAATTCTTCCACGACAAGCAGAAGACATAACTGTAAATGACTGTACCTGCTGCCCTTGGTTCACCCACCTTTTCGCATTTGACAGCTACAACAGCTAAAAGTAACCAAAAGGAGAGTCACAGGGACAACTTTTGAATAGGACCGACGTGCTTTTAATAGCTGACGGCCGCATACTTAGCAATTTGAACAACAGTGTTTGATAGCAGTCGAACTTACCTTGGGCTACGCGTGATGGCGATGACAGATGTTCACTGACTTACTACGGCACCGGACTAAGAAAATGCTCCACGCGGCCCCTGTCAGCAACGTGCTTGGCTTATATGTGTAAATGGGAGGAGCCGTTCGCCATAGGGAGGTGGGCAATCGACCAGACAGACGGTAGTCTGTCCGGCAGACTGAATTCAGGATTTGTGCCTTTCCAAGGGATGAAAGGACTAAATGGAATGTATGGGGGCGGAGTGCTACTCAGGAAATCTAACGGACGACTGATTTAAAAGCACTTTATCTCTAATTCAATCGGACGATTTCTTTCGCTCCCTCCTACCATTTGCCACAGCCAATTCTAAACAACCGCTTCTCTTCCTCCTGACAACTCGCACTTCAGGAAGCAGCTGCAACTTCTACGGTCAAAAAAGCATAGTCGATTGAAAAAAATGATGGAAATGAAATGCGGCTGAGATAAAAGCGAAAGCGTAAGAAAGAATGTAAAACTCGTGGGCTGAAAGTGAAATTAGCAATAATAATTAATGCACTTGAACAACAATCTGTTGGTAACATCACGGAGAGAACTAAATATTGACAACTCATGCTAAATATATTCCAAGCTACAATAATAATTGCTTCCAAATGTGGTGCAGTTAATTACATAAGAATAGCCAAGGTTATGAAATCCTTTGAAAATCAGTTCTTAGTTCATTTAATTATTTTACAAGTTTTTAAACCACACAACTTGTTTACTGTACAGTGTTTAACGCCTCCAGATATGACTGGGGACTTCTTTCTTTTTTTTGGAGCCAACAATCGAATATAGGGCAAGCTACCGCTTAAGATGAATGTATGCAAATTTGAGGGAAACCCTATGAACGTGCGGCTAAATCATTGATCTGCTTATATTTAGTGTCTACACACGTGTGTGCATGCGGATTTATGTTTACATGTATGTAGATATGAAAGGCCTTACAGATAATTGACTTGGAACAACATTCGTAAGACCAGTCGAAAGTTCGATAACCTGCCTTCACTTTCTTTACTTTTATCCAAAAATGCATTTTGTTCATAAAACATACATTTATGAAAATGGGTCAAGGCATCATACAAATCATGAGCTATTTACTTAAAATATGTCATCATGTTATCAAATTTTTCAGTTGCAGAGGTTCTGTCAATGACAAGTTTAAGAGGTGTTGCACAGGACCCAGCCCCTGATCATCCAGTGTGAGAGGATCCAACACTCAGCGCCCACTTGCAGGGCTGCATCAAACTTCAGTGTAGCCATATGTTTTGACATTGTCAGTAATTAGCCCTCCACCTTGGAAAGTACCTCTGTACAAGAGAGACTTTTAGTCTGGAATAAGTTGATGCAGATACAAGAGACTAATAGTTGGTGTAATTTGGGGCTAAAAAAGCAAATTGCTGGAGGAACTTAACAGATCAGGCAGCATCTGTGGAAGCAGAGGGTCAGTTGGTGTTTCATGCCAGGACCCTGCATCCACTGTTGTTTCCTGATCTGCAGAATTATTCCAGCCGTTTATTTTGTTCATGGAGTTGATGATCTTCCAGCAATGTGAAACAACTTCTATTTGGAAGGTATACAACAGGTTAATGTACAGAGAGCCAAAGTCCCCTATCTCGAGCAAGAAACAGTGTGCTGGGGGAATTCAGTAGGTCATGTAGCATCTGTGCAAAGGAGGGAAAATGTCAATGTTTCAGGGCAACAGATTGGCTCTTCAGAATCCCTTCTTGCCTCTCCCCTTCTCCTCTCTATGCTGGGCACCTTGCCTCTCCCTTCTCCTGTCTATACTGGCCACCTTGCTTCTCCCCTTCTCCTCTCTATACTGGCCACCTTGCCTCTCCCCTTCTCGTCTCTATACTGGTCACCTTGCCTCTTCCTTCTCCTGTCTATACTGGCCACCTTGCCTCTCCCCTTCTCCGCTCTATACTGGCCACCTTGCCTCTCCCCTTCTCCTGTCTATACTAGTCACCTTGCCTCTCCCTTCTCCTGTCTATACTGGCCACCTTGCCTCTCCCTTCTCCTGTCTATACTGGCCACCTTGCCTCTCCCTTCTGCTTTCTATAGTCATAGTCATAGTCATACTTTATTGTTCCCGGGGGAAATTGGTTAAATTGGCTATACTGGCCACCTTGCCTCTCCCCTTCTCCTCTCTATGCTGGGCACCTTGCCTCTCTTGATTCCAACATCTGCAGTCTCTTTTATCTTGCTACCTTGACGTTTTCACCTGGAAACATATTTATTTATTTGTTGAGATACAGTGTGGAATAGACCCTTCCAACCATTTGAGCCGCACCACCCAGCAATCCCTCGATTTAATCCGAGCCTATTCATGGGACAATTTACAATGACCAATTAATCTACCAACTGGCTCATCTTTGGACTGTGGGAGGAAACCCACACGGTCACGGGAAGAACATAAAATCTCCCTGTGATTTTAAATTTTCTGACAAAAACTCAGAAGGTATATATTTAGTAGTGCAGTGATGATAGTATTGGACTAACTTCCCAAATGATCCAAAGAAGGAAAGTTGAAATCACACTGTCGCATTTTTCATATTCAAATTCAAGTTCACTTCCAAAAAACTGGAAGTAAAAAGCTTGTTTCTCTCATTTGGAAGTTTGCAAATTAATGTGGGATGTTTTCTGCTGCATTTGGCTGGAGTTAACATTTGGACACTGCTGGCAAATGTCCAGTACTGCTAGTATCGTTATGCCTAATCACATTGGGAGGGCCAGGGTCTTTACAGCAGAATGCAAAGATATGCCCATATGCCAATGGGCAAAAAGCTCACTCTCAAAAGTCTTCAGAGACTTAATCTCTCTGTTGAACAATGCATTCATGAGTTTAGGGCTACAGGAGGGGCAGGACTGGCAGCTTAATATTCCAGGGTTCCGATGTTTCAGATGTGATTGAGGCAGAGGAATGAAAAGTGGCGGAGTAGTATTGCTTGTTAGGGAAAATATTACAGCAGTGCTCAGGCAGGACAGATTAGAGGGCTTGTCTACTGAGTCCTTATGGGTGGAGCTGAGAAACAGGAAAGGTATGGCCACATTAGTGGGATTGTATTACAGACCACCCAATAGTCAACGAAACTTGGAAGAGCAAATCTGCAGAGAGATAGCAGGCAACTGCAGGAAACATAAAGTTGTGGTGGTAGGGGATTTTAATTTTCCATACATTGATTGGGACTCCCATACTGTTAGGGGTCTAGATGGTTTAGAGTTTGTAAAATGTGTTCAGGAAAGTTTTCTAAATCAATATATAGAGGGGATGCAATATTGGATCTCCTGTTAGGTAACGAATTAGGGCAAGTGACAGAAGTCTGTGTAGGGGAGCACTTTGGTTCCAGTGATCATAACACCATTAGTTTCAATTTGATCATGGACAAGGATAGATCTGGTCCTAGGGTTGAGGTTCTGAACTGGAAGAAGGCCAAATTTGAAGAAATGAGAAAGGATCTAAAAAGCGTGGATTGGGACAGGTTGTTCTCTGGCAAAGATGTGATTGGTAGGTGGGAAGCCTTCAAAGGGGAAATTTTGAGAGTGCAGAGTTTGTATGTTCCTGTCAGGATTAAAGGCAAATTGAATAGGAATAAGGAACCTTGATTCTCAAGGGATATTGCAACTCTGATAAAGAAGAAGAGGGAGTTGTATGAAATATATAGGAAACAGGGGGTAAATCAGGTGCTTGAGGAGTATAAGAAGTGCAAGAAAATACTTAAAAAAAAAATCAGGAGGGCTAAAAGAAGACATGAGGTTGCCTTGGCAGTCAAAGTGAAGGATAATCCAAAGAGCAAAAGGATTGTAAGGGATAAAATTGGTCCTCTTGAAGATCAGAGTGGTCGGCTTTGTGCGGAACCAAAGGAAATGGGGGAGATCTTAAACAGGTTTTTTGCATCTGTATTTACTAAGGAAGCTGGCATGAAATCTATGGAATTGAGGGAATCAAGTAGTGAGACCATGGAAACTGTACAGATTGAAAAGGAGGAGGTGCTTGCTGTCTTGAGGAAAATTAAAGTGGATTAATCCCCGGGACCTGACAGAGTGTTCCCTCGGACCTTGAAGGAGACTAGTGTTGAAATTGCGGGGGCCCTGGCAGAAATATTTAAAATGTCGCTGTCTACGGGTGAAGTGCCGGAGGATTGGAGAGTGGCTCATGTTGTTCAGTTGTTTCAAAAAGGATCGAAAAGTAATCCGGGAAATTATAGCCCGGTGAGTTTAACATCAGTAGTAGGTAAGTTATTGGAGGGAGTACTAAGAGACAGAATCTACAAGCATTTGGATAGACAGGGGCTTATTAGGGAGAGTCAACATGGCTTTGTGCATGGTAGGTCATGTTTGACCAATCTGTTGGAGTTTTTCGAGGAGGTTACCAGGAAAGTGGATGAAGGGAAGGCAGTGGATATTGTCTACATGGACTTCAGTAAGGCCTTTGACAAGGTCCCGCATGGGAGGTTAGTTAGGAAAATTCAGTCGCTAGGTATACATGGAGAGGTGGTAAATTGGATTAGACTTTGGCTCAATGGAAGAAGCCAGAGAGTGGTGGTAGAGAATTGCTTCTCTGAGTGGAGGCCTGTGACTAGTGGTGTGCCACAGGGATCAGTGCTGGGTCCATTGTTATTTGTCATCTATATCAATGATCTGGATGATAATGTGGTAAATTGGATCAGCAAGTTTGCTGATGATACAAAGATTGGAGGTGTAGTAGACAGTGAGGAAGGTTTTCAGAGCCTGCAGAGGGACTTGGACCAGCTGGAAAAATGGGCTGAAAAATGGCAGATGGAGTTTAATACAGACAAGTGTGAGGTATTGCACGTTGGAAGGACAAACCAACGTAGAACATACAGGGTTAATGGTAAGGCACTGAGGAGTGCAGTGGAACAGAGGGATCTAGGAATACAGATACAAAATTCCCTAAAAGATTCATCACAGGTAGATAGGGTCGTAAAGAGAGCTTTTGGTACATTGGCCTTTATTAATCGAAGTATTGAGTATAAGAGCTGGAATGTTATGATGAGGTTGTATAAGGCATTGGTGAGGCCGAATCTGGAGTATTGTGTTCGGTTTTGGTCACCAAATTACAGGAAGGATATAAATAAGGTTGAAAGAGTGCAGAGAGGGTTTACAAGGATGTTGCCGGGACTTGAGAAACTCAGTTACAGAGAAAGGTTGAATAGTTTAGGACTTTATTCCCTGAAGCGTAGAAGAATGAGGGGAGATTTGATAGAGGTATATAAAATTATGATGGGTGTAGATAGAGTGAATGCAAGCAGGCTTTTTCCACTGAGGCAGGGGGAGAAAAAAACCAGAGGACATGGGTTAAGGGTGAGGGGGGAAAAGTTTAAAGGGAACATTGGGGGGGCTTCTTCACACAGAGAGTGGTGGGAGTATGGAGTGAGCTGCCAGACGAGGTGGTAAATGTGGGTTCTTTTTTAACATTTAAGAATAAATTGGACAGGTACATGGATGGGAGATGTATGGAGGGATATGGTCCGTGTGCAGGTCAGTGGGACTAGGCAGAAAATGGTTCGGCACAGCCAAGAAGGGCCAAAAGGCCTGTTTCTGTGCTGTAGTTTCTATGGTTCTATGGTTCTATGGAAGTTAGTTATCACTGAGATATGTAACAGTCTGTGGAAAGACATTCAGTCAAGTTCTCAAGTCTGACTGCTCTATCCATGGAAGTCAAGGTTATATATACATACAGTGTGTGTGTGTGTGTATATATATATATTCTCTCTCTCTCTCTCTCTCACTCTCCCCATCTCCCCAACCCCTCTCTCTCTCTCTCCACCCCTCACCCCCCTCCAATAATCCAGCCTCATTGAATTTTGACACTACATCACAGTTACATTTTCCACCCCAATACAAATTTTGTTCAGATTTTTGTTGGTGTTACATGGTAATACATTTTTCAGGGTGCTCAGAGGGTTTAAAGGATGTGTGAGAAATCAGGGCCCCAGGTGATATAAAAGAAGCATGGGATCAAATGGCCTAGTGAGGTTAAAGAGAATGCAATGAATGGGGTCCCCAATTAGAGTGTGGAATTCTTGGGAGATATCATCGGATGAGTCAGGTGCTAAACTATAGTACTGTACCTCCTTAACAGCACTGTGGGTGTACCTACACCTCAGGGACTGCAGCAGATGCTGGAAACTCAAGCAACACCCACAAAGTGCTGGTGAACGCAGAAGGCCAGGCAGCATCTATAAGAAGAAGTACAGTCGAAGTTTTGGGCTGAGACCCTTCGTCAGGACTAACTGAAAGAAGAGATAGTAAAAGATTTGAAAGTGAGAGGGGGAGGGGGAGGGGGAGATCCGAAATGATAGGAGAAGACTGGAGGAGGAGGGATGGAGCCAAGAGCTGGAGAGTTGATTGGCAAAAGGGATACAAGGCTGGAGAGGGAGGTGGTGGTGATCATGGGATGGGAGGCCTAAGGAGAAAGAAAGGGGGAGGGGAGCACCAGAGGAAGATGGAGAGCAGGCAAGGAGTTATTGTTTGAGGGACAGAGAGAGAAAAAAGAGAGAAAAAGGGGGAATAAACAAACAAACAAATAAATAAATAAGGGATGGGGTAAGAAGGGGAGGGGGGCATTAATGGAAGTTAGAGAAATCAATGGTCATGCCATCAGGTTGGAGGCTACCCAGATGAAATATAAGGTGTTGTTCCTCCAACCTGAGTGTGGCCTCATTGCAACAGTAGAGGAGGCCATGGATTGACATACCAGAATGGGAATGGGCCGTGGAATTAAAATGTGTAGCCACTGGGAGATCCTGCTTTCTCTGGCAGACAGAGCATAGGTGTTCAGTGAAATGATCTCCCAGTCTGCGTCGGGTCTCACCAATATATAGAAGGCCACACTAGGAGCATCAGACACAGTATATCACCCCAGCCGACTCACAGGTGAAGTGACTGGAAGGACCGTCTGGGGCCCTGAATGGTGGTGAGGGAGGAAGTGTAAGGGCATGTGTAGCCCTTGTTCTGCTTACAAGGATAAGTGCCAGGAGGGAGATCGGTGGGAACGAATGGACAAGGGAGTCGTGTAGGGAGCAATCCCTGCGAAAAGCAGAAGGGGGGTAGGGAAAGATGTGCTTGGTGGTGGGATCCCGTTGGAGGTGGCAGAAGTTACGGAGAATTATATGTTGGATCCGGAGGCTGGTGGGGTGGTAGGTGAGGACAAGGGGAACCCTATCTGTAGTGGAGTGGCGGGAGGATGGGGTGAGAGCAGATGTGTGTGAAATGGGAGAGATGTGTTTGAGAACAGAGTAGATGGTGGAGGAAGGGAAGCCCTTTTCTTCAAGAAAGGAAGACATCTCCTTCGTCCTGGAATGAAAAGCCTCATCCTGAGAGCAGATGCGGTGGAGACAGAGGAATTGCAAGAAGGGGATGGCATTTTTGCAAGAGACAGGGTGAGAAGAGGAATAGTCCAGGTAGCTGTGAGAGTCCGTAGGCATCAGATAAGCTGTCTCCAGAGAGAGAGACAGAAAGATCAAGAAAGGGGAGGGAGGTGTCAGAAATGAACCAGGTAAATTTGAGGGCAGGGTGAAAGATGGAGGCAAAGTTAATGGAGTCAATGAGCTCAGCATGCGTGCAGGAAACATCGACTGTACTTCTTCCTATAGATGCTGCCTGGCCTGCAGCGTTCCACCAGCATTTTGTGTGTGTTGTGTATATACAAACGTTTGTGTGTGTGTATGTATATATATATCTCATCCTAAACACATCCCTCGTACATCCTACAGTGCTGTGCAAAAGTCTTAGTCACTCTAGCTATATAGACTTTTGCACAGCACTGTAGGATGTACGAGGGATGTGTTTAGAATGAGATAGAATAATGGATTAAAAAGGACAAAGGCAAAGAGAAGGCAAGGGTCTGAATCAGTAGATTGGTAGCTGCAGATATACTGTAAACAGAGGGTCAAAAATTAGACCCAGGCAGTAGATGGATCCTCCGGGGGCTAGGATAATGGGCCTTTCTCAAATAATGAGAAGACAGAGAGCCTGGTGGCATGGTGTCATGGCAACAATCTTTCCCTCAAAGACAGCAAAACAGAAAATAAAAACAGCTGGTCATTGATTTCAGGAAGTGGGGCAAAGCACAACCTCTGCCTGACTGTACTAATGGGGCTGAGGTGAAGATAGCTGAAAGCCTCATTTTCCAAGGAGTAAACTTCACCAGCAGTTTGTCCTGGTTCAACCATGTAGGCACTGTGGCCAAGGAAGCACACTAGTGCCTCTACATCCTCAGAAGGCTACGGAAATTCAGCATGTCTCCATTGACCCTCACCGATTTTTTATAGATGCATCATAGAAAGCCTCTTATGTGGATGCATCACACTTGGTATGGCAATTGCTCTGCACAAGAGTGCAAGGAATTGCAAAGGCTTGCGAACAGTGATCAGTCCATCCATCATGCTTTTTTTCCCCTTGTACTTTTTATGCAGAATTATGAAATGTGTGGATGGCAGGCAGCACAAAGGTTTTCACACTATCTTGGTACATATGTTCGTCTATACTAACCCTACTTATCAGCACATGGTCTGTACCCTTCTAAGCCTCAATGGTTTCAGTGCTTGTCTTAATACTTCCTAGATATTGTGAGAGTATTTGCTTCCATCACCAACACAGGCAGTGCATTCCACATTCCAAATGTTCTCCTGGTGAATAAAAGTATTGAGGATTTCCCCTAAATCACTTAACCTTCCACAAACCTATGACCTCTAGTTTTAGATAGCTCTGCTGTGGAGAAAAGTCTCATACAATCTGCCCCATCTATACGTCTCTTCTTTATCAGGTCCCTGACCCCCCAGCTCACACCCTTCCACCTCAGATTCCCATTCCAATCAAAATAAACCCAGCCTTCTTGTCTCTTCTCATGTGAAAGGCTTCATCCCAGGCCACAGCCTGGTAAATCTACTCTGCATTTTCTCTGCTGTTAAAATGAGTTACGTATGAGCTCTTGTTATCAGAATCTTTTTTTAAGCATCCAATACACTGAAAGTTTAGCACTACTCTGATGTGGAAAACTATCTTTTATGGTCTTCATAGGGTAGTATCTGGTCTTCAATGAAGCTTGAGTCTTAGCTGCTGCCTGATTTCTTGACACATATCAAGTTGTATGTCCATAGTCTAGGTGCATCTACTGAGGCAACTTCGTTTTGAGAGGACTAGACCATGGCTCGGTCAGTGTACAACTGGCCACTTCCTCTATTACAGGAATGGATAATATTTGCCTTCTAATTTCTTTGTTCCATGAGTCAATATTCATGACTTTCTCCTAAGAAAACATATTAATTGTGTTGCAAGGTGCTGCTTCAACATGTAAGTGTGACAACTTTCCAGAGTACCACAATGCAGTCCACATCATGATTAGTTGGTTTCAAATATATTGTCCTGAGCTTGATGTCTTGTATAGGGTAGTGGAGGGAGGGGTGCGCAGAATGTTATATGCTGCTCCAGAGTCAAGTTGCACCAACTTCCTGGGTGAGAGACACACAATGGAAGGAGCTTTCATAAAATTCACCAGATACATGGTTTTCTGTTGCTACTCTAACTTCAATCTTAGTTTTGTCCCTGTTCACAATTCACTTCTTCCACTACACTGACGTGACATGTGATCTCCTCTACGCATTATTTATAAAAATGATTTTCCAATTTAAGCAATGTGCAGTCTTTCCCAAATGCAGGGAATTTCTTCTTTATCATTTCACATTGCATCCATAAATCTTGCAAAACCAAAGCAGTCTTGACAGTTCTCCCTCTCTAGTATCTTTCGCCTTGCTTTTCTTTTGCATACACTTCTTTCTAGTTACCTGTGGCTAGCACTGCAGTTTTGAATGTCCTTATGCATGCAGTATTTTTAGAGTTAGTGATTGCACAGTAGCTGTTCCCTTCTGCTGGGCTCCCACATCTGACAGAACAAGCTGAGTGGTGCCACAATAGCAACCTCTCACTCAATGTCAGCAAGTCCAACGAGCTGATTATTGACTTCAGGAGGAGGAAACTGGAGTTCCTTGAGCCAGTTCTCACTGGGGAATCAGAGGTGGAGAGGGTCAGCAACTTTAAATTCCTCCGTGATAACTTTTCAGAGGATCTAAAGAAAGCACGGCAGCACCTCTACTTTGTTAGAAGTTTGCAAAGATTCAGCATGACATCTAAAACTTTGAAAAACTTCTATATACGTGTAGTGTAGAGTTTGTTGACTAGTTGCATCACGCCCTGTGTCGGAAACACCAGTGCCCTCGAAAGGAAAATCCTACAAAAAACAGTGGATACACCCCAGTCCTTATTGTTAAGGAGTTTGCAATGTGCCAATAAATTACCTAAAGTCCCATTTGGACACTTTAGGGTGCGGACCAGCTCTCTTCCTTTTTATCCAATGAGATACAAGAACAAATTTACTTTAATCTGCTCTGATAGATCTGTCACAGCCAGCTGAATTTGCACAGTGAACATCTCCTCCCTTTAACAGGATATCGAGTAGCTTGGACAGTTTTATTTCTCCTAACTTTTGTACCATTATAGTTTCTCAGCACTTGCCCACTTACTTTCTCAGCTATTAGGGATCAAGCCTGGCATTTGATATTCCAATTTAGGTGTAGTATATAAATTTCTACATGTAATTAACCAATACTTCTGACTTTCTTGACTCCCTTAAATACTCTCTAAGCAACTGAAAATAGTCAGTAGTATAAATTATCAACAAAAGCACAAGTTCTATCCCCCCCCACACTCTATTTCTGACTCTGACTTTATCTCCAGTCCTGATGAAGGGCTTTGTGGCAAAGTCTGCAGATGATATGAGGATAGGTGGAGGGGTAGGTAGTGCTGAGGAAGCAATGAGATTGCAGCAGGACGTAGACAAATTGGAAGAATGGGCAAAAAAGTGGCAGATGGAATACGGTGTTGGGAAATGTATGATAATGCACTTTGGTAAAATGAACAACAGTGCAGACTATTATCTAAATGGGGAGAAAATTCAAACATCAGAGGTGCAAAGGACCTTAGGAGTCCTCGTGCAAGACTCCCAAAAGGTTAATTCACAGGGTGAGTCTGTAGTAAAGAAGGTAAATGCAATGCTGGCATTTATTTCAAGGAGAATAGAATATAAAAACAAAGAGATAATGCTGAGGTCTTATAAGGCACTAGTCAGGCTGGACTTGGAGTACTGTTAACAGTTTTGGGCCCCTTATCTCCGAAAGGATGTGTTGTCATTGGAGAGAGTCCAGAGGAGGTTCACGAGAATGATTCTGGGAATGAAGGGGTTAACATATGAGTGTTTGGCAGCTTTGGGCCTGTACTCACTAGAATTTAGAAGAATGCATGGGGATCTCATTGAAACCTACCAAATGTTGAAAGGACTAGATGTCACAATGGCGGGGTTTTGGGAGTAAGGATGGACCCAAATGCAAGACACATCTTGTGAGGTTACTTAGATTTAGTTTATTGTTCGATACCAGGAGAGCAAGGCAGGAGCAGGAAATAGCGAACTGGACAAGGACTCAGGACCACGACTAGGCTGGGACCAAGGGTCTGGGCTTGGATTCGGAATCAGCTCCCAGATCTAGAGCAGACATGAAGAGGCTAGAGTATGGACTCCGAGCCAGAGACTAGGCAAAGACCCAGTACCTGGGTCTTGCCTCGGGCTCGGACCCCAGAACCAGGCATGGACATGACATGGGCTAGGGAGAGGAGGAACATGGAAAACAGAGCCTCGGTCTCGGGGAGCAGGTACATGGAACCATGGACACATACACAGAACACAGAGTCGGGACCCCTCCTTGGGTACAGGACATAGGGCCGGGACTCATGACCCTCCGCGGGGCAACGGCAAGACGGCCTGACTTACCCCACGGAGGCGAGGACAAGGCAGGACAAGACATGACTCCCTGCGGGGCAACGGCAAGACGGCCAGACTTACCCCCAAGGAGGCAAGGACCAGACAAGCCAAGACATGACTCCCTGCGGGGCAATGGCAAGACGGCCTGACTTACCCCACGGAGGCGAGGACAAGACAAGACAAGACCAACACAAATGAACACCAGACAGTACCTATCTAGCTCCGGTGATGGAACTAGACCGAAGTGCAGGCGGGGGCTACAGACGAGGCTAGAGGCGAGAGGGGCAGAGAAGGGATTCAGACAAGGGGGTAGGACAGGAATCACAGACCGCCAGGGCCAAGACTTGACTCAGAACTGGGAAGCCGCCAGGGCCAGGACTTGACTTGGAGCCTCCGGGTAGTGGCGAGCTCTCGACTCGGCCTGGGAACAGTAGACAGAGGTTCTTGATTCCCTCCGGTGGGTTAACTGACGGACCCACCTCAGTAAGGAAACTTTGCAGGCTCGCTTCGGCGAGGTAACTGGACAGGGTTGCTCCGGTGAGGAAGGACGAATTACCGGCACTCGCTTCGGGCGGAGACTAGGCTTGCTATGGCCAGATGACATTGGCACGCCGTGACTTTGCAGACGCTCCCGCCCCAAACGGCTAAAAGCCAGAGACTATAAACTACCGGTTCAGCCGAGCGTTAATTGCCTCTAATCACCAAAGTCGAGGGACACGGGAAAACAGGGTATCAATGGTCCGGATCGTAACATAAACAAGCTAAATTTAAAGGGACCCCGATCCGGACCATGACACCAGATAGTTTGGATGTGGAGAGGATGTTTCCTCTGGTGGGTGTATCCAGAACTAGAGGGCACAGCCTCAAGGTTGAGGAGCAACTCTTTAGAACAGAAGTTAAGAGGGATGTTTTTAGCCAATGAGTGGTGAACCTGTGGAATGCTCTGCCACAAACTGCTGTGGAGGCCAAGTCCGTGGGTATATTCAAAGCGGGAATTGATAGATTCCTGATTTGTTGGGGCATCATGGAATATGGTAAGAGGGCAGGTGTGTCTGGGATTGAATCGGATCCTGGATCACCCATGATGAAATGGCAGAGAAGACTGAATGGCATAATTCTGCTCGTATGTCTTATGGTCTAAGGTCTCAGCCTGAAATGTCACCTATACTCTCTTCTGTAGATGCTGCCTGGCCTGCTGAGCTCCTCCAGCATTTTGAATGTATTGTACAAATTTTATGAGACAGCGTACTGAAAGAGAAGGCATCCTAATATTTGTTTTATTTCCTACAAGCTCTTAACATTTTCTATCTCCAAGCAGCGTTGCATCTTTTGAAGCATGAACAATTCCTAAAGTGTGACATAATTAAAGGAATAATACAATATTACAGTATGACAGATATGTATTGGGTCCCTGAAGAGCCCTGAGCAAAAAGCTCCTTGAGGATCCCTTCATAAAAAACAGGAGCCTTCCGCAAGCAGGGAAGAAGTAATTAGAAAAGCAGATCTTAAAAATAGTAAATTATTCTGCACGTGTTGATTATTTGACTAACCATCTGGGCACTAAGATATTGGTTATAAAGCACAAATCAAATTTGAAATAAAGTTTAAAACTTTGCTTGTAATCCCTTGTTTGTGAGGAGCCACCACCTTAAGTCACTGAAATCAGTATGGATCATTGTTGATTCTGAATCTGCATTGGCAGGAAGTCATTGATAGAGAAGTTGTTTGAACAGCTTCAGATTTCTAAATTGTGGAGATCATGACGCTCGTGAAAGGGTAGTAAGGACCAGTGCTGCTGGTAAAGAGGTTGCAGAGGCTGCTGAAAATGCTACTTTATCAGCTGCTCCCAGACTTTGATCATTCTGCTTCCTCCATATCTATATGCTATTCTTCCTCTTTGAAATGTCCCCAGCATCTCATAAATTAGAAAAGCTTAATAACATTAAAGAAAGAATCAAGAATTGAGTGTTCTTTCTCTCTGTCTGTGGTCCTTATGGTGTTTGAGTAATGTTCATGATGGTATTTAAGCTGCCACACGTCATTAAATGATTTTTATATGATCTATTTGTTAAAGTTAATGTAAACTAAGCAGGTTCTTCCAGTCTCACCCATAAATAAATGACAATGTACCTAAACTTAATTTCTCCAGAGGTAGAAAATAATAGTACATAGAGAAACTCCCTACAGAGTATGGGTGCTCCACTGGTGTATAATGACAGACAATCGACAGTTGAAAAATATTTGGCTTGATGTGTATAGTATAGTGCAAAACGAAGACAAGTACAAAACAAATAACCACACATCTCTTAGACTGTGAGGTTGATTTATGCCAGATTGGTGTTAATGAGCTGTGATTCCTTTTGCAAAACTTCGGTAGAATAGTTGGGAAGATGAATAATTAACCTTGAAAATGGGTGTTTTAATTGAACATAATATTAGTTTATGAAAATCCAATTACTTACATTTGGCCAGTTATCGATTCTACATTTGCAAGCATCAAAATTTATTCTGCACGTCCATCACATAAAGAAATTCCCTTTCAATTATACAGCCGTAGTTTTTATGTTTTTCTTCAATGACATCAAGTTACTGTGTATAATTAGCGGTTTTTATTGCCTCTTGTTTTCAACAGATTTCTGAAGGTCTTACTATTTGTGAATCTGACATAAGTTCAGGTGTGATCAACTAATACTTTGGCTTAATTCATCACTGTGAACCACAAATAAAGTAACAATAGTCAACTATTGCAAGAGTTTAGTAAACTCATATAATCTATTGGAGAGTGAACAAGAATCATAGTTTGCTTTGTTTTATGGTATTTTGACCTTCCAGAACAAAACTCTCTAAATCTCTAACAAGGAGACATCAACACTGGCAACCGCTTCCAGTGCTGCAGGACTTGGAAAGGTACTTTTGTTCCAATTTGCAACTGTGGCAGGCACCAGGCCTCTAGCAAGCCCATATTTTCGAGACTTCTTCTCATGCAGATACTGCAGGAACATTAACCACACGGTCATTGTCAAATGGTAGTTGACTCCAGCAGAGCACCACTTTATCCAGTTCCTGAACTATCTTGCTACGTGTATGGAGCGAAGATTTTCTGATCTGAGTAGTGGCATTTATGACTACAAACTATCAAGCTCCTCCAAATTACTACAAAAATGTGAAAATAAATGGATCCAGGTTTTATGAGGTGTTTTGTTACTTTGGCCTGATGTTAGCAATTTTGTTTTTGGCACATTAGAATCACTACCGAAAACACTAAAGCAAATAATCTACCACCTTATTACAGAGTCAAAGTTGCAATGTTGAAGGTTCAATTAGATATTAAATTGAGAATCCGTCTGCCTGCTCAGGTTGAATGTCTCATTTTCCAGCTGAAGCAGAACAGGAGAGATAGTTGAATTTGTCAATATCTATCCCTCAATGAACAACTTTGGCATGGATTAACTGAGCGTTTCTAATAACTCAGTAATTCAGAAATGCCCTTACATTATGAAACTCATATAGGATGGACAATGGAATTTTTAATATTCACAACACTAATAATAAACAGATATAACTTCTGAATAAAGCACTTTTGGAAGACCCCGAGTCCCTAAAGCAGAAAACTCCCCACCTTGAATGGGAACCGGCAACAGAGAGTTTTAAAAGTCATAGGAAAGGAATGTATCAATCAGTGTCTTCTGTTCCTGAGATCTTTTTCCAAGTAGTCAGTGCTGATTTAGGTGGCCACTTGCGGGATTGGGTATGCTAAAATACTGTGCATTGTAAAAGAAGAAAATGTCTGGAGGTCGGTCGCCTTGTGCAAACTGGCATGTTTACTCCAAGGATACATTCCTCAGGATCCACTCCACTAAAAGTAACTAATGTGTAGGAAAGCAGCTTTCTCACTCTGCTGTGATATATATAAAAAAGCTGAGGGAACAGATGATTAACTATCCCCAAAGTCTCCATGTCACCACATATTGAGCCATTCTCAACCTCCTGTACGCCTTCGGGTCAGTCGTGGATGAAGGACAGTGAAATAATTATATATGCAGCCCTGAAGTAAATCAAAACCCTTTTTTGAGTAGAAGTTGACTTTCTTCCTTTTCTCTCTTCCTTTCCTGAAAAAGTTGATTATTGTAGTCAGAGCTCAACAGTTAATACAACTTGCCTAAGTGAGAACTTTAAATTGTATCCTATTGTATCCGCTTCCACCACCACCGCTGGCAGTGCATTCCACGCACCCACCACTCTCTGTGTGTAGAACTTATCCCTGACATCCCCTCTATACCTATTTCCAAGCACCTTAAAATAATCCCCCTTGTGTTAGCCATTTCAGCCCTGGGAAAAAGCCTCTGACTGTCCACACGATCAATGCCCCTCGTCATCTTATACACCTCTGTCAGGTCATCTCTCATACCCCGTCGCTGCAAGAAGAAAAGGCCAAGTTCACCCAATCCATTCTCATAAGGTATGCCCTGCAATCCAGGCAACATCCTTGTAAATCTCCTCCACACACTTTCTATAGCATCCACACCCTTCCTGTAGTGAGGTGACCAGGACTGACCACAGTACTCCAAGTGGGGTCTGACCAAGATCTTAGGTTTGGGTTACTGTAGAAACTTGCAGGTGAGAGAGTGTTGAAAGGCTGTTGACAAGAGGATCAGGCACTGGGAACTGGAAGGTCAGAAAGGAACATTGCAAATGATTGTGATTGGTTGCTGGACACCATTGATGGGGAAATCACCAGTGGAGCCAGGATAGGATGTGGATATAGAGCAGTTGGATGCTATGTAAAGGGATGGTTACAGCATTTCATATTCCACCTGGGTGTGTACAACCCGAGAACATGAAACTGAATTCTCCAACCTCCGGTAAACTGCTCCCCTTTGTCTCTTTCCTCCCTCCTCCTGATCTACCCAGTACTTTTACACTCACCCCAGCCTCTATTGTCCTCTTTCTTTCTCCTCCTCCATTCATTACATCTGCTCATCAGCCACACACTCCTCCTAGTTCCCCTCCACCACTGTCCTCATCTGCCCTCCCCACCTCCCACAATTGATTCTATGATCCGCCTTCCTCTCCTACCAGAGTCCGTCATCTTTAGCACTTTGTCGCCTCCACCTATCACCTCCCAGTTTTTGTTGCTATTTCTGCCTCTGCCTCTCCACTTGCCTATCATCCCTTCTCATTCGGATCCACCTATTGCTTGGACGCTCTGACTCCACCCTTTTCCTTCAGCTTTTCATATTAGCTGTCTCCTCGCTATCTTTCGATCCAGGTGAAGGGTTTTGCCCTAAAATGTCAATTGGCCATTTCACTCCATAGATATACCTGCAGTATGTCCATGATTTTATATTGTAGCCCAAATTTCCACAGCATCTTGTGTGTTGTGGAGGAATGGTTGTTGGGCAACAGTATGATGGTTGGGATAGGTGAGAATCATAGCCAGAGGTGGTGAAAGAGCTCAAGGGAAAAGATAAATTCACTCTCATCAACTCTGACCTGATTCTGCGACCTATAGATTCACTTTCAAGGATTCTACAACTTGTATCATATAACACCAAAATACAATAACACTCTACACCCATATAGTTTTATTTATTTATTTGTTTCTTTATTTATTGTTGGTTTGTTTTTGTCTTTGCACATTGGTTGTTTGTCAGTCTGTGTGTGTGTGTGTGTGTGTGTGTGTGTGTGTGTGTGTGTGTGTGTGTGTGTGTGTATTGTTTTTCATTGATTCTATTGTATTTCTTTATTCTACTGGAAATGCCTGCAAGAAAATTAATTTGAGGGTAATATGTGGTGACATGCATGTATGTACTTTGATAATAAAATTAGTTTGAACTTTGAGCTATCATTAAAGATGGTTGTTAAGTGGGCCTATTTACCATGCGTTCCCAGCATCAGATCTACTCGGAAAGCCCCTGTGAGTAACCGCATCTGCTCTCAGGATGAGGCTTTTCATTCCAGGACGAAGGAGATGTCTTCCTTTTTTTAAAGAAAGGGGCTTCCCTTCCTCCACCATCTACTCTGTCCTCAAACGCATTTCTCCCGTTTCACACACACCTGCTCTCACCCCATCCTCCCGCCACTCCACTACAGATAGGGTTCCCCTTGTCCTCACCTACCACCCCACCAGCCTTCGGGTCCAACATATAATTCTCCAAAACTCCCGCCACCTCCAACTGGATCCCACCACTAAGCACACCTTTCCCTCCCCACCTCTCTCTGCTTTCCACAGGGATCACTCCCTACGTGACTCCCTTGTCCATTTGTCCCCCCCATCCCTTCCCACCGATCTCCCTCCCGGCACTTTTCCTTGTAAGCGGAACAAGTGCTACACATGCCCTTATACTTCCTCCCTCACCACCATTCAGGGCCCCAGATAGTCCTTCCAGGTGTGACAACACTTCACCTGTGAGTCAGCTGGGGTGATATACTGCGCCCGGTGCTCCCAGTGTACCCTTCTGTATATTGGCGAGACCCAACGCAGACTGGGAGATCATTTTGCTGAACACCTACGCTCTGTCCGCCAGAGAAAGCAGGATCTCCCAGTGGCCACACATTTTAATTCCACGTCCCATTCCCATTCTGATATGTCTATCCATGGCCTTCTCTACTGTCGAGATGAAGCCACACTCAGTTGGAGGAACAACAGCTTATATTCCGTCTGGGTAGCCTCCAACCTGATGGCATGAACTTAGATTTCTCTAACTTCCATTAATGTCCCTCTTCCCCTTCTTACCCCATCCCTTATTTATTTTTATTCCCCCTTTTTTTCTTCTCTCTCTGTCCCTCTCACAATCACTCCTTGCCTGCTCTCCATCTTCCTCTGGGCTCCCTTCCCCCTTTCTTTCTCCCTCGGCCTCCTGTCCCATGATCCTCCCCCTTCTCCAACTCTGCACCCTTTTGCCAATCAACTTTCCAGCTCTTAGTTTCTTCCCTCCCCTTCCTGTCTTCTCCATTTCCGATCTCACCCTCACCCTCCCACTTTCAAATCTCTCACTATCTCTTCTTTCAGTTAGTCCTGATGAAGGGTCGCAGCCTGAAACGTCGACTGTACCTCTTCCTATAGATGCTGCATGGCCTGCTGCATTCACCAGCAGTGTGTGTTGTCAGAAACAGTGTTAACGTCTTTTTGCATGTGATCTGTGTTATACAGGTTATATATACATAATTCGAGATCCAAAGGTGGTGTGAAAGTATACATTACATGTATCTGGATACTGTTTAATATATCCAGGTTTGTTCATCTAATAGGGTGCCAGGCACTCAGAGAATACAGAACAGAATCACAGATGTCATGGAACCTGCCTTATGTCCATGATTTTATATTGCAATTGTTTTCTCACTGTCACCAAACCTTGTAAGATGGCGCTACTCCATCCAATTTCCTGGTAAGGACCCTTCTCCAAATCAAGTCCATACAAAAACAAAGAGAGTGGACTGTAGGGGCAAACATTTCCCTTATGATTTGTCATGGATTTCCAACTTTACAAGGTTTACTCTCATATAGTTGGGTATGTGTAGAAACAAACAAAACTCAATTTGACTGAAATTTCACAGAAATCTAAATCTCTGACCATCTATTTAAATCAAAAGATGTGAAAACATAGAACAACAGATTTCACCTTGGGTATGTGAAGATTTCATTGACCCTGTCATGGCTTATTATTATTAATCAATAATTAAAGTGATTAAACATCCTTGTGCTCCTACATGGTTGATGAGATTACAACCATTTCAGTACAGGCAGTTTGTATAAAATCAGGTGTCATGTATTTATGAAAAGAACTCAAGCATGGAGAAAAGGTTCACTGCAACTTATCACAAACAATTATGATCCAAAGGCTATTTGAAGGGGGAACTCTGATCTTTGCCATCTTTTCCACCCACTAGGCTTCACCTATCACCTTCTAGCTAGCCCCTTTCCTCTCCCCCCACCTTTTTACACAGACACCTTCCCCCTTCCTTCTCAGTCTTGAAGTGTCTCAGCCCAAAATGTTGACTATTCATTCAATTCCATAGATGCTGCCTGACCTGCTGAGTTCCTCCAGCATTGTGTGTGTGTGTTCCTTTGGATTTCCAGCATCTGCAGCCTTGCTCATGTTTGTGTCTCATGATGAATTTACGTTTACATGAATAGCTGGGAGAAGGTTGACATATAAAGAAAACTAGCCGTTGTGTATTGTTCCATTCTGTTCCCTGGAATTCCCCGAGATCATGAAAATGGTACATAAATACATGCCATTCCTTCTTACAAAACTGCATGAATGTAGCAACCCATAGCTTACAATTGACTTTAGTGAGATTGCCAAGCAATGACCTGAGGTCGCATTGCATCTCAGAAACCAGTAGATCACTATTGACTGGAAAATAAGCAAGCACACATATATCACTAACTGCAGAGCAAACATGAAAACAAAGTAAAATATATCACTGGAATTTTACAGTAGATAGATGTATTTAACCTGAAAAAATGCGTGCCTTTTGGGTGAGTGAATAAATTTGGAGAAACATCCTTGCTTCCTTTCACAAGGAGTTAAGAGTAAATCCACCCCTGCGATAGCAAAATCAGAGCCGCTTTCTTCCTATAGGACAGCACATTGATTTATTGTGTTCTACAGCTGAATACAGTGGATTCCAGCTAATTGGGACACATCAGGACCAGCAGATTTTGACCCATAGAAGTGGCTGCACCAATTAGCTGAAGTTTCAAGGAAATAGTTAAAAAGGTCTAAAAAAGGCAAATTATCATTTAACTGAGTAATAAATTATGTATTTAAATAAAATTCAGAACAAATAGAAACAGTACCAATACTGCTCATCATCATCGTCAGGTGCTATGCCCAATTTGAGCTTTGACTGCCATGGCCCACACACTCCTGTTTTGGGTCAAGTGGATCAATTCATTGGTATTCATTTCCAGTTCTCTGGCTGCTGTCTCCATCATCATTTGTCTTTGTCTTCCTCTTGCTTTCTTCCCTTCAATCTTTCCCATAATTACCGTGCATTCTAACTCCTCTTTCTTAATCACATGTCCAATGAAGTTACATTGCCTTTTCAAGATCTCATACATTATTTCTCTTTTTGTGTTTGCTCTGTTCATGACATCCTCATTAGATATTCATTTCGTCCATGATATTCTTTGCATCCTCCTCAAAAACCACATCTCTGCTGCTTCAATTCGATTCCTAATGTTACTAGATATTGTCCAACATTCTGAGCCATATAACATAACTGGATAAACGTAACATTTCAGTACTCTGAGGCGGGTTGTCATCCCTATTCTTCTTTTGATGTCCATGTCGCACCTGCCATCTGATGTCACACAGCTTCCTAAGTAGCAAAAGTTCTGTACTTGTTTTATGTCTTCCCCATTTATTCTCAGCCTGCAAATAGGATTCTCCTTCTTTTTGGATATCACCAAACATTCCATCTTTTTGCAATTGATAAATAGACCCATTTTTGCACTTTCTTCAACAATTATACCAATTAAGTTTTGTAGTTCTTCCTCCGTACTTGTAATTAACACAGTGTTATCTGCATATCTAAAATTATTGATGTTTTCACCGCCAACTTTGATTCCCAAGATGTCTCTTATTTTTTGTAATATTATTTCACTATACACATTAAATATATCAGGGGAGAAAACACACCCTTGACTAACGCCTCATTTTCATAAACTGACTCACTTCTCCATCTATTCCTACAGCAGCAGTTTGTTTCCAGTACAGATTTCTGATTAGGCAGAGGTCTTTCGAATCTAGATCTAGAGTTTTCTGTAATATTTCAAATAACTTATTGTGGTTCACTTTATCAAATGCTTTTGTGTAGTTGATAAAACAAACAAATCTTTTTGCACTTGAATAGCTCGTTCTGATAGTATCCTTAACATCAATATCGCGTTTCTTGTACCTTTGTCTTTCACAAAACCACATTGTCCTTTACCTATTTCAGCTTGTATTTTACTTTTAGCTCTTGTCATCAAAATTCTTAGAAGTATCTTGGTGATATGATTCATTAAACTTATGGTCCTATGTAATTCACATTCTATTGCTCCAGGTTTCTTAGGAAGAGTGATAAATACTGATTTTTTCATCTCTTCTGGTATTATTCCAGTCTCATGAATGTCATTGATTAAATCAATAAGTTTTTCAATTCCACAATCTTCAAGGGCAATGATTTGTTCTATTACTAATTCATCAGAACCTGCTGCCTTTCCTTTCTTCATCCTATTTATTGCATTACGAACTTCAGATTTTAAAATACTTGGACCTTCAACGTTTTTCTTAATTTCTGGTTTTTTGCCTTGATCATCTTCAAACAATTCCTGAATATACTCAGTCCAACTGTTCATAATCTCATCTTTTTCCATGATAATGTTACTGTCTTTTGCTTTCAAACATCCACCTGAAGAACAGAGGAGCTTTTTACCAGTGATATCCTTGATTTCTTGATGTAACATTTTTGGATCAGTAATAGGGATTCTTTCTGTTTGCTCACATTCCTGGTTTAACCATTCTTCTTTTGCTTTTTGACATAAGCTTTTAACTTTTCATATCTAAGGACTTATATTCTATAGGATTTGCTTTCTTCCGTCTCCTTTCTTCCATTAGATTTTTGATTTCGTCTGTCATCCATTTATTCTTTGTGTTTTCTTTGAAATCTAATCCTTACTTCAATTGTAAATATTTGACTTAAGTTTTCTTCTTTAATTAATTGCGAGTAGTCAAAGGATTGTTCAGGTTTTTGCTTCTTTAGTTTTTCAAGTTTACTTTTACATGACATATTACTGGTTATTATCACTATTACAGTCTGCACCTGGATATGTTTTGCATTGAGTCACTGAGTTTCTAAATCTTTGGTTTATAGTAATAATGTTAATTTGATTTCTAGTGTTATCGCCTCGTCCACAAGTGTCTTGGGTGGTTTTTAAAGTAGGTATTCATAATGACCTGATTATTCATCTTGCACCATTCTACCCATTTCTCACCTCTTTCATTTCTTTCCCCTAGTCCAAATTTTCCTATGGTATTTCCATCAGCACCTTGTCCTACTTTAACATTTAGATCTCCCATGACAATAACAGTATCTTGAGATTGGCATCCATTCTTTGCTTGTTCAAGCTCTTCATAGAATTCATCTATATCCTCATTTGTTCCATCTGTTGTTGGTGCATATACCTGCATAATTGCTAAATCAAATGGTTGTCCTCTGAATCGAACAAGGAACACTCTTTCTGATATTGCCCAATGTCCTAAAACACTTTTTGCCATGTTTTCATCCATAAGAATTCCTACTCCTACTATTCCTATTCCAAGTGGCAATAATTTTCTTTTGTGTTACTTGAATTTTATGAGCAGTAGCTTGATGACGGTCGGGAATCCCCTGCTGACCAGAATCAACCCTACAGAGTGAAGCATCTTCAGAGTTGTCTTGGAGATCCTCTTGAAGCTGTTGTTGTGTGATGCATTTTGAGAGTTTGACCATAGTTTTCTTAGCAAATAGATTCTAGGAAACCTAGTATCTAGCAACGGTGGTTTGCTATTGCCTACCATTGGGCGAACTAAAGAAATCGCCATTTCTCTTCCCAAGTGTTCATCCACCTGTACTATAGCCATTGATATTTGAGGTCCTAGCTCATCTGCCTTCTCTGTCATAAGTTCAGTTACTGAACCTGTCAGAACTGCTGTTGGCCTTCGCTCGTATCCTGATCAGGAACCCTTGCAGGTGCTACCGTTCCGGGTCAGAGTGCCCCTGGGAGCAATGAATGACTAAAGGGTAACTCCACTTTCCCCAAGCTCTGAAAGTCCCCAATCAGAGCCTCATCACTGTTTGCAGTTTAGAGTCATACCCAGGTCTAACCAATACTACTACAGTACTATAAAAATGTGTATTAGGTCCCAATAGTTAATCAAGGAGGAATTCATCCACCACACGTTGCTGTGTTCTTTTGGTTGACTGTAGATGAATAAAATCAGTGCAGACACCAGGTGCAGATAATGGACTGTCTTCATTGTTTTCTGTATGAAATAGTGCTATAATCCAACAATACATTTCTTGGCACAAAATCACAGCTTTTTTGAATTGGTGTCTTCCAGCCCAAATGGATAACAAAAGTACACACAACTGACACTATTTAAAAACTGTTCAGGGGGTAGTTTCTAATGGCCACACAAGTGCACTCAACAGATGCTAGTTAGAAACTGTTTGGCAGCATACCCCAAGTAAGCAGCATAAAGTCCCAGATAAACGAAGGGAATCCAAGCTATTTTCTCAGTTCTTTTTTGTTCTTTCAGAGTTGTCCCAAATAAATGGCTGCCCCAATTAACCAATGGCCCAATTAATTCAAATGTACTGTAGTTAGGAACTATTATTTTATGTGTAGTTAAAGAAAAAGCTGCACGATATTCAGCTGTTAAATATCACAGAGGATTATTGTTAATCTTTAACTCATCTAAATCTGTAACAGTGCACAGAGTCATGCTACATATTAGTATTTCTGGAGCTTTTCCAAGCTAAGCTATTTACGAAGCCACATGGGTCATATTTATCATTGTCCATTAATTGAACAGTGATAGTTCTCTGCCAAATCAATATATTCTACTTCCAAAGTATTAAAAGCAGATTAGAACTGATCTTAAGGCACACCAGAAGTATTGTGTTTTAGCTGCTATATAATAGAAGGGTTTGAAGACATCAGAGAAGATTCAGGAAAGATTTACAAAAGTAGTTCCTGGATTGAGGAGATTATTGTTTTGAGGATAGATTAGAAAGTCTGGAATTGTTTTCTTATAGAAGAGGAAGAAGAAGCATACATAACAATATGGGTGTGAATAGTGTACAGTGGAATGCAGTTCCTATTATTGGGGGATCAAAGTTTAGAGGTTGCAGGTATAAAACAATGGGAAAGAGAGGAAGAAAATTAAGTGTGAAATGCCAAGAAAGCATTTTTCCAGCACCAAATAGTTAGGATTTGAACTTCACTTCTTGTAGATGTGGAAACAGGTTTCACGGTGGTCCTTAAGAAGGAAATGGATAAACATATAGTGATTAATAATTTGCAAAGCTGCTGAGAGGGTTTGGAGAGGAACTGGTGTGAAACTGTTGAGTTGCTTTGGTAGACAGTTTGTGTGGAAACTACAGGTCTTCTTCTATGGCAGCACTATTCTATGTTTCTATGATAGAGGAATCAGTCTGCACAGGAAGTGCTGTTGAATTGTAAGGTTTATGCTCTCTGGCCAGTCGACAATTCACATTATTGGCTTGCATGGTGTTGTCAGAAGATTCCCAGATTCCAGTAGCATGCCTTACAGTATTCACCTTACAGTGTTGAGCTAAAGGAATCATCGACACCAAGACAACTGAGTTCTTGGCAGAAATTTCACTTGCTTCTCGAGCTTAAGTTTTCAGACCTATCTCACAACTGGTTTTGATATGAAAAGCTACATATGACACACTTCATAGCTTTGCAAATAATTCATACCTTTCTCTTTCTCACATGTTTCTCTGATAATTGAAGGGTCGTTTTCTCAGTGGGAGAGTCGACAGAGGAGGAATGGATTATTCTGAACAGATCCAGGATTCCACAAGCACTGTAATATGAGAAGAGTCCAAGGAAATACAGCACTGCGCTAAAGTCTTAGGCACATATATGTAGCTAGGGTGCCCAAGACTTTTGCACAGTACTGTAGTATTTTGTTTTGCACTGTACTGCTGATAAAAAAAACACATCTGATGACATACAGTATGTGAGTGATGATAAATCTAATTCTGATGTGGGTCTCTATTGTGGACTGAGAGTGGGAAGGGGGCAGGGAGAGGGGAATTGTGGTTGGGAAAAGGGGAAGGGAGAGGGGAGGGAGCAGGAAACGCCAGACAGACATTTTGTAATGATCAGTAGACCAATTGTTTGGAACCAAATGGCCTTGCCTGGTGTCTCTGGCTGGCTGTGTCCGCACCCATGCCACTCCCCACCCCAGCACTCCTTCTTTGCTACCTATCCCACACCCCTCCAGTGGCACACATCCTTACCAGTCTCAACATCCTTTGCACACCTAAAACTTTTGCACAGTACTGTACTTAGGGGAATTATTGACAACTCAAAATGCAAAAAAAAAATTGCATCTGAATCAAAATGAATAATCCAGAAGTCAATGAACAATCTCGTTTAATAGTTTGGGGACAGAGTCCACTGGGCTTGTGATGAGTATTCTGCCTCGGGAGCTGTAAACTGGTGTCCTAGTGCCAAATCAGCATTACACACTGATCCACATGGTATTGAAGAGGGGTTCTTGTTTCAACAGCTGGATTTAAAAGTAGGTTAAAAAAATCATAATCTACTTTTACGGAATTATTTCCTCATACTTCCTCAGGAGGCAAAAGAAATTCGGCATCAACTCTTCCCGATTTTTAATCAAAACACCATTCTGTCTTGATGCTTCATGGCCTAATACGGCAACTGCTCTGCAGCTGACCACAAGAAACTGCAAAGTGTTGTGGACACAGCTCAGCACATCGCAAGCACCACTCTCCCCTCTGTGGACTTGGTCTATACTTCTTGGTACCTCAGTAAAACAGCCATCATAATCAAAGACCCCACCCATCCTGGACATTCCCTCTTCTCCCCTCTCTCATTCACCCACCCCCAGATATTCTCTCTTCTCCCTTCTTCCATCGAGCAGAAGATACCAAAGCTTAATTCAAGGACAGCTTCTATGTCACTGTTATCAGAGTTTTTAATGGACATTTTGTATCATAAAATGGACTCAGCCTCAAAATCTACCTCATTATAATCTTGCATTTAACTGTACTGCACATTTTCAGCAGCTCCTTTTACACACAAACACGAGAAATTCTGCAGATGCTGGAAATTCAGGCAACACACATTCACCAGCAACTTTGATGTGTGTAGTTCCTTTTACACTTTATTTCACATTGTTATTGTTTTATCTTATTCCAGCTCAATCCATTGATGTGATGATTTGATCTGTATAAGCAGTATGCAAGTCAAGCTTTTCAATGTATCTTGATACATTTGAACATAAGCCCTTATCAATACCAATCATTTTCACTGGATTCATAGGTAGGATTATTTTCATTTGTCACTTAGAAATTCAGGAACCATATCTCAATACATATACAGTGGATTCTGGTTAATTGGAACAGCTGCTTATTTGGGATAACACTTAAACAGCAAAAGCTAACCAAGAAATAGCCGGGTTTGCCTTCATTTATTTGGGACACTATGCCACTTAAATGAGACAGGAGACTGTTGCTGAATAGTTTCTAACTAGTGTCAGTCACATGTGTTTATGTGGCCGTCAGGCAGTACACTGTGCTTAGAGAGAACGGTTTTTAAATAGCATCAGTTGTGTATGCTTGTGCTAAGTTATCCATTTGGGCCAACAAACTTCTGATTCAAAAAGCAGAGATTTTTGATAATTTTATTTTTTTTAGTTTGAGTTTAAAAAATTTCAGACCCTTGCCAAGATGACACAAAGAGTTTTGACACAAGCCCAAAAAAAAATTATCCTTGGTGTAGATGCTGATTTTGTTCATTTGCGGTGTAGGTGCTGATTTTGTTCATTTGCAGTTAATCAAAAGAACACAACAGTGTATACTGGATGAATTCCTCTGTCAGTAACTATTAGGAACTAATATACAGTTTTATAATATTCTAGCAGTATTGGAAATATTCTAATTTGTTCTGTATTTCATTTAAATACATTATTTGTTTCTCAGTTAAATGGTAGTTGTCCTTTTTATAACTTGTTAACTATTTCCGTGAAACTTCGGGGTAGCTGCTTAATTGGGCCAAAATGCACTGGTCCTAAAATTCACTCCCCAAATCCTAACCCTAATTTAAACAATAAGCATATTACAATGGCCTAAAGGAAAGGAAAACTTCATATTCAATTACTTTGAATGCTAAGTGAAAAAATTTAGATGTTTTCCATGTTTTATGATGTTTATTTATTTAATATCATTACTTGGAAGGCTTATGTTCTCATTATCCAATGGGATTAATCTCCTGAGTCACCTGCTCTGATTACTGCCCTCTCAAACTGCATCCTGTATCAGCCAACATATACAAAAATATTACTTGAGACATACCAACAACTCACCTGGAACTTCTTCCATAAAAAAAAACATGAAAAACTGTCCTCAAGTTGCTGTGAAAACAGACGAAGTAGTCTGACTTCAGAGCTGGTTAGTAGACGTGCTTTTGAAGAGCTGTGTTGGCTGACATCAACAGAGTATAACTTTGTACAGGAAGTGGAAAGCTTCCAAGCTCCACGAGTTACTCTTTCAAGTATAGTTTTTTGCGAGTGTGAAATTAAACACCAGTGTATGGAAACTGGTGAAAGGTACAATTCATTTAAAGTATAATTGTAGAGTTTTAGTAAAATTAAATACTAATTCTTCAATTTTTATTTGCCCAATTAACAGATGCCATCACAGACAGTTTCAATCAAATGAATAGCATTGAATAAATGTATATCCACCTTCTCTCAGTGGTCTGAACATCATCAAATTACATTGCTTCTGACCTGTTTAGTTGTTGTGTCATCTGAATGGAATGAGCACAAGTTGAAGGAACAGCCAGTTGTAGTTCTGTGGAACCCATAAGCATGTTTCCCACTATTTAAGTGGATATTCTAGATTAACCCTAAGGTATCGACTCACTGCACATTAATTGGTATTTTTTTCTGTAAACAAAGGAAATACTGTAATTGAAAATGAGACATTTGGATGTGGGACTGGGTGAGGGGACGCAGTGCTTTAGTGGCCAGTAATTAGTTTCCCACATATATTGAATGTGACAAATGATTTTTTAAAGGTATTAAAGATTACAACAATCAGTTTCAGAATCTTTACAGTCCACTCCGTCCCCTTTTCATCCAGTTGTGATAAACGAGTTACACTTTCTAACATGAGTCAATGGCACTTAATAAAAAGGCAAAAAGGCTTGGATTTATACAGAGTACCAGGCTATGACAATCACACCCATTAATTTGTCAGATAATAACTATTAATAGGTTTGCAGTTTTATAAAACTGGTTCATGATCACTGAATGTCCTTAAGTTCTAAACAGCCTTTTAAAGTGTAGTCACAATTGCAATTTGGAAAATGTTGCCAGTAAATGTCTACATTTACCTTAATTTAACCTCTTCACAGCCTTTTGCATCCACTGAACACCCACTTTAGCATCATTTCAGCATCTTTTGGACTTGGTACACTCTACGCTTTAATCTTGTAAATAGCTAAGGATCCCAAAGTGATCCATATGCTACTCCAAGGGGATGATTGATAAGTTCGTGGCCTAAGGTAGAAGGAGTCAATTTTAGAAAACCTAACACATTTATTTTTCAACATAGTCCCCTCCTACATTTACACACTTAGTCCAGCGATCGCGGAGCATACGGATCCCCTCTTTGTAGAAGTCGGCGTCTTGGACCTCCAGAAAGTGGTCCACAGCAGGGGTGATTGATAAGTTCGTGGCCTAAGGTAGAAAGAGATGAGTTATTAACTTCAAGCTTTCTGCATTTTCACTCAAAGAGTTGAACTGCACATGCATGTAACGAGAGCTGTATAACTCATCTCCTATCCTCCCACCACCCCTTGTCCTCACCTACCACCCCACCAGCCTCCGGGTCCGACATATAATTCTCCATAACTTCCGCAACCTCCAATGGGATCCTACCACTAAGCACATCTTTCCCTCCCCCCGCTCTGCTTTCCGCAGGGATCGCTCCCTACGCGATTCCTTTGTCCATTCGTCCCCCCCATCCCTCCCCACCGATCTCCCTCCTGGCACTTATCCTTGTAAGCGGAACAAGTGCTACACATTTGCCCTTACACTTCCTCCCTCACTACCATTCAGGGCCCCAGACAGTCCTTCCAGGTGAGGCGACACTTCACCTGTGAGTCGGCTGGGGTGATGTACTGCGTCCGGTGCTCCTGATGCGGCCTTCTATATATTGGTGAGACCTGACGCAGACTGGGAGATCGTTTCACTGAACACCTACGCTCTGTCCGCCAGAGAAAGTAGGATCTCCCAGTGGCCACACATTTTAATTCCACGTCCCATTCCCATTCTGATGTGTCTATCCACTGCCTCCTCTACTGTAAAGATGAAGCCACACTCAGGTTGGAGGAACAGCACCTTATATTCCGTCTGGGTAGCCTCCAACCTGATGGCATGAACATTAGCTTCTCAAACTTCCGTTAATGCACCCCCGTACCCCATCCATTATTTATTTATATACACACATTCTTTTTCTCTCTCTCCTTTTTCTCCCTCTGTCCCTCTCACTATACCCCTTGCCTATCCTTTGGGGTTCCCCTCTCCCCCTTTTCTTTCTCCCTAGGCCTCCTGTTCAAATGATCCTCTCATATCCCTTTTGCCAATCAAATGTCCAGCTCTTGGCTCCATCCCTCCCCCTCCTGTCTTCTCCTATCATTTTGGATCTCCCCCTCCCCCTCCCACTTTCAAATTTCTTACTAACTTTTCTTTCAGTTAGTCCTGACGAAGGGTCTCAGCCTGAAACGTCGACTGTACCTCTTCCTAGAGATGCTGCCTGGCCTGCTGCGTTCACCAGCAACTTTTATGTGTGTTGCTAACTCATCTCCTTCTACCTTAGGCTAAAAACTTATCAATAACCCCTGCTGTGGACCACTTTCTGGAGGTCCAAGACGTCTACAAAGAAGGGATCCGTATGCTCCATGACTGCTGGACTAAGTGTGTAAATGCAGGAGGGGACTATGTTGAAAAATAAATATGCTAGATTTTCTTAAACTGACTCCTTCTACCTTAGGCCACGAATCTATCAATCACCCCTCGTATTATACTCATGATGTGTAGTGCTTCTCTATAAAAGCTTCCATTGAGAATAACTACAAGAAATAACAAATTGAGTTCAAATGAATGTGACTCTGAGAATTTGGAAAATGAAATATGGAACGATGAATAGATCAGATATTGTAGCACCATCTTATATTAGGGATATGTATCAGAAAAGAGGAATAAAAAATGAAAGAGGAAGTGAAGTGAGTGTTTTGTGTTGAAGGAATTGAAGAACAAAGTCACCTTGCTGCTCTTGTGAAACGTGACTATTACTCATGTTGTAGTGTGGATGAAATCACCAGAGAGACAGTCACTGGTGGATACAAAGCAGCTTCCTTATTCGACACAATAAGGTACAGCAGGCATCATATGGACGGAGACGCTTTCGGTAGAAAGGTGTGCTGGACCAATGTGGGCTCGATATTTATATGCTAAACACAAAAGCAATCGCTACTTAAAAAGTTATTGACAATGTATAGACATTGCTCCCTTTTGAAGCTACATACAAACATTACACCTTCTGACTTCATCCTTTCCTTCCGATGCCAACATGACTGCATTGGTATTCACAGCCTTTAGGAATGCAAGTTAAATCCACAATACATTTATTTAGCGTCTTATGTACTAACACAGAAGACAATTAATATTTATAAAGTATAGGTAATACTGTCTCCGAAACTACAGCATCAGGTCAAACTACGGCGCCAGAAGCATCTGCTATTCATACCTTTTTAGGAAGCGCATTGTTGTGGACTCAATCCACAGTACTTTGTCAAATAGAAGTCTGGTGGCCAAAGTCATTTATGTGTAAATGAATTATCTACCCAAAAAACTCACCCTAACAACTCAGACCTGAAGGCATGCAGTGAGAACTGGTCCTTTCAGCCATTTCTATCCTATCCATCTAGATATTATTTCCCTGCAGATGCCGATGATCAGTAGTTCTGTCATGCCCCCTAATCTCCCATGACAAACTTCCAGGTACAAACTGATACAGTTTACACAGTTCTTCTATACCTTCCTCCAGCAATGTCACTGAAAAAGTCGTGCAGATAGAAAGACCTGTCAACATTCTGAGTTTGAACAGAGTTCAGGGCACCTGCCAGAGATTATGCCATGACAGCAAACAGCCTGTCCATAGTTGGCAGACATAATTTGATGATATACAAGTAGAACATAAAATATAGAATGGTACAGCATTAGAATAGGCCATTTGGCTCAATGTTTCTGTTGACCATGATGCTAATTTAATTCAAGCCCATCTGCCTGCACATGGTCGTTATCCCTCCGTCCCTTGCCTGTTCATTTGCCTATCTAAACACTTCTTAAGTATTGCTATTATATCTGCTCTTACCCATCAGCGTGCTTCACATGCCTACTACTCTATGTAAAAAAATGCCTTTACATTTTAAGTTCCTTTAAACTTTCCCTATCTGCATAAATTTATGCCCTCTAGGAAAATGACTCCGGCTATCTGCCTACCTATGCCTCTCATAATTTTATGGACTTCTATTAAGTCACCCCACAGCATCCAAAATTCCAGAGAAAACAATCCAATTTTGTCCAATGCCTTCTTATAGCTAATCCTCAGCAATGCAGGCAACATTCCCCATGAATCTCACCAAAGCCTCCAAATATCTTCCGACAATGTGAAAATCTGAACTGCGCACAATACTCCAAATATGGCCAAACCATAAGGGAGGCAATTGCTTAGCACATTCTGCCCACTGACTTTACATTCAATTAAAATCAATCTAGTTACTATTTCATTAATTGCATTGAGATGTGGATTCACAAAAGTAATTGGAGTTACTACATGTAAAATGTGCTGGTCCATGATAATATTAGTAAAGTAAAAATGGTGACATGCTAATGGAAATAATTCCAGAAAACTTGAAAGGCATATTCATAAACATGAAGCAATACTGTATTTCGACTAAATCATCAGCACTACATCACCACTCAAGATAGGTGCTAGTCTATCCAAAAAATGTTTGGAATACTAACTCACTGTTTGGATACATTATTGGATACCATCTCATATCTATAAAAAAGATGATTTAGTATAAAGTAGGTCATTATTGTACCTAATAAAATTGTTTATCTTTTATATTATTTCTGTCATAAGGGAGCGTCGTTGAGAGGACCCAAATGCAAGACACAGACACTGAAGTACTAGGAACAGGACTTGACTAGAGAGCTGGGACAAGAACACAGACTTGGGCTAAGACATTGGCTAGGCAAGCGGGACCAGGACAAGGAACTGGGAACTAGGAGCTTGGGCTTGGACTCCAAGCCGGAGACTGGACAAGGACCTAGGACCTGGGTCTTGACTCGGGCTCGGACCCTGGAACTAGGTGAGGATATGACGTGGCTACAGGACTGGACATGGCTTGGGTACTTTATGGCTTGGGTTCTTCGAGGCGAGGACATGACGAGGCTTGGGTTCGGACTCCGAGCCAGAGACTGAACGAGGACCCAGAACTCGGGCTCAGACTCCAGAACTAGGTGAAGACATGACGTGGTCATGGGAGACAGGACTAGGCAAGGCTACAGGACAGAACGAGAGACCCCTGGGAAGATGAGGGAACTCCAGTACAGGACAAAGCACATGGACAGGACTAGAACACGAAGCCTTGACTTGGTACCCAGGAACAGCCGAGCCTTGGACTTGGGACGACAGGAACCTCGGAACCTCGGAACCTTGGATTTGGGGTGACAGGAACGCACAACACAGAGCCTTGGTCTTGAGGAGGACAGGAACACAGAGCCTTGGTCTAGAGCATGGGAACACGGAGCCTTGGACTTGAGAGACAGGAACACAGGAACATGGAACCACAGAGCCGGGACCCCTCCTTGGGAACAGGACTTGGGGCCAGGACTTATACGCGGAACACAGAGCCAGGACCCTTCCTTGGGAACAGGACGTAGGGCCGGGACTCATACACAGAACAGAGCCAGGACCCCTCTTTGGGAACAGGGTGTAGGGCTAGGACTCATACACAGAATGCTGAACACGACAAGACAGTCCTCAATACAAGGTAGCGGCAAACGGCCGGACCTACCTAGCGAAGACGTGGAAACAGAGACAGTTCCCAACTCAAGGTAGCAGCAAATGGCCGGACCTACCTAGCGAAGGTGTGGACACAAAGAGACAGTTCCAAACAATGAAAGACAGATCCTTATCCAGACACAGCAAGACTCCAGTCTTACTTGAGCGGTAGAACTTGACAGCGAGAATAAGCGAGAACGTAGGCGAGGCTTCAGGCAGAGGTTGCAGGCAGAGGCTTCAGAAGGAATGAGAAGAGAACAGTCCAGAAAATGAAGCTGAACCCAGGAGCTATTTATGTAGCCAGCCCAAAATCAGAATCATGTGCCTCAATTAAGGCACACAACAGGACAAGGGAAAACCAGAAAACCTGGAATACGGATCGATGGACCAGACCATGAACCAGAATGCAGACTTCACGGACCGGACCATGACAATTATCTCCTTATGTTCTTTTATTGTTAATACAAATTCAAAGTTTTTGGGAACCAGGACAAAGTCTCACAGATTTCCTGCATATTTTCAAATAATGTCAAGCTATTTTTGCCAAAATAGTCTACATCTTACATTGATCCTGGCTTTGACAATTAGACTGGCTAGCAGAGTTATTTGCCCTTAAGACGGCAATGATATATTAAACCTAAGTGCTATTTTTTGTAGAGAACCTTGGTTAACTGACTTTCCCCACTAGATCCAACATATTGACAATTTCGAGGTAAGATTTCCCATTCTGTTCTCTTATGTTGAAAACTATTCTTTGCTTCCTACTTGGCTCACCCAGTGTACCCCCTTTCCTTGTCTACTGGTCAGCTCTTGCAAAAGGAGGAGATACAAAGAGAGAGAGAAGGTGACGTGGGTTCATTCTACACTAGTTCCAGTCTCCATCAACAGAAAACTTTTTTTAAAATATTTACTTTTCTGCTGTCCTAGACAAGATAAAAAAAACTAAAACCAGATTTTCAATGGCCAACTCTTAAAAAAGACAAATAATCTTTGTTTTTGTCAAAGCAAACATTCCCATAGGACACAAAGCATGCTTTATCTGAACATTACTTTAAAAGGAACGATCCTACATGTTAGAGTGCATAGGAACGAAATGTTGATTGTGAAAATAAACCCATGTCCCTGCATGTATAATATCTAAACTCTGCTGTCAGCAACCAGACCATAAGACCATAAGACAAAGGAGCAGAATTAGGCCATCTGGCCCATCCAGTCTGCTCTGACATTCAGTCATGGCTGATCCTTTTTTACTCTCCTCCTCAACCCCAGTTCCCGGCCTTCTCCCTGTTACCTTTGATGCCATGTCCAGTCAAGATCCTATCAATCTCTACCTTAAATACACCCAACGACCAGGCCTCCACAGCTGCCAAGTGGCAACAAATTCCACAAATTCAACACCCTTTGGCTAAAGAAATTTCTCCGCAACTCTGTTTTGAATGGGCGCCCTTCCATCCTGAGGCTGTGCCCTCCTGTCCTAGATTCTCCCACCATCCTTCTACATCTACTCTGTCTAGGTCTTTCAACATTCGAAAGGTTTCAATGAGATCCCTCCTCATCCTTTTGAATTCCAGTGAGTACAGATCCAGAGCCAGCAAACTTTCCTTGTATGAAAACCCTTTCATTCCTGGAATCATCCTTGTAAACCTCCTTTGGACCCTCTCCAATGCCAGCACATCTTTTCTAAGATGAGGGGTCCAAAATTGTTCAGCCTCGGATGGATATCTCCTAGGCTGCAATAAATAGGTGGGATATACTGAAAATGTTAAGTCCACTCTTCATAGGAGGCAGAACAGAAGAACCTTTCTAAAGATACAACATCATTTCATTGAGAATACCATCAACAAACACGCCATCCATCAGTATCCTTGCAATTATCATTGACTAGATGCTTCCCTGGAACAGTTAGAAAAATCTTGCGGCTGCGAGGGTCAGTCAGATTGTGGTATCTAGTAGTAAGTGATTCATCTCCTCACTACTCAACAATGGATAAAGTCTGGGCTTTCCATTGGCCATGAGAAGTGCAGCTCCAGCAACACTTATGAAGTTCAGTATCATTAAGGGCAAAATGGCCTGCCTGCTTGAAGTTCTAGCAAATATTTATTCAATCTGTCACCGGAACAATATGGTTCTTTTGTGTGTTAGCTTCAATTGCACCACCACAGCAACTTGGAAGACTTTATCCAAAGAATATTGAGGCTTGTGCTCATTACTGGCGAAGTTAGCAATTATTGTACATCCCTAATGACCTTGAGGCTTGGTGGTGAGCCAACTTCTTAAATCACTGAAATGTTTCTGGTGAAGGTAACAAGGGAATTCAAAGATATAAGTTGACTCTGTGGCACTAAAGAACTGGTGATCTATTTCCAGATAATCAGATGAAGTATGTTTTGCACGCTGTGGGAATGTTTGCATGTAGTGAGTTTGACTATATACCAAGTATGTAACTTGGGGAGGAACTTGAAACCCACGCATCTCCTTCTTGGTGAGAGTGCTTGTGGGTTTGGAAGGTGCTGTGTAACAGCTGCGGTTGGCAAGTAGTTGCACTGCATTTTTTAAAATAAGGCCCTTTGTACCTTCCAAACCCACACTCTCTCCATCACTTAAAAGCATAGTGGCAACAGGTGCAAGAAAACCTCCACCTGCAAGTTATACCATCTGCCTGGCACTATAGCCCAAATCTTCATTACTGATAGGTCAAGATTCTGGAGTTATCTACTATTATGTTGTATAGTTGTCATTTCATATTACAGGAATATGCAGTGCAATATAGAGAAAGCTCAGAGATCATACATGGTATAGATATAGACATACTCAAACCTGCTCTGTCATTCAATTAGATCAAAGCCGACCCAACTGTGAACTCAACTCCATATTCCCACCCACCTTCAGCCAACGTTTCAGGAATCTACTTCCAATGACTGCCTCAACTATCTTTTGTGGAAAGCACACATTACTCTCAAAGAATAAATTTGTCTCTTTTCTGTATAAAGCGGGTAACCTCTTGTTTTTAAACAGTTACTATTAATTCTAGGTTCTCCTCTCCATCAACATCATAGAAAGATCCCCCAGGATCCTATAGACTTTCATCAAATCTCCTATCACTCTTCAAAACTCTGGCTGATACAACCCAGTCTGTTCAACATTCCTTCAAAGACACCCCACACACTAAATAAACATCCTTTAAACTGCTTCTAAAGCAATTACATTTCTCCTTACATAAGGAAACCAAAAACCGTATACAGTACTCCAGATGGGGTCTCAGCCATATGTAACCAAAGCATAACATGCCTACTTTGGTATTTAAATTCCCGTTTTAAACAATAACATTCTTTCAGTTTTTCTGATTATTTGTTGCAACTGCACACTAGCCTTGAAAGAAAACTGCACTAGAACTCAAGAAGTTACATATGATTCAGACTTAAGTACATTTCAAATCAAAGAATGTATAAATTATACAACCTTGAGATTTGCTTGCTCACAGGAAACCAGAAAGCAAGAAACCCGAAAGAACCCAATTAAAGAAAAAAAAGAATAAAATTTTAAAATAAAAGACCAATACTCAGTGTGCAAGAAAAAGAAAAAAAACACAAATCATACAAACAATTGAAGCGAACAAAAATATTCTGAACCAAAACTGTGCCCTCAAATCCAAACCCCGGAGCAGCTCGGAGTAGGACCCAAAGCCTTGCTTATCAGTTCATCGAACTAGTGGGCACAGAGCACAGCAGCTGGAGCAGCGTGCATAGCCTCAACACCATGGAGATGACCATCACAGAGAATGAGCAAAATCGGCTCTCATCCCGACCAACACCCCGTCTTTTCAGTCTATCTGCGCCGGTGTTGAAATTGACCAAACAAAGGACAGCTATAGGCTTCAGCACCCTGGAGAGAGGAGTGAAGATATTGGTGAGTGAGCGAAATCGGATCTTGTCTCCGATCTGGGCCGGCGTTTAAATTGTCTAAACAGTGTATTGCACCTTGCACTAGGACCCAGGTATTGCTACTACGAATGGCTCCGGGCCTAGACCATGTCACCAAGCAACTTCCTCCGGGCCCAAATTTCATCACTCAGCCTGAAGCCGCTCTCAAGTTCTTCAAATCAGCTCGCTGCCCAGAGAATTCCAACCTTGCACCCAGGCCAGTTGTAGGGGCACTGAATCTCCTTTACCCAGACCCTGACTTTTCATTTTGGTGCCCAGAGCAATCCAACCTTGCTCCTAGGCCAGCTGCATGGGCATCAGAATTCCATCTGCAACGCACCATCTCAGCTCATTCCCTCCAAACTCGCCTCGCCATTGCTCACCGCTTCACTGTTTGCAGCACAATTTACCTCAGGAAAGGTATTTTTAGTGATGTTTTTAGTCAGATTTCTTGGCCTTTTCACTACCAGAAAGCTGTTGCACATGTTCGATAACACCACCTTAACCAAAAGTTACCGGAAATTTATTCCGGTTTCTTCTCGGCTGCACAAATGTATAGTCCAGAAAAGAATCTTTGGAGACTGCAATCTACAGGTCCAATCAAAACTTTTGGTCTATAGAGCAGTTGTTCTTTCTACATCACTGTGTGGAGCTGAATCTTCGACCACCTACCGTAGATACCTGAAAGCCCTGGAACAATACACCAATGATCCTTACGAAAGATTTTGAGAATCAGCTGGAAAGACAGACACACTAACATCAGCAAGAAGAGGCCAGCATTAATAGTGTTGTTTGTTTAATATTTCAGTAATATTTGAGTAATAGTGTAAATAGATTGTTTGATTAAGCATTCTTTGTCAATTGGATAGATAGATAGATACTTTATTGATCCCAAAGGAAATTACAGTGTCACAGTAGCATTACAAGTGTACAAATATACAAATATTAGCAGAGAATTGAGAAAGAATAAAAAAATAAGGTATTTTAAAAATAAAATGTATAAGATTTACAAGTCAAAGATTACAAGATTTACAAGTTCACATTGATAAGGTGGTAGTGCAATAATTACTGTAATATTATACAGTAATGTTGCCATTCACACCATCCAGATAAGAAGTGGTGGTAGTATTGCAGTTTTGCACAGGGTGGCCGCAATAGCTGGGTGTGGTACACAGAGCTAAACAGAGCTTAAACAAAGCTCTGGTAAACAGAGGTTGCTAACAGAAGATTGTACTGGTGACAACAGACTGGTAGAACATGTGAAGGAGAGGCCTGCATACTCCAGAGGACCTCGGTCTCCTCAGGAAGTAAAGGTGACTCTGGCCCTTCTTGTACGCAGCCTCTGTGTTACGGGTTATATGTAAAAATAAGTGAATTGTATATGTCATGGTGCTACCACATGATATGCACATGCCTCATAGAAACATACAAAAATAGAAAACCTAGAGCACGATACAGGCCCTTTGGCCCACAAAGGTGTGCCGAGCATGTCCTTACCTTAGAATTACCTACACTTACACATAGCCCCCTATTTTTCTAAGCTCCATGTACCTATCCAGGAGTCTCTTAAAAGAACCTACCGTATCCGCCTCCACCACCATCACCAGCAGCCCATTCCATGCACTCGCCACTCTCTGCGTAAAAAAATTACCCCTGACATCTCCTCTGTACCTGCTTCCAAGCACCTTAAAACTATGCCCTCTTGTGCTAGCCATTTCAGCCCCAGGAAGAAGCCTCTAACTATCCACACAATGCCTCTCATTATCTTGTACACCTCTATCAGGTCACCTCTCATCCTCTGTCACTGCAAGGAGAAAAGGCTGAGTTCACTCAACCTATTCTCATAAGGCATGCTCCCCAATCCAGGCAACATCCTTGTAAATCTCCTCTGCACCCTTTCTATAGTTTCCACGTCCTTCCTGTAGCGAAGCGACCAGAAATGAGCACAGTACTCCAAGTGGGGTCTGACCAGGGTCCTATATAACTGCAACATTACCTCTTGGCTTTTAAACTCAATCCCATGGTTGATGGAGCCAATGCACCGTATGAATTCTTAACCACAGAGTCAACCTGCACAGCTGCTTTGAGTGTCCTATGGACTCAGTCCCTCTATTCTCTGATTCTCCACACTGCCAAGAGTCTTACCATTAATGTTATATTCTGCCATCATATTTGACCTACCAAAATGAACCACCTCACACTTATCTGAGTTGAACTCCATCTGCCACTTCTCAGCCCAGTTTTGCATCCTATCTATGTCCCGTTGTAACCTCTGAAAGCCCTCCACACTATCCACAACACCCCCAACCTTTGTGTCATCAGAAAATTTACTAACCCATTCCTCCACTTCCTCATCCAGGTCACTTATAAAAAACACGAAGAGTAGGTGTCCCAGACAGAGCTCTGAGGCACACCACTGGTCACCGACCTCCATGCAGAATATGACCCATCTACAACCACTGTTTGCCTTCTGTGGGCAAGTCGGTTCTGGATCCACAAAGCAATGTCCTCCTGGATCCCATGCCTCCTTACTTTCTCAATAATCCTTGCATGGGGTACCTTATCAAATACCTTGCTAAAATCCATATACACTACATCTACAGCTCTAATTTCATCAATGTGTTTAGTCACATCGTCAAAAAATTCTATCAGGCTTGTAAGGCACGACCTGTCTTTGACAAAGCCATGCTGACTATTCCTTATCTTATTATGCCTCTCCAAACGTTCATAAGTTCTGCCTCTCAGGATCTTCTCCATCATCTCACCAACCACTGAAGTTAGACTCACTGGCCTATAACTTCCTGGGCTATCTGTACTCCCTTTCTTGAATAAGGGATCAACATCAGCAACCCTCCAATCCTCCAGAACCTCTCCCATCCTCATTGATGATGCAAAGATCAACACCAGAGGCTCAGCAATCTCATCCCTCGCTTCCCACACTAGCCTGGGGTACATCCTGTCCGGTTCCGGTGACTTATCCAACTTGGCTCGTTTAAAGTATACACCAAGTTAGAATCACATTTCGGAATCCCATCTTTTCCTTTATATTAGTTTTATGTTTTTGGAGTTACAAGCATAACAGTGGTATTGAGGTATTTTTAAAACAAACCCAAGATAACTATACCTGTTGAAGCACAGCGAGACATTTGATTTTTAAAAAGTGCAGTGAGAAACGGTTACATTTTAAAAAACGCATAGCACGTTTTCTTTGTAAAAGAAAAGGTGACTGAGTTTAAAAAGGGCAGAAAATGGACTAAATGCATGCGTTCATATACAGTGAGTAGCAGATAAAAAATTTTAAAAAAGAAGAAATAGCTGGTTACATCGGATAAGATAGACACATTCCTTTGCACAAGACATAATTGGATTTTGTATACTGAACAGATTAAGCAGAATGGTAAAGCAAATGATATAACTAATGTGAAGCAAGTGCCAATTTTGCTGAGTTCAGTGGATTTAAAGGCATACGCTTAGGAAGTTGACTGCTCCAACCAAACCATCAGAAATGAGCTTGGCTGATATTGTGAAGGTAATGCAAGAACATTGAGAACCCAAACCATTGTCAGTTGCAGACATTTTAGGTTTCATAAACAGAATCAAAAAGAAGAAGGGTCCATTTCCAACTAAATACACCTTCCCAAGATCAAATTGTACAAACTATAAAAAGAAAGAGGAAGGAGAAGAAAGTTGTCCAGAGCTGTCAGAACCACATCTTGCAGTCTCAGTGTCAACAGCAACCACCACAGAGGAGGTCCCAGAACCTGAGACTGTTTCACAGCCACAAGTCTCACCTACCAAGCAGAATGATTTGCCTTTTCAGGACAGACATTATCCCACAAGAGTAATAAATCCTCCATAGCGATTATATCTTTAGGCCTGAATTGGACAATTTAAAATTTATTATGCTCTGGATGCCTGTATATTTGTGTATATAGTTGAGATGTATTCTATATTGGGTTGGAGTTTATAGCTAAGCAGGGAGGAGTGTTGATATTTCAGTAATATTTGAGTAATAGTTTAAATATATTGTTTGATATATATCTATCTTCTGGTAAGGTGGAGGCATGACCTGTCGCAGCTGCTTCTATGGGGTCAACAAAAGGTGCTACCATTGTACTTGCATCTAATGATCACAAGGTCCTGCTGTACTCTAAGAACTCAAAGGACTGCAGACCTACACCATCAGCGAGTTACTCGCTAGCAGAGATAATGAAGGAGCTGCAGCCTGAGTTGATGGAGGCTCACAGTCAAATAGTGAGTGGCTGTCATGGTCACTATTCTTGTGATCGCAAGACCCCTTTGAACATTATTAAACCGGTACACCACAAATTCGATTCGATGGTTTATTGGATGCGAGCAGGGGTGGATGGAGGGGCCTAGTCCTCGGATGTAGCGAAAACTAGGCCGGAAACCATGGTGTTGCCTATTTGCAGCTGCCCGGAGTGAGGGGACAAAGCTGTGGTGCTCCACCGGGGAAGTGTGGCATGGTGTGCAGAATGGAGTCGGAGCTGCCTCCCCCCAGGGTTTTGCTCGGCAGAAGACGAGCTCTGTTGCGGCTGACTGCAGAATTTTTAGTGACACTCTATGGGCTCAGGCCTCAAGCCGTGGGGCTGCATGCTTTCCAGCCGACGGAGGTGAGGCACTCAAGCCGTTGTGCTATACCGGGGCGGTGTAGCGCAGTTATGGCGACTGAAGATTTAAAGCGGACTGCGGGGTTTGGACAGTATACATGTATATCTATATACATGGAGGCATATTCTGCGTCGTTGTATTTTTACCGATATTCTATGTGGGTTTGTTGACTTGTATGCATTAAGCCATGGCATCACGGGTGAGGTGGGGGGTGGAGGTGGGCTTCAGGACTCTTATATGTGATTGTGATTTTGTGTGTGTGACTGTTGGTAATGTGTCTTTGCACCTAGTAACACTGTCTCATTTGGCTGTATTCCTGTGCATTCACATATGGTAAGATGACAATTAAACTTGAAGGGGAGGAGACGCAGAGTGCGTGGAATGATATCAGTATTTGTTAAATAGGTACCATGCACAATCCTGATTTGATGGAGACAGACGTGAGAAGCACGGAGGAACATCTGGAGGAACCTCTGAAATGCCCGCTTCGCTGCCGCTGCTACTGTGTGATCGAGAATCTCTGGAGGGGAAGGCCCCAAATCCTTGGCTTTGCCTATTGTTTGGCGGCCGGGGCCGGGGGTCGAAGCGCTCGGCGGAGATGGTGCTCGGTGCTCAGTGTTGGAGGGCTGGTCGGAGTCTCGAAGTTTTCGAACAGACTCAAGAGTCGGCTGTGGTCGGGTGCTTTCAGGGTGCTGCACTGGCAAGTTTGCGGTGCTGGAGGTTCATGGCAGGGAGAGTTTTTCTTCCTTCTACCATCTGCGTGAGATGATGGGACTTTCAAGAGACTTTGAGACTTTTTTTTACCGTGCCCATGGTCTGTTCTTTATCAAATTATGGTATTGTTTTGCACTGTTGTAACTATATGTTATAATTATGTGGTTTTTGTCAGTTTTTCAGTCTTGGTTTGTCTTGTGTTTCTGTGATATCATACTGGAGGAACATTGTATCATTTCCTAATGTATGCATTACTAAATGACAATAAAAGAGGACTGTGTGTCCTCATAATCTAATCTAAACCTAATCTAATCTAATTGAATTAAGCATCCTTTATTTGTTTAAATAATTCATTACAGGTTATATATAAAAATATGTGAATTGCATATGTTATGATGATATCATATGATACATGTGTGCCTCACTTAAAGTAAACATGGTTAGACTCACATTTCAGACTCCTGTCTTTCCCTTTAAATTAATTTTATGTCTTGGAGTTACACAGCATGTTACAAATAGCATGTCCACCAACATAAAGCAACAATAACTCTGATGGACAAGATCATGTCATCTGGCTGCCTAACTCACATCTCCCCAGACAGATCCTTTACTCCCAGTTGAAAGTTCAAAGCTCAAAGTACATAAATGTATTAATAAATTTATTATGAAAGGATATATACCACACACAACCTTGAGATTCACCTTCTTGCAGGCAGTCACAAGACAAAGAAACCCAATAGAATCTACAAAAAAAACCCCTCACAACAAAGATCAAGGAACACCCAATGTGCAAAAAAAGAACAAATTGTGCAAGCAATAAAAAAAACCAAATAATACATGGAACATGAACTGCAGTGTCTCTGAACGTGAGTTCACAGCCACGGAGCCAGTTCAGTGTGAGGTGATACAGAAGCCCAATGGCTGCAGGCCACAGCTGTAACGTCAGTTCAGCACTGAGGCAAGTTTAGCCTCATGGAATAGTGAGCTGAACACCAGATTGTCCTTCGCCCTCTGGCTCAGTGTTTCAATTGGTTAGATATATCAGGCTTGGGCCCCATCGCTTCAATATGGCCCAAAGATGAAACCTGGCTCAAAATCTGCTCCAGCAATGGCCACCATGGTCATACGTGCATTCTTGAGAGTCTAGTTTGCTGAAACCTTCTGGATACTGCAAAAAAAAAAACCCAGGTCATTCAGACTATTCAAAAGCACAGCTTCCAAAGGGAAATTACAGGCTGCAGACTGCAGTGATCATAGTCCAGAAAATGTATATTTAGTAGAAATATAACAGTTCTGTTAGCTGCCTATAAAATTTGCCAAATATCACCAGAGCCATCTTGGGAAGGAAGCTTCAAAGATAACATCAAAATCAGCCTGAAGAAATGCAAAACTGGGAAGACATTGCACTCAGTAGATACACCTGGAGGAAATCTGTTCAAGAGGGAGTTGTGCAGCATGAAACCATCCTCCACTGTTCTGCAAAGAAGAAGGAGCAGCTGTGAAAGGAGAGACTGAACAACTGAAAGACCAGTCACTAACCACAACCACCACTGCATCAGAATTTGTAGGTCCCAGATCAGCCTCTACAGCCACCTGAGGACCCAACCAATGTTCACATCAAACATCATAGTGGTACATTAAAAACCACAACCTTCCTCACTATTGGCATCTTAGAGTAAGATTTAAACAATCCAAATGCAACTTACTGAACCTCCTACAAACTCATATGAGACAAATTTTGATAATACATATCTCCACCATCTCTCCATATCCTTCTTTCTCAACTCCAACATATTTGGGTATCTTAGCACTCAAACCATAAGACCATAAGACCATAAGACGTAGGAGAAGAAATAGGCCATTCAGCCCATTGAGTCCTCTCCACCATTCCATCATGGCTGATCCCAGATCCCATTAAGCCCCATACACCTGCCCTCTCACCATATCCCTTGATGCTCCAACCAGTCAGGAATCTATTAACTTCCACTTTAAATATTCCCCATGGACTTGACCTCCACCGCAGTCTGTGGCAAAACACAGATTCACCACTCTTTGGCTAAAAAACTTCCTCTTTATCTCTGTTCTGAAAGGTCGCCCCCTCAATTTTGAGGCTGTGCCCTCTAGTTCCGGCTACCCCCACCAGAGGAAACATCCATCCTATTGAGAGTCCTTTCAACATTCAGTAAGTTTCAATGAGATCCCCACACATTCTTCTAAATTCCATTGAGAACAGGTCCAAAGCTGCCAAATGCTCCTCGTATGTTAATCACTTCATTTCTGGAATAATCCTCGTGAACCTCCTCTGGACTCTCTCCAATGACAATACATCCTTTCTGAGACATGGGGCCCAAAACTGTTGACAATACTCCCAAGTGCGGCCTGACCAGTGTCTTATAAAGCTTCAGCATTATCTCCTTCTTTTTATATTCTATTCCTCTTGAAATAAATGCCAACATTGCTTTTGTTTTCTTTTCCACAAAGTCAACCTGTGAATTAACCTTCTGGGAGTCTTGCATGGGGACTCCTAAGTCCCTCTGCACCTCTGATGATTGAACCTTCTTCCCACTTAGATACTAGTCTGTACTAATGTTCCTTTTACCAAAATGCATTATCATACATTTCCTGACACTGGTCTGCCACTTTTTTGCCCATTCTTCCAATTTGTCTAAGTCATGCTGCAATCGCATTGCTTCCGCAGCACTACCTACCTCTCCACCTATCTTCGTATGATCTGCAAACTTTACCACGAAGCCATCAATTCTATTGTCTAAATCACTGACAAGCAATGTGAAAAGTAGCGGCGGTCCTAATACTGACCCCAAGGAACACCATTAGTCACTGGCAGCCAACCGGAAAAGACCCTTTTTATTCCCACTTGCTACCTCCTGTCTGCTATCCATGCCAGTATCTTTCCTGTAACACCATAGGATCTTATCTTGTTAAGCAGCCTATGTGAGGCACTTTATCAAATGCCTTTCTGAAAATCTATGTAAATAGCATCCACTGCCTCTCCTTTGTGTACCCTGCTTGTTACTTCCTTGAAAAATTCTAACAGATTTGTCAGGCAAGATTTCTCTTGACAGAAACTATGCTGACTTTGACTTATTTTATCATTAGTTTCCAAGTACCCCGAAATCTTGTTCTTAATAATGGACTCCAACCTATCATGTAATTTGAAATTGCTTTCTTTATAGTATCTACTGTAATTCTTGTTTTGCTCGTTCCTCCATGTTCTCTTCAAATTTAGATTTGTCAGGCTGAGATCTTTCCTAAGCCCTTTGTGCATTAAACTGAGAAAATCGCTGGGTCAATAATTCATAGTAATACCATGCCTTGACTAATCAAGGATCTATCAACCTCTGCCTTAAATGCACCCATTGACCTGGCCTCCACAGATGCCTGTGGCAACAAATTCCACAGATTCACCACCCTCTGGCTAAAGAAATTCCTCCTCATCACCACTCTAAATGGTCATTCCTCTATTCTGAAACTGTGCCCTCTCGTCTTAGACTCCCCCATTATAGGAAGTATCCACTCTATATAAGCCTTTCAAAGTTTGATAGGTTTCAATGAGATCATATCTCATTTGCTAAATTCTAGTGAGTGCAAGCCAAGAGCCATCAAATATTCCTCATACACTAAACCTCTCATTCCCGGAATCCTTCTCATGAACCTCCTCTGAACCCCTTCCAATCACAGCATACCCTGTCCTAGATAAGGGGCACAAACCTGCTCACAAAACTCCAAGTGAGGCTCTCGCCACTGCCTTATAAAGTCTTAGCATTATATCCTTCCTCTTATATTCTAGTCCTCTTGAAATGAATGCTAACATTGAATTTGCCTTCTTCACCACTCACTCAACTTCCAAGTTAACCTTTAGGAATGCTACACGAGGACTCCCAAGTCTCTTTGCATCTTGGATTTTTGAATTTTCACCCCATGTAGAAAATTGTTTGTGCTCTTTTCCTTCTACCAAAGTGCATGATTATACACTTCCCAACACTGTATTCCATCTGCCACTTCATTGCCCATTCGCCTAATCTGTCTAAGTCCTTCTAGAGCCTCCTTGCTTCCTCAACACCACCTGCCCCTCCATCTATCTTTGTATCGTCTGCAAACTTGGCCACAAAACCATCAATTCTGCCATTCAAAACAATGTCATAAAATGTATGTAATATGTCAATGTCATCTTTGAACTTCTCCATTCGAGGGTGGATGATATTGAGAAGTGAAGCCATTTAATTTGCAAAATGTTCAAACTGAAGTGACTGCAATGGCAGAGTATTAGCTGACTTGTGAAGGTTATGTATCGTGAAGGTGGATTAGAGTTTCTCTACAGTGTTATTGCATGACCTCTTATGCTTTACTTCAGCCTATTTTGAATGGCAATCCACCAACTCCAGGAGGTTATCCAAAACATTCTCATAAGTAACAACAGGAACATGTTGGGGTAGCCCATTCATATGGAAAGGTGATGATATACAGCACCAAGAGAGTGCATTACAACACTGCTATCTAAGGCATTGATCGGACCACATTTGGAGTATTGCAAGCAGTTTTGGACCCCATATCTAAGAAAGGATGTGTTGGCTTTGAAAAGAGTCCAGAGGAAGTTTATGACAATGATCCCAGGAATGAAGGGTTAACAAATAAGGAACGTTTGACGTCTCTGGGCCTGTACTCACTGAGTTTTGGAAGAACAAGGGTGCAGCAGGGCGGTGGGGGGGGGGGATGCGGTGGAATCTCATTGAAACCTACCAAATATTAAAAGGCCTAGACAATGTGTAGATGTGTAGAGGATGGTTCCAATAGTTGGGGAGTCTAGGATCAGAGGGCACAGCCTCAGAATACAAGAGTGTCCCTTTAGAATAGAGATGAAGTGGATTTTCCTTAGCAAAGAGGTGGTGAATCTGTGGAATTCATTGTCTCAGGTGACTGTGGAGGCCAAGTCATTGGGTATATTTAAAGTGGAGGTTGATAGTTTCTTGATTAGTAAGGGCATCAAAGGTTACGGGGAAAAGGCAAGAGAATAGGGTTAAGAGGGAAAATAAATCAGCCACGATCGAACAAAGGAGTAGACTCAATGGGCTGTCTGGCTTAATTCTGCTCTTATGTTTTAGGATCTTATGCCTTGCATCTTCTCTCTGTATTGAATTAATTCAATCTTTAACTACAAGTGCAATAGCATCTCTCTCTACCTCACACGAGTAATCTATAATTTGGGATATTGAGTTGCCAGTCCTGCCTATCCTTCAACTATTTCTCAAAGATAGCAACAATATTATTGACCCCAATGAAATCTTTGAGTTCATCTACTTCACTAGTTATAATCCCTGTAATAAAATACACGTAATTTGGCTTTGAATTTACCTGAGCTACCTTTATTTGCCTATTCAGTGTACTATCACTCCTCTACATGAGTATACCTATCCATCTGAACCCGAGAGGGACCAGTATCCTTGCAGGTAGGTTTGCTAGAGCTGTTGGGAAGGGTTTAAGCTAATTTGGCAGGGGGATAGGAACCAGTGTGACAGGGCTGAGGCTGGGGCATTGGTATGCAACCAGATAGAGTATGTAGTGAGACCATAAGGAAGCACAGGCGGACGATAGGGCTAAATTGCAGTCAGTGGGATGAGTCAACGGGAAAAATTGAAAAGGGTGTTGAATACTGGACTGTTACATTTGTTCTTAATAAAGACAAGCAGCGTGGGTAAAGTACTAGCACATATTTATTTGCAGGACACCCTAGTCATGGTTTTGACCAGCGGCCAATCTGGACGTTGCAAGTTTGAAGAGAAAGGGACTTCAAACAGGTCCACTGCCGGAGGATAAAAGACAGGAGCAGGTCACCCCAGCACAATAGAGCTTTGACCAGTGGCAAAGCATTTGGGTTTGATTAGTAAGAGCAAATTAAAGGAAGGCTGGCAAGTGCAGCGGCCGTCATTGGAGTGGATATAATCAGAGTGGTGATCTTCGAGGCTTCAGTGAAGAGAGGCTTCACTCAGAAAATGCAAGGGAAAGAAAAGCTCAAGGTTTTTTTTTCCTTCTCTTTTTTACACCTGCTCAGCTAGGACAGTAGGGATGACAGGCAGGAGAGTGAAATGCTCCTCTTGTGGGATGTGGGAAGGCAGGGAGACCTCCAGTGTCCCTGATGACTACATCTGTGAGAAGTGCATCCAGCTGCAGCTTCTAACAATCCACGTTAAGGAGTTGGAGCTGGAACTAAATGAAGTCTGGATCATTTGGGAGGCTGAAGGGGTGATAGATAGGACATATAGAGAGGTAGTTACAACCAAGGTGTAGCACGCAGGTAACTGGGTGACAGTCAGGAAGGGGAAAGGGGTTAAGGAGCCAGTGCAGAGTACCCCTGTGGTCATCCCTCTCAATAACAGGTATATCACTTTGGATACAGTTGAGGTAATGACCTAACAGAGGAAAGTCACAGTGGTCAGAACTCTGGCACTGCCTCTGTGACTCAGAAGGGAAGGGTGAAGAAGAGGCACGCTGTGGTGATAGGGGATTCTTTAGTTAAGGGAATGGATGGCAGGTTCTGTGGGCAAGCACAAGACTCTCAGATGGGATGTTGCCTCCTGGGTGCCATGGTCTGAGATATCTTGGATTAAGTCCTCAGCATTCTTAAGTGGGAGCGTGAACAGTTAGAAGTCATGGTCCACGTTGGTACCAATGACATGGGTAGGATGAGTGACGAGGATCTGAATAGGGAGTTCAGGGAGTTAGGTGTTAAGTTAAAAGGCAGGACCTCCAGGGTTATGATCTCAAGATTACTACCCATGCCACGTGCTAGTGAGGCCAAAACTAGGAAGATTATACAGTTTGATACATGGCTAAGGAGTTGGTGTAGGTGGGAAGGCATAAGAGTTTTGGATCATTGGGCTCTCGTCCAGGGAAAGTGGGACCTGTACAGAATGGATGGTTTGTAACCCAGAGGGAGACTAATATCCTAGCAGGAAGTTTTGTTAAACTAGAGTTGCAGGGGGCTGGGAACCAGAGTGCCAGAACAGTTAGTGGAGAGGTTGTGGAGGAAGATATTGGTAAGACTTCAGACAAAATTAGGAATCAAAAGGTTCAGCATGGTGTGACTAATGTCCTGGCTGCCTTCTTTCAAATGGAAGAAGTATCATAGGAAAGGTCAATAATAGTGCTGTAGATGAGGCAGCTGGTTTACAAACAGAGGCAATGTGTAGTGAGGAGGGGCAAAATTGCAGTCAGCAGGATGAGTTGCAATGTAAGAGGCCTACAAAATCAAAATGGATAATTCCAGGACTGAAGGTGTTGTATCTGAATGCGTGCTGTAGAAGGCATCAAGTAGATGAACTTGCAGCACAGTTGCAGATTGGCAAGTATGATGTTGTAGGCATCACAGAATCATGGCTGAAGATTATAGCTGGCAGCTTAATGTCCAAGGACACCTCTATGTGATGTGGACATAGTTGTCCACTCATATTTAAAAGTGGGTGGGTTGTCCCCTTTTTTGTCCACCCCTTGATAGAGAGGAAAGCAGAGGGGGTGGCATTGTCCTGTTGGTAAAAAATGAAATCAAATCATTAGAAAGAGGTGACATAGAGTCAGAAGGTATTGAATCATTGTGGATAGAGCTAAGGAACTTCAAGAGTAATGGGAGTTGTATACAGACCCCAAGCGGGAGTAAGGATGTGGTATACAAATTACAACAGGAGATAGAAAATGCATGCCAAAAGGTCAATGTTACAATAGTCAAGGGGGACTTCAATATGCAGGTAGATTGGGAAAATCAGGTTTGTGCTGGATTACAGGAGCGGGTATTTCTAGAGTGCCTACAAGATGGCTTTTTAAAGCAGCTCATAGTTGAGCCCACTCAAGGATCAGCTCTTCTGGATTTGGTGTTGTACAATGAACCAGAATTGATTACACAGCTTAAGGTAAAAAAACCCTTCGGGGAAAGTAATCATAATATGATTGATTTCACCTGAAATTTGAGAAAGAGAAGCTAAAGTCAAATATATCAGCATTACAAAGCTACAAAAGAGGATTTGGCCAGAACTGGTTGGAAAAGAACACTATCAGGGATGACGGCAGAACAGCAATGGCCAGGATTCCTTGAAGCAATTCAGAAAGCATGAGATGTATACATCCCAAAGAGGAAGAAGTTTTCTAAAGGCAAGAGGACAAAACCGTAGTTAACAAGAGAAGTTAAAGCCAACATAAAAGCCAAGGAGAGGGCATATAATACAGCAAAAATTAGTGGGAAGTTAGAGGATTGGGAAGCTTTTAAAAACCAACAGAAGGCAACTAAAAAAGTAATTAAGAAGGTAAAGATGGAATACAAACTAAGTTAACCAATAATATTAAAGGGAATACCAAATGTTTCTTCAGATGCATCAAGTGTAAAAGAGAGATGAGAGTGGATATCGGACCACTGAAAATTGAAGCTGGAAAATGATGGAATGCTGAAACTTTGTAAAGCACTGGTGAGGGTTCATTTGGAATAACGTGAGCAGGTTTGAACCCCCCCCCCCATCTTAGAAACGATGTGCTGAAACTGGTAAGGGTTCAAAGGAAGCTCACGAAAATGATTCCAAGATTGAATGGCTTGTTGTATGAAGAGCATTTGATAGCTCTGGGCCTGAATTTGCTGGAATTCAGAAGAATGAGGGGTGATCTCATTGAAACCTATCAAATAGTGAAAGGCCTTGATAGTGTGGATGTGGAGGTGATGTTTCCAATGGTGGGAGAGTCTGATATCCACTCTCACAGCATCAGAATAGAGGGGTGTCCTTTTAGAGTGGAGATGAGGAGGTAATTCTTTAGGTATTTTTAATCTGTGGAACTCTTTGCCGCAGGCAGCTATGGAGGCCAAGTCTTCAGGTATGTTTAAGGCAAAGGCTGATAGATTCTTGATTGCTCGGGACATGAAAGGAAATGGGGAGAAGGCAGGAGATTGTGGCTGAGAGGAAAATTGGATCAGCCATGATGAAATGGGAGAGCAGACTCAATGGGCCAACTGGTCTAATTCTGATCCTCTATCTTTTGGTCTTATGGTCTTATGGCTTCAGCTTGACCTGAGCACGTGCAACCCATTTCACCAACATTACTTCTGGTTCCAGGTGAACCACCCATATTAATAACACAAGGACTGAAGACGTTATATTTGAAAGCATGTAGCATACGGAATGACTTGTAGCATAGTTAGAGATTGGCAGGTATGATGTTGTGTGCATCACTGAGTTGTGGCTCATAGTTGGGAGCTTAATATCCAAGGATACTTCTTCTTCAACTGTCCATTAATTTTCAATGATGACTGAGGCCTGGGCAAGGTTGTATGGAAGACCAGCAGTTGCCTATGCTGCAAGTCTCCCCTCTCCACGCCACCAATGTTGTCCAAGGGAAGGGCACTGGGACCCATACAGCTTGGCACCGGTGTCATCGCAGCGCAATGTGTGGTTAAGTGCCTTGCTCAAGGACACAACATGCTGTCTCAGCTGAGGCTTGAACTAGCAACCTTCAGATCACTAGACTGATGCCTTAACCACTTGGCCACGCGCCACACATCAAAAGGATAGGCAGGTAAGCAGAGGGGGTGGTGTGCCTCTGTTGGTAAAAAGTGAAATCAAATCCTTAGAAAGAAGTGACATAGAATTGGAAGATGTTGAATCCTTGTGGGTAGAGTTAAGAAACTGCAAAGTTAAAAATACCCTGATGGGAGTTATATGCAGGCCTCCAAACAGGCCAGGATGTGTGCTGCAAATTACAACAGGAGATAGAGGAGGCATGTAAAAAGTAGAATGTTGCAATAGTAATGGGGGATTTCAATATACAAGTAGATTTGGTAAAACTGGTTGGTGTTGGATCCCAAGAGTGGGAATTTGTAGAATGCCTAGAAGATGGCTTTTGGAGTATCTTGTGGTTGAGCTCACTAGGGGAAAGGCAATTCTGGATTGGGTGTTATGTAATGACCCAGATTTGTTTAGAGAGCTTAAGGTAAAAGAACCCTTAGGGAGTCAGTGATCATAATTGATAGAATTCACCCTGCAGTTTGAGAAGAAGAAGCAGCTAAAATTGGATGTATCAGTATTATAATGAAGTAAAGAGAATTACAGAGGCATGAAAAAGTTGATTGGAAGAGACACTTTCAAGGCAACAGCAATGGCTGGAGTTTCTGGGACCAATTCAGAAGGTGCAGGAAAGCTACGTCTCAAAGGTGAAGAAGTATTCTAATGGGACGATGAGACAACTGTGGCTGACAAGGGAAATCAAAATCAGCATAAAAGCAAAAGGGAGGACATATATTATAGCAAAAATTAATGGGAAGTTAGAGGATTGGAAAGTTTTTAAAAACCAACAGAAGGCAACTAAAAAAACTAAGAAGCGAAAAGATGAAATGTGAAGATAAGTCAGCCGATACTATTAAAGAGGTGCTAAAGTTCTTTCAGGTATGTAAAAAGTGAAAGAGAGGTGAGAGTGGATATTAGACTACTAGAAAATGATGCTGGAGAGTTAGTAATGGTGAACAAAGAAGTGACGGATGAACTTAATGAATATTTTGTGTCAGCTTTCATTGGGGAAGACACTAACAATATGCCAGAAATTTGAGATTGTCAGCGGGCAGATGTGAGTGTCTTTGCTAAGTAGAAGATGCTTAGGAAACTGAAAGGTCTTAAGGTAAATATGTCACTTGGACGTGATGGACTACACCCCAGGGTTTTGAAAGAGATAGCTGAAGAGAGTGTGTGTCAAGAATCACTAGATTATGTAACAGATCCCAGAGGACGTGAAATTGCAGATGTCACACCACTCTTTAAGAAGGGAGGGGGACAGAATAAAGGAGAGTCTGAGCCAGTTAATCTGATTTCAATGGTTGCGAAGGTGTTGGAATCTATCAGCAAGGATGAGGTTTTGGAGTACTTGGAGCACATGACAAAAGTCAGCATGGTTTCCTTCAGAGGAAATCTTGCCTGACATATCTGTTGGAATTCTTTGAAGAAATAACAGACAGAATAGACAAAGAAGAGTCAGTGGATGTTGTTTATTTGGATTTTACGAGGGCCTTTGACAAGGTGTCATACATGAAGCTGCTTAGCAAGATAAGAGCCCATGGTATTACAGGAAAGGTACTAGTATGGATAGAAGACCAGCTGACTGGCAGCATGCAAAGAATGGGAATAAAGGGGGACCTTTTCTGGTTGGCTGCCGGTGACTAGTGGAGTGTTGCAGGGTTGCTGTTGTGATTCCTATTTTTCACAAAGATAGCTGGAGGGGCAAACAGAGTTGAGGAAGCAGCATGTCTGCAGAAGGATAGATTGGGAGAATGGGCAAAGAACTGGAGATAAAGTCCAGTGTAGGGAAGTTCATGCTCATGCACTTTGGTAGGGGGAGTAAAGATGAGGGCTATTTTCTAAATGGGAAGGATATTCAAAAATCTGAGGTGCTAAGGGAGTTAGGAGTCCTCGTGCAGCATTCTCTAAAGGTTAATTTGCAGGTTGGCAAATGCAATGTTAATGTTCCTTTTGAGAGGACTAGAATACAAAAGCAACAGTGTAATGCTGAGGCATTGGTCAGACTGCACTTGGAATATCATGAGCAGTTTTGACCCCCTTATCTCAGAACTGATATGCTGGCATTGGAGATGGTCCAGGGGAGGTTCACAAGAATAATCCCAGCAATGGAAGCATTAACATATGAGAAGTGTTCGATGGCTCTGGGCCTGGGTACTCATTGAAGTTTAGAAGAATGATGGGGTAATCTCATTGACATCTATCGAATATTGAAATAACTAGATAGACTGGATGTGGACAGCATGTTTTCTATAGTGGGGGGGGTCTAACATCAGAGGGCATAGCCTCAGGATAGAGGGACATTCCTTTAGAACAGAGATGATGAAAAATTTCTTTAGGCAGAGGGTGATGAATCTGTGGAATTCATTGCCACAGTCAGCTGTGCAGGCCAAGCCATGGGTATACCTGTAGCCCCCCTGGCCAGCCTCAGGGTCGCTCGGCTCGCTGTCGTCTAGGGAAACAGCCCTCGGCCTCAGCAAACTGGGTAATTAGTTTGTGTGGATGCTGTGTGATGTACCCCACCCCGCCCAAATGACAGACAATACACCAGATACGATTAAATGATTTACAGTTTATAGATATTACTGGAACTATATAATTAATAGAGAATAAAATATAAAAGGAAAATCAAAGGTGCCACACTTATCAAAGTTCAATCTCTTCATGCACAAACAGTTGGAGCTCAGGACCCTTCTTCTTCGCCCTGCGACCCCTCGAACCACCTCGACTGGCCACCTGGGACCAACAACAGTGGTCAACCAGACGCTCCACACGAGTCCGTCTCCGTCTCCTCTCCTCGCTGAACGCCCTGCTCGGGGTGCAACCCTGTTAGCGGGCTCACAGCACCTGGTCCCTCCTCTGTCTCTCTCTCTCCCGCCTTCTGCCTCCAAAAATCCCACGCATACAATATCTTACAGATACACCAAAAGCATAACAGCTATTCCAATTAGTTCGGAACATCTTCTTATCAGTCTAACCCAAAACAAGCTGCTAGTGCAAGAACTTTCTCAGCGTTTAACATAACAAAGAAGCATTCCCAAGTATAACATTACAAAGAAGCCGTTTTAATTAGCCTACGCAGTAACATAAAAGACGAAACCCCCTTACATATTTAAGACTGAATTTGATAGGTTATTGATTAATCAAGGCATCAAAGATTACAAGAAGGCAGGAAAAGGGGTTGAGAGGGATAATAAATCAGCCATAATGGAATGATGGAGCAGACTCCATGTGCTGAATGGCCCAATTCTGTGTCTATGTCTTACGGTCTAACTCCTCTGAGTTCTCTTCATTACACCCTGCATCCACTGGGAAAGTGGGAAAGCACCATGTGCAAGAGGACTAGCAGCATTAAGGTGATAAGTTAATTTTCATCCTCTTTATATTGAGAGTTAATTTATAAATTTAGATTGGAGCATCCATTTTCAGTGCCCTTTTATATTTTTAGAGAGAAGTTAATTTGATATTTAGCACTAGGGGGCCATTCGAAGTTTAGGGAAGTCTGATGATTAAATATTCACTCTCTAGACTAGGGACTCATGACCTGGGGTTCATGGACCCCCTTGCTTAATGGTATTTGTCCATGGCATGAAAAAGGTTGGGAACGCTTGCTCTAGACTGACATTGGCATTGATTACTGTGATAAAGTTTTTACAATGGCAGAAGGCATGAAGAAGCTGACCTTTAAAAGAATCGGTGAGAAAGTGGGGGGGGGGGTGAGTGAGGATGGTCTTGTAACTCTTGCCTTTGGTACCAATGGCAAGAAATGATACTGTTTGTTACATGGATTGTACAAGGCAGGAAATTCATGATATCAGAATTTGGGGAAAAAACAATGTTGACATTCAAAAACTCAGTTGCACATTTCAGAAGGATGAGTTCTAGCAATGCAATAGCTGCTTCCACCTACAAAGACCAGTAGATTTATGTTGGAACTGTGTTTTCAAAGCAGGATACTTCTGGCTAAGCAAAGCATTGAACCGAGCCAAAAATCTCCATTGAATGGGAGAGAGAACTCTATTATATATCATGTCTTGCTATGACAAGTCATTATGACACATTGAAAAAGGTCTACAGCAAAACAAGAAGTGAGTGTTTATGGAAAATCTGCTACTTTGAGTCAAATTACACCCTAGAAGTATGTATCACATTCTGCCTTCTATTTTTGCTTGATGACTTGGGACATGGTGGTAAAGATGAATGGGTTTATTGCATCATTTCACTTGAGTTATTAGCTCAAATTTAATTCCAGTCTGCCAAATATTAGCTCAGTTGGCTGTTTCTGTAAGCTACTTAGAAAGAAAGGGATATGATTTTATTTCCAGCTCCTTTATTGACCAAACCGCTTTATAACCAGTCAATGTGCTCTTGAAGTCTAGTTGTAGTTATAGAGTAATGGAGTAATACAGTATAGAAGCAAATCTTACAGCCCTACTTGTCTATGCTGACCAAGATGTCCATCTGAGCCATTTTACCCATACCCATCTGAAACTTCCCCATCCATATACCTGCCCAAATATTTTTTAAATGTTCTTAAACTTGAAACTTGGAATAGTACAGTACAAGGACAGGCCATTCCATCCCCCATGTTGTGCCAAACCAGCTAAAAAGCAAATCAAAAAACCCAAACACTCATCCTTCCCACCAATACCATGTCCACATCCTTCCAACTTCCTTACATCCATGTACCTATTCAAAAGTCTCTAAAAAACCTCTAATGTATTTGTCTCTACCACCATACCAGGCAGTGCATTCCTGGCATCCACAACTCTGAGTAAAGAACTTATCCCCTTTGAACCTACCTCCACTCACCTTTAATGCATACCCTCTGGTTTTAGACATTGCCACCCTGGGAAACATATCCTCTCTGTGTACTCTACCAATGCCTCTCTTAATCTGGTAAACCTCTATCACATCTCCCCTCAGCCTCTGGCGCTCCAGAGAAAACAAATTATTTATCCAGCCTATCATGATAGCATGTGCCCTCTAAACCAGGTAAACCTCTTCTGCACCCTCTCCAAATACTCAACACCCTTCCTATAGTGATGTGACCAGAACTGTACACAATACTCCTGAAGTGGCCTGACCAGAGTTTTATAAAGTTGGAACATAACCTCCTGACTTTTGAACCCAGTGCCTCGATTAATAAAAGCAAGCATCCATAGCCTTTTTGTACTTGCCTCAACCATTTCCTTCTGCATCTGATTTCACAAATGCAGCACCCACTGTATAAATCTTTCCCCTCTCACATCAAACTCTATAAAAGATTCTTTTTCCCTGGTGAAAAAAAAATGTGTGCATTCATTCTAACCTTGGTGTTCGTGGCTTTATACACCAAGGTCATCCCTCAATCTCCTACACTCCGAGGAATAAGGAATATATAAGTTGTAAGTTAATGAATCAAATAGCTAGTTTGTCCAAAGATAGGCCTTACAGTCATCAAAGAGATTATGATCTGTATTGGTGACATTGATGTAGTAGTATTAGTTGGCAGAACATTAGACTTCACTTAGAAAAGTGTCAGGAATATCTTCCATCAATGAAACTAAAGATGGGGCCTAGATTTTAAAATCTCCTCCAAGTAAACTGCACTTTCGGCTTCTTCAGTGAATGAGAAAGCAGGGATAGGCATTTTCTGTAAATTATAATAGTAATAATATTCCAGGTACAGTAGATATTAATAAATACCAAATCATATATTATTTTCTGTATTCTCTGTATTGTGCATTTTAATTAAATCAATCATTCAGTCATTTCTGAGGCAATTAGTCACTCTGAAATATTCACACAAGCATGAACTCACATGATAAACACAGATGGTGAAGCCTATTGTAAATTATGTATTCAGACAGACCATCTCAAAAAGTGACTTGTTCAACAATGATAGCATTTTGCTTCCACTGCCTCCATGTCCATCCTTTGGAATGTACGTCCTGACAGGGTAATGTCACTCTTACCTTTTATTCATTTGACTATGATGCAGTTGCAGAAAATATTTTGTGTTCAACTTAAAAGAAACCTACAAGCAAAAGAATACTGATCCTGTAAGTCTTACATAAAGAGAGCAAAAGTTGGCTTGCAGGTGGTACAACAGGTTATTAAGAAAGCAAATGGAATGTTGGCCTTATACTGGCTTTGGAGGCAGTGCAGAGGAGGTTCACCAGGTTGATTCCAGAGATGAAGGGATTAACCTATGAGGAGAGATTGAGTCGCCTGGGACTATACTCTCTGGGATTCAGAAGAATAAGAGGAGCTCTTATAGAAACATACAAAATTTTGAAAGGGATAGATAAGAGAGAAGTAGGAAATTTGTTTCCATTGGTAGGTGGGACTAGAACTAGGAGATGTTGCCTCAAGATTCAGGGGAGAAGATTTAGGACGGAGATGAGGAGAAACTGTTTTTCCCAGAGAGGGGTGAATCTGTGGAATTCTCTGCCCAGTGAAGCAGTTGAGGCTTCTTCACTAAATATATTTAAGATACAGTTAGATAGATTTTTACATAGTAGGGGAATTAAGGGTTTTGGGGAAAAGGCAGGTAGATGGAGCTGAGTTTATGGACAGATCAACCATGATCTTATTGAATGGTGGGGCAGGCTCGATGGGCCGGATAGCCTACTCCTGCTCCTATTTCTTATGTTCTTACGTTCTTAAATGCAGGAAGTTCTCAGCCGAACAGGCAGCATTTATGGAGCGAGAAGCATTTAATATCTAACGAATTGATCATTGCTCATTATAATGAGGAAATATTTGAAATCAAAGATTCTAAAATGCTGTGAAGAAACAAAGGCAATACTGTGATGAGGAAAAACCAAAAGAAACTGAATGGCAAGTGTCTCGGTGGTCCCTGCTGACAGATGATTTTAAGGCTAAGTAAAATGTCCAGAGAAAATGCAAATAGAAGGAGATAGATGTGAATAAATGTAAGGAATTAAAATAAATTAAAAGGAATGTGAGAATATTAGGGTAAAAAAAATTCTAATCTGCTACTCATCACTGTAAACCAGCTGAACACTAAAGGAATGAAATCCCTTTCAGCTGATTTCAGGCTGACCATGTGGAGCTTGACAGACGTGAAAGCCTCTGTTTTCTGGAGTTTAAAAGAATTAAAGGTGTTTTCATTAAAACATAAACTTCTTACAGGACTCAGGCAAAGTGGATGTGGGGAGGATATTTCCCTTGCCTGCAGAATCTAAAACTATTTGGCACAGAATGAGAATAAGGGGTTTAGGACAGAAAGGAATAACTTAACTCATATGTTGTTATTAAAGCTCCATTTATCCTCTAAAAAACAGATGTGAGATGGTTGAAATTCTAGAATATGGATTTTTATTGAAGTCTTTTAGCAAATAGGACCATATTCATTGATTCATCTTCCGATATGAATGAAGGTGCCATGGCATGTCACCAACTTCATCACGACCTGTGTGGATGGGCACATGCCTTTGAGAACCTCCTGAATCTTCCCCAATCAGAAGCCCTGGATGAACCAGGAGATTCACAATCTGCTAGATCTGTGACATTCAAGACTGGCAATCCAGGACCCTACAATAAGTCCAGGTATGACCTATGGAAGGCAATCATGAAACCAAAAAGGCAATTCTGTCTGAAATTAAATTCACAATTAGATGCATGCCAGCTGTGGCAGGATTTGCATGCCATTACTTCCTATAACTGAAACCTAGCATTATAAATGGCTGAAATGCTTCACTCCTTGATTAACTCAATGCCTTTTATGCACATAAAAGGGAGAATAACGTTGCACCTATATGAATTTCTCAACATCCAGCGACCCTGTAAACTTTGTCTCAGAGGCCAATGTCAGAACATCCTTCACAAAACATAGGGCTCTGATGACATTCCAAGCTGGGTACTGAAAACCTACACTGACCTACTGGACAACTTTAACCTCTCACTGTTGTGGTCTGAAATCATACCGGTGCTGGGTAGCACTCACATCTACTGTGATGAAGTGCTTTGAGTTGTTGATTAAAAACCCCTCACCATCTGGGACATGCCCTTTCTCATTACTACAGTCAGGGAGGAGATACAAGACCCTGAAGACCCAAACCCAATGATTCAGGAGCAGCTTATTCCCCTCTGCCATCAGATTTCTGAATGGTCCATGAATTCACGAACACTCTGTCATTAGGTTTCTTTTTCCTATTGATTTATTTTTGTAGTTTATGTTATTTTGTCTTTGCACTGTACTGTAGATACAAAACAGCAAATTTCATATCATGTAATTATGTTCGTTATGTGCCGTGCTGTATGACATGAGCGATCGTGGTCTTTCCATGACCATGATTGTTCTTGGCAAGTATTTCTACAATCCTCAGTTCTAGCAAGTTTAAGGTCTTTTCACACAAACAGTCGGCAAGATGTACTTTATGAAGTCCTTCACTTAGTTACAAGAATTGCAAATCAGGGAGGTCAGGTAAAATTTCTATGGGTTCCAGCACATGTAGGGGTGAAGGGGAATGAGAGGGTGGATGAGTTGGCAAAGAGGGCGTTAAAGAAAGAAAATGTGGAAATGCACATTAGTATCAGTAAAGCAGAGGTTAAGTGTGTAATCTGGGAAAAAGTCAACCGAATGTGGCAAGAAAGATGGGACAGGGAAGGGAAAGGGAGGCATTTATATCAAATACAAAAGAGTGTTGCAGTTACTAGGGTAGGTAATGGAAACAGAAGAGAGGAAATTGTGTGGACTAGGTTAAGGCTGGGGCATCGTGCATTAACCAAAACATTGAAAATGATAGGGAAACACCAGACAGGATTGGGTGAGGAATGTCAGGAAGAGGAGTCAGTAGAACATGTAGTTTTGTGTTGCAGGAAGTATGGGATACAGAGAGAGATGATGAGAAATAAATTAAGGGAGTTGGGGATGCAGGAATTTACATTAAAAGGGTTGCTGGGCATGGGTGAGAGAGCACGTCCGGGTATTTTTAGCGTTTTTAAGGGGTACAGGGGTTTTTTATAGGATATGACGAATAAACAGGAATAGGATACTAGGATGGTCAAAGATGGGAGGGTGTAGTGTAGGTTTGTATATGTGTGTGTGTGTGTGTGTGTGTGTGTGTGTGTGTGCGCGCACGATTGGGTGAAGGGGTTTAGAATGTATGTCTAGTGCACATTCCGGAGCAGAGGGTGGCGGTAATGCACCATTAAGCTGGATGCCAACCGCCGTAAAACAAGATACAGACAAACAGACAGAAGTAGTTTGCCATTGCCTCCTTCTGGGTGTTGTCTTTACAAGACGGGTGACCCCAGTCATTATCAACACTCTTCACAGGTTGTCTACCTGGCGTCAGTGGTCACAGAACCAGGACTTGTGGTATGCACCGGCTGCTCATACGACCAACCACCACCAGCTCCCATGGCTTCATGTGACCCTGATCAGGGGGCTCAGCAGGTGCTACACATTACCAACATGACCTGCAGGCTGGTAAATGGAAGAAGCACCTTATACCTCCTTTGGTATAGACGTATCTCCACCCTGCTACCCACGCAAGGCAATGATAATAAACCTGATTCTGATTCTGACAACTTAGTGTAGCTTAATTCACTCCATAATCTATCATCATTGTGTGTGTGAGCATGCATAGCTTATTTCTTCTGTTTCTTATGTACTTGAATTCAAAATACTTATGACAATGGCAATTGGTTAAAATCAGTTGGTGTTCCAACCAAAATAAGTAACACAAACCCACATAAAGAGCAAACAATAGTAATTATATTATTAAGTTTGCCAGTAATAACACTCAGAAGGAATGACACCTGAAGATGTACTGAATCAGAATGATACTTCGACTTGAATTTGAAGGTCGAACTCAGTACATCTAAAGCTTCACCAATAAAAATAGAAATGGCGCCCTCTTTAGGATAATGTATAACATTGCTGCACTTATTTTGGTTTCTCTGAAATTCACTTTTGTGCCATGTTGGCACATATAATATATGAAAAAAGATATGATGCCATATGAAAAAAGAAACAAATCGATAAAATGATGGAAGTGCCCAGCAATTCAGCCAGCATCTGTGGAGGGGAAAGCACAATTAGCATTTCATTTGAATGACAGCACGATTAAGACCGACTTTACCCTTAAAGTGCACTATGGCTGGATATGGTAATCTAGTACATATTATCCCACATATCCTTGTGAAATTTCTTCAGGGATTGTCTGCCTGGCGTTAGTAGTTGCAGAACCAGGACTTGTGATATGCATTGGCTGCTCATACGACCATCCATCACCAGCTCCCATCGCTTCACGTGACCCTGATCAGGGGGCTGAGCAGGTGCTACACCTTACCCAAGGGTGTTCTGCAGGCTAGCAAAGGGAAGAAACACCTGAAATACTTGGCAGGACAAGCAAGAGCAAACAACCTGGATATGGAGGACCCGTAGAACAGATGGAAAGAATGGAGGTCCTTTTCCTGTCAGAGCCAAGACACTTTCCTGGGAAGACAGCCGAGAGGCCATCATAAGGAGCACAGCCTAAGAGTAATTATGCAGTTATTCAACAAATGATTAATGTCAATGAATATATCAAGTAACATCATGACCATAAGACCATAAGACATAGGAGCACAGTTAGGCCATTCAACCCATCGAGTCTGCTCCACCATTTATCATGGCTGATCCATTTCCCTCTCAACCCCATTCTCCTGCCTTTTCCCCATACCCTTTTACACCCTGAGAGGTCAAGAACCAATCTACTTCCACCTTAAATGACCTAGCCTCCACAGCTGCCTGGGGCAACAAATTCCACAAATTTACCACCCTCCAGCTAAAGAAATTCCTCCTCATCTCAGTTTTAACTAGACGTGTATCTATTCTGAGGCTGTGCCCTCTGGTCCTAGACTCCCCCATCACAGGAAACATCCACTCTTTCTAGGCCTTTCAACATTCAATAGGTTCAATGAGATTCCCCCTCATTCTTCTAAATTCCAGTGAGTAAAGGCCCAGAGCTATCACTCGTTCCCCCATGACAAGCTTTTCATTCCTGAATCATTTTCATGAACCCCCTCTGAACCCTCCCAATGTCAGCACATCCTTCCTTAAATGAGGGGCCCAAAACTGCTCACAATACTCCAAGTGAGGCCTCATCAGTACCTTATAAATCCTTAGCGTTACATCCTTGCTTTTATATTCTAGCCCTCTCAAAATGAATGCTAACATTGCATTTTTCTTAACAACAGATACAAAATGCTGGAGGAACTCAGCAGGCCAGGCAACATCTATGGGAAAACAGTACAGTTGATGTTTCGGGCCCAAACCCTTCGGCCGGACTGGCAAAAAAAGCTGAGTGGTAGGTCTGAAAGATGGGGGGTAGGGGAGAAAGAAACACCAGGTGATAGGTGAAACTTGGAGGGGGAGGAATGAAGCAAAGAGCTAGGAAGTTGATTGGTGAAAGAGACAGAAGGCCTGGAAGAAACAAAAAAGGGGGAGGGGAGGAACACCAGAGGGAGGCGATGGGCAGGCAAGGAGATAACATGAGAGAATGGGATAAGGAGCTGGTACATGGTGAAAAGCAGAGGTAGGCATTACTAGAAGTTCAAGAAATCGATGTTCATGCCATCAGGTTGGAGGCTACCCAAACGGAATGCAAGGTGTTGCTCCTCCAGCCTAAGTGTTGCCTTTTCCCAACAGAAGAGGAGGCCATGGATGGATATATTGGAATGGGAATGGGAAGTGGAATTAAAATGGGTGGCCACTGGGGATGGAGGTTAGATGCTCAGTGAAGTGGTCTCCCAATCTACGTCAGGTCTTACCGATATACAAGAGGCCACATCGAGAACACTGAACACAGTATTATCAGTTTCCCTACTGATCTCCCACCTGGCACTTATCCTTGTAAGCAGAACAAGTGCTGCACCTGCCCCTCCACCTCCTCCTTCACTACCATTCAGGGCTCCAAACAGTCCTTCCAGGTGAGGCGACACTTCACCTGTGATTCTGTTGGGGTCATCTACTGTGTGCTCCTCCCCCCACCCCTTTTTCCTTTCTTCCATGGCTTTCTGTCTGTTTCATCGATCAGCTTCCTAGTTCTTTGTTTCATCCCACCCCCTCCAAGTTTCACCTGGTGTTTCTCTCTCCCCTCCCCCAACCTTTCAAATCTGCTCCTCATCTTTTATTCTCCAGTCTTGTCAAAGGGTCTCAGCCTGAAACATCAACTGTACTGTTTTTCCATAGATGCTGCCTGGCCTGCTGAGTTCCTCCAGCATTTTGTGTGTGTCGCTCAGATTTCCAGTATCTGCATATTTCCTCTTGTTTGCGATTGCATTTGTCTTCCTCACCACCGACTGAATCTGCAAATTAATCTTAAGGGACTGCTACACAGGGGCTCCCAAGTCCCTTTGCACCTTGGATTTTTGAATCTTCTACTCGTTTAGAAAATAGCCTATGCTTTTATTCCATTTGTCACTTCTTTGCCTGTTCTCCTAATCTGTCTAAGACTTTCTGCAGCCTCCCTGCTTCCTCAAAATTACCTGCCCCTCCACCTATAGAAACATAGAAAACGTACAACACAATACAGGCCCTTTGGCCCACAAAGCTGTGCCGAACACGTCCTTAACTTAGAACTACCTTGGCTTACCCATAGCCCTCTACTTTTCTGAGCTCTGTGCACCTGTCCAGGAGTCTCTTAAGAGACCCTATCGTATCTGCCTCCACCACTGTCACTGGCAGCCCATTCCACACACTCACCACACTCTGCGTAAAAAACTTACCCCTGACGTTTCCTCTGTACCTACTCACAAGCACCTTAAAAACTGTGCCCTCTCATGCTAGCCACTTCAGCCCTGGGAATAAGCCTCTGACTATCCACGCGATCAATGCCTCTCATCATCTTATACCCTTCTTTGTATCATCTACAGACTTGGTCATAAAGCCATAAATTTCATCATCCAAATTATTTTGTTTGTATTTCAGAACCCTGAGGTGTTATCCATCAGGATAAGGTAACATATCTACCTTCAGACCTTTCAGTTTCCCAAGCACCTTCTCCCTAGTGATAGCACTGCACTCACTTCTGCCCCCTGACACCCTCAAACTTCTGGCATAGTCCTAGTGTCTTCCACAGTGAAGACTGTTGCTAAATACTTCATTTAGTTTGTCCACCATTTCTTTGTCCCCCATTACTATCTCTCCAGCATAATTTTCCATTGGTCCAATGTCTTCACTTGTCTCTCCTTTATCCTTTATATATCTGAAAAATCTTTAAGTATATACTTTGATTTTATAGGTTAGCTTACCTTCACTTCCAACTACTTTTTGCTCTATGACATGCTCTCTCTTTTGTTGTTATGTTGGCCTTAACTTCCCTTTTCAGCCACAGCAGTATCATCCTGCCTTTAGAATACTTCTTTCCTGTGCCTTCTCAATTGCTCCCAGAAACTCCAGCCATTACTGCTCTGCCATCATCCCTGCTAGTGTTCCATTCCAATCAACTTTGGCCAATTCCTCTCTTATGCCTCTGTAATGTCCTTAGACCTGACCTTAGCTTCTTCCTCTCAAATTGCAAGGTGAATTCTATCACATTATGATCACTTCCTCCTACAGTAAGTGCCGTAATCAAATCCGGTTCACTACATAGTACCCAATCCAGACTAGCTGATTCCCTAGCAGGCTCAACCACAAGCTGCTCTGAAAACCCATCTAATAGGCATTCTACAGATTCTCTCTCTCAGGATCCAAAATCAACACCACCTAGATTTTCCCAATCCACCTGCATAACTGAAATTCCCCACTGTTCTCATAACATTGCCCATATCCTGGCTACTATTTGAAGGCCTGTATATAACTCCCATCACAATTGTTTTACACTTGCTGTTTAACTCTACCTACAAGAATTCAACATCTTCTGGCTCTATGTCACCTCTTTCTAAGGGATTTATTTCTTTTTTTACCAACAAAGCCAAACCAGCCCCTCTGCCTAACTGCCCATCCTTTTGATAAAACGTGTATCCTTGGAGGTTAAGCTCCTAGCTGCAATTTTCTTCCAGCCACGACTCAGTGATGCCCACAATGTCATAGCTGCCAATATCTAACCGCACTACAAGATCATCAACCATGTTCCGTATACTGTGTCCATTCAAATATAACATCTATCCATCTTTTTGATTTTGTCCCGCTTTTACACTGCACTGCACCAAGTGCAATTTTGCCCCATTATCTGCTATTCCTTCCTGACCGTCTCACTACATACTGCCTCTGCTTGTAAACCAACAGCACTATCCTCAGCCCTATCACTCTAGTTGCCATGCCCCTGCCAAATTAGTTTGAACCCTCACCATCAGCTCTAGCAAACCCACCTGCAAGAATACTGGTTCCTCACAGGTTCAGGTGTAATTCATCCCTTTTGTACAAATCGTACCTTCCCAGAGGTGATTGCAAAGATCCAGAAATCTGAAACACTGACCCCTGCATCAGTTTTTTAGCCACGTATTCATCTGCCAAATCATTCTGTTCTTACCCTCACTGGTGCGTGGCACAGGCAACAATCCAGCGATTGCTACCCTGGAGGTCTTACTTTCGAGCTTTCTACCTAGCCCCATAAATTCTCTCTTCAGGACCTCCTCACTTTTACTACCTACATTATTGGTGACAATATGTATCAAGACATCTGGCTGCTCACTCTCCCCCTTTGGAATGTCATGGACCCAATCCGAGATGTCCCTGACCCTGGCACTTGGAAGGCAACATACCATTCTTTTGTCTCTATTGTGTCCACATAACCTCATGTCTACTCCTCTAGTATGGAATTCCATTTCACTGCTGCAGTCCTCTTCTTCCCCCCTTCCCTTCTCAGCCACACTGCCAGTCTGTTTCAGAGGCCCCGCCCCCCACGCTGGTAGCTCATCACCCTCAGCAGTATCCAAAACGATAGACTTATTATTGAGGAGAATGGCCACATTGGTACACTGTACTGGCTGCCTATTTCCCGTTCCCTCTCCTGACAATCACCAATTTATCTGCCTCCAGCAGCTTAGGGGTGATTACCTTCCTGGAGTTCCTACCGTAATGCCTCCTCCATTTCTTGTATGAGCTGAAGTTCATCGAGCTGCAGCTCCAGTTCCTTAACGTGTTCTCTGAGGAGCTGCAGCTCAGTGCACCTGGTGCAAGTGTGGTCATCTGGGAGGCCAGAGGTCTCCCAGAATTCCCACATCTCACCCAAAGAACACAACACAGCCCCTGGAGCCATTCTCACTGATCTAAATTTGCACTAACAGACAACAAATGAGGAACGAAGAAGAAGAAAGAAGAACCTCACCTGATACTTACCTCGCTCAAACCTACTCTTACTGAAGCCTGATGCGCCCAAAGCCTCCCCACTCTAACTCTAGACCACACACACAACGGCCACTTCACTTGTCCCTGCCTTATTTTTATTTGCCCTTGCTAGTGAATCATGAATGTGCTGCTGAAAAAGCTGAAATCGCATGAAAGCTCCTTTTTTTAAATCCTTCACTCCTGGACCTGAATGAAGCCTCCATCTATTCACCTGTGACTGGGCCGCTGAATAAAGCTGAAATCTTGCTAAAGATCCTTTTTAAAATCTCTCTCTCCCGGACCTGCGTGAGGCCTCCTCCATCAATTTGACTGCAACTGCACTGTTGAAAAAAAGTCTAAACTGCACACTCAACTCACACACTGTTCTCTGCATCACAAATATTCACTCGCATACTCTGTCTGGGCTGGAGCCTGACTTACTTATTCTCCGTCACATTAATTGACAATTTAATCACTACTGAAAGCCCTATGCAGACATCTCATGGCATTGTATGATACACAATAGTGTCTCACTTTTTGTGAAATTTGCACAGACTTGGCATGTCATCTAAAGCTTTGACAAACTTCGATAGATGCATAGTGGAGAGTATTGTTTGGTTGCATCAAGGCCTGGTCTGGAAACACTAGTGTCCAAGAAAGGGAATGCATCCAAAAACTTTTCGATGATTTTAAGTTCCCTGGCCCCCACCGCTTTATTTTCACCATGGATGTCCAGTCCTTATATACTTCCATCCCCCATCAGGAAGGTCTTAAAGCTCTACGCTTCTTTTTGGATTCCAGACCTAATCAGTTCCCCTCTACCACCACTCTGCTCCGTCTAGCGGAATTAGTCCTTACTCTTAATAATTTCTCCTTTGGCTCCTCCCACTTCCTCCAAACTAAAGGTGTAGCTATGGGCACCCGTATGGGTCCTAGCTATGCCTGCCTTTTTGTTGGGTTTGTGGAACTATCTGTGTTCCGTGCCTATTCTGGTATCTGTCCCCCACTTTTCCTTCGCTACATCAACGACTGCATTGGCGCTGCTTCCTGCACGCGTGCAGAACTCGTTGACTTTATTAACTTTGCCTCCCACTTTCACCCTTCCCTCAAGTTTACATGGTCCATTTCTGACACCTCCCTCTCCTTTCTAGATCTTTCTGTCTCTGTCTCTGGAGACAGCTTATCCACTGATGTCTACTATAAGCCTACTGACTCTCACAGCTATCTGGACTATTCCTCTTCTCACCCTGTCTCTTACAAAAACGCCATCCCCTTCTCGCAATTCCTCCGTCTCCGCCGCATCTGCTCTCAGGATGAGGCTTTTCATTCTAGGACGAGGGAAATGTCTTCCTTTTTTAAAGAAAGGGGCTTCCCTTCCTCCACTATCAACTCTGCTCTTAAACGCATCTCCCCCATTTCACGTACATCTGCTCTCACTCCATCCTCTCGCCACCCCACTAGGAATAGGGTTCCCCTGGTCCTCACCTACCACCCCACCAGCCTCCGGGTCCAACATATTATTCTCTGTAACTTCCGCCACCTCCAACGGGATCCCACCACTAAGCACATCTTTCCCTCCCCACCTCTCTCTGCATTCCGCAGGGATCGCTCCCTACACAACTCCCTTGTCCATTCGTCCCCCCCATCCCTCCCCACTGATCTCCCTCCTGGCATTTATCTGTGTAAGCGGAACAAGTGCTACACATGCCCTTACACTTCCTCCCTTACCACCATTCAGGGCCCCAAACAGTCCTTCCAGGTGAGGCAACACTTCATCTGTGAGTCGACTGGGGTGATATACTGCGTCCGGTGCTCCTGATGTGGCCTTTTATATATTGGCGAGACCCGATGCAGACTGGGAGACCGCTTTGCTGAACATCTACGCTCTGTCCGCCAGAGAAAGCAGGATCTCCCAGTGGCCACACATTTTAATTCCACATCCCATTCCCATTCTGACATGTCCATCCACGGCCTCCTCTACTGTAAAGATGAAGCCACACTCAGGGTGGAGGAACAACACCTTATATTCCGTCTGGGTAGCCTCCAACCTGATGGCATGAACATCGACTTCTCTAACTTCCGCTAAGGCCCCACCTCCCCCTCGTACCCCATCTGTTACTCATTTTTATGCACACATTCTTTCTCTCACTCTCCTTTTTCTCCCTCTGTCCCCCTGAATATACCTCTTGCCCATCCTCTGGGTCCCCCCCCCCCTTGTCTTTCTTCCCGGACCTCCTGTCCCATGATCCTCTCGTATCCCTTTTGCCAATCACCTGTCCAGCTCTTGGCTCCATCCCTCCCCCTCCTGTCTTCTCCTATCATTTTGGATCTCCCCCTCTCCCTCCAACTTTCAAATCCCTTACTCACTCTTCCTTCAGTTAGTCCTGACGAAGGGTCTCGGCCTGAAACGTCGACTGCACCTCTTCCTACAGATGCTGCCTGGCCTGCTGCGTTCACCAGCAACTTTGATGTGTGTTGCTTGAATTTCCAGCATCTGCAGAATTCCTGTTGTTTGCATCCAAAAAGTGGCGGATATGGAACAGGAACAGCCCTTGTAGATTGTGTGGCCATCTTACTAACTGCTCATTATGCCACTGCTGTTTAGGGCAACAATAAAGGTCCCCCATCTCTGGCGGTGTGTTCAAGGCTTCCTTCATCATGTCAGTAGCTTCCTCCTGGTTTTCACAACTGTTGGTCACACAAGTCCCATGGGGAGACTTGGGAATACCATCGCACTCAGATGTAGATGGATTCTTCATTGCTATTTTTATTAACAATTTTGTTTTACTGGTCAGAGTTGTTAGCCCTGAGCTGAATCCCTGAAACTGGAGGACCAGTAGAGCACTCTTAGTCTGGCCTCTACCCTTTGGCGTGCTTGGCATGGGTGACCATACCATAAAGTTTTGACTCCAACCAACGTAGTACACTGGGCCAGTGAAGTATGCAAGCCTACAAACCCAATGATGGGGTTGGGGTCCTCTTGCATTTTGTAGCCATCAATGGAATATATGGGTAGTTGAAGATGGCTGTGCGTTCAAAGTTTGAACCCCTTCTGTAATAACAATACTCCTCTCTCTGTAGCATTTCTGAAAACATGCTGCAGATATTGCAAGTTCACTTTCCTTTTCTATTTCCCTGAATATAATTCTCCCCATGTGACCTCACCATTGGAAAGCCAACAAACCTACTTGAAGGTCAAATAACAACTCAAGAGAACAAAGATGAAGACAGAACATCATTCCATCTGACACTCACGACCACAAGCTCAGTTACAGTCACTTCATTTGTTGTAAAACACAAACAAATATGGGGGTCTGCACAAAGTAAGTCACGAGGCATGTGAAAACCAGCCAACAATATCCTGAAGGTGAGCTTGCATATAGCTTGGGCTCCAGTGAGTTCGCAGGAATGCCAAGTCTTTCAGCCCAAAGCAATCTGATCTGCATCGCTTGTCCACCAGAAGCCAGCAGTTTTCAATCAGCCTTGCTACACTGACTGGCTGTTCTCAATGTAGGAACATTATTCAGGCAAAAGCCTCTGGATGATGCACACGAAAAGCAGAGCTTACTGTGCCCAGAGAGTTCTTTATGGAAACAAATCCAAATGGGGGAGCAGTGCAGTCAAAGAGAGCTGTCATCAAGTCCAGCAGACAATCAGGCAGAATGTATGTCGGATGGAGGTGATCTGTCTATATATTGAAGAAGCAAATAATTTAAGCCAGGCACTAACAATGGCCTACACGCACTGTAATTAGTCCAGGTGCAAACTTGCGCCCTGCATCTTCATGCTAAGTGGCCACACAGTTTGTCCCTTCCCCTGCCATCCTGACAGCCATTGTAAACCACTTTGATAGTTCATTCCACAAAGTAAAGAGGCTACCTTGGTGCTTTCATTGTTATGGGTGTGCCAGCAGGAAGAACAGGGGCTCCTGCCAAATTCCCAAAGCAACTGTTCTGTCAGTAATATATCTCTCTATACATAATGATAGCCCCTTAGCACTGGTTCTATCATGTATTGTCATCCAGTGCAGTTAATGTTTGCTCCAATAATAAAACATTGTAAGGTATTAAACTATATAGCAGTTGAAAGCTATCTAATTACAGGCAACGAAAACATTATGTTTTCATTCATACTTCTGTTACCATGCTAACTCAGATCCCTAACTTCTTCCCATGATTATTTTATTAACTGAAAATATTTTGCCATTATGAATTCTTCTGCCAGAGGCTGTTAATAAATCTAACTTCTTAAAGAAATTACTCAGAATCAGACATGCCAAATTTAGAGATCAAAAAACTGTGACGCTAAAGATCTGAAATATTTAAACTAATCTGTGTCCTTTTTCCTCACTCTGTGTCATAGAGCCTCACAGTACAGAAGCTGACACTATGTCCATAGCAAACTTTTTGCATATCTAATCCCATTCTGGATCCTTCTATGCCTTGCATATTCTACTGTCTGTCTAAATGTCCCTTAAACATTGTTCTGCTATCTGATTCCACCATGTTCCGACAATGTTCCAGTTACCAACCACTCACTGCTATATAACAAAACTCCCCTCAAGTCCCCTTTAAAACTCTTTGCTCTGATCTTAAACTTATGCCCTCTTGTTTCTGATACGAGGGGTGATTAATAAGTTCGTGGCCTATGGTAGAAGGAGTCAACTTTAGAAAACCTAGCACATCTATTTTTCAACATAGTCCCCTCCTACATTTACACACTTAGTCCAGCGGTCGTGGAGCATACGGATCTTGGATCTCCAGAAAGTGTCCACAGCAGGAGTGATTGCTAAGTTCATGGCCTAAGGTAGAAGGAGATGAGTTATACAGCTCTCATTACGTGCACATGCAGGTCAACTCTTTGAGTGATTATGCAGAAAGTTTGAAGTTAATAACTCATCAGGGGTGATTGATAAGTTCGTTGCCCAAGGTAGAAGGAGGTGAGTTCTTAACTTCAAACTTTCTGCATAATCACTTAAAGAGTTGATCTGCATGTGCATGTAACGACAGCTGTATAACTCATCTCCTTCTACCTTGGGCCACGAACTTACCAATCACCCCTCCTAACTCTACCCTGGGAAAAAGATTCTGAATATCTACCCTATTTTACCTCTTACCATTTTAGATATCTTAATCACATTATCCCTCAGCCTCCTTCACTCTAGGCCCAATCTTTCCAATCTTTTTCCATAACTAAAGTTCTCCAACCCAAGCAAACTCCTGGCAAATTTCCTCTGCACTCTCTCCAGCACAACCACATCCTTCCTATTGTGCTGACCAGAACTCCACATGTTACTTCAAGTTCAGTATAATCAATGTTTTGTAAAGTTGCAACATAACCTTTCAGCTTTTGCATTCCAAGGCCCAGCCAATGAAGGCAAGTATGCTAAATGCCTTCTTCACCACCTTATTTGTGCTCCACTTCTAGGGAACTGTGAACTTGATTTCCAAGCTCCCTCTGTCCATTAACATTCCTTAGTGCCCTAAGTGCTTACTGTGTATGGGCTACTCCTATTCAACTTCCCAAAATGCATCATTTTACAAATGTTTGAGTTTAAATTTCACCTGTAAACACTCCACTCAACCTTCTAACTGAACGATGATGCTCTGTAGCCTTCAACAATCTTCCTTGCTATCGATACCTCTACCAACTTCTGTGTCATCCACAAACCTACTGATCATACTTCCTATATTTACATCTGTCATTGATAACTACGTACAAAATTCGTCACAGACTGGCAATCAGAAAAGTAATGTTTTAGCCTGCTACCATGAAAGCAAGTTCTGACATCAACTTGAAATGTTAATCGTTACGCTTTACATAGATAATCTTTAACATTGACTCTTTGAAGTGCTTCTACCCATTTCTGCTTTTATGCTAAGCTTGGAGCTTGTATGCCTTGTATTTCTAACTATCGAATCTCCGTCAAGCTAATTCCTCAAAAATTCAGTTTTGACAATTCCTTGTTATTCAGTGATGCTGCTTGAAACTCTGAGTATTTCCAACATATTTTTATTTTTATTCCAGAACAAATTCAAGTATTTGAGATATATAGGAACCATTGAGTTTTATCTTTAGTATTTTGTGAAGTGAGAGAAAAAGTTTCAACTCATTTGTTTTAAATGACTGCAGAATCTAACATGTTTCAATTACGTTCCCTCTGACTTCTAAATTCTAGCCTCTAAATGACATTTGGCATCAATATTTGAACTCGTGACTAGGAGTTAAATCACAGACTGCCTCTTTCCTTTTGATTTTCTTGCTCTCTTCCCAGATTTAGCCAGATTAAAGTTTGAGGCTATATGAAAGGAAATGCAGTACAAGAGTAAGAAAGTGGTGAAGGCGGGTTCATGTTTACAACATCTTCAGCACATAAACTAGAAGACACTGTGGGATGTGGATGATAGGATGTGAAAAAGAGCGTTAGGTACACCATCTTCAATGATTTTGCTAGCCAAAGACACAGTACTAATCATCCCATTGAGGCTGTGCACTCTTTCTTTGAAGGGGTTAAGGTGATGGATTCATGCAGGTTTTCCAGTTAGCGGATGCTGCCTTTGGTTTACTCCACCTTCTTCAAGAGAGGTAGCAAAACTTGTCATTAAGATTTGGATGACTTGAATGTGCGAATTGATACTGGAGCATGTGAGTAACTTTTAGAATGCTTTAAAAACTACTAGAATGCACAAGCTGTGAAATGTGTGTTTGAGGATCATAGCAGTGTTGACTGTAAGGATGTGATGGAGTTGTTTTGTTTGAATCCTAATTGATGGAAATTGTCCATCAGTGAGTGATAGAAGTGTGTTGCATTGGCTTGCCTCTTAAGTAGTGGTGAAACTGGTGCTATATAGCATTTTGAGTTTGGAGAATAATGTTAACTGGGAGTTAGAAGTTATTGGACATTTTGTAGCATTGTATCTAGGCTACCTATCATCTTCCACACATTCCACGGTCAACTGTCTGTGTATCATGAGCTCTTCTATCTTTCTACCCCCTTGGAGTGGTGAAAATCCACAGAATCAACTCTTTTGCATCTGGAATGTCTCCGAGGTCAGCTTTAGAAAGTCCCCTCATACTTGCCACTGTCGTACTGTACTTTCCCTTTAAAAGACACAGTTTGGCTTGGCAGAGTAGCTTTTGTTTAAATTTATGATAACAACACATCTAATTGAGTCCTTTGGGCAACAAGCTAAGCACTTAGTGCTGGGTGCCTAACACGAGTGTTATAATTGCGCAGACAGCTGAAAGTTGGTGTGTTGTCTTAGATAAGTTTAATCACACATCCTCAGACCCACAGCAATCAACCCCAATGTAGTTTTATTCTGAAGAATCTGGCATAATACAAATTACTTACTGAGAAAGAAGAGGGAAAAAACTACAGCTGCACATATGGTAGTGCTCCTCCGACATTTCTAAGGCATCAAAATCAATGAAATGGATCTTGCCATTAAATAGCTGTTGGTTCTGAACAGGACCACCAAACTTTATCCATTAAATGAAAGTGAGACTGGGTCTTCTGAATATGTTGTCAAATGTGGATGAATTAAATTTCCCAATAGATTTAAAAGTCTAACAGTAGAGCTCCATCTTGCTGAGATTCTCCAGAAATTAGGCTGCAGAACTACCTCTTGGTCCTGCAACCCCAATGATTTCAGTAAGGTTATTGTACCATGGATAAAAAATAAAAGTGGAGGGTAAGTTTCTTTCTTTATAATTATTTTCAACTAGTGTAGTGACCTTTGAGAACAGTTACAATATTAATACTGGAAAAGCTTAAAGGGCTAAGCAGGGAAGTGCACTTCCCCAGTTATTAAAGCTCTCAGCAACTTATTGGGGAATCTTTCTAGTTCATCACCAGAGACTGTGATTTTGATCCGATCATGCCAACGCAATTCAAGATGCTTTGCTCCAATTAAGGTTATCTGCACCTGGACCAGATGAATATAAATCAGGGTTGGTCACAGGTGGAGACTGCAGGCAGCAGATCAGAAAAACTTGACTCAAACTACTTCATTCACCCAACCATGGAAAATGAACTGGTGAAAAATGGCACAATATGAATGCTTAACAAAATATTTTTGAAAGTTCTGCAAATGAGAAACATTAAAATGAGGGAATGGGACTTCACGTGTAAATAATTACTTTTACATGACTGGGGGATTTGACTGACAATGTTTTAGGAATATTAGTTTCAGGGATATCCAAAAAAGCAAAAGAATACCCATTACTTCATGAACCTAAGAAAAACTGGTGTAAAAAACTCATTTATTTAAGAAATAGTACCTGACAAAATAAAAGTATCACCCCAGTAAATGTGGAACAGACGTGAGTCATGCTTGTGCAGAGTAAAGAATAACAATAAAAAAAGCAAACACTAATTAGTTATAGATTTGATGTCAGGCCTTGGAGAAATAAAAGAGTATTTTAATCAACTAGACCACCCAGTTCCTCAATCTTTAGCATATGTTGCAAATAAGAAGTCATCAGGAAATGATTTCAATTTTGGGATATTTGTCTTGCTTCATTTCGTGCAATTCTGAAATTATTAATATGTGTTGACTCAGAATTTGCAGATTATTAACAAGGAGCTGTCATCACTAGCCATCATTACTGCACATCTGGACATGGGCAGTTGAAAGCAAAAATGCAAAAGAAGTTCTTCTCCAGAGACTAGCCTGCTGAATCTTCACAGGTGGGGGGGGGGGCATTCAAAAATACTGCTTTATCATGAAATTCCACTATTTAAACACAGCCATTACACAAAACAATGCAAATAATAAGGGTTATTCAATTTGGAGTCTTAAAGGTGTAATTACTTCCGAACAGTCCCCTGGCCCTGTAAAAGTTATTATTTATCTGTGAAGTCTCATTCCTTCATTCTAATGTTCCACATTTGCAGAACTTTCAGATACTGGAAGTTGATTTCTTTAACATTTTTGCTCTGATTCTTCCATTTCTCCATTATTTTCATGAGCATATCCCAGTCTTTAATTTCACTTTTTGCTGATTACTTTAAATATGATTCATATACTCCTGATGACATTGCATGTGATATATATTGGCCATACATGTTTATTGACATTTGATATCTTTACAAAAGTCATTGGTGAGCAATGCTCCTTTTTCTTTGATTGCAAAATCTCTGCTATTAAGATCACAGAGTGGTAACACAGGCTAACTTATCATGAGAAAACTAAACTTGGACTAAGTGCGTAGGAATGTAAAGTGTTAAGTTTTATTCCAACGTATTAATACCCTACTCTAGATATTGGAGCTTTTATAGCTATTTCTATAAATATAGAAGAATAATTTTCATTTTAACTGCAACAACAAACTTTTTTACGACTGAAAAATTCTCTAAAATAATCTGATACGAATTGAATGATATAATAATATGTATTCAGTAGTTTAAACTAAATTTAATGGTCTTTGAGTGCTGACGTTGCCAACTGGTCTCCATACTCTGGTTACAAAGTGATTTGACTCATTCCTTCCATACTGGAATAATGATACTGGAAATTGCCCAGCATTTTAGAAAATTTAGATGACAATGTACAGCTATTTCAAGATTAGTTGTTAGGTGATGGAACACAAAATGCAAGAACTGGTAATGTTGCATTGTCAATAAAACAAAATAGCATAAAGGCACTGTGCAGTACTTTCTCTAGTATTGCTAGCTCTCAGTGAATGAGTTTAAAGAACACAAACTACTAAAATATTCTTAAAGTACTGAAATGCCAAACATTAGATAATACAAACATTATTGCTGATAACTGTAAGATGTTCACTTATCCTTCCAAAAAAATTAACTTATTTTTTTATCTTAAATGGATTAGTTGACAACATGGTAGTGTTTGATGAAGTACAACAGAGCAGGAATCACACTTTGTGAGACACACAAAATGCTGGAGGAACTCCGCAGGTCAGGCAGTATCTATGGAAATGAATAAACAGTCAACGTTTCAGGCTGAGACCCTTCTTCAGGACTGGAAAGGAAGGGGGAAGATGCTGGAATAAAAAGGTGGGGAGGAAGGGTAGGAGGCTAGCTAAAAGGTGATAGGTAAAGCCAGGTGGGTGGGAAAGGTAACAGGCTGGAGAGGAAGGAATCTGATAGGAGTGGAGAGTGGACCACAGGAGAAAGGGGAGAAGGAGGGCACCAGGAGGAGGTGATAGGCAGGTGGGGAGAAGAGATATGAACCCAGAGTGGGGAAGAAGAGGGAAGGGGGAGGGAAAAAATTACCAGAAGGACAAAATGATGTGCATACCAACACGTTGGAGGCTACCTAGACAGAATATCAGCTATTGTTCCTCCACCCTGTGGGTGGCCTCATCGTGGCAAAGGAGGAGACCATGGACCGACATGTTGGAGCGAGAATAGTGATAGGAATTAAAATGGTTGGCCACCGGGAAATTCCGCTTTTGGTGGATGGAGAGAAGGTCCTCGAAAAAAGGGTCCCCCAGTTTTGGTCGGGTCTCGGCAATGTAGAGGAGACTGCAACAGGAGCACTGGATAGGAGCACCAATTCAAAAGGTAACCCCAATTGATTCACAGGTGAAATGTTGCCTCACCTGGAAGGAGTGTTTGGAGTCCTGAATGGAGGTAAGGGAGGAGATGAATGGGCAGGTGTAGCATTTCTATCATTTGCAGGGATATGTGCCAGGCAGGAGGTTAGTTGGGAGAGATGGATGGACAAGGGAATCATGGAGAAAAAGTGGGGGAAAGGTAAAATGTGTTTGGTGGTAGGATCCCATTGAAGATGACATGTGGAGAATAATGTGTTGGTTGTGGAGAATAATGTGTTGGATGTGGAGGCTCATGTTGGTAGTTGAGAGTCCAAAAACTCTGTATATTAGCATTAAGCAAGTGCCTCCAATATTTGTTTGCTTGATTTTAGTGTCATAATACAACACCTTGAAGTGACCATGTGGACAGAAAATTCATTAGGTTCATTTCTAGGATGAAAGAATTGAAATATGTAGAGAGGTTAAGGAGACAATACCTAGAACTCCAAGCATTGCTTCAGAATGAGGGTTACCTATTTAAGATAAGGTTTTTTTTTCCTCTGAGAGTCATGAGTCTTTGTAATTCACTACCCCAGAGATCAATGGAGGTGGAATGATTGAATATATTTAAATAGACTGACAGACATTTGAACTGCAATGGAATCAAGAGGTCTGAGGAGCAAGTGCAAAAGTAGAGTAGAGTTTACAATTGAATCAGCAATATTCTTATTAAATGACTGAACAGATCTGCCACCTCCTTCTCCTGTTTTTCATTTTCTTACATTCTTGTGTAAATTGAATCCCACAATTAATACTCTGAGGCACTGGAACTTTCAGACCCAAACATTTGGCTTTTTCTTCACGCTATTACATGTCCATATATCAGGGTGATGAGTTGGCATCTGCAAATTTTATGCATAACTCACTGACTTCAGGAGCCTTCTTTCTCTATGACCATCTGTTCCAAATTATCTGTCTTGAAAACACATCAATCATGTATAAAGTATGAGGCTAGAATTAAAGTGGCATTGTATGGTGCCTTGGGGCAGTGGGGGGGGGGGGGGGGGGAGAGATGAAGAGATCCACATAATTTTGTGCTTGGTTCCAAGGCTATAAAATTCCATTGGTCTGGAAACACTCCTTCTTGTTCCTGCCATTGCAGAGCATGTGGATGAAAATACACTGGGGAATGGCTGAGGGAGTTCAGAGGTAATGAAGGTTAGGGGACTATCATACTGATGTTCAGTTCAAGATCAGTTCAAAAGAATATCAGATCGAGGTCGGGATTTGAGTAATTTGGGGAAAAGCATTGAAATAAGTTGGGGTTGGATGAAGAGTGCATCGGGCTGAGGTAACGGGTCAGCATCGTGGCTGTGTGTGTGTGTGTGTGTGTGTGTGTGTGTGTGTGTGTTGAGGGGGAGGAGGGTGGTACTTAATGTTAACAGGGCAGAAGAATGAACTGAGATTGGGCAGAAAAGTGATTAGAACTGGGAATGGGGCCAGGCCTGTGTGGGTTAGAAAAGGGATTATGTAGTGTGGTGATCAATTACTATTCAGTGATGGATCTTATTCAAAATAAACTTTATTCATAATGAAAATTATTTACAAGGTAACCTGTGCAATGTCTTTTCATTCTTATATTCATAGACAATGTGTTAAGTAGAGTTCAATCAAATTTCTTAAAACTGCTCATGTGATTTATGTGACCAACTGAACTCGTACACTAGTACAATAATTAAGGGTCGTCCTCACCCAGCCTGGACCCTCGCTGTCCAGTAGCAGAAAAAACCCATGCTGTGGTCCTACCATGGCTGTATCAACCTTCAGTGTGACCATTGGCACGTACTCCTGCAGCCTAGAATGTGCCAATCAGCAGCACTACTCTATGGACATCTCGATGGGCTGGCAGACCAATAATTTACAATTATCGTACACTAGTACAATAATTAAGGGTCGTCCTCACCCAGCCTGGACCCTCGCTGTCCAGTAGCAGAAAAAACCCATGCTGTGGTCCTACCATGGCTGTATCAACCTTCAGTGTGACCATTGGCACGTACTCCTGCAGCCTAGAATGTGCCAATCAGCAGCACTACTCTATGGACATCTCGATGGGCTGGCAGACCAATAATTTACAGGCAGGGCATCTTTCACTGAGTTCATGATCTTCCAGAGCAACACAAAATGCTGGAAGCACTCAGTGGGACGGGCAGCATCTATAGAGAAGAGTCCTGATGAAGGGCCACAGCCCGAAACGTCGACTATTCATTCCTCTCCATAGGCGCTGCCTGGCCTACTGAGTTCCTCCAGCATTTTGTGTGCGTTGCTCTGGATTTCCAGCATCTGCAGAATCTCTTGTGTTGATGGTCTTCCAGCAACACCTGATGTCCATCTGTGTGCGTGTCCCTGGGAACAGCTTGTAGATCAGAGAGGCCTCTGTCACACATGCTGCTCTGAATGATCTACAGTCTAGGCCCTTGCATTTTTCTCCACAGCCTCCTTGCAAACCGATAGGCCGTAAAAAGGTGAGATGCCATCTCATCCCCACTACTGTGTCTGAAGATATTGGCATTGATGCAGGAGGAAGATGGAGGTATGGGGACAAATGTTAGGAAGACCTAAAAGCTACCTGAAAGATAACAGATGTCTTGGACTCCCTGGTGACAAACTCTTTGAGTAATGCTGAAGGTTTAACGCTGTTTGGCCATATGAATATCTTATTATTCATGAGACTCATTTTTGCACAGCAAACTGCAGAACTGATGTCTAAGTAAGCTCTTCAATTTCACTGTGCATGCCTAATGATCTCCATGTGCACGCAGTGCATGAACAAGAGACCATCCCCTCCCCCCCAATTGTAAGAAAAAGTTTTCAGTACATACGTGATTTTTGATCAAATTTTGCTGAGTACATGCATTACAATATAATTTCAAGGCCTGCTGGATTTAATTAATCCTACTTAGAGGCTCCAGTAGAAACGACTGTTGGTCATTTTCATTTAGTTTCTGGTTGTTATGTCGTTTCTCGTACTGCTTTACATCTGCCCTGCCCTTGATAGACTATGCCTTATACATCGCTGCTTCATTGAAGTTCATCTTACCCTTGTTTTAAATGAAGCATTAATTTCCGGGCACTTTTTCTTAATTGTTAATTATTCTGCATTTTATCTTTACTCATTTGTACTTCAATGCCAGGCCAATCCAAAATTCTCGCTCCTAAGAACGTACTTTGTGGGAAAGTATTGAGATACGAAGGCTTGCTCTCTTGCTTATATAACTTGTGCTCTGATATTTTCAGATAATGTTGACTGAATGTTAGATTTTTTAATGGTCCTTATGAAGCAAAAAAAAAACTAAATTGATCAATCTGTAAGGAGAACAATCAGATCCTGTAAACCCATGTCCAATAAAATGTTATCACTATAATTTAGATCTTTCAGTAAGCTCAATATACAGTGGTGCTAACAACAGGAATTCTGCAGATGCTGGAAATTCAAGCAACACACATCAAAGTTGCTGGTGAAATTTTGGATCTCCCCCTCTCCCTCCCACTTTCAAATCTCTTACTAACTCTTCCTTCAGTTAGTCCTGACGAAGGGTCTCGGCCTGAAACGTCGACTGCACCTCTTCCTAGAGATGCTGCCTGGCCTGCTCCATTCACCAGCAACTTTGATGTGTGATACGGTGGTGCTGGAAAGTTTGTAAACCCTGTAGAATTTTCTCTTTTTCTGCATAAATATGAATTAAAATGTGATCAGATCTTCACGTAAGTCCTAAAACTTGATAAAGAGAACCAATTAAATAAATAACACAAAACATTATACTTGTTCCTTTATTTATTGAGAAAAATGATCCAATATTACATGGATTTGTTGGAAAAAGTATCTGAACCTTTGCTTTCTGTAACTGGTGTTACCTCCTGGTACAGCAATAACTTGAACCAAACCTTTCCAGTAACTGTTGATCAGTCCTGCACATCAGCTTGGAGGAATTTCAGGCTATTCCACCTTACTAACTGCTTCAACTCTGGGATGTTGGTGGGCTTCCTTGAATGAGCTGCTTGCTTCAGGTCCTTCTGCAACATTTTTATAGGATTAAGGTCAGGACTTTGACTTAGCCATTCCAAAACACAAATTTGCTTCTTTTTAAACCATTCTGTTGTTGAATTACTCTTACCTTTTGGATCATTGCCTTGTTTCATTATCTAACTTCTATTTAGCTTCAGGTGATGGACTGCTACCCTGACATTCTCCTGTAAAATGTCATGATACAACATTGAATTCATTGTTCCCTTAATGATTGCAAGCTGTCCAGGCCCTGAGGCAGCAAAGCAGCCCCAAATCATGATGCTCCTTCCAATATGCTTCACAATTGGGATGAGGTTTTTGCGTTGGTATGCCGTGCCCTTTTTCCTTCAAACATAGCAAAGTGCATTTCTGCCAAAAATTCAACTTTTGTCTCATCTGTTATTGAACAGAATATTGTCCCAGAAGCATTGTAGAACATCCAGGTGGTCTTTTGCAAACCTGAGACGTGCAGCAATATTTTTTCTGGAGAGCAGTGGTTTCCTTCATGGTGTCCTTCCACGAACACTATTCTTGTTCAGTGTTTTTCTTAAAGTAGACACATGGACAGGGACTTCAGCAAGTTCTAGAGATTTCTGCAGATCTTTTGCTGTTACCCTTGGGTTCTTTTTCACCTCCTTCAGCATTGCACATTGTGCTCTTGGTGTGACCTTTTCAGGATGCCCACTCCTAGGGAGAGTAGCAACAGTACTGAGTTTCCTCCATTTGTACACAATCTTTTTTACTGTGGACTGATGAAAACTCAGGTCTTTAGAAATGCTTTTGTAGTCTTTTTCTGCTTGATGTACTTCTACGGTTCTTTGTCTAAGTTCCTCTGGAAGTTGTTTTGATCGAGGCATGGTGGATAAAATCAGATCTTTCTTAAGGAGAGCAGACTCTGTCAGTAATCTGACTTTGTGTCTTTTACCTAGGGCAGGACACCTCTACAACCCACATTTCCAATTTCATCTCATTGATTGGAACACCTGATTCCAAATAGCTTTTGTAAAAGGCATTACCCCTTTGGTTCACATACTTTTCCCAACAAATACATGTAATATTGGATCATTTTTCTCAATAAACAAATGAACAAATATAATGTTTTTAATTTTTTTTATTTAATTGAGTTCTCTTTATCTAGTATTAAGGCTTGTGTGAAGATCTGATCACATTTAAGGTCATATTTATGCAGAAATAGAGAAAATCCTAAGGGCTCACAAACTTTCTAGCACCACCATATAAAGTTGATTTGATATGTTCTAAGCTTATGGAATGAGCCATACTGTCAGAATGTAATGTATTTGGAATTCAATACGTTTATATATTGGACAAGATCTCTGAGAGAAACTTGCCGGAAAATCTGCAACAACCTTAAAAAAATCAGAATTTAAGTTACTTCACCAGTTTCTACAGTGGTATTCTACCAGTTATGTCAGGTTAAGTGTAGAAATTCTTCTTGCAACTTATTTTGAAGTTTTGATGAGACAGTGCAAGAGACTCTTGTCTATGCTAACCAGGTATAAAGAATCAATAGGATGGAACTCCACTGGGACAGTAACAGAATATGTGGACTTTACCTCCTTAAACGTTCATGGAATTGTTTCCTAGTCTAATTCAGTTCCCCACCCATGAAACACTGAACAACGTATGAAGATGCAACTCTTTTTTTTTTGGTTATAACCAACAGAAAATCCAAGTCCTGATGAAAGGTCTCAGCCTGAAACATTGACTGTTCACTCTTTTTCATAGATACTTCCTGGCCTGCTGAGTTCCTCCAGCATTTTGTGTGTGCTGCATCTTTTCTTGGGTGTCAGCTGATGGCCTGAAGGTTATTTAAAACTAATTTAATACTATCAATTCTCAACAGCAACTGCAAAATGAAACCTGTAATTTTTACAGAGAATCCTTTCTATATGTAGCTCATTGCTTGGACCAGTAAACTTACACCTGTAGTAATAACAATTGCACAAAATAACTTGTGGCACCATTACAAAAAATGTATCGGTACAGAGGAAAAGTCGGTGCTGAGTTCACAAATAATGAGCAAACTAAGGGATAGAAATCAATATGAGCTATGTCTTCAGGTGCATCTTGGACTATAAGGTTCCAGAAAGATAACTAAGAAACTTGCATACATTCCCAACTGGAAGTATGCCCCATTTGACATGCGGTCAGATGCCAGTATTGCGGGAAGCCTAGACTTAATTTAGCTACAGGAAATTAACTGTGTGATCACCGGACACAAATAGATCTCATAAACCCGATAATGAGCACAAAAGCTTAAATTACTTAAAACATTTATATAAACGTTTGTGTAATTGTATTGTTATTTTACAGTCATATTGTAATAATGATTGTTATTAGTGGAACATTTAAAAAAAAGGCCTGGAATAAAGTTTTTGTGTTATTTATTTAATTGAGTTCTCCTTATCTAGTTTTAGGACTTACGTGAAGACCTGATCACATTTTGGGCCATAGTTATGTGGAAAAAGAGAAAATTCTACAGGGTTCACAAACCTTTGCTATGGGTTACATTAACATTTTTCTATCATACTAACCATTCATTTACTGAGGAATATGTTTTAAATTCCAGCTCATGGTTAGTTCAATGTTTTTATTAATTTATAACAGTATTACTATAACAACATCCATTTTCTGGTGAAGTGTTTGAAATATTCCGGCTCACTGTGCATTAATCAATCCTTTTGCGCTCTAATTCTTGGCAACAGTTGTACCCAGTACATGGGAGTGAATGCAAGAGCTCAACAATATTGGAGCTCACGCACTTTAAACTTAAACTGTCTTTCGTAAACATCGGAATATTTCTGATTTATGGAAAAAAAGTCAAAGACACAGAAAGCAAATTAACTAAAAGCATAAACTTAAGATGCAAAAAAAACCTAACAGGTGAAAAAACCCAACATATTTCCATACAATTTTAAACATACTTATACATTTAGACATCTTTATACATTTCTTTAGCAAGTAAATGAGAGATTTTTTTAAAAGGCTCATTAATATTTCAAAGACTATTTAGACCATAAGACATAGGAGCAGAATTAGGCCATTCATTCCATCATGGATGATCCCGGATCCCACTCAACCCCATACAGCTGCCTTCTCACCTTTCATGCCCTGACTGATCAGAAAACGATCAACTTGCACCGTAAATATACCACGGACTTGGCCTCCACCGCAGTCTGTGGCAGAGCATTCCATAGATCCACTACTCACTGGCTAAAAAAATTCTTCCTCACCTCTGTTCTAAAAGATCTCCCCTCAATTTTGAGGTTGTGCCCTCTACTTCTGAATGCTCCCACCATAGGAAACATCCTTTACACATCCACCTTACCTAGTCCTTTCAACATTCGGTAGGTTTCAATCAGGTCCCCCCTACATTCTTCTAAATTCCAGTGAGTACAGGCCCAAAGCTGCCAAATGCTCCTCATATGTTAACCCCTTCTTTCCTGGAATCATCTTCATGAACCCCCTCTGGACTCTCTCCAATGACAACACATCCTTTCTGAGATATGGGGCCCAAAACTGTTGAGAACATTCCAAGTGCGGCCTCATGAGTGTCTTATAAAACTTCAGCATTATCACCTTGTTTTATATTCTGCTCCTCTTGAAGTAAATGCTGACATTGCATTTGCCTTCTTTACCACAGATTCAACCTGTAAATTGTTGGACTTACAGGTTCAATCATCAGAGTCCCCCTGCCCCTATGATGATTGAAACTTCTCTCCATTTACATAATAGTCCACACTATTGATCCTTTTATCAAAATACATTATCGTACATTTCTAAACACTGTATTCCATCTGCCACTTTTTGCCCTTCCTTCCAATTTGTCTAAGTCCAGCTGCAATCACATTGCTTCTTCATCACTACCCACTCCCTACCTATCTTTGCCACAAAGCCATCAATTCTTTTATCCAAAACATTGACAAACAACGTGAAAAGCAGTGGTCCCAATACTGACCCCTGACACCACTCGTCACTGGCAGCCAACCAGCAAAGGCCCCTTTCATTCCCACTTGCTGCTTCCTGCCTGTTAGCCATTCCACTATCCATGCCAGTATCTTTCCTGTAATGCATAGGATTTTATCTTGTTAAGCAGCCTCATGTGTGGCACCTTATCAAATGCCTATTTCTGTTTTTAAATGAATTGCTCCTTTTAAAATCTTTTAAATTTTGCAAATAATTATCTGCCTTTCTCCCTGTTGCTCATTTCCATTCAAATAATTGGGTGACTTCCTTGTTCTTCCTTGAAAATGGTCTCTGGAGTTTTCTGATAAGTGTTGGCCAATGAGCCCAAGTTGCTGCTCCTTTGCTAAAGTTCTTAATGATTCTAGTGTTGGACCACAGTTAGTTCTCAGGCTTACTTGAGATAGCTGATATTAACAATTTGTGCGGTTTCAGAGCTGCGTGTCAGATGTGGCTATAGGCAGCACTGAGGCCTCACGGGGGACTGTATTGGCTCCATTCCTGTTTACCCTGTATACCTTGGACTTTAGATACACTGAGTCATGTCATCTACAGAAATTCTCTGATGACTCAGCAATAGTTTGATGTATTAAGGGAGGATGGGAGGATGAATACAGGGCCCTGGTGGAGGGCTTTGTCAAATGATGCAAGCTGAATCATCTACAGCTCAACATCAGTAAGACAAAGGAGATGGTCATGGGCTTTGTGATGTCTAAGCCTGCATTTCTCTCTGTTACTATTGATGGTGAGGAAGTGGACGTGGTGAGGACCTTTAAGTTCCTGGGAGTGCACCTGGATGACAGACTTGAGTGGAGCACCAACACAGAGGCTGTGTACAAGAAGGGCCAGAGTTGCCTCTACTTCCTGAGGAGACTGAGGTCCTTTGGAGTATGCAGGCCTCTCCTTCACATGTTCTACCGGTTTGCTGTTGCCAGTACAATCTTCTATGCGGTGGTGTGCTGGGGCAATGACATCAACATGGGTGATGCCAACAAGCTCAATAAACGGAATTGAAAGGCTGGCTCTGTTATAGGAGTCAAACTGGTGACATTGGAGGCTGTGGGAGACAAAGGACCCTACAGAAAATCCTGGCAATTCTGGACAATGTTTATCTAGATCAAGGGTTCCTAACCCAGGGTTCACGGACCCCTTGCTTAATGGTATTAGTCAATGGCACAAAAAAGCTTGGGAGCCCCTAATCTAGATTGTAGGTACTGTACACTCTCTGCGCAGAACTTGATTCGGGTCATTCAAGATTTCTTTGAGAATCAAAGTATGCAATGGCTCAGCACCTTCCATATAAATTTTCCTTGGTTGAGGGACTTGTGGAATATTGGAGGTTGGTCTCCTTTTTCTAAGATTATGGTCTTACCTAACCTGTCAAAATTTTATACAAAGAAATTCACATGGAAAATATAACGTGTTATGGCATACTTTAATATGGGATGAAATACTTTTGGATAACAAGATTCTTCCCTCACACTGTAAAGTTAAAGTTTATCTCTGTTACTTCCAATGGCAAGATAAAATCATTTGGAAATTTTTGCATTATATAGAAAAGTAAATACAGTAGTGCCGTCAGAAGAAGTTTATGCTGGCAAGCACACAAAGGCTTATTTACTGGGTCATATCTGAATTGATCAGCAAAAATTCTAAGCAAGGAAGTTATTACATTTCAAAAGTTCAATGTTCAATGTACATTTATTATTAAAGTTATGTATACATTATACAACCTTATAGGCAGCCACAAAACAAGAACCCCTAAGGAACCTAGAAAAAAAAGACCAACAAACAGCCAGTGTGTGGAGAGAGAGAAAAGCAAATCGTGCAAACAATGAAAGTAAGCAAATAGCATTTAGAACGAAAGTGAGCCCTCAGACATGAAACGTGACCAGCTGGAGCAGGCCCACAGCCTCACCCTCAGCTCAACACAGAGCGGAGTCAACACTGCAGTTCGAACGAAAGTGAGCCCTCGGACATGAAACCTGACCAGCCGGAGCAGGCCCACAGCCTCACCCTCAGCTCAACACAGAGCGAGTCAACACTGCAGTTCGAACGAAAGTGAGCCCTCGGACATAAAACCTGACCAGCCAGAGCAGGCCCACAGCCTCACCCTCAGCTCAACACAGAGCGGAGTCAACACCGCTGAGCCCGCGGACACAAAACATGGAGCTGCCAGAGCAGCCCACAGCCTCGCCCTCAGTGCAGCGAAGAACTTCATTTGTTAAAAAGATACAAGCTACTAGATAAAATTAGATATGACATCCTGGAGGACTCAACCCAGGAGATAATACTGGTAGAGCTCAGGAATAAGAAAGCTGCAGCCACTTTGTTGGGATTATATTACAGGCTTCCCAATAGCTCATGGGAGATAAAGGAACAGATATGTAGGCTGATTATTGTAAGCAACAGGGTTGTTGCAGTGAGCAGCTTTAAATTCCCTGTGACTGTGACTTCCTTCATGCCAGAGGCTGAGACGGGGCAGAATCTGTTTGGCGCATCCAGGAGAGTTTCCTGAAACAATATATTCATAGCCCAGTCAGGGAACAGGCCATACTCAGTCTAGTATTGGGAAATGAGCCTGGCCAGATTATCAGAATTTCATTGGGAGCATGATCTGAGAACAGTGATCATAATTCTGTAAGTTTTCAGATAGTTACAGATAAGAATCAGACTCAATCTTGGGGGCAGGTGATGAGGTAAATGCTAAATTGCGGGAAGGCAAATTACAACAGTTTTAGGCAGTAGCTCTGGAGTGGTTGTTACTGGCCAAGTCTACATCTGACATTTGTAAGTTTTTAAAGTCCAGAATTAATAGGGATAACTGGGAATTATAGACCAGTGAGTCTTATGTTAGTGGCAGGCAAGCTATTGAAGAACAATCTTAGGGACACTATTTTTAACCATTTGCAGCTGCATAGTCGTATTAGGGATGCTCCATATGGCTTTATGAGAAGTACGTCATGCCTCACCCCTAACAGAATTTTTTGATGAAGTAACAGAACAAATTGATGAAGCTAGAGAACCGGGAGTGGTGTATATGGATCTTAGTAAGGCATTTGTCAAAGTTCCCCAAGGAAGGCTCATCCAGAACGTCAGGGCTCATGGGAATCCATGGGAACATGGCCGCATTGATTTGGAACTGGCTTGCCCGCAGAAGCCAAAGGATAGCAGTTAACAGAGCATTTTCAGCCTGGCAGTTGGTGTCTAGCGGAGTTCCGCAGGGACCTCTTCTGGGTTCCCTGCTCTCTGTGAATATTATGAATGATTTGGATTGGGAAGTGGATGGGTGTGTTAATGGGTTTGCAGATTACCCAAAGATTGGGGGTGTTGTGGGCAGTGCAGGAAGCTGTCATAGATTACAACAGGATATAGACAGGATGCAAAGTTGGGTGGAGAAGTGAGTTCAATCCAGAAAAGTGTGAAGTGATACAGTTTGGAAGATCGGACTTGAAGGCAGAGTACAAGGTTAATAGCAGGATCCTAACAGTGTAGAGGAACAGAGGAACCTTTAGGTCCAAGTTCATAGATTCTTCAAATCTCAAAGGAGATTTACCAGGATGCTGTCTGGATTAGAGAGTATGTCTTATGAGGAAAGTTTGAGTGAGCTAGGGCTTTTCTCTTTGGAGTGAAAGAGGATGAGAGGTGACATGGTGGAGATGTACAAGATTATGAAAGGCTTAGATTGAGGACACAGCCAATGTCTTGTTTTCCCAGGGCAACTTGGCCAATCTCAAAGGACATTGTTTTAATGTGAGTGGTAGGAAGTATGGGGGAGATGTCAGAGGTAATTTCTTTTAAGTGCCTGGAATGCACAGCTTGGGGTGGTGGTTAAAGCTGGGGCCTTTAAAAGACTCTTAGGTGGGCACATCGATGACAGAAAAAAATGGAGGGTTATGGGCTTTGTAGGAGGAAAAGGTTTGACTGATTGTGGAGTGGGCTTATTTATAACAAAGTTGACCAAAAGGTCTGAATGGAGATGTAGTCTTCCATGTTCTGTGTTCTAATTCAGGACCAACATGCTCTTGCGAGGATGGCAGACAAGGATGACAAGGTTCTGCATCCTTGGATGACAAGAGAAGTTGTAAATTTAGACAAATAGAAAAAGTAAGCACATATAAGGTCCAGGAAACCGAAACTGGACAGAGCTCTTGAGAAACAAAGGAAGCAGGAAAGAATATAAACATCAGGAGGTCTAACAAGATGTCATGAATGATGTTGTCCTACGTCATTCTTTGTTTTGCATATGTAAAGAACACAAGTGGATCTACAGAGAGGGCAGGACCCCTCAAGAGCAAATAAGGGAACCAGAGGAAGCAGGTGGGATACCAAATGAGTATACTGTATCACTATGGTTTTCACTGAGAAGTACATGGGAAACAATGAGATCATGGAAAGGTGTGTTGATATCAAGATGCAGAAAGTGTTGGGTCGTTCAAAGAACATGAAAGTGGTAAGCCTGCGGATGCCATTTTTCCCTGGTTATTGAGAGAGGCAGGAGAGGAGATTGTTGGACCGTTGACAGAGATCTGTGTTTCATCTCTCACCGCAAGCATAGCCCCAGAGTGCTGGAGAATAGCTGTTATTGATCCTTTGTTTAAGAACCCCAATAGGAACAAACCAGGAAATAATAGGCAGTTAGCCTTCCATCTGTGGTGGCGGTGGTGGTGGGGGGGGGGGGGGGGTGAGGTTATTGGAGAAGATTCTTAGGGAAAACATTTGCATGCATCTGTAAAAGCATGGGCGTTAGGGATAGTCAGGATGCCTCCTTAAGGGGTAGTCGTGATTTTACAAACTTATATCGTTTTTTCAGGTGGTCACAAGAAAGATTGATGATCGTAATTCATCAGGACTATATTACAGTATTCAACATGGTCCCTCGTGCTAGGCTGATCGAAAAGATTAAGGCCATGGGATGCACGGAGACCTAGTAGATTGGGTTCAGATTTGATTAGGCCATAGAAGACAGAGGATAGTGGTGGAGTGGTGTTATTCTGATTGGAAATCGGTGACCAATGGCGTTCTGCAGGGATCAGTGCTGGACCTCATATAGCTAAATGATTTGGAAAAAAATATAGGGGGTCTTATTAGTAAGGGCTTATTAGAAATATGGGCATAGAAATGGTGAACGAGATTAATGTGATGAATTGTGACGTGTCTCATTTTGGGTGGAAAGAAGTAAAGGGAATTTATGCAGTAAGGGCAGGACCCTTATGCAGTGACATGCAGAGGGATCTAGTGGTGCAGGTCCATAGCTCCCTGAAAGTGGGAACTTAAGTTGAAAGGGTGATAAAGAAAGTTTACAGTATACTTGCCTTATCATTGAGTACAAAAATTTGTAAGTTATGCTCCAGCTGTATAAAACTTTGGTTAGGCCACATTTGGAGTATTGAGAACATTTTTGGTTGCTGCATTACAGGAAGGATGTGGAGGATTTGGAGAGGTTGTAAAGGAGTTTCACCAGGATATTGCCTGGATTAGAGAGTATTAAGTATAACAAGAGGTTGTACAAGCTTGGATTCTTTTCTCTGGAGTGTTGGAGGCTGAGGGACAACTTGATGAAAGTATATAAAATAGTGGGAGATGTACATAGAGTCCTTTTCCCAGGGTGAAAATGTCAAATTCTAGATTTAAGGTGAGAGGTGTAAAGTTTAAAGGAGGTTTGGGAGGCATATGTTTTTTTACAGAGAATGATGGCTGCCGGAAGCATGCTGCCAGAAGAAGTGGTGGAAACAGATGTGTACCACCAGTTTTGAGGCAATTAGGCAGGCATGTCAATGGGCTGAGTATCAAGGGATATAGACCATGTAAATGGGCATCATAGTCAGCACAGACACCATAAAGAAGACAAGACAGTGACTGTATTTCATCAGGAGCTTGAAGTGATTTGGCATGTCAACAAAAACACTCAAAGACTTCTATAGATATACCGTGGAAAGCAGTCTGATAGGCTGAATCACTGCCTGGTATGGGGGGGAGGGGCGGTGCTACTGCACAGGAGTGAAAGAAGCTGCAGATGGTTGTAAATTTAGTCAGCTCCATCTTGGGTACTAGCCTACAAAGTACCCAGGACATCTTCAAGGAGCGGTGTCTCATAAAGGCAGCGTCCATTATGAAGGACCCCCAGCACCCAGGGCAGGGGTGGCCAACCTTTTACATTCCATGCATCAGTTTTTCCACTCATGACTTCAGATGTGCCATACATCTCTTGTACCCCATTCAATTCTTGTAAAAATATGTTAATATAGAACTTGTGTGTGAAAAAATCGCATCTGAACTCGTGCGTGAAAAAATTGACACATGGAATGTAAAAGGTTGGCCACCCCTGACCCAGTGCTTGCCCATTTCTCAGTGTTACCATCAGGTAGGAGGTACAGAAGCCTGAAGGCACACACTCAGCGACTCAGGAACAGCTTCTTCCCCTCTGCCATCTGATTCCTAAACAGACATTGAACTCATGAACACTACCTCACTTTTTAAATATATATTATTTCCATTTTTGCACAATTTTTTATCTATTCAATATATGTATACTGTAATTTATTTATTATTATTTTTCTTCTATATTATGTATTGCATTGAACTGCTGCTGCTAAGTTAACAAATTTCATGACACATGCTGCGATAATAAACCTGATTCTGATAGACTGAAGGGCTGTTATGTGCAAAACTTTAGGCATATACACTGAGCTTGGTCGCCTAAGACATTTGCACAATGCTGTATTTGTCAACGTGGAGCAGGGAGTGAGTTTGTAATATTAGTGGATCCAAAGAATGGTGGGAATGGTGAGGGTGGAGCCCTCCGGGAGGGGAGTGGGACAGGTGGCAGAGAAGGAGTGCCAGGGCAGGGGTGGCATGGGTGCAGACACACCCGGTCCTGAGACAACAGGCAAGGTCATTGGATTCCAAGCAGCTGGTTTAATCATCATTACAGAATGTCTCTCTGGTGCTTTCTGTTCCTCCCTTTCTCTTTTCCCAACCATGATTCCCCTCTCCCTGTCCCTTCCCACTCTCAATCCACAATAGAGACCCATACCAGAATCAGAATTATCATCACTCACATATGTCATGAAATCTGCTTTTTTTTGTGGCAGCAGTACATTGTAATACATAAAATGACTGCATTATTGTGCAAAAGTCTTACGCATCTGGCTATTTATAAGTACCTAAGATTGTTGAAGAGTACTGTACCTTTCTGTGTGAAAACTTCTGCGTCAGTGGTTTCAACCTGTAATTGCAAAATTGCTCTTTGGCAATTTTTCAGCACAAGAAGTAACAGCTGAATCCAATTTTTTAGAGAAAATAATTCCCACAGGTTTTAAAAACCTCTTCAGCGGTCTATTTCGAATTGCCTGCCCAATCACCCAGAAAGGATTCAAGTTCCTGAGTCCACCAATATTGTCTTCTGATAATCCATCAAATCACTGGAACTGCTTTCACTTCCATGCCAGAACAAAAAGTTACAGTGAAGTATGCAATAGATTTCTGCTTTATTCCACCCTGGCATGCTATGCACCCCATAATTTATGCTTAAAATTACATTTTGAAAGTATATGATATATCCCCCTTTAGATGTGCATAAGACAGGAATACCAGCGAACTTATTGTAAAACAGTCTCACAGGGAGTATCCGTGTCTATCCATTCTATCCATTTCTGATCAAAATTAGGTAAAGTGTAATTGAAGATTTGTAACTAGATGGATTCTTGAAAGATTTTACTAATGTGAACAGTGACCGCAGGAATGACTGATTACTTCAAGGAACTGAGGATTTCTTAATATTCAGCTGCAACGATTGTGCTTTTGGGAACCTAACCATACTGCTGGTGAAGGTTTTTAATATCAGCTCTACAAAATATATTTTTTGATATTACCAATAATTCATATTTTGCACTGATTCTTAACTTACTTCCTGCAGAAACCACAAAGTAAGAAATATTATCCTGTGATTGATCATGAAAAAATTAGATCAGGTGTAATGTGTAACTTTCTCTAATTGACTGTCATATTAATCAGTTTGAAAACCAGCAAAAACAGATGATTAAAAACTAGTTGTTTTTGCAAGGAATAAAACCTGCCACAAATCTTTTGGATGCTTAGTCCACTGGTGCACTGCTTCTAAGGACAATTTGCACAAAATGGAAAGATAAATACACACCATCTGCTTTAAGAATGTGATTTGGACTTCTTTGGAGATAGGAAATGGCACTCCTGTTGCAGGACAATGAACGCCTTCCAGCTTGCTTTCTCACTCATTTAATCGTGCCAGGAATACATGCCTCTCCATTTTGTGATGGCTCAAGGAAGAAAAGCCTCCTAAATGTATAGATATGGCAAATATTAGTGATGTAAAACTTTTCCTCCGCATCAAGTTCAGTGACAAACAGATCAGGAATTTATGGTATTCTCTAGATACAAGTTTTGTTTTAACATCTACATGAAGCTAGTGCTTCTCTAGGTTCCAGAGCAAAAAGGTTAGAAGACTCCTCCCTCAAACTCTTCCACTTCCCATGGTAATCTCAAATACAACATATTTCATTGCACTTCTTAAATGTCAATGAGAAACAAAGATGTTAATGAAATCCAGTGTGACCATAAAACCATTGTGGTATACAACACCAGGTGCAGATAGGATGAAAATGGATCAAACTGTTGTTTTTTTTTAAACCAGAAGTTTGTTGGAGAATGTTTAGAATGCCACAAGAGATGTGGGGCTTGGTTTACATGGAGAGATTGGAGAGAGGTGGAATGTTTTATTAAGTTGATTTAATGCAGATGCAATGTCAAAAACATGAAGGAATTTTCATAGAGTAAATAGCGTTATCTGCTGTTTTAGCTAGCAAATGAAGATTTAAGGTACTTCCCAAATGAATCAGAGGCAGAGCAAGGAGAAATGTTTTAACACAACAAGTTGTAGTGATCTGCAATACCTTGTCTGAAAGGAATTGGAATTAAATTCAATATTAACCTTCAAAGGAAATGGATAAAACCTTTAAGGGAAAAAATGCTAAGGTTAGGCAAATGGGTCTAATTTTACAGTTCATTCAAAATGTCAAAATTGATATGACCTACTCTGCAGCCTCCTCCTGTGCTGTATCATTTTGTCATTCTACTAGCCTGCTGGCAATTAAAACATTTTATTTAGCTTGATATCCTGTTTCAAATAATCAGAAGAAAGTGTCTTATCTGTTCTCTACAAAGATTTTTAGGTGGATAACAAAATTTGAGGCCACAATCAAACCAGTTCCTTGTGAATTTGAGGCAGTGGGAAAACTGTCCAAATTTTGATGTAACATATGAATGTTTAAATTTCAAAGTGCCACAATGCCCAAATGCTCAGGTAACCTGAAAAGATTCTGACTAACTCTTACTGGATTCTTGAAGAAGAAGAAAGCAAAATATAATGTTTCAATTCGGAAGATCCTGGCATATACCTGTACATATTCTTTTTGAAACCAGAGTTATCACGTAACTTCAGTATATGACATTTTTCCTTTTGCCTAATAGTTAAATATAGTTACATAATTTTGGACTGTTTTCTTGTAAATCTGAAGGAATGTTATCCTGATATACGTTGATGTATGGTTATAAGACAGATTTCACAGCAAATGAAATTATTATGTCATGACGGTCCTACTGCTGGTAGTTTTTGAAGAAAGGGAACATCTGACCATCAATCATCTCAATATACACATCAAAGTTGCTGGTGAACGCAGCAGGCTAAGCAGCATCTGTAGGAAGAGGTGCAGTCGACGTTTCAAGCCGAGACCCTTCGTCAGGACTAACTGAAGGAACAGTGAGTAAGGGATTTGAAAGTTGGAGGGGGAGGGGGAGATCCAAAATGATAGGAGAAGGCAGGAGGAGGAGGGATGGAGCCAAGAGCTGGACAGGTGATAGGCAAAAGGATATGAGAGGATCATGGGACAGGAGGTCCGGGAAGAAAGACAAGGGGGGGGGGCCCAGAGGATGGGCAAGGGGTATATTCAGCACATAAAGACCCGGCCTGGAGTTCAAGGCTGGCGTCGCAGTTGGTGGTTGTGCAATCGCTGTGAAGGTGTCTTCCGCCGTCTCCGTCTCCGAGTTTACTTCTCCGGCAAGGACTCTTCCACCCCCACCGATGACCCCTTCTCCCGTCTTCAACCCTCCTCTTCTTCATGGACACCCCGCTCTGGATCTCTTTATCGGTAACTGCCGACGGGACATCAACTGTCTCGATTTTACCGCACCTTGTCCCCATTCCAACCTCACTCCTTCCGAACGCTCTGCTCTCCACTCCCTCCGCACTAATCCTAACCTTATTATTAAACCCGCCGATAAGGGGGTTGCTGTTGTAGTCTGGCGTACTGACCTCTACTTTGCCGAGGCACAGCGACAACTCGCGGATACCTCCTCTTATTTACCCCTTGATCGTGACCCCACTAAGGAGCACCAGGCCATTGTCTCCCACACCATCACCGACTTTATCCGCTCAGGGGATCTCCCATCCACTACTACCAACCTTATAGTTCCCACACCCCGCACTTCCCGTTTCTACCTCCTACCCAAGATCCACAAACCTGCCTGTCCTGGCAGACCTATTGTCTCAGCTTGCTCCTGCCCCACCGAACTCGTTTCTGCATACCTCGACACTGTTTTATCACCCCTTGTTCAATCCCTTCCGACCTATGTTCGTGATACTTCTCACGCTCTTAAACTTTTCGATGATTTTAAGTTCCCTGGCCCCCACCGCTTTATTTTCACCATGGATGTCCAGTCCTTATATACTTCCATCCCCCATCAGGAAGGTCTCAAAGCTCTACGCTTCTTTTTGGATTCCAGACCTAATCAGTTCCCCTCTACCACCACTCTGCTCCGTCTAGCGGAATTAGTCCTTACTCTTGATAATTTCTCCTTTGGCTCCTCCCACTTCCTCCAAACTAAAGGTGTAGCTATGGGCACCCGTATGGGTCCTAGCTATGCCTTCCTTTTTGTTGGCTTTGTGGAACAATCTATGTTCCGTGCCTATTCTGGTATCTGTCCCCCACTTTTCCTTCGCTACATCGACGACTGCATTGGCGCTGCTTCCTGCACGCATGCAGAACTCGTTGACTTTATTAACTTTGCCTCCAACTTTCACCCTGCCCTCAAGTTTACCTGGTCCATTTCCGACACCTCCCTTATTTTCTAGATCTTTCTGTCTCTGTCTCTGGAGACAGCTTATCCACTGATGTCTACTATAAGCCTACTGACTCTCACAGCTATCTGGACTATTCCTCTTCTCACCCTGTCTCTTGCAAAAACGCCATCCCCTTCTCGCAATTCCTCCGTCTCCGCCGCATCTGCTCTCAGGATGAGGCTTTTCATTCTAGGACGAGGGAGATGTCTTCCTTTTTTAAAGAAAGGGGCTTCCCTTCCTCCACTATCAACTCTGCTCTTAAACGCATCTCCCCCATTTCACGTACATCTGCTCTCACTCCATCCTCCCGCCACCCCACTAGGAATAGGGTTCCCCGGTCCTCACCTACCACCCCACCAGCCTCCGGGTCCAACATAATTATTCTCCGTAACTTCCGCCACCTCCAACGGGATCCCACCACTAAGCACATCTTTCCCTCCCCCCCCCCGCATTCCGCAGGGATCGCTCCCTACACAACTCCCTTGTCCATTCGTCCCCCCCATCCCTCCCCACTGATCTCCCTCCTGGCACTTATCCGTGTAAGCGGAACAAGTGCTACACATGCCCTTACACTTGCTCCCTTACCACCACTCAGGGCCCCAAACAGTCCTTCCAGGTGAGGCAACACTTCACCTGTGAGTCGACTGGGGTGATATACTGCGTCCGGTGCTCCCGATGTGGCCTTTTATATATTGGCGAGACCCGACGCAGACTGGGAGACCGCTTTGCTGAACATCTACGCTCTGTCCACCAGAGAAAGCAGGATCTCCCAGTGGCCACACATTTTAATTCCACATCCCATTCCCATTCTGACATGTCCATCCACGGCCTCCTCTACTGTAAAGATGAAGCCACACTCAGGTTGGAGGAACAACACCTTCTATTCCGTCTGGGTAGCCTCCAACCTGATGGCATGAACATCAACTTCTCTAACTTCCGCTAAGGCCCCACCTCCCCCTCGTACCCCATCTGTTACTTATTTTTATGCACACATTCTTTCTCTCACTCTCTTTTTTCTCCCTCTGTCCCTCTGAATATACCTCTTGCCCATCCTCTGGGCCCCCCCCCCTTGTCTTTCTTCCCAGACCTCCTGTCCCATGATCCTCTCGTATCCCCTTTTGCCTATCACCTGTCCAGCTCTTGGCTCCATCCCTCCCTCTCCTGTCTTCTCCTATCATTTTGGATCTCCCCCTCCCCCTCCAACTTTCAAATCCCTTACTCACTCTTCCTTCAGTTAGTCCTGACGAAGGGTCTCGGCCTGAAACATCGACTGCACCTCTTCCTACAGATGCTGCTTGGCCTGCTGCGTTCACCAGCAACTTTGATGTGTGTTGCTTGAATTTCCAGCATCTGCAGAATTCCTGTTGTTTGCGTTTAAAATCATCTCAATATTACTACTGTACTTCTTCACCATACAGGTTGAGCACCCCTTATCCGAAAATCTCCGAAATCTGAAATACCTTTGAGTGCTGACATGATGTCACAAACGGAAAATTCCACAAGGCGCTAGGAAGTTTCCCAGGTGATGCACAGGTCTCTGCACACCACAGGTAGTTCTGAGAAGTGACATCACAGAAGTGATGAACAGAAGTTAATGAAAAATAGAAAAACACTGCATAAATGAAAAATTCTGACCCTGACTGTGTATTGACAGAGTGGATTCGGCAGCACTGGAGTCAACATATTCTGCATTTTATGCTGATCATAAAACAAGCACAGATCTATCATGATGAACTGAAGATTGGCAGTTAATATGAATTTTCAGCAGGCTAGTTGCAGAAATTTAAAAGACACAGCATTGAATTTTTAAAGATTTGTGGTGATAAAGCATCTGCTGATCATGGAGCAGCAGAGAAATTCATTGATGAGTTTGCTAAGATCTTTGCTGATGAAAACCTAATACACTGGACGGCAGCATCAGTACATTTGTGTGATGAACAAGTGTAAGACAAAGTCTGCTTACTGGCAGCACATAAATTCAGAGTCAGAATGATGCCGATCCCAAGCTATTCTAAATTCCAATAAAATCCAAAATACAAAACACTTTCAGCCCCAAAAATTTCATCTGAGGGGGTACTCAACCTGTATGTCAATTATATACTTATTTAATGTTCTGTACCTATTGTATAGAACTTAAATATAAACACATGAATAGTCAAATTAAGTTGCTTATTTAGCAATCCATCAAAACTGATTTGTAAAGAGATTTCTTTCCACTTACTCCCTTAAGATCTCCATTCTGGTTCTTCTGCTTCCGTTCCATCCCTAAACTGTTTGAGGAGGAATTTGGTAAAAAATGTTTCTGAACTAAGGATGGTTAAGAGAGCAAAATGATGGGAGTTCAATGAGAAAGGAATTGAAGTGTAATTCAAACTGTAAAAATGACCTTCTTCCTGAAACTTCTTGTGTAGTTCCAAGTAAATTGTAGCAAGTGTGATGACTGACACATATTTAATAATGTCCTTCATAATTCAAAGGAGAAACTGATAATGTTCGATAATATAATACAGACTATGAAGATATTGAATCATATTGAGAAATTTTGATAACATTCAGTAATAGAGTAAATATTGATAACATTAACAGCAGCAGAAAGGGAGACTGACTACAGTAAAACAAGTAATGAATAAAGGGGTTATTATGCTATAAGAGATAATACTTTTTACATAATTGAACACAAAAACAATGATGTGCAATTGAGTAAAGACCTGGAGGATTTTTCACAGTTTTCAAATAAAGCTAAAGCAATTTTCTGATCAATGCAGCTTTGTTTCACTTTGTTAGGATACACATACTGAAGAGCAGTGGTTTGAAAATTCATAACTCTACTTTTCAAGACAGCAGGGCTTACTGGAATCAGGGCACTTCTTTCCATGCAGGGAAGCAAAATTAGCTTAGATAGCATGAGTAACTCCCATGCATTTTCCATTGAATGTGCCAAGAATTGTCGAGCAGAAGATTCAACAAACGCAGAGACCTTTATTGTTTTCTGGTGATTGACGAGGGGCGTGGCTATGAGTAAACTTCTAAGGGAATTCAGCATGGGTGATTGCAATCTGAAATCCATCCAGATACAATTACACCCCAATGAATGGTTGAATTAAATTAAAATTCTTACCCATTAACAATGGCACATGGACAAACAGCTCTGAAAATAAATTGTTTCCCAATCTGATAACTGGAGGGCTAAATACCGAATCAAAATATCAAACTATTCACCAAAGTGTTATGAGCTTGTTAAATAAATGTATTAACTGTATTATGTATTGTACCTTTGTTATTTCTAGCTATTGAAAATATTTTTACATAGAACAGAAAGCTACAACTGCACATTTTTAAAAATAGTATAAACAGGCTTCGGTGTGAACAGGCAGAGGCGAGGGTAGGTTCCAGTAAGTTTTGCTTTGTTTGTTTAGAGTAGAGAGAATGCCAGGCAGGATGTTGGAATGCTCCTCTTGCAGGATGTGGCAAGTCAGGGAGACCGGAATGATGCTGCCTGGCCTGCTGCGTTCACCAGCAACTTTTATGTGTGTTGCTTGAAATTCCAGCATCTGCAGATTCCCTCGTGTTTGCGTTATACTGATTTTGATACTGTTGGGGGGGATGACTTACCTGGGACAAGCTGTGGTAGCTGGATCTCTGGCACTGAGTCTGGTTCTGCAGTGCAGAAGGGAGGGTGGAAGAAGAGGAGAGCAGTAGTGATAGGGGACTCGATAGTTAGAGGTACAGAAAGGAAGTTCTGTGGTCGCGACAGAGACTCCCGGATGGTTTGTTGCCTCCCGGGTGCCAGGGTCAGGGATGTCTCTGATCGCGTGCACGGCATTTTGAAGTGGGAGGGTGATCAGCCAGATGTCATGGTACACATCAGTACCAATGACATAGGAAGAAAGAGTGAGGAGGTCCTGAAGAGTGAGTATAGAGAGCTTGGTAGGAAGTTAAAAAGCAGGACCTCGAGGCTGGTAATCTCAGGATTGCTGCCTGTGCCATGTGCCAGTGAGGGTAAGAATAGGATGTTCTGGAGGATGAACACGTGGCTGAGGAACTGGTGTATTGGGCAGGGTTTCAGATTTCAGGATCATTGGGACCTCTTCTGGGGTAGGTGGGACCTGTACAAGAGAGACAGGTTACACCTGCACTACAAGGGGACCAATATCCTTGCAGGGAGGTCTGTTAGTGCTATTGGGGAGGGTTTAAACTAGATTTGCAGGGGGATGGGAACCAAAGTGCCAGAGCAGATAGTGGAGTGGGGGTGAAAATAAATGACGTTAGAAGTTCATGCAAAGTCATAAATAGAAGGGTTGTGTGTGGTGGTAATAATCTTCTGAGGTGTGTCTATTTCAATGCAAGGAGCATTGTGGGGAAGGCTGACAAACTGAGGGCTTGGATTGACACATGGAATTACGACATTATAGCCATTAGTGAAACTTGGCCGCAGGAGGGGCAGGACTGGCAGCTTAATGTTCCAGGGTTCCGATGTTTCAGATGTGATAGAGGCAGAGGAATGAAGGGTGGGGGGGGGGGTGGCAATGCTAGTCGGGGAAAACGTTACAGCAGTGCTCAGGCAGGACAGATTAGAGGGCTTGTCTACCGAAGCCATATGGGTGGAGCTGAGAAACAGGAAAGGTATGACCACATTAATGGGGTTGTATTATAGACCACCCAATAGTCAGCAAGAATTGGAGGAGCAAATCTGCAGAGAGATAGCAGACAACTGCAGGAAACATGAAGTTGTGATAGTAGGGGATTTTAATTTTCCACAGATTGATTGGGACTCCCATACTGTTAAAGGTCTAGATGGGTTAGAGTTTGTAAAATGTGATCAGGAAAGTTTTCTAAATCAATATATAGAGGTACCAACTAGAGAGGATGCTATAGTAGATCTCCTATTAGGAAATGAGTTAGGACAGGTGACGGAAGTGTGTTTAGGGGAACACTTTGGTTCCAGTGATCATAACACCATTAGTTTCAAATTAAGATAAAGATAGAATTGGTCCTCGGGTTGAGGTTCTAAACTGGAAAAAGGCCAAATTTGAAGAAATGAGGAAGGATCTACAAAGTGTGGATTGGGACAGATTGTTCTCTAGCAAGGATGTGATTGGTAAGTGGGAGGCCTTCAAAGGAGAAATTTTGAGAGTGCAGAGTTTGTATGTTCCTGTCAGGATTAAAGGCAAAGTGAATAAGAATAAGGAACCTTGGTTCTCAAGGGACATTGGAACTCTGATAAAGAAGAAGAGAGAGATGTATGACATGTATAGGAAACAGGGAGCAAATAAGGTGCTTGAGGAGTATAAGAAGTGCAAAAAAATACTTAAGAAATCGGGAGGGCTAAAAAAAGACATGAGGTTGCTTTGGCAGTCAAGGTGAAGGATAATCCAAAGAGCTTCTACAGGTATATTAAGAGCAAAAGGATAGCAAGGGATAAAATTGGTCCTCTTGAAGATCAGAGTGGTCGGCTATGTATGGAGCCAAAAGAAATGGGGGAGATCTTAAATGAGTTTTTTTGCGTCTATATTTACTAAGGAAACTGGCATGGAGTCTATGGAAATAAGGCAAACAAGTAGTGAGATCATGGAACCTATATAGATTGAAGAGGAGGAGGTGCTTGCTATCTTGAGGCAAATCAGAGTAGATAAATCCCCAGGACCTGACAGGGTATTCCCTTGGACCTTGAAGGAGACTAGTGTTGAAATTGCAGGGGCCCTGGCAGATATATTTAAAATGTCGGTATCTACGGGTGAGGTGCCGGAGGATTGGAGGATAGCTCATGCTGTTCCGTTGTTTAAAAAAGGCTCTAAAAGTAATCCAGGAAATTATAGGCCGGTAAATTTGATGTCGGTAGTAGGTAAATTATTGGAAGGAGTACTAAGAGATAGGATCTACAAGTATTTGGATAGACAGGGACTTATAGGGAGAGTCAACATGGCTTTGTGCATGGTAGGTCATGTTTAGCCAATCTATTAGAGTTTTTCGAGGAGATTACCAGGAAAGTGGATGAAGGGAAGGCAGTGGATGTTGTCTACATGCACTTCAGTAAGGCCTTTGACAAGGTCCCGCATGGGAGGTTAGTTAGGAAAATTCAGTCGCTAGGTATACATGGAGAGGTAGTAAATTGGATTAGACATTGGCTCAATGGAAGAAGCCAAAGAGTGGTAGTGGAGGATTGCTTCTCTGAGTGGAGGCCTGTGACTAGTAGTGTGCCACAGGGATCAGTGCTGGGTCCATTGTTATTTGTCATCTGTATCAATGATCTGGATGATAATGTGGTAAATTGGATCAGCAAATTTGCTGATGATACAGAGATTGGAGGTGTAGTGGACAGTGAGGAAGGTTTTCAAAGCTTGCAGAGGGATTTGGACCAGCTGGAAAAATGGGCTGAAAAATGGCAGATGGAGTTTAATACAGACAAGTGTGAGGTATTGCACTTTGGAAGGACAAATCAAGGTAGAACATACAGGGTTAATGGTAGGGCACTGAGGAGTGCAGTAGAACAGAGGGATCTGGGAATACAGATACAAAATTCCCTAAAAGTGGCATCACAGGTCGATAGAGTTATAAAGAGATCTTTTGGTACATTGGCCTTTATAAATCAAAGTATTGAGTATAAGAGTTGGAATGTTATGGTGAGGTTGTATAAGGCATTGGTGAAGCCGAATTTGGAGTATTGTGTGCCGTTTTGGTCACCAAATTACAGGAAGGATATTAAAAAGGTTGAAAGAGTGAAGAGAAGGTTTACAAAGATGTTGCCGGGACTTGAGAAACTGAGTTACAGAGAAAGGTTGAATAGATTAGGACTTTATTCCCTGGAGCGTAGAAGAATGAGGGGAGATTTGACAGAGGTATATAAAATTATGATGGGTATAGATAGAGTGAATGCAAGCAGGCTTTTTCCACTGAGTCTAAGGGAGAAAAAAACCAGAGGACATGGATTAAGGGTGAAGGGGGAAAATTTTAAAGGGAACATGGCGGGGGGGGGCTTCTTCACACAGAGAGTGGTGGGAGTGTGGATTGAGCTGCCAGATGAAGTGGTAAATGCGGGCTCACTTTTAACATATAAGAAAAATTTGGACAGGTACATGGATGCGAGGTGTATGGAGGGATATGGTCCAGGTGCAGGTCAGTGGGACTAGGCAGAAAAATAGTTCGGCACAGCCAAAAATGGCCAAAAGGCCTATTTCTGTGCTGTAATGTTCTATAGTTCTATGGTTCTGTGGCTGGAATAGGAAATTAGATTTTTTTTTTAAAAATAGGATATAAAATGGCATTTTGCTACTACAGTCAAAGTCAAGTTTATTATCATATGCAAAATATATGTGTGCATGAAAAACTTGCTTGCTGCAGCATCACGAGCAAATAGCATCATATAAGCTGCATTTCCAAGAAAAACATAACCATTATACATAATTTTTGGAAGAAAGAACACAATTAAAAACAAAAAAATCTATTTTAGTGTTAAGTGATCATAGTGCTTCTAAACTGTAATGAAGCTGTGCCAGTTGATTCAAGCTTAGAATGAATTAAAATCAGAAAAATGTTTAACATCACTACCCATATGTCATGAGATTTGTTGTTTTGCAGCAGCAGTGCAATGCAATCCAGAATAATAAAAGCTACAAAATTATTTATATAGATATATACACACATACATACACAAATGTATGCATGTATACAGTATATAACCTCTTATTGTTACCGTCAGGAAGGAGGTACAGAAACCTGAAGGCACACACTCAGCAATTCAGGAACAGCTACTTCCCCTCTGCTATCCGATTTCTAAATGGACATTGAACTCTACCTCACTGCCTGGACACTACCACACTTTTTATTATTACACTTACTGTAATTCATTTAATTATTTATTTTTTTCCTCTATTATCATGTATCGCATTCTACTGCTGCCACTAAGTTAACAAATTTCACGACATATGCTGGTGATATTAAACCTGATTAAACAAGCAGTGCAAAAAAAAAAGGAAAAATTACTGAGGTAGTGTTCATGGGTTCATTGTCCACTCAGAAATCTGATTGCAGAGGAGAAGAAGCTGTTCCTGAAACATTGAGTGTGTGCCTTCAGACTCCTGTACCTGCTCCTCAATGGTAGAAATGAGAAAATGGCATTTCCTGGAGGATGGGCATCACCTTTTGAAGGTGTCCTGGATTCTGGGATGCCAGTGCCCATGATGTAGCTGGCTGAGTTTACAACTTGCTGCAGCTTTTTCCAATCCTGTGCAGTAGCCCCTCCATATCAGACAGTGATGCAACCAGTTGGAATTCTCTCTGCAGTACATCTGTAGGAATTTGCAAGTATCTTTGGTGACATATCAATTCTCCTCAAACTCCTAATGAAACATAGCCACTGTTGTGCCTTCCTTGTAATTGCAGCAAAACGTTGGGTCCAGGATTGGTCCTCATAGATGTTGACACGCAGGAACTTGAAACTGCTCACCCGTTCCACTGCTGAGCCCTCGATGTGTACTGGTGTGTGTTTCCTTGACTTCCCCTTCCTGAATCTAGAGGTGTAGGACTTCATGCTTCAATATCTTTTGCCCGGTTATAGATGTGAGAAGATGCCATGGCCCAAATGGTGGGGATCTTTGATGATAGGTGTTGCCTCCTCAAGGCAGTGCTTCCGGTAGATGTTACTGATGGGGAGTGATGTGCCAGTGATGTACTTGTCTAAGCCCATTACTCTCTGCAGCCTCTTGCGTTCCTGCACATTTGAATTGCCAGACCAGACCATGGTGCAAACAATCAGTATACTTTCAACAGGAAACATGTTCCAAAAATTTTACTAACACTTTTGCAGTCTGCAAAGCAAGCTTCTTACCTATGGTTTGTTGGTCAAATGGTATGCAAAAAATTGCAAAATGCTGGAGGAACTAAGCAGACCAAGAGGCCTCTATGGAAAAAAGTAGAGTTGATGTTTCGGCCTGAAGTGTCGACGGTACTTTTTTCCATAGATGCTGTCTGGTCTGCTGAGATTCTCCAGCATTTTGTGTTGCTCGGATTTCCAGCATCTGCAGATTTTCTCGTTTATGCAAAAATTAAGTACTTGCAACATTTAAAAAATAATTTCAACAAGCCCAACTTTTAACAGTACACCTGTGGAAACTTGTTAGAGTGTTTGGTGACAATCTGAACATCCTCAGTAAGTAAAGTGACTTCCTTGTGATGGCATCTATGTGCTGGGCCCAAGACAGGTCATTGGATATGTTAATAAACGAGAATTTAGAACTGCTGACTCTCTCCACTGCCAATCCCTCAATTTAGACCAGCGGTCCCCAAACACCGGGCCGCAGAACAGTACTGGGCCGCAAAGTATGCGCTACCAGGCTGCGAGGAAACGATATGAGTCAGCTGCACCTTTCCTCATTCCCTGTCAGGCATTGTTGAACTTGAACATAGGGTTGCCAACTGTCCCGTATTTGCCGGGACATCCTGTATATTGGGCTAAATTGGTTTGTCCCATACGGGACCATCCTTGTCCCGTATTTCCCCCGCTAAGGTACAGCATTCCTATGAAACCTTTCGTGCCGAAATGGCATAAAACGAAGAAGCAATTACCATTAATATATATGGGAAAAATTTTTGAGCGTTCCCAGACAAATCATACCAAATAACACATTAAACCTAAAATGACACTATCATATAGTAAAAGCAGGAATGATATGATAAATACACAGCCTATATAAAGTAGAAATAATGTATGTACAGCGTAGTCAGGAAGATAAAGCCAAAACCGATTTGTGGGGGAAGAAATCGGCATGTACGCACATGCACACGTCACATATGCACACAGGTGCCCGCGCAAGGCTTCAAGGTCATGGTAGTCTTTCTCGGGATAAACACAAGTGTCCCGTATTTGACTGCTACTTTTGTCCCTTATTTGGGAGTGAGAAAGTTAGCAACCCCAACTGTAAAAGACATGTTGAGGTGAGCTTAACCCTACTTGAACACCACCCCCCCCCCCCCCCCGGTCGGCCGGTCCACAAGAATATTGTCAATATTAAATCGGTCCGTGGTGCAAAAAAGGCTGGGGACCCCTGATTTATCCATCTTCCCCTTCCTGAAGGCAACAATCAACCCTTCAGTTTTTACTGACATTGAGTGAGAGATAATTGTTGCAGCACAACCCAACCAATTGCCCAATTTCACTCCTGTACACCGACACATAGCCACCTGTGATTCATCCAACAACTGTGGTGTTGTTCACAAATTTGTATATGGCATTGGAGCAGTGCATAGCCACAAAATTCTGTGTGGATTGAGTAGAACAGAAGGCTAGACTGATAAATGCTAAGAGTTCTGGGAATATGCATTCCTCCAAGATGAAAAAATGTCTGTGTTATGAATGAGAAATAAAAAGTTCCATCTCAAAAAAATAATTTAAAATAATTGTTTATATTGGCTTTCTCAGTATTGTTTACCACAAAGGTGATGGACAGGATTCAAAGATTCAAAGAACATTTATTATCAAAGTATGTATACAAATTTCAAAGTAAAATTTACTATCCAAGTACATATATGTCACCACAAACAACCCTGAGGTTCTTTTTCCTGTGGGCATACTCATCAAATCTATGGAACAGTAACTGTAAACAGGAAAAATGAACAAGAAACTGTGCAAATACAAATATAAATAAATAGCAATAAATAACGAGAGGATGAAATACCAAGATAAAGAGTCCTTAAAGTGAGATTATTGGTTGTGGGAACACCAGAAATAGAAAGAGTGTAATTATCATTTTTTGTTCAAGAGCTTGATGGTTGAGGGGTAGTAACTGCTTTTGAACCTGGTGGTGCGAGTCCTGAGGGACTTGTACCTTCTCCCCGGTGGCAGCAGCGAGAAAAGAGCATGGCCTGGGTGGTGAGGATCTTTGATGATGGATGCTGCTTTTCTACGACAACATTTCATGTAGGTGTGCTCAGTGGATGGGAGGACTTTACTCGTGATGTATTGGCCGAATGGAAGTTTTTCACATCAAAGGCATTGGTGTTCCCATACCAGGCTGTAATGCCTGGTAATACAGGATACGAGTCTGAGATTCATCCTCCAACAGGCAGCCACAAAACAATGAAACACGATGAAGCCCTTTAAGGAAACATCAAACACCCAACACACATAAAAAGGACAAATTGCGCAAACAGCAAAAAGTGAGCAAACAACACACAGAATATCAGACATCAGACATCAGACCAGGAGACCAGTAGTACTCAGTTTAGTTCAGTTCAGTGCCGCACCACAAGCCCACTGAAGGGACAGGGCCATTCTTTGCTGAAGTGACCCAGTCTGCATCAATAACCCTGATCAAACTGTTCCAAAACAGCAAAATATAGAGTAACCAGGATCCAGGAACACATGCAAAATGAACCTCAAAGTCCCCTAAAATGAGTCCACAGCCTCACTGATCAATCCTTGCAACATGGATCCCAAGACTCCGGCAGTTTCCTCCGACAGCAACAAGCGAGAGGTAAATGAAGACCGGTTAAACACAGGCAGATGCCCATCCTCCACTCTCTTCCTCGTTGACTTCAAACTTGCACGACGCCTCAGTCAGAAAGAAGCAAAGGAGACAATCATAGGCTCACTCCCTGTCTCCAGAGCTCCAACCCTGCAAGCCACACACTCTGGTCCAAACCTCACCAAACTGCCTCAGAGACAGCAAAGCGCCAGATCGCTCGGTCAGCCCAAAAACAGGCCATCAAAATGTATATCACAGCTTCCAATCAAACGCAGTTTTGGAGAAATATAAGGAATGGTTACGTTGTTCGCTGGCACCATCTTGAACCAACCCATCCCAAGAGAATGAAAATGTGAATGAATTTACTCACATTTAGATGATTTCAAATAGGCCACTAAACCCAAGCCTGAAGTGCCACTGAGAAAGGCAGAGAAGAGATTGCTTACATTCTCCAAGAAGGGAACATTACTTAACAGCAGCATCCCTCTGACTTCGCAGAAAATTATCCTTGTAGTTCCATATAGCTTTGAACCTGATTGGACAGAATATTTGGACAAGGTAGGAAACAAGCTTCATTGTGTTCATCTGTGGCTGCACTGCGTGATATAAGGGACTGCTGCAGACTCCAGGACAACATCCATGTACCGTCAATTAACAGACCATGGCACTTCAGTGAGGTTATTGCTTTGTTTAATTTTTTTTTGTAACTGATATATGTGTTGTGTGCTCTGTTTGACTGCTGGTTCTGTGTTTTGCACCTCAGCCTCGGAGGAACGCTGCTTTGCTTGCCTGTATTCGTGTATATGGTTGAATAATAACTAATCTTGAACTTGAAATGATAAACTTTAGTTGATTAGTGAACATTCTGTTCACGCCTGTCCTTTCCATAGATTCCTGGTTAGTTACCTCTTTATAAAATTATACTAAACGGTTTTATAGCCTGCATTTTTTTCTGTTATCCTGCTAAATATTGGAAGAAAGAGGTTTGTGATTCTTGTTTTATGTTATCTCACAAATCAATTGTTAGAAACAAGAATCAAAAATGTAAATGTTATCTCCAAAAATCTGGAGAAAAGTCGTCCTGGCAATTTGTTCTATATCCTTTTTAATTACCTTCAAACTAACTTCACTTCAATTTCATGTATAATTATTCATACTTAGTTCTAAGTATACAGTATATACTAAATTTATAAGTATAAATCAAAATTAATTTAATTTGGAGTTATGAAATATTATAGAACATAAAAGAGGGCAGCACCAGAACAAGCAAATCAAAAACACCCAAACACTAATCCCTCCTACCTACACCATGTCCATACTCCTCATCTTCCTTACATCCATGTGCTTATCCAAATGCCTCTTAAAAACCTCTAGTGTATTTGTCTCTACCACCACACCAGGCAGCGCATTCTGGGCATCCACGACCCTCTGAGTAAAAAACTTATCCCTCACATCCCCCTTGAACCTACCCCCTCTCATGCATGCCCTCTGATACAGTATTAGATATTTCAACCCTGGGAAATAGATACTGTCTGTCCACTCTGTCTAGGCCTCTCATAATCTTGTAAACCTCTAGTAGATCTCCCCTCAGCCTCATATGCTCCAGAGAAAACAACCCAAGTTTACCCAGCCTTAAGTGATAGCACATGCCCTCTAAACCAAGCAGCATCCTGGTAAACCTCTTCTGCACCCTCTCCAAAGCTTCAACATCCTTCCTATAGTGGGGCGACCAGAACTGTATGCAGTACTCCAGATATGGCCTGACCAGAGTTTAATGAAGTTGCAACATAATTATCAAGTATTCTATGAGCTAATACTATTTAAAAACATTTAGAACAGAACATATTCTTCATATTTATTTTTAATGTTGAAATCTAAATCAGAATTCTTTCCTGATCATTTGAACCTCAGAATGATTCCAATTCTGGAGAGATTCTATTGGTAATCTTAGCCAATTTTATATTTATTGCTCTTATCTATGTCATTCCTCAGTTGAATGTACAGCCTCTGAGTACAAACGGTAAAATTTACCTTGTGGCAATAAACTGTGAGCTCAGCCACTGGTGCTGACCCACTTTTTCATTTGGTCTGTTTGGGAGGCTGTCACCTTCTATTGCCAACTTCTACCAGTTCAATATTAAAAGGGAACTTGTAGCTGAGCTTATTTTCTTATTTCAGTGTCTAAGAGACAAGGATCCAGACAAAGAAAGAGCCAAACTAAAGGACTGCATGGGCCAGAACCCAATGGCTCCAACAGTTTATATTAGCTATTCCAAAACTGCTACATAATGTTTGAAGAATCTTGACTAGTTACACTATCCATTAGATCAATACTCAGGAATAAAGTTTTGATTGGCATGTAATCCTCTAGTTTTCCTTTGCTTTCCCTTAATGGAACAGTGAACACAATCTTGCTCCAGAATTCAATGTTGCCACTTTGCTATCCAGTTTTGCAATGAGCACCTGTTTAGACTGGTTATGCACATACATGGTTAAGTTGAGACTTGTTTAGAGAAATAAATGAGGGAAAGGTATCCTTTACAGAACTGAACTTTGGTGAGAGGCTTTGAAACGGTTCCTGCCAGTAAGAACCATCAGCATGTATTCTGTTTTCTAGTGCATACAGATGTACCACGTCCATTTCTGATGGTTTTAAAAAAAGACAATATTTGATTTTTAAAGGCCGGTTACACTCAATAATAACACTTATACAAATAAGTACTTAACATGGCAATCTAAGAAAAGTCAATGAATACAAATAGAATCAATGTGATTTCCAGTTGTTTTACCATGACAAAAAAAAATCACTAAACATTTAAATCAGAACCTTCAGTATAATTTAATACTTTGGGATCAAATTTTAATAATAAAACATTTTCAGCAGTGAATTATTTGAGGTGTAGGTTTTAGGTATACAGTAATTATATATGAAATGGAAATCAATGTTCATGGTGTTTTCTTTTGCTTTCTGAAAACACCCATATATGCAAATATATAAAAGTAGAAAAAGAGTATTTTCTTATGAAAAAGAAGGAAGCCATTTGGAGCCATCAAGTCTCACCGAACAACCTTATTCCCCACTTTTATCCCTGTTACTTATTCTCCCCATGTTCCCATCAACCCCTTCCCTCACCTGTATACTAGGGGAAGATTACTGGGGTCATTTAACCTCTCAGCCTGGGATGTGGAAAAAAGCAGCAGCACCTGGGGAGAAACTTACACAGTCACCGTATAAGGAGAAACTTAAAAACTCCACACAGTCAGCTTTAGAGAACAAGATTCAGCCCAGACACTGCCTCTGTGAGGGAGCAGCTCTACTAGATTTTATATTAACTTACAGCAATCCAAGCAAGCAGTCTACATAATTTAAAAGTAAATTTCCATCAGAACAATATTTCAAACAGATATTCCATGTTCACCTATTGCTAACAAAGACCCAGGGTGACACAGGCTATTGATAAGACCATTCACTAGAAATACAAAATAAACTCATTCTCTGCTGAAAGTCTGGCAAATGTATATATCAGAAATGGCTGCTGCCTCTAGGACCTTCTGGTTGCTGCTAAAAACAGCATTCACATGAACTCTAACCATGATTCTTTTCTTTCTATACCTGCTAAAAAGAATATATATTTTCTGCCTGGCACCAAACAGTAACATGCTCAGATCAATTACCTGAACTTGGCAGGGCATTTAGACTTCTTAGCCTGATACTTCTTCAAGTGGGCATGATTCCATTGTTGACAGAGGAAAAGGAGGCACGACATGCGGTTGAATTACTCTCTTTCATTTTTATGTGGTTGCTGTTCTGGCATATGTGCTTTGTCTTCCCTTGGCCCAGGAGTTGCCTTGGGACAGTGCAAAGGAGACTGTCGATTGACAGTGACAAGTGCTTGCCATCTTTTTCCAGCAATTTCCATTAACTTGGCATAGAGCAAAGACATTTGGCTCATGGAACAAAGAAATAAAATACTTGTGTAGTTTTTTGGAATGTCTCAGGACGATTTTCTTGTACAACAGAGAAGTGTATGTTGGCATTGGATGGGAATGAAAGCACAGGAGATTTTGATTATGCCTGAACAAGGCCAGACAGCCACAAAGAAGACCATACAAGCATTCATGGTGAGTCTCAAATTTGCTTTTAGCTGAAGTTCTTGTCTATTACTATCCACTTCTTCTGCTCTGAAATATATGTATCAGCATCTGTTGTCATAAGTGAAAGCATTATGGCTAATCTGAAAACTACACAACTGGATTGAATACAATCTGTTGTGGTTGATCTACTGTATAGGTTGCTTTTGATACCATTTACACCATGCCATTTGCAAAGTAACTTGCTTCTTTTAGTAACTAAAGTTTTATTGGTCTATTTTTTCAGTTTACACAAAAATACTGCTAAGATACTGTCATCAGTGCCTTGAGAAGAACCAAAGTTAAAAGCAATGGTGAGCTTGAATCTAATGAGATAGAAAACCACTTAATAAACATTTTTACTGCTGCCCCTTCTCCATTTCCTTTCCAAGCTCCTTGAACATCTAAAGCAACACTACAAAATGCTGGCGGAACTCAGCAGAGCAGGCATTGTCTATGGAAAAGAGTAAGCAGTCAACGTTTCAGGCTGAGACCCTTCTTGAGGATTGAGAAGGAAGATGACAGAATAAAAACGCGGGGGAAGGGAGAGGAGGCTAGCCGGAAAGTGATAGGTGAAACCAGGTGGGTGGAAAAGGTCAGGGGCTGGAGAAGAAAGAACTTGAGAGGAGAGTAAGGTATAGGAGAAAGGAAAGGAGGAGGGGACCCAGGGGGAAGTAAGAGGCAGGTGAGAAGAAGTAAAAGGTCAGAGTGGGGAATAGAGGAAAGGAGGGTTAGATTTGTTCACTGGTAGGAGAAATCAATATTTATGCCATCAAGTTGGAGGCTACGCAGATGGAACATAAGATGCTACTCCCCCACCCTGAGGTGGCCTCATCTTGGCACATTCACTGACATGTCGGAACGGGTATAGGAATGAGAATTAAAATGTTTGGTCACTGGGAAGTTCCGCTTGTTGCAGATGGTGTGGAGATGCTCGACGAAGCGGAACCCCAATTTATGAAGGGTCCCACCAATGTAGAGGACAATGCATCAGGAGCACCAGACACAATAGCTGACCCCAGCAGATTTGTGTTTCCTCAGCTGGAAGGACGGTTTGGGGCCATGAATGGTGAGGGAGGGGGGTGTAGACTATCAAATTCCTGACCATTTTACTCGACTCCCTGCTTGAATTCCATCAGTCAGGTTAATGCCTTTACTACGTACCAAACAAGCACTAAGCAAAATCTTATGAGGATTACACTATGGCAGAGCAAAACCATTCCCTCATGTCTTATTCATAACCTCTGAAGTGGTTCTTTGTACCATCCTCTGCCAATACCTATCATTATCTTGGTGGACTTTATTCACCCAATTCCATGCTTAATCGTGTAATTGAAGCCAAAGAATCACCAATAATCACTGTGGTAAACCACGTATATAGGTTGTAACTGGGTTACCTGTCTGGACATGCCTGGACACGCCCCTCTGCTGACTGTTCCTGTGGCTCCTCCCACAGATCCCTGAATAAAGGCGATTGTGTCACAGCTCCTCCTCTCTCAGTCCAGGGCAGACATACAGCATGGACGTGGATCCATTTTACTGTTAATAAAAGCCTTTCTGTGTTTACTCTACTTCCAGTCTTTTGGAGTAATTGATAGTGCATCAATCACTTCCCTTGGTGACCCATTATTTATCATAATCTTCGTGCTTGTAATGCCACAGGAGGAGGTCATTCCGCCCACTCGTTCCATGTCAGCTCCCAAAGAGTAATTCCATTATGTCCATTCCATTTCTCCATTTTCCTCAAAAGTCCTTTCTCAATGGCACATGCCTGCAAGCTCCCTGTTGATTCCCTTTTCCATTATAATGCACCAGGATCAATTCACAGCAGCCATTATGCTAACAGCTTGTCTCTGGGATGCAGGAGGAAACTAGAGCTCTCAGAACAAATATCATCATACAAACTCTGCACAATCAACAGTAGAAGTCAGGATCAAATCTGGGTTCCTAAGACATGAAATAGCAAAATTTGCCACTCTGCCACCTTGTCATTCCTTGATATTGGGTTCTTAATTTCATTGTGGAGCACCAATTTCAGCCTGGTGTAAGAAGGCTGATATTTTGTCCACCTATTGTCAGGGTAGTGGTCGTATCTCTAAATAATAAAAAAAAAGTCGTAGATTCAAATTCCTTTCCAGGGAAAAAGGATCGAGTGCTTCCATCCTTTCCAGGGATGTGAACACAAAAATCTAGGCTGCTTCTTCACATAGTCTCTTCTGAAATGTTTCATCTTTCAGAACAGTTAATAAATCAAGACTTCAGCTGTCCTCTCAGGAAGATGTAAAAGAGCCCTTGAAAATATTTTGAAGAAGATCAAGGGTGTTATCTCCAGTACCCTGGTTAATATCAATATTCCAAAAACAGATCATCAGGCCATTAACAGTGTGCTGTTACTTTCCATTGGCAGATTGAAGTGTTTCAAACTAAAAAGAATAAAATAATCAGTAGAAGCATCAGGCTATTTGGAAAACACCCATTGTTCTAAGTTTTATCCATGATAAACTGAGATCATCATCAGCTGCACATATTCTTCAGCCAGTTTGCATATGTATGTTATTAGGAAAGGTTTCAATACAAGTTATTGTAAGTGAAGAATGTTTACTTTGTAATTTCAGAAAAATGGCCTCTCATTTTTGTGTGTGTGCCATAACCAAAACTTAAGAGCTCAGTTATTAACTCTAATTTGCAAGGTATCAGATTGTCTGGCATTTTATAGCTAGAAATTCCCAGTAGTTTGTCAAACATGCATCTTGAGAAAAACACATCCAGCTGGCAAACAGAAATGAGGATAAGTAATTCTACTGCTGCTGAAGCTCAGGCAAAGTAATTATTCTGCAAGATTGATCATTTTAAGAACTGGACCTCTCCTTATGTTTGGCATAACTTTAAGGAACTTTATAATTTTACAATAACATATCACAGTCTGTTACATACTGCAGATTTATAAATATGTTACATTAATGTTTCTTATTGTGTTAAATCACAATCAGTTAACTCTAAGGTAGTGTGTTTGATTGTGGCATTCAAATTATTGCAACTTTAAAATTATGGGAAAAATCTCATATATTTATAGATATCAGAATCAGGTTTAATACCCCCGGCATATGTCATGAAATTTGTTGTCTTTGCGGCAGTGCTACAATACAATACATAATAATAGAAAAAACATGAATGTAAATATAGAATTAGTGCCTATATATAGTTAATGTCATCCAGGTAATTGCAGAATAAAATTCTTATTTCTGTTTAGCAAATAAAAATTCAAAGTAACATTCAATTTACAATCTTGGTATATATATTATCATAATCAATTGGTAGAAACAGGTACCTGCTCCACATGTATAAAATAGCTTGTATCAAGTTTTGATATGGACAGTGGAACACAGGGATTTGCCAGCCAGTCACCTTCCAACGTTCAGAGGTTCTTTGAATCTTGACTCAATACACCACAAGATGCAAGCCAAGGGCATGCTAGTAGCCAGACATTGGTACATCTGAACTCTCGCTCCCTGGCTGGACTCGCCATTAAATTCTGTGGAGGTTCTGAATTGTGCTGAGCTGAGGGGCTGAATACAGTCTGTATCTGGCCTCTCAGCTTCACAACAAACATGGGCATCATAAAAGCAGCAGTCCTCTTCATTTAAATGGCGTCATCAACTACCATTATAACTGTTTACTTCATTTCATTCTTTATTTATGCTTGCTATTATCGTGCAATAGCTTAACATACTTTTATGGGTTTTATTTTACTTTTAATGAAGCTTTAATATTTTTCATTTCATAAAATTAGTTAATTTTATTTACATTATTTTTAAATATCTCAGCCATTTAAAAAGCAGTGAAGAATCCCACTGAAGGTAGCAAACCAGAGCAGACCTCATGTTCTGCTTCCTGAAGTCTGGTTGAAAATTGTAGTCCACTTCACCTTACAGAAAGAGTGAGGACTCCAGCCCAGTCCAACCCGATGTCACAGCAAAGGGAGTACAGACATGGGATTACTGTGGAGAGAGAGGAGTGTTTGGTCAGCTTAAACATGACCTGGTTCATTAAACCATTTTGGTAATTGGGCAAATGTCAAGAATAACATTTAAGTGAAATTAAAATAAGTGAAGGTCATCAATTGCAAAGCAAGCTAGTGGATTTAAAATTAGTATAAAGTGAATCAATATGAACAAGGAAAGTCATAAATTAGCAAATCTGGTCCTGCTCTGCAACTTTCTGCTTGAACCTTTCTACCTTTCTCCACATCTCAAAGTCTCTTCAAAACATTGATCCTGGTCAAGACAAGTAGATACTCTAACAACTGTCCCACAAGAGCTCAGTGAATGTTTCTTTCCTGTGGAACTTTTTTATGTTAAAGGAGTACAATCGTTGTGTTTCTAAATTAAAGAACCAACTAAAGTGACAAAATGGCCCCAGCAGCATTAATGTGTTACTGTAGCCACGGTGGAAGAATTCCTGCACAATCCTAAGGATTGTGGTCTCCCGGTCTGCGTCGGGTCTCGCCAATATGAGGCAACACTTCACCTGTGAGTCGGCTGGGGTGATATACTGCATCCGGTGCTCCCGATGTGGCCTTTTATGTATTGGCGAGACCCAACGCAGACTGGGAGACTGCTTTGCTGAACATCTACGCTCTGTCCGCCAGAGAAAGCAGGATCTCCCAGTGGCCACACATTTTAATTCCACATCCCATTCCCATTCTGACATGTCTATCCACGGCCTCCTCTACTGTAAAGATGAAGCCACACTCAGGTTGGAGGAACAACACCTTATATTCCGTCTGGGTAGCCTCCAACCTGATGGCATGAACATCGACTTCTCTAACTTCCGCTAATGCCCCACCTCCCCCTCGTACCCCATCTGTTACTTATTTCTATACACTCATTCTTTCTCTCACTCTCCTTTTTCTCCCTCTGTCCCTCTGAATATACCCCTTGCACATCCTCTGGGTCCCCCCCCCCCCCGTCTTTCTTCCTGGACCTCCTGTCCCATGATCCTCTCGTATCCCTTTTGCCTATCACCTGTCCAGCTCTTGGCTCCATCCCTCCCCCTCCTGTCTTCTCCTATCATTTTGGATCTCCCCCTCCCCCTCCAACTTTCAAATCCCTTACTCACTCTTCCTTCAGTTAGTCCTGACGAAGGGCCTCGGCCTGAAACGTCGACTGCACCTCTTCTTAGAGATGCTGCCTGGCCTGCTGCGTTCACCAGCAACTTTTACGTGTGTTGCGTTAATAGATCATTATTTTCTTTGTTGTGTGTGCATTCTGAGGGCAATAGGAGCTTACATGAATATGTTTCTTTCTCTATTTCACTGTTAAAGATTCATACAGATTGTTTGCGGCAGAAAAGTGTTATGTGAATATAGAACAGTTTGGCTGTGCATTTAATATGTTTATGGTAAATAGCAACATGCCCACACAGTGAGATGGAACTAGGTTTGCTGGACTGTTCTGGTGACTTTTTGAGAGAGAAGAGGAAACATGCCTCTAGTTGGAGGAGGTAAGGGAGGTCCTTAATAAATATTTTGCTTCAGTGCTCACAAGTGTGAGGGACCTTTACAAGTTTGAGGAGAGCGTAGAACAGACATGCTGCAACATGCCAAATGTGAGAAAGAGAACAAGCTTTTGAAAAAAATTGTTTCCAGGGCTAGACAGGATATACCATAGTTTACCATGAGAAGCAAGGGAAGAGATTGCTGTGCCTTTAGTGATGATCCTTGTGTCCTTACTGGCCCCAGCAAATTAGAAGGTGGGAAATGTTCTGCATTTGTTCAAGGAAGGAAACAGGGATAATCTTGGGAATTGTAGACTAATGATCTTATATCAGTGGTGAACCAACAATTGGGGTGGTTTCTTGGAGACACTTTCAAGCATTTGGAGAAGCGTAGTCTGATAAATGTTAGTCAGCATGGCTTTCTGAGGAATAAGTCATGCCTCACGAGGAGCAGAGGGCCCAGAACAAATCCCTGCGGAACACCACTCGTCACCAACCTCCAGGCAGAATATGTACTACCCCGCGCTGCCACTCTGCACAATTTTTCGAGGCAGTCACAAAACAAGTTGATGAAGGTAGAGCAGTGGATATGGTGCACAGGGATTTTAGTAAGCTGTTCAACAAGGTTCCACACGGTTGGCTCGTTCAGAAAGTCAGCAGACATGAGATCCAGGGAAACCTACCTGCACGGATTCAAGCACAAGGCTCATATAGCACATATAAGATATCAGTAAAATGTAGTCACACAAAAAAAATATGGTCCAGGACCCTGAGTCCATGAATGTTGCAGTAGTCTGCAGTCGAACACAATACGGCTTGTCTTCTGCTGAGACGATGAGAGGACATAATTTTAAGGTGATTGGAGGAAAGTATAGGGGGAATGGTAGAAGTAGGATTTTTTACACAGAAAATGGTATGGATCCCATAAAATATCACTCTATGCTGATGACTTACTTTTATATATTTCTAATCCCCAAAAATCCATCCCGGCTGTTTTAGGGCTATTAGCACAATTTAGTCTTTTTTCAGGTTATAAATTAAATCTTAGTAAGAGTGAACTTTTCCCGATTAATAAACAACTTCCCTTATATCATAACTTTCCATTTAAATTGATTAATAATTATTTTTCATATCTTGGGATTAAAATTACTTGTAAATACAAAGATTTATTTAAGATTAACTTTTTACCATTAATTGACCATATTATTCAACTAAATGGTTTCCTTCATATTTAACTTTGATTGGTCGTATTAATGCAGTTAAGATTTTTTTTTGCCAAAATTTTTATATATATTTCAGGCATTACCAATCTTCGTTCCAAAATCTTTTTTTGATAAAGTCGACTCCAAAATGTCTTCATTTATTTGGCAAAATAAAAACCCGAGACTGGGTAAAATACATTTACAGAAAGCTAAGAGAGATGGAGGCTTAGCATTACCTAACTTTAGATTTTATTATTGGGCAATTAATATTCGACATATGAAATTTTGGTTACTTGACCAGGATATACTATCCATTCCTAAATGGGTAGCATTGGAATTACAATCTGTTCAGGGTTACACACTTGGCTCTATTTTAGTTTCCTCTCTTCCTTTGGATTTGAAACGCCTTAAACAGGTGTCTAACCCGATACTTAAATATACCTTACGTATTTGGTTTCAATTCAGAAAATTTTTTGATCTTAATCAATTTGGGTTAGCGATTCCTATTTTAGGTAACATATTTTTTCCTCCCTCTTTTACGGATCGTGCTTTTCAAATTTGGAAGACTAAGGGTATTTCACGGTTTTTGGATTTATTTTTAGATGGTTCCCTTATGTCTTTTGAACAATTATCTAATAAATATAATTTATCAAGAATACATTTTTTTAGATATCTACAAGTTAGAAATTTCCTAAGTACTATACTTTCTTCCTTCCCAATGCTTCCTCCTACATACATTTTAGATACTATAATTAACCTTAATCCATGTCAGAAAGGTGCATCGGCTATGATTTATAATATTATTATGAAACTTAGGAAAGCTCCATTTGATAAGATTAGGGTAGATTGGGAACAGGAATTGGGGTCTATCATTTCCGTGGATGACTGGGGGCAGATTTTACAATTAGTCAATACTTCCTCTATGTGCTAAATATTCCCTAATTCAATTTAAAGTTGTTCATAGAGCACATATGTCCAAAGATAAATTAGCTCGCTTTTATTCTCATATTAATCCTTTTTGTGATAGATGTCCGGGGCAGATAGCCTCTTTAACTCATATGTTTTGGTCTTGCCCTACTATGGAAACTTTTTGGAGAGACATTTTTAATATTATCTCCAAGGTATTGAATGTAGATATCTCTCCTCACCCTATTACTGCTATCTTTGGACTACCTAAGATTTCCAGTAATCTTTCTCCTTCAGCCCGTAGAATGATTGCATTTCTTACTTTAATGGCGAAAAGATGTATCTTACAACATTGGAAAGAGCTTAATGCTCCAACTACCTTTTTTTGGTTTTCTCAGACGATATTATGCTTGAATTTGGAGAAAATTAGAAGCAATCTTTATGACTCCTCATTTAAATTTGAACAGACCTGGACATCTTTTATTCAATATTTTCATTTAATGTGATATATACCCTTCTTGTTTTTTTTTACTGTTTTTAATGGAGGTCGGGATTGAGGATGAGATTTTAAGTTTTTTTAACTCTGTTTGGTTTCAAGTTAGCCCATTGCTTTGCTTTGCTTTTAGTTAGTTGCACAGTGGGTTTTTTTTGGGGTTTTTTTTTCCTTTTCTCTATTGATATATATATAAAAATTGGTATACTACTATGTTACCTTGGTACGTTATGTTTAAATTACATTGTTTGTATCATTTTTTTTGTATTAATATCTTCTGTAATTTTATTATATTCTAACAGTGTATTAGTGCCTATATGGCTTACCTTTTTGTATACTTATTCAATAAAAAGATTTAAAAAGAAAGAAAATGGTATGGAATGTACTTTCAGGGCTAAGGGTTGAGACAGATACATCAGGGATATTTAACAGACTCTTGAGTAGGGACATGGATGAAAGAAAAACGGAGGGCTGCGTGGGAAAATGGTGCAAGTTAAAAGGTCAGCACAACATAGTAATCTGATGAGCCTATACTTCTAGTTCAAGTTCAAGTTCAAATTTAAATGTCATTCAACAATACATGAATACCCATGATACTGCCAAATGAGACAGTGTTACTCTGGGGCCAAGATACCAACAGTCACGCACAGCACAAGACACATATAGCACATATAAGGTATCAGTAAAATACAGCCACACAAAGTCCGAGGCCCTGAGTCCATGAACGTTGCAGCCACCAGCAGTCGAACACAACACAACCTGTCTTCTGCTGAGTGAACACTGGGGGTAGAGGGGAAGCACTGACTCCAGCTTGGACCACGTCACACCACCTCTGGTGGAGTGAACCAACTCCAATGCCTCTCTCCTGGACCGCTGTGAAAAGGCAACACCTTGGCTTTAGGCCTAATGTTCACTACAATCGGGGCTACAGAGCTCCCCTATCACCTGCCACTAAAGCAGTGAATCGGTCTTCCAGCATTCTAGATTAACAACGTCCAACAGGGTCTTGCAATTACAAGAAAAGCGATTACGATGATCACTCACTGTTAGACTGCACACCGATTCCTCCGATGCCTCTCTGACACAGGCAGCAGCATGATCCACACCAAGTCCTGCTCCTTCAGTTTCTCTCCTAATGAGTAACTATGGCGGGGTAACCATGCAGTATATTAAGTTCTTAATGCCCAGCAGGGACTTGCAATTGTAAAAAATACATATATAAAAGACAGTAACCCCTCTGGCTGACAGCAATCACACCACTACCTTGCCAGAAATCTATGTTCTACGCATCAGTAAGACTGTACGGTTTGGTGGATTGTAGTTCCCAAAGTTCATGGTTATTTTTTGACATACAAAATCAAGATGGTTTTGCCTATTCAACACACATCAAAGTTGCTGGTGAACGCAGCAGGCCAGGCAGCATCTCTAGGAAGAGGTGCAGTCGATGTTTCGGGCCGAGACCCTTCGTCAGGACTAACGCGTTCACCAGCAACTTTGATGTGTGTTGCTTGAATTTCCAGCATCTGCAGAATTCCTGTTGTTTGGTTTTGCCCATTGATGTGCACACTTAGAGAACTTTATGCTGACAAAGGAAACTATTCACAAAAATAAACTGATGTGGTTGGAACAGGTCTGAACAGATGTTAGAGAACAGCTTCCAACGTACAAACCAAGTACATGGAATGTTATGATTGGAATGCTTTTCGAGTGAAATAAGAAGAGGAGACCATGTTTGGCTGTACTACAGACTGGTAATCCAAAGGGAACCAGAGAATGAAGTAAGTATTGTAAAAGACAGTACCGGGATAATTGAGAATATACCAGGACTAATTGAGTTTATACAAAGAGACTTTAATCATACTTATATTACCACTGCTTATATTTCTGATACATTAGGCAATCTCCTCAGTAGTAGCATTTGAGACCATAGCAATCACTTTCAATTTCAATGGGAGGAAGGAGGGCTCCAAAGTTTTCAGTCCCTACATAGTAATAGCTACAAGAAAATGTATAATTGGAATGATAAAAACTGGGGAGCCAGAGTTGGATTCTAATGATCCCATTACCACAATACCTGCTTATTTTTGCTCATTCATATTTAAATAAAGCCATTTGTACAGGATGCTAGTCCCCGGCTCAAAAGATAGGAGTCAACTAGGTGTAGATGTTAAAAGCTGGATTTGGCACTGGAAGAATGCTAGAGGAAATTTCCCACCTCCCCATATCACATGCTGAAACGTGATTCAGTACACTGCATCAGACCGTCACGATGTGCAAAAAAGGTTCAACAGCAACTGTCAAATAGAATTCCACTTCAGCATTCAGAGTAATCACCCAACACAAGAGAAATCTGGGAATGATGATGCCTCCTTCCCAGCTGCATGCCAACCCCAAAATCCCAGATTGAGAAAGGTTGAGAATCAAACAGTGCAACTACATGGAGCAGGAAACAGCTGAAGAAACTTCAGATCCACCACAGTCACTGAGTGTCACCCATCACCCCAAACTCCATTTTCTGACTGAAAACCATAGCCAGTACTGTTTCCATTCCATCCTATCAAGCAAGAAAACACTGGAATCCTCTTTATCAGCAACAAGCATGGTGTTGAAATCCCCTAATCCAAACAAAGTCATAACAATCCATACAAAATGATATATACTGTGAAAGAAGAATAATAGACTATAAAGTTAAACTATCTTTTTGATATTGTGTCAAACTATTGTTTCAAAATACTTGATTTTTATATCTCAGGCAGTTACTCTGTTTCCTGCATGGACTGGTCACTTCCAGGTTACAACCCTGCATTTTTTTCAGAGGTTGAAACCTTCAGTTTAGGCATCACAATTCTAGTTCTTTCTCTATTGCGTGCCTGTAAATCTAAATCAGGGATTCCCAACCTTTTTAATGCCATGGATCAATACCATTAAGGAAAAGGTCCATAGATCCCAAGTTGGGAACCCCTGAATTCTAAATGCATACAAGCGAAAGGTCTTGAGTACTCCTCATGTTAACAGGTTTCACATTCTAACCACTCTCTGGGCAGGAAAGTATGTGTATTGGGTCATGTAAAATATGTAAGATTCTCAGCCAGGTTTTACAGCTTAGACCTGATCTTTTGGTCTGCTAATAGGCAGTGTTAAAAATGACTTCATAATTTATACAAGTCACTCGCATGCCGTTCGAATATTTATTCTTGGTGCAGTGAAGCTGTACCACCGACAGGACCACATCTTTTGATTCTACAGCTTTGTGTCATTTAATTTTAAAGCTTAGGTCTTTCAAATGTTTATTAAAGATTTATCCGTATTCACTCTCCGTCAAAGATTAGCTATGTGTAGACTGTACACAATTACAATTATTTCTAAATCAGAGTCCGCTTCCCAGGCGGAAATGTCAATCACTATAGGGCAAAGGTTTAAGATGAGAGGGAGAAAGTTTAAAGGAGATTTTCATGGCAATTGTGTTTTTTTTACACAGAGTGATAGGTACCCACAGCGTGCTGTCAGGGGAAGTGTTAGAAACTATAGTGACATTTGAGAGGCAGTTAGACACATGAACAGACAGGTAGTAGACATATATAGACTATGTACAGGCAGATGTGATTAGTTTAAATTGACAGCATAATTGACACAGATGTGGTGAGTCAAAGGACCTGTACAGTATTTGCTTTAATCTATAGTGCACTGAGAGAAAAGTGTCTGACAGACAGGTTAAAACAGCAATGTTAATAATGTGTACTGCTGAGAAATGTAAGTAATTTCACCTGCTAGAATGGGTCACTGATCTGAGTTAAAAGGAGTCCTGCTTATGGGTTCCAGACTTGAAACACGAGCACTGACCTTGTTCTTAATTAAGAGTAGATGACTGAACTGTTCATCATATGTGTCCTTATTCATTAATGATGATTTATACCTCTAATACCTCTCCATCGATCAGGTTTCAGATCTGGAACTACAGTTGTTTCAGATCACAATTGCTGGTGGCATAGTTAGCATACAGGGTAAATTCTGCTTCATCTGTATATGTGAGGTATTGAGCACATTGTGTTCTGTTCTGGGGCTGGAACTGGATTCCCTGGTGGTTCTGTCTGAGAGGAGAATGCTGCAGAAGCTACAGAACATTATGGACAATCCCTCTCACCCCCTCCATGACATACTGGACAAACAGAGGAGCACCTTTCATTGATTCCACTGAGGGGCACCACTGAACGGTACAGGAGAGCCTTTCTCCCCGTGGCTATAAGACTCTACAACTCCTCCTCAAGTTTGTGTAAATGGTTTCATTGCACATCTGCATTTTGCACTATTACTTTTGAATGCATATTTTGTATTTTTTTCATATTTCAATGCTTACATTTTGCATTTCAAAGTATATATTTCTGACTGAGCAACCTCGCAACAATAATTTCCTTCGGGATGAGTGAAGTTTTATCTTATCTCATTCCTTTTTGTGACTTCTTATAAGAAACCCATTTTCCCTCTGTTAATGTTTCCTTCCAGACAGCATTCCTATCTGATGTTATTTGTTTCACCTTGCAGTCTACTGCTGCGTGCCCTTTCTTCTGGCGCAACAAGTGCTTGCATCCCTAATCTTTAAAAGAACTGTTACGTAGGGAATGACTGCTTATATATTTATAGCGGTGATATATGTCACTTGTACTCACATGGTGCTGCCATTGCTCCTGTATCAAATTTTTGAGGGTTACCCTTTAACTTCAAGCAATTTTCACATCTGCGGCTGGCACAGGATCAAATTCCTAAGTATTTCTGGCTGCAATTGCCTTGGAAATTTTAATCCTACATGCTAATTCAAATATGAGACATATTGCACCTAACTACTTCGAATGGATCCTTTCCTATCTAAGACTAGACACAATCCTGTCTGAGAGTATGGTCCAACATCTCTCCAGATTTTTGAGTTCAACACATAGTGTTTCTTCCAGCTGTTGATTGTGTGTGCCAGATCGGCACTGTCTCAAATGGCTGTGGGGTTGACTAGTTTTCCAACCTCCAACTATCTCTGTAAATTCAAGATTCAAGATTGTTTAATGTCATTCCCAGTACACAAGTGTAAAAGAGAATTAAATAACTAACTCCAGATCCAATGCAGCACAAAAAACACAGAGAAAGATAAAGAGCATACTAATAATGTTAATAAAACACAATAAACATAAATACGTAAAATAGCTTATGTACATAAATCATTTGTATGTTCATAGAGTGACACTAGACACAGGAGAATCTTTACAGAAGTTGACTGAGAGGAAATGATAAAGTGATGGTAGTTGGTGGGTTAATGGGTGGAGGTGTTGATCAGCCTTACTGCTTGGGGAAAGTAACTATTTCTGAGTCTGGTGGTCCTGGTGTGAATGCTGCGCAGCCTTCTCCCTGATGGGAGGGGCAAACAGTCTGTGAGCAAAGTGGGTGAGAGCCTTCATGCTGTTACTGGCCCTCTTCTGGCATCTTTCTGTATATCTTTATCTTTCTGTAGAGCCAGAAAGCCAGTGATCAGGCAATGTACTTCAAAAATGAGTTACTTAATTAATATAGTTTTCTACTGTTCTCTCAATGCATCGTTTAAGATCTGTGTATTTTTGTACTACCTTCCACTACAATATTGTAATTGCTTATGAAACACATCTCCATCCTCTCCGCTTCAAATGCAAGCTGTTCAAATGGCTTGTTTTACACCCCCAGGTTACCTATGAACAAAGCCCTGCAGTTCAGCTATCATTTTCTTGCTTTTACCACCAAAATGGTGGGTTTCAATTCAGCGAGTTCTGTTAATTGTAGACTTACGCCATCTTTCCTCCTTAAATTTTACTTTAAAAATCAATTGCATCAACTTTAAGAATGACAAAAAAACTGGTTATTGGGAGTCTCTCTGCCTGCCCTCAACATGACATTTAGGACAAGTGCCACATGGATGGAATTGTGGTTGGAAGATTCAAAACCTGTTTCCTGCCACATGATGAACAGCAAAATGTCCAACCTTTGTCATCAAGATGTCCAATCCAGATTACTCATTCATAATTTTGCAGTAGACAGATGACACTTGCATGTATTCACGCATGGCGGTTGAGTTTCAGACCATTGCTGATTTCCTCACTGAGGCAGATGAGAGGTCAGGCCTTACACTAAATTTCATTAAGATTTCCAAAAGGAGATGCCTAGAAGCTACTATAGTCAAAGTCAAAATTGAGTTTATCATCATACGCACATGCACTTACCTTCTTTTATCAGCAAAACAGGCACATACACCAGAGACACAATATTCATAAGAAAAAAATAAATTATACATGAAATGACAGAATGACAACAAATATAAAACAAAGTCTGGTGTAGTGCAAAGTAGTCAAGTGTTATTATTACTGAGGTAGTGTTTAGAGTTGGGTAGGTTAGTTATAAAACTGAATAATTGAAGGGAAATAGCTGTTCTTGAACTTAGTGGTATGGTACTATAGGCTTCTGTACCTCCTGTCCGATGAAATCTATGAGAAGATTAGGGAGTCTGCAGAAGGTCCTAGACAGATTAGGAGAATAGGCAAAGGAGTGGCACAAGGAATATAATGTAGGGAAACATATGGTCTTGCACTTTGCTAGAAGGTATAAAGGCGTAGACTTGTTTCAAAATGGGGAGAAAATTCAAATATCAGTGTTGTGAAGGGACTTAGGAACGCTGGTACAGGATTCCCTGAAGGGAGAGATATTTCAATAGAAGCGAACGGGGGCAGCTGGGACATGCTGTGTGCCACAGTTCCCTTGGGTACATGGGATTTTGCAAAATGAGGCACTTAGCAAGGGCTAATAAAAAGAAGTTAGGTTTAAGCAGCCATTGTGTGAGTGGGCCAGACACACTTAAAGAATTTGAATTGGAGCTGGATGAACTCCTGATCATTTGGGAAGCTGAGGGGTTGATCAACAGACAAGAGAGGGAAGTAGTTACCACATGATACAGGTCACAGGTGACCATCAGGGGGGCAAAGGGGACTGGCAGCCAGTGCAGAGTACCCCTGTGGCTGTTCCCCTCAGTAACAAGTATATTGCTTTGGATACTTGTTGGAGGGACGACCTAGCAGAGGAAAGCCACAGTGGTCAGGTCTTGGGCAGTGAGTCTGGCTCGCAGCTCAGAATGTTATGGGGATAAGAGGCGTGCTATAGTAATTGGGGATTCATTGGTTAGGGGAACAGACACGAGGTTACGTGGAAGAGAAAGGGATGGTCTGTTGCCTCCTGAGTGTCGGAGTCAGATCAGGTCCACGGCATTGTTAAGTGGAAGATTGAGCAACCAGTGAACATGGTACACGTTGATACCAATGACATGGGTAGGAAGGATGACAAGGTCCTGCAAAGTGAGTTGAGGGAGTTAGGTACTAAGTTCAAGGACAGGTGCACCAGAGTTATGATTTCAGGATTGCTGCCTGTGACATGTAGGCCAGAGGTAGGAAGATCACACAGTTTAATAGTTAGACAAGGAGATGGTGCAGGAGGGAGGTCTTCAGATTTTTGAATCATTGGTCTCACTTCCAGAGAAGGTGAGGCCTGTATGGACGGGTTAGTTTGCACCTGAGTTGAAAGGGGACTAATAGAGTGTCATAGAATCATAGAAAACCAAAGAAAGAGGCTGTTCGAGCCATCTAGTCCATACCAAAGTATTAATCAACCTAGTCCCACCAACCTGCACCCAGACCATAGCCCTCCATACCCCTCCTATCCATGTACCTATCCAAATTTCTCTTAAATGTTCAAATTGAAACCACATCCACCACTTCCACTGGCAGCTCGTTTCAGACTCTCACCTACCCAATAGCGAAGGAGTTCCCCTTAAACATTTCACCTTTCACCCTTCACCCATGACCTCTAGTTGTAGTCTCAACCAACCTCAGTGGAAAAAGCAACACACATAAAAGTTGCTGGTGAACGCAGCAGGCCAGGCAGCATCTCTAGGAAAGAGGTACAGTCCACGTTTCGGGTCGAGACCCTTTGTCAGGACTAACTGAAAGAAGAGATAGTAAGACATTTGAAAGTGAGAGGGGGAGGGGGAGATCCAAAATAATAGGAGAAGACAGGAGGGGGAGGGACCACTAAGCACATCTTTCCCTCCCCCCCCCCGCTTTCCGCAGGGATCGCTCCCTTCGCGACTCCCTTGTCCATTCGTTCCCCCCCCCCCCCCGATCCCTCCCCACCGAACTCCCTCCTGGCACTTATCCTTGTAAGCGGAACAAGTGCTACACATGCCCTTACACTTCCTCCCTTACCACCATTCAGGGCCCCAGACAGTCCTTCCAGGTGAGGCGACACTTCACCTGTGAGTCGGCTGAGGTGATATACTGTGTCCGGTGCTCCCGATGTGGCCTTCTATATATTGGCAAGACCCGACGCAGACTGGGAGATCATTTCGCTAAACACCTACGCTCTGTCTGCCAGAGATAGCAGGACCTCCCAGTAGCCACACATTTTAATTCCACATCCCATTCCCATTCTGATATGTCTATACACGGCCTCCTCTACTGTAAAGATGAAGCCACACTCAGGTTGGAGGAACAACACCTTATATTCCGCCCGGGTAGCCTCCAACCTGATGGCATGAACATTGACTTCTCTAACTTCCGCTAATATCCCACCTCCCCCTTGTACCCCATCTGTTATTTATTTATATATTCACATTCTTTTTCTCTCTCTCCTTTTTCTCCCTCTGACTACCCCTTACCCATCCTCTGGGTTTTCCCCCCTGCCCCTTTTCCTTCTCCCTGGGCCTCCTGTCCCTTGATCCTCTCATATCCCTTTTGCTAATCACCTGTCCAGCTCTTGGCTCCATCCCTCCCCCTCCTGTCTTCTCCTATCATTTTGGATCTCCCCCTCCCACTTTCTGGCTCTTACTAGCTCTTCTTTCAGTGAGTCCTGACGAAGGGTCTCGGCCCGAAACGTCAACTGTACCTCTTCCTAGAGATGCTGCCTGGCCTGCTGCGTTCACCAGTAACTTTTATGTGTGTTGCTTGAATTTCCAGGATCTGCAGAATTCCTCGTGTTTGCGCTCAGTGGAAAAAGCCTGCTTGCATTTATCCTACCTATACCCCTCATAATTTTTTATAGCTCTAGCAAATCGCCCTCATTCTTCTGTGGATGCAAAGTCATTTGATAAAGAGGAAGTTGATAGGTATTTGATTTGTCAGGGAATCAAAGGTTATGGGGAGAAGGTAGGAGAATGAGGTTGAGAGGGATAATAAATCAGCCATGATGGAATGGCGGAGCAGACTCTATAGGCTGAATCACCTAATTCTGCTCCTATGACTGCCTTGTTGTCTTATGTCTCACTTCTGCCTTATTGTCTTATGTCCCCCTTCTACCTTCTTGTCTTATGTCCGCCTTCTGCCTTATTGTCTTATGTCTCACTTCTGCCTTATTGTCTTATGTCCGCCTTCTGCTTTCTTGTCTTATAAACTTAAGATGGGATGGCTTGGATGGTGGGCTTCCTTGATGATAGATGTTGCCTTCTTGAGGCTGTGCCCCATGTAGATACTTTAAATAGTGGGGAGGTCACAGAGCTGCAAATTCATTCTAGTTTTATGAGAACCACATGTAAGATACTAATGATATTTGACAATTTGATCACTATTTAAATTCCTTTTCATAGTGGAAAAAATGGAAACAATAGAAGATGCTGGAATCCGGAGCAATAAACAATTTGCTGGAGGGATTCAGCAGGGTGGGTGGGGGGAAGAATTGTCCTGTTGCAGGATTTCAACTTGAAATGTTAACAATTCCTTCCCCCCTCCTCCTCCCCCGACAGATGCTGTTTGACCCATTGAATTCCTCCAGCAGATTTGTGGCATAAGAATTTGTTGCCCTCTAGTGATGATATTACTACAGTGCTATTGAGCACAACAATGACAAAGAAATGGCAATACACTTTCAGAACAGGAAATCATGCATATTGAAGAACAATCTACAGTTGGCGTCTTTCCAGGTGTCTATTGCCCTTTCCTTCCTGCTGGCAGAGGTCATGGGTCAAAACTTGTCAAAACCTGGGATGGCAGTCCATTTCCTGCCACTGCCTGTAAGGAGTTTGTACATTCTCCCCATGACCACATGGGTTTCCTCCGGGTGCTCTGGTTTCCTCCCACAGTCCAAAGATGTACTCGTTGGTTGGTTACTTGGTCATTGCAAATTGTTCTGTGATTAGGCTGTGAATAAGTCAGGAGATTGCTGGGTGGTGTGGCTTGAAGGACCAGACGAGCTATTCTGTACTGTACCTCAATAAATCAACTGTTAGACAGTTCCTCTTCCAAAAGGAAGTGGATCACTGGATTACATTGATGCATTGTTTAGTGGCTGACTTTCCACCTTCAAGAAAGAGATGGATGATTCCAGGCAAGGGAGGGACTGCATCACACAAAAGTCTTTGTAGATGATATTTAATCCATGTGGTATTGATGTCTGAGAGGGATAGACGAGAATTTTTATGACTTTATTCTTTATTGGCTTTTGGCTCTCACCAGAAATTGTTTGGTTCAGGGCCGATTAGAGAAAGGGGGATCTAAGAAGGGTCTAGTCATGTTATGCTGTTTGGCATCATTCATATCAAATTTCCAAGTTTGAATATTTGTTCTTTTCCTTTCATAAGATGCAGAAATTCAACGTCAAAATGGTGATTCACCAACCAATTATGCTAAACATGTTACACTCAGCTATGCACATCACTGTTTATCGGTTATGCACCTCTTCTGTAGCTTTTATACTTTATTCTGCACTGTCACTGTTTTACTTAGTTCTACCTCAAAACACTATATAATATAGAAACATAGAAAACCTACAGCACAATACAGGCCATTCGGCCCTCAAAATAGTGCCGAACATGTCCCTACCTTAGAAATTACTAGGGTTACCCATGGCCCTCTATTTTTCTAAGCTCCATGTACCTATCCAAAAGTCTCTTAAAAGACTCTATCGTGTCTGCCTCCACCACCGTTGGCGGCAGCCCATTCCACGCACTCACCACTCTCTGCATAAAAAACTTACTCCTGACATCTCCTCTGTCCCTACTCCCCAGCACCTTAAACATAAGCCCTCTTGTGGCAACCATTTCAGCACTGGGAAAAAGCCTCTGACTATCCACATGATCAATGCCTCTCATCATCTTATACACCTCTATCAAGTCACCTCTCATCCTCCATCGCTCCAAGGAGAAAAGGCCAAGTTCGCTCAACCTGTTTTCATAACGCATGCTCCCCAATCCAGGCAACATCGTTGTAAATCTTCTCTGCACCCTTTCTATGGCTTCCACATCCTTCCTGTAGTGAGGCGACCAGAACTGAGCACAGTACTCCAAGTGGGGTCTGACCAGGGTCCTATTCAGCTGCAACATTACCTCTCGGCTCCTAAATTCAATTCCATGATTGATGAAGGCCAATACACCATACGCCTTCTTAACCACAGAGTTAACCTGCGCAGCTGCTTTGAGCGTCCTATGGACTCGGACCCCAAGATCCCTCTGATCCTCCACACTGCCAAGAGTCTTACCATTAATACTATATTCTGCCATCATATTTGACCTACCAAAATGAACCACTTCACACTTATCTGGGTTATCAAATGCCTTGCTGAAATCCATGTGCACTACATCTACTGCTCTTCCTTCATCAATGTATATGTACAAATAGTATGCAAGACAAGCTCTTCACTGTAACTTGATGCACATGACAAGAATAAATAATACCACTACAAATAAAGGCTTGGTCTTTCCAATGCAACCCTTGGATTCTGTGAGAAGACAGGGAGCCAAATGACTAAGAAAGGCTCTGGGATTAAGGTGGCTTTCAACCTGCATGAGTATGACTGTAACTGGATTTACCATCTCCTGCAGCAGTGGGGTAACTGGAATGTTTTGGTCTCACCTGCTCTCTGGCATAGGCGAATCATCAGAGACTCTAGAAGCATGATATGATGATGTTATCAGTGGGCACATCATTTATATTATTCACTGCCTCTTTCCAGCCCCTACGTTGCACTGAGTGATAAGTCTCATGAGACCAAACTGGAGTCACAGAAGGAAGCTCGACAGCTGTGGCAAGGCTTGAATGCTGTCACCTCCAACAAAGTAAAACCAAAAAACATACCTTTGATGCTCGCTTTCACCGACAGAACATGGCTTCCCACAAATTCCCACAGACTCCCAACGACCCTGTGACTTCAGTCTCTGAGGCTGAAGTGAGACCATCCTTAAGGAGGGTGAACCCATGGAAAACATCTGGCCCAAACAGTGTATCTGGTACTGAAGACCTGTGCTAATCAAATGGCTGGGGTGTTTACTAATACCTTGAACCTCTTGCTTTAGTAGTCTGAGATACCCACCTGTTTCAATGATACTGATGCTCAGAAAAATACCCACAGCCTGCCTCAATGACTATCATCCGGTCGCACTGTCATCCACTCTGAGGAAGTGCTTTGAGGGGCTGGTGATGAAACATATCAAATCCTGCCTGAGGAGCGATTTGGATCTGCTTCAATTTGCCTACCTTCACAACAGGTCAACAGTAGATGTCATTTCATTGGCTCATCACAGGTTGTGCCTTACGAGACTGATAGAATTTTTTGAGGATGTGACTGTAGATGGGTCATATTCTGCATGGAGGCCGGTGACCAGTGGTGTGCCTCAGGGATCTGTTCTGGGACCCTTTCTCTTTGTGATTTTTATAAATGACCTGGATAAGGAAATGGGGGGATGGGTTAGTAAATTTGTTGATGACACAAAGGTTGGGGGTGTTGTGGATAGTGTGGACAGCTGTCAGAGTTTACAATAGGACATCGATAGGATGCAAAACTGGACTGAGAAGTGGCAGATGGAGTTCAACCCAGCTAAGTGTGAGGTGGCTCATTTTGGTAGGTCAAATATGCTGACAGAATGGAGTATTAATGGTAAGATTCTTGGTAGTGTGGAGGATCAGAGGGATCTTGGGGTCCATGTCCATAGGACACTCAAAGCTGCTGTGCAGATTGATTAAACACATTGATGAAGGAAGAGCAGTAGATGTAGTGTATATGGATTTCAGCAAGGCATTTGATAAGGTACCCCATGCAAGACTTATTGAGAAAGTAAGGAGGTATGGGATACAAAGTGACATTGCTTTGTGGATCCAGAACTGGCTTGCCCACAGAAGGCAAAGAGTGGTTGTAGACTGGTTATATTCTGCATGGAGGTCAGTCACCAGTGGTGTGCCTCAGGGATCTGTTCTGGGACCCATACTCTTCGTAATTCTTATACAAGACTTGGATGAGAAAGTGGAGGGATGGGTTAGTAAGTTTGCTGATGACACAAAGGTTGGAGGTGTTGTGGATAGTGTGAAGGGCTGTCAAAGGTTACAGCAGGACATTGATAGGATGCAAAACTAGGCTGAGGAATGGCAGATGGAGTTCAAACCAGGCAAGTGTGAAGTGGTTCATTTTGGTAGGTCAAATATGATGGCAGAATATAGTATTAATGGTAAGACTCTCGGCAGTGTGGAGGATCAGAGAGATCTTGCGGTCCAGGACCATAGGACGCTCAAAGCAGCTGTGCAGGTTGACGCTGTGGTTAAGAAGCATACGGTGTATTGGTTTTCATTAATCATGGAATTGAATTTAAGAGCTGAGAGGTAATGTTGCAGCTATTTAGGACCCTCGTCAGACCCCACTTGGAGTACTGTGCTCAGTTCTGGTCGCCTCACTACAGGAAGGATGTGGAAACCATACAAAGAGTGCAGAGGAGATTTACAAGGATGTTGCCTGGATTGGGGAGCATGCCTTATGAAAACAGGTTGATTGAACTCGGCTTTTTCTCCTTGGAGCGATGGAGGATGAGAGGTGACCTGATAGAGGTGTATAAGATGATGAAAGGCATTGATCGTATGGATAATCAGAGGCTTCTTCCCAGGGCTGAAATGGTTGCCGTAAGAGGACACAGGCTTAAGGTGCTGGGGACTAGGTACAGAGGAGATATCAGGGGTAAGTTTTTTTTTACTCAGAGAGTGGTGAGTGCATGGAATAGGCTGCCGGCAACGGTGGTGGAGGCGGATATGATAGGGTCTTTTAAGAGAGGTATATGGTTTTTAAGAGAGGTATATGGTATATTTTAATATAGGTACATGGAGCTTAGAAAAATAGAGGGCTATGGGCAAGCCTAGTAATTTCTAAGGTGGGGACATGTTCGGCACAACTTTGTGGGCTGTAGAGCCTGTATTGTGCTGCAGGTTTTCTATGTTTCTAACCCAAGAACATCTGGACAGTGAAGATGCATGCATCTGGATGCTCTTCATTGACTGCAACTCTGTAGTCAGCACTATCATCCCCTAAATACTAATCAATCACCTCCAAGTCCTCAGCCTCAATACCTCCTTGTGCTACTAGATCATCGATTTTCTCACTTGCAGGGGTTATCATTTCAGAGGACCTCTCCTGGGTCCAGCTTGTAAGTGTCATTACTAAGAAGGCACAGCAGCAGCTCTACTTTATTAGCAGTTTGCAAAGATTTCGCATGTCATCTAAAAATTTGACAAACTTCTGTAGATGCATGGTGGAGAATTTACTGACTGGTTGCATCATGGCCTAGTATGGAAACACCAATGCCCTTGAATGGAAAATCTTACAAAATGTAGTGGATACAGCAGGCTATTAGAGGTAAAGGCCTCCCCACCATTGAGCACATCTACCAGGAGGACTGTCACAGGAAAGCAGTATCCATCGTCAAAGAACCCCACCATCCAGGACGTGATCTTTTCTTCCTGCTGCCTTCAGGAAAGAGATACAGGAGCCACACCACCAGGTTCAGGTACAGTTATTATTACTCAACAATCAGGCTCCTGAACCAGGTGGAGAACTTCAGTTACCCTGACATGGAAATGATACCACCAGCTATGGACTCACTTTCAAGGACTCTAGAAATCATGTTCTAAATATTTATTACTTAGTTATTTATTATTATTATTTTGCTTTTTCTTTTTTTGAATTTGCACTATTTGTTGTCTTTTGCACATTGGTTGTTTGTTCGTCTTTGAGTGCATTTTTTCATTGATCCTATCACGTTTCTTTGTATTTACTGTGAATGCCCACAAGAAAATAAATCTCAATGTAGTGCATGGTGTATGTACATTGATAATAAATTTACATTGAACTTTGAGATTAGTTACATAGCTTAAATCCTCATAAATGGTCTTCTTAAAGGCCTTAGAAACACACATTTCTCTTCACCCAGTCTCATGTGGTAGTCCTGCTCAGGGACTACTCATGTAGTAGTCCTGCTCAGGCAGCACATTAACAATCAAGACACGAAATATGGGCATATCTAGCATTACATTCCACATTGTATGCCGAGAATCTACATTGTAAATTTATACTGCATCCACCTTTCCTTCAGAGTACAGAACAAGACAATCCTGGTACACAAATTTTGTGGAGAGACTACAAGAATATTTCTGGAATCAGGATGCATTCTAAATTGAATTGCAAACCAAATCACTTGAAATCCACAGTTTGGAAACAACCTAATCTGCAAAAGCAGGTGTGAGGATCAGAAAGAGAATAACTCTACCAATTGTTCAAAGAGGTTTGATATTTACATGATGCAGTCAAATTAAACATGCTAAATTAAACATGGTATGGGGGGGGGGGGTTGGCTACTGCACAGGACCAAAAGAAGCTGCAGGGGTTTGTAAATTTAGTCGGCTCCATCTTGGTTACTAGCCTACAAAGTACCCAGGACATCTGCAAGGAGTGGTGTCTCAGAAAGGCAGTGTCCATTATTAAGGACCTCCAGCATCCAGGGCATGCCCTTTTCTCACTGTTACCATCAGGTAGGAGGTACAGAAGCCTGAAGGCACACACTCAGCGATTCAGGAACAGCTTCTTCCCCACTGCCATCCGATTCCTAAATGGACATTGGACTCGTGAACACTACTTCACTTTTTTAATATATATATTAGATTATGAGAACACTCAGTCCTCTTTTATTGTCATTTAGAAATGCATACATGCATTAAGAAATGATACAATGTTCTTCCGGAGTGATATCACAGAAAACAGGACAAACCGAAGACTAACACTGACAGAACCACATAATTATAACATATAGTTACAGCAGTGCAAAGCAATACCATAATTTGATGAAGAACAAACCATGGGCACAGTAAATAAAGTCTCAAAAGTCTCCGAGTCGATCGGCTCCCAAGTCCCCGATAGCAGGCGGCTAAAGGAAAAACTCCCTGCCATAAACCTCCAGGCACCGTCAACTTGCCAATGCCTTGGAAGCAGCCGATCACAGCTGACACTGAGTCCATCTGTCCGAAAACTTCGAGCTTCCAACCAGCCTCTCTCTCAATTTTTTGTATTTTTGCACGATTTTTAATCTATTTAATCTATGTTTACTGTAATTTATTTATTTATTATTACTTTTTTTCCCTCTTCTTCTATATTACGCATTGCATTGAACTGTTGCTGCTAAATTAACAAATTTCATGACACGTGCCGGTGATAATTAACCTGATTCTGATTCTGTTAACTTGGCAGTCAGAAATGACAATTGAGTTGTAATTATTTTTTGTCAAAGGCATTTGTGAACCAGAGGCAATGTATAATTAGGCACAAAATTCTTTGTCAATTTTGTACAGTAAATACTTTGCTTATTTTGTCTTACTTGTATGCACATATATATCAGAACCAACACACACAAAATGCTGGAAGAACTCAGCAGGTCAGGCAGCATCTACAGAAATGAATAAATAGTCGACCTTCCAGGCTGAGACCCTTCTTCAGGACTGGAAAGGAAGCAGGAAGATGCCAGAATAAAAAGGTGGGGGAGGGACGAAGGCTAGCTAGAAGGTGATAAGTGAAAGCAGGTGAGTAGGAAAGGTAAAGGACTGGAGAAGAATGGATCTGATAGAAGAGGAGAGTGGACCACAGGAGAAAGAGAAGAAGAGGGAAGGAGAGGGGACAGGTAGGTGAGAAAAGGGACGAGGCCAGAGTGGGGAATAGAAGAAGAGGGGAGTGGGAGGGATTTCTTTTCCGGAATGAGAAATCGATATTCATGCCATCATATATAACAGAAGACAAACAAAGTATATTTTACCAAGTACTTGGTGAAGTTCTTAATCTCATTGATAAAGACCACTGTATATCAATAAGAAAGGGCAAAATGTTCAATACTGACTCCATATATGCATCAGCTTTAGTTGCATTTTAAAACTAATCCAACCAAATGATTGAAAGTGTTTGTTTACTACAACAACATCTAATGTGTAAATTAAAAAAATCTCATACAAATATAGCAGGTTTTCAGTACTCTCAAAGCAATAATAGTGATGGCTATATATCTCTTATATTGGGTCAGAGGCCCATTTTTGTTTGCTTCAAAAACATGACATGATTGATAAAACTTGTAATTACAGTGGATCCTGGTTAATTGGGACACATTGGGATCAGTACATTTCGGCCCAATTAAGCGGCTGCCCCAGTTGGCTGAAGATTCATTGAAATAGTTAAAAAAGTGCAACAAAGACAAACTGAGAATTATGTATTTAAATGAAATACAGAACACATTAGAACACTACCAATACTACTGCAGTACTATAAAACTATATATTAGTTCCTAATACTTATAGATGGAAGAATTCATCATCATCGCATTCTTTTGACTATAAATGAACAAAATCACCTAGTGCAGATGATGGACTGCCGTCATACAATGCTGTCGATGATTGTGTCCTCTAAATCTTCATTTTCATTGTAAATTCAAGATGATTGTCGACACCTTCAGATTCTTCTTGGTTTTTAACTTGTTGAAGTAGTGAATTTGTTTCATTTTCTCTTCTGGTCATTCCTGGCATCTCCAAGCCTGAATGCTTGAAACCGTAGTGAGCAAAACGGTTCTGAATTGTCTTACTGCTTGTTTCTCACCAAACGTTAGTGACAAAAATCACTGCTCTTTGAACACAAACACACTCAACTGAAGCTATTTAAAAACTGTTCACTTGAAGTATGGTGTTATGTTTAAAGTGTACGTGATTAACTCTGGTTAGAACCAGTTCAGCAACAATCTCCTGCCTCAATTAAGTGGCATAATGTCCCGAATAAGTGAAGGGAATCCAAACTATTTTCTCAATCAGTTTTTATTCTTTGTGAGATTTTCCAAATAAGCAGCTGCCCAATTAACCGATGGCCTGATTAACTGGAATCCACTATGTATTATATAGAACATAAAAGCATTATTATTCTCAGTACTAGACATCGCATCCCTATTTTATTACATGGCACATTAAACCTCCTTTACATTTATTCGTTGAGCAAATAGTCCACAACTTTTTACATTGTTTCACCTCCTCAATGTTGAATGGCAGGATAGCCATAAAATCCGCAGACTTTGTCAACAGAAAGTAGCTTCCTCACTAAGCTTCATTCTGAAGTCCATCTGTCCCTTCCCCTTGCTATGTAGCTGCTCTGCTGATGGACTCAGTGGTGATGCCAGCCGTGGAATGAGCCAGTATTTGATTTCCAACCCTTCACAGACTTGAGGCTTTCAAAAGTGAGGTGAACGAAGCTGCAAATGGTTAATTCCTAGAGGTTCATAGTGGAATTTTTAACTATCTGTTAGGGTGATTCATCTCAGTATTTAAAAAGAAATGCATTTTTTTTGGTGACCATGTTTACAGTATTAGCTTAAGATTTTTTTCAGTTTGATTAGCCACTAATCAAGTGGCTGTCCGTATTCTCCATAACTTTACCAGAAGTGCAATAGAAATACTGTCAAGCGCAATAAGGTTTCTGCCACAATTTCTTACAGCACTGAAATATAATTTAACTAAATGAATAATGATTCAAATTGAATTTACTCCATTTCACTTTAAGTCATTTCAGCATTTACCTGCACTTCAATATATTTTCATATAAAAACAACAGAAAAGCACATTTTGTGTCAATGTGAGGCCAGAGCAATTTTACCCAGTGAACTTCATTGCCACTCCAGCAATGCATTTCCATCCTGATCCAGGTAAGAACATCCAAACTTTCCTTTCAGGCACTGCTTGAATACGGTTTTCCCTCTGTCCACAACAAAAGAACAATAAGTATACCCCTTGGGGCCTCTTTGCATCCCAGTCCTCTTTTGAACATCTCCAGCTTGGTGGAAAATCAACACTGGCCTCTCCACATGGGGTTGTTTGGAATTAAAAGTAAATTTATTATCAAAGTACACATACAAGGGGAGATTGTTAAGTTCATGGCCTAAGGTAGAAGGAGTCAATTTCAGAAAACCTAGCACATTTATTTTTCAACATAGCCCTCTCCTACATGTAACACACAGTCCAGCAGTTGTGGAGCATACGGATCTTGGACCTCCAGAAAGTGTCCACAACAGGGGTGATTGATAAGTTTGTGGCCTAAGGTAAAAGGAGATGAGTTATTAACTTCAAACTTTCTGCATTATCACTGAAAGAGTTGAACTGCACATGCATGTAACGAGAACATCTTGGACCTCCAGGTGGTCCACAGCAGGGGTGATTGATAAGTTCATGGTCTTAGGTAGAAGGAAATGAGTCATACAGCTCTCGTTACATGCAAGTGCAGTTCAACTCTTTGAGTGAAAATTCAGAAAGTTTGAAGCTCCTCCTCATCCACGAACTTATCAATCACCCCTGCTGTGAACCACTGTCTGGAGGTCCAAGACGCCGACTTCTACAAAGAAGGGTCCGTGTACTCCATGACCACTGGACTAAGTATGTAAATGTCGGAAAAATAAATGTGCTAGGTTTTCTAAAATTGACTCCTTCTACCTTAGGCCACAAATTTATCAATCACTCCTCGTATATCACCATACACAACCCTGAGATTCATTTTCCTGTGAGCATACTCAGTAAATCTATAGAATAGTAACTATAACAGGATCAATGAAAGATCAACCAGAGTGCAGAAGACAACAAACTGTGAAAATGCAAATATAAATAAATAGCGATAAGTAACGAGAACATAAGATAATGAGACAAAGAGTGAGACTATTGGTTGTGGGAAGATTCCAATGATGGGGTGAGTGAGTGTAATTATCTCTTTTTTTATCCAAGAGCCTGATGATGCTAGGCAAAAGTCTCTGTTACCTGCTCAGGCAAAATGGATAAAATCAGCCTAGGGCAAAGCAGGGAGAAAATTGGCATGGAAATCATTAGGGTGATGTAACTTCAAACTCACATGGTTGCTGCATATAGATGGGTCATAATAAGAACATATGCAAAGGAGTAAGAGTAGCCAAATTGTCCACTTTGCCATTGTATGAGTTCATTGCTTATTCTCTTGATTGCAACACCATTTTTCAGCGGTCTCCCACCCCCCACCCTTAAATCCCTTGGAGTCATCTATCTGTTAGTTTTCAGTTTAAGCACATTCAATGACTTTCCTCCACAGATTCCTCATGTAGATTTTCAATGCTTCGCAACTCTCCGGGGGAATAAGTTTCTCCATCTACACCTTACACAGGAAATCCCTTATTCGTAATCTATTCTTTTTGTCCTAGATAGCCTCATAAGGAGAAACATCCACCCTGTCAGTCCCTGTCAGAATCTCACATCTTCCAGTAAGATTTCCTCTCTTTCCTCTAAATTCCAATGAGTATCTCTGCTATGTCCCTATACATGTCCCTTACGTGAAAATCAAAAATCTGAAAACCTCTGCAATCCAAGTTTTTTCAAGAGCTGCCATGATGTCACAAATGGAAAATTCCACAAGGATCCCAGGCCACGTGCAGGTCCCTGCAATTGACGGACAGTTATGAGAAGTGACCTCACACATGTAATGAACAGAAGTTAGTGAAATTAGAAAACTGCATGAAGTGAAAATGAAGGTCTTGATCGTGTATTGAAAGACTAAATTCATCAGCATTGGAGTGAACATATGCCGCTTACCAGTATGGTGATCGTGAAACAAGCAAAAAGCTATCACAATGAACAGAAAATTGAAGATAATTGTCATTATTCATTAGGCTGGTTACAGAAACTTAAGAAAATGCACAGCATTAAATTTTTAGAGCGTCTGCTGATCACAAAGCAGCAGAGGAATTCATTGACGAGTTTGCGAAGATTGTTGCTGATGACAATCTAACACTAGAACAAGTCTAGAGTGCTGATTGTTTTTATACCTTACATAAAACCTAAAAAAGTAAAATATAAATAGAGTGTACTGCAACCATTCAATCATTGGTGGAGACTGAAAGTCTGCCTCTGTTTGTTGTTGTTTAACAGCTGATTCAGGTATTTTCCCGATGCTGCTTTGCTACTTTTGTTACCCTGCACACATCATAGTTTCATGATATTAATGGTATATAATAATTTTTACTATTAAGTACATATGTGTGATGAACAAGTGTAAGACATAGACTGCTTACTGGTAGCACATAGATTCAGAGTCAGAAATGATGGTGATCCCAAGGTATCTCATTATATTTTCCAAAATCTGAAAAAAATTGAAAATCCAAAACACTTCCAGCCTCAAGCATTTTGGATAAGGGGTACTCAACCTGTATTAATTCTCCAGTCTCATCTTCTAAGGGCTACTTTAGCTACACTCCTTTTAAGATACTCTTAGGAGCTATGTTGTTTACCAGTTTACACTCATACTCCAACTTCTTCTATTTCTTTTAGTCACGCTTCGCCGGTTTCTAAAAAAAAATGGCATGCTAAGTTGGACTATTTCCCTGAAGTTCTCAACTGGTGAGTGAAGATGTCCCACGTCTCCAAGAAATGATCCTCAGGAATTGAAAGCCCTATCTCCTTTATCGCCACATTTGGAGGCTAGTACAGTACATGTAGAAGATGACAGGAATTTACCAGACTATAACAAGATAAAAATGGAATGCTTCCATGGGGTGTCAATACTTCCATGGGATGATATATATATATATTTTTTTGCAAAACCTGCAATCACAAACATTTTACTTTCCAATGAGGGGAGTAAAGACCTACTAACCTGCAGTTAATTTCACCAAGAATATGTTAAACTTCCACAAGTGATTTCTGTTGAGCTGTTTCCCTCCACTTAAATACTCATAAGGATTGGCATCCAGTCTTCAATTTGATTTCATTCTACTTAAATCTGTCATTTACTTTTGGTTAAGTGCATGTTAAAAATGTCTGGATTTGATTCCTAACTCTTTGCACTCAGTACCATAAGAAATTTCTAATCCTGCATGTGATTAGTGATTAACTTGCACACAACTGGGAAATACTCAGACTTTGCATGAAACATCTCCCTCATGCACAGTGAACTATTGCTGGCTGAACTTGCCCTTTCGGCCCCTGTTATATGCGCCCATTAACTTATCAGTTTTGATCCAGCCTTGACACGAGCTTTAACTGGGAAAAACTGAAACAGCAGCCCTCATAAATGGTCTTATCATTGACAACTAGTCTTTTTCAGGATATCTAACAAAATGAGCTATATTATAAACTTTCTGGTTATCTAGCTCCTACATTCCATTTAAACTGCCTTTAATGTTCCATTTAAACATGTATAAAGCTACTTTATAAAAGCTTTTTCCCCCCTCAGGATAAGACTTTCAAGGAATGTGCAGTCAGAAGCAATTTCCTATGGATGATAATTATGATAATTAACTGGGGAAATAAAGATTTACAAAGTCTAAATACTGTATTCACTAAGTTGGAAAAATTCCTCAATCTCACTGACACTGTGATGAGGTCAGAAGGTTGTGACTGACCTTCCAACAATTCTTGAAACATATCTTCCACACAAAACCACAGGAATTCTGCAGATGCTGGAAACTCAAGCAACACACATCAAAGTTGCTGGTGAACGCAGCAGGCCAGGCAGCATCTCTAGGAAGAGGTACAGTTGATGTTTCAGGCGAGACCCTTCATCAGGATGTCCTGACAAAGGGTCTCGGTTTGAAACGTCAACTGTACCTCTTCCTGGAGATGCTGCCTGGCCTCCTGCGTTCACCAGCAACTTTGATGTGTGTTCCACACAAAACCAGTAATTCATTCATTAAACTGTCTCACCTAATATAATTGCACAATTCCTAAAATTCCGAGAACTCAGAGGAGGTTTAATCCAGAAGAGCACGTACTGCAGTTCCTAACTTTGGGGTGTCCTGGACAGGAATAGAATTGTGAATTCCATTGCCTTTGGTTAGCAGAGCAGTGTGAAATATCAGAAGTGCAGATGAGTAGCATAATTTATAATCTATTGACTTAAAATAGGAAAACCAACAGATTTGAGAAAAAAATGTAGGGAAGGTTTGGTTGGAAACCTTTTATTGAAATAGGATATTGAATCCTGTTTAAAGTGATCAAGAATTACTGTAGATCCCAGTTATATTCTCTATTGAAAAGTTTCAAAATTACATCTGTGCAAGCTTTGTTGAAAAATTCCATTAATTACATCACTAAAAGATGAAGATATCAGGTTTATAGAAATATAACAGGTACAAGATATTATTTGGCATGCTTTAATATACATGCTTTGGATTCTCCTAATAAACTTCATACGAATGACATATTTGAGCAAGCTTCCTTTGAATCTTCTATGTGATATTGCTTATACTGTACTTAACCTTAATGAGCTTAGAGAAGGAAGTTACGTTACCCTTTGTTTTTCCTTGATGTTCTCTATATGTCAGATCTTAAAACATTTCCTAGAAATATCACAAAATATTTCTCATACAACTAATTACAGCAAAATATAGTGAATATATATCCGTTAAAGATGGCGCTGGTAAGTGGCGACTTTGCGCGTGCTCTCCCGAGCAAACTGCCCTCTCCACTATCCTATACCCGAGAAACCCTTCTAAACCTCCAATTTAGCAAGATCAAAATCAACAACACCCTGGTGAAGCTACTGACCCAGCTGGAGACCACCGCGTCAGAACTGCTTCTTAAACTCTGGACCGCACCTGGACCCGACCAACGAGGCCCACATTCCCGGAGACCCGTGGTCTGCTACCGTGCCGGAACGCTTGGAGACATGGCCCATTCCAACCAGCACCTCTCCGGAGCAGACGACCACATAGAAATGACGGCAGAGACCTCAAGGTGCCCCAGATGCTTCCCCGGAGCGACCACCGTAAAGCCCCGTTGGTGGATATCCACAGTTGCCGGAAGTGAGTCCTCTGCCACCGACCTCGGAAATTGAGCCCGAGGCTTGACTGGAGCGGAGGCCTCCGCAACCGTGACTCAGCTTAAGGACTTGTTTCAGCAAGGAGCCCGGCCATCCGGGATTAAGCGTCGGCTTCGGGGCCTGACCCAATCGACAGCCTGGGCCCCCGGCAGCTGGAAGTGGCAGCGGAGCCTCCCCCATTACTCAGCCCGGCCCGGAACGCATGACGACGCGACCCACCGATCAATTCCCGCGGGACGCGTCCACCTACCTCAAAGAGCTAACAACAACACACTGCATCGATGGAAACCTGGAAAGATGCACTACTTACCGAGGAAGCGTGGGAAAAGAGCTGGGCTGCTGGTCAGATTGAAGCTGAGGGGCTTCAGGGTCCCTATGCCCACCATCCTATTAGCTAATGTGCAAGCCATAGAGAATAAGGTGTATGATCTGAAAGGGAGACTCACCTACTGCAGGGAGATGCAAAACTGCTGTGTATTCTGTTTCACTGAGACCTGGCTCTCCCCTGCCACCCCCGACTGTGCCATCCGACCAGAGGGATTTTCGATCCATCGGATGGACCGCACGGCGTCTTCGGGCAAGACGAGGGGAAGTGGTGTCTGCCTACTTAACAACACTGGGTGGTGCTCGGACACAGTGGCACTGACAAGCTCCTGCAGCCCGGACCTGGAACACCTGTCGGTGAAGTGTCGTCCCTACTATCTACCATGGAGATTCACCTCGGTCATACTGACAGTGGTCTACATTCCCCCCCAGGCGGACGTGGAGTGTGCTCTGAACATACTGTATGCCAACATCAGTGAACTTGAGACCAGGTACCTGGAGGCTTTGCTCATTACAGCCAGGGACTTTAACCAGGCCAACCTCAGAAAGGCGCTGCCAAAGTTATACCAACATGTCTCCTGCCCCACTAGAGGCCCGAATATACTTGACCACTGCTACACAGCAGTCAAAGATGCCTACCGTTCCATCCCACGACCTCACTTCGGAAAATCGGACCATCAGGCCTTACTCCTCCTCCCAGCTTACAAACAGAAACTGAAGCGGGAGGTCACGGTGTCAAAAGTAGTGTCGCGTTGGACGGAGGAAACGGATGAGGTCTTCCATGACTGCTTTGAATCGGTAGACTGGTTAGTATTCAAGGACTCAGCAGCTAACCTCGATAAGTATGCCTCAGCTGTCACGGACTTTATTTGGAAATGCACGGAGGACTGTGTGTCTCTGAAGACGATCCGGGTATTCCCCAACCGGAAACCTTGGATGAATTATGAGGTCAAGTCTCTTTTAAAGGCTAGAGCTGCAGCTTTTAGGTCCGGGGATACCAGTCGCTACACGGAATCCAGGCGTGAACTCCAGAAAGCCATTAAGGACGCCAAGAGGCAATATCGAGCCAGGTTGGAAGCCCAGACTAACCAGAGGGATGCCAGTAGACTATGGCAGGGTCTAAATGAGATCACTGGGCGCAAAGAAAAGGCAGGGAATATCAATAACTGTGGTGCTTCTCTTCCTGATGAACTTATCGTATTCTACGCAAGCTTCGAACAGAAGAGGAGCGTCCCGCTCCCTCCGGATGAACTGAACCTGGTGGCATCGAGATTCATCGTCACCGAGGAGGACATTAGAAGGGCCTTCCGAAAGATAAATCCAAGGAAGGCGACAGGCCCAGATGGCGTCCCAGGACGGGTTCTCGGAGTCTATGCAAGCCAGCTAACCGGAGTGTTTGCTGACATCTTCAACTGCTCCTTGCTTCAGTCTAAGATTCCCTCATGTTTTAAGAAGGCAACGATAATCCCAGTGCTGAAGAAGAGCAAGGTGGCATGCCTGAATGACTATCAACCTGTTGCTCTGACGTCAATTGCTATGAAGTGCTTCGAGAGATTGGTTATGGCACACATCAACCACAGCCTACCGGTCAACCTTGACGCTTTGCAATTCGCTTACCGGAGCAACAGGTCAACGGGAGATACCACCTCTTTGGCCCTACATTCCTCCTTAGAACACCTGGAGAATAAAGACGCATACGTAAGGCTCCTTTAATACCATCATTCCAAATAAACTGATTCCTAAGCTCCGGAACCTGGGCCTTAGCACTCAGATCTGCAGCTGGATCTTCAACTTCCTCACAGACAGGACCCAGGCTGTAAAAATAGGGGACAAGCTCTCCTGTGTAATCACTCTGAGCACCGGTGCCCCACAAGGCTGTGTACTCAGCCCCCTGCTGTACTCACTGTACACCCATGATTGTGTAGCCAAGTTTCCATCAAACTCAATATATAAGTTTGCTGATGACACTACAATTGTAGGCCGTATCTCAGGTAAAGATGAGTTTGAGTACAGAGAGGAAATTAAGAACCTGGTGGCATGGTGTGAAGACAATAACCTATCCCTCAACGTCAGCAAGACGAAGGAATTGGTTGTTGACTTCAGAAGGAGTAGCGGACCACAAGAACCAATTTACATCGGTGGTGCGCAAGTGGAACAGGTCAAAAGCTCTAAGTTCATCGGGGTCAATATCACAAATGACCTGACTTGGTCCAACCAAGCAGAGTTCACTGCCAAGAAGGCCCACCAGCACCTTTACTTCCTGAGAAAACTAAAGAAATTTGGCCTGTCCCCTAAAACCCTCACTAATTTTCATAGATGCACCATAGAAAGCATTCTTCTAGGGTGCATCACAACCAGGTATGGAAGTTGTCCTGTCCAAGACCGAAAGAAGCTGCAGAAGATCGTGAACATGGCGCAGCACATCACACAAACCAATCTTCCCTCTGTGGACTCACCTTACACCGCACACTGTTGGGAGCAGTGCTGCCAGGATAATCAAGGACATGATCCACCCAGCCAACACACTTTTCGTCCCTCTTCCCTCCGGGAGAAGGCTCAGGAGCTTGAAGACTCGTACGGCCAGATTTGGGAACGGCTTCTTTCCAACTGTGATAAGACTGCTGAACGGTCCTGACCCGGATCTGGGCCGTACCCTCCAAATATCCAGACCTGCCTCTCGGTTTTTTTGCAATACCTTACTTCCCATTTTTCTATTTTCTATTTATGATTTATAATTTAAATTTTTAATATTTACTAATTTTAACTATTTTAAGTATTTTTAATATTTAATATTTGTAATTCAGGGAGTGTGAAGCGCAGAATCAAATATCGCTGTGATGATTGTACGTTCTAGTACCAATTGTTTGGCGACAATAAAGTATAAAGTATGTATATCCTGGATTATGTGCATCAGGGTAGAAATCTTGAGGATAGAATTTGAACAACAGCCTATATGTTTCTAACCGAATCATAATTCCCCCCTCCAAGGTCAAGGTTATTTTGAAAACAGTCAATGGTTTGCTGCCATTTCTCTTGAGTTTCTGGAAAGGCCATCCTTGCCAAGCCGCACTACAGGACTCCTTCAATATTTATTAAGGTACGTGAAACTTGAGAATCCCAAAATATCTGGTCTTTTGCAACCAAAGTGTTTCTAGGGGTTTCATTATACCTTGTCTGCAAGTGAAGTTAAATACCAAATTGTGTCAACAGTCAAGAATGCAGAGGGTATCCCAAGTCTCCAATTAAACCAATGTGAAGCAATACTCTGTCTCAACAATTAGGTATTATAATTTCTGAATTATAAATAATGCTTAGAGCTTCCTGGATAATGTGCATTCACATGTAAATATATATAATTACCTTCACAGACCAGCTCCATACAAGCAGAATGAAACACTCATGCTAATAAAATAGAGCTTTGAAGTCTAACAGTTGTAGAGAGAATTACATCTATGCAAATTCAGTGTTTGGCAGAACTGAATGAGAGAGTGATAAATCAGGGTAGCCACCTGAATAGTGCATCGTAATACAAAAGATTATGGTGATATTTTAAAGCAAGATCACTTTAAGGTGGATAGACTAAGCTTTGTATCCTACTGACTCATCTCTGGCATGGTGTCATTGGAAATCCAGTACACCTGGAAAGCAACAATTTGTGTTAAGAAGGTTCAATGTTGCTTTCTCAATCTTGTGGGTTTTTTTGAATGTTTTATAAGTTAAATTCCAAAATATTTTATCTTCCAAGACGTAAACTACCTTATTGTATTGTTACTGCAAAGTAAATGCAATTTGGTCAATTTTCAAATAATGTAAGCTTTTGCAAGAAATCCATGACAGTTTCAGGTTCCTCTATAGTAAAGAAACCATATGATTGGCAAAAGACAGTATAACTTATTGAGACGAAAAATAGCCAGTCATCTGAATGATATGCAAATGTGTTTAGAAAATACTCAGTGGCCTACCAGCTGCTAGTCATATATCACTGAAAGGAACGTTTTAATAATTATAATAAGAATAAGGTATCCGCTAGTCTTGCGAGACCATGGATCTGTGCCTGGAAAGTCTTCAGTCTCCAGGGCCCAGGCCTGGGCAAGGTTGTATGGAAGACAGGCAGTTGCCCATGCTGCAAGTCTCCCCTCTCCATGACACCAATGTTGTCCAAAGGGCAAGGGCCGATACAGCTTGGCACCAGTGTCGTCGCAGAGCACTGTGTGGTTAAGTGCCTTGCTCAAGGACACAACACGCAGCCTCAGCTGGGGCTCGAAACCACGACCTTCAGGTCGCTTGTCCAATGCCTTAGCCACTTGGCCACGTGCCCACAATTATAATAATAAGTTGCATTTATAAACCACCTACAACTTGAAAAAATATCCCAAGTGACTTGACATAAGCATTCTAAAGTTAATCACTAATTAAATGTGGGGAAGGGATAGATCATTTTGGATATTCTGATCCCTTTGAAAACACTGAAGTCAAACACTAATAACATTTTGAAAAAAAAAGATAGAATCAGAATCAGGTTTATTGTCACTGGTATGTGTTGTGAAATTTGTTAACTTAGCAGCAGCAGTTCAATCCAATACTTGATAATATAAAAATCAATCAATCAATTGCAGTAATCATATATATGTATATTGAAGTGATTAAAAATAGTGCAAAAACAGAAATAATGTATATTTTTAATAAAGTGAGATAGTACCTCCTTTCTGACGGTAACAATGAAAAGAGGGCATGCCCTAGGTGATGGGGATCTTTAATAAGGATGTCGCCTTTCTGAGCCACCGCTCCTTGAAGATGTCTCAGGTATGACAGAGGCTAGTTCCCAAGATTGAGCTGACTAATTTTACGACTTTCTGTATCTTCTTTCGGTTCTGTGCAGTACACCAGACAATGATGCAGCCTGTCAGAATGCTCTCCACAGTACACCTATAGAGGTTTTTGAGTGTTTTAGTTAAATCTCTTCAAACTCCTAATGAAATATAGCCACTGTCTTGCCTTCTTTATAGCTGAATTGATATGTTGGGATCAGGTTAGATCCTCATAGATCTTGATACCCAGGAACTTGAAGCTGCTCAATCTCTTCACTTCTGGTCCCTCTATGAGAATTGGTTTGTGTTTCCTCAACTTACCCTTCCTGAAGTCCACAGTCAGCTCTTTGGTCTTACTGACATTGAGTGCCAGGTTTTTGCTGCAACACCACTCAACTAGCTGGTATATCTCACTCCTGTACACCCTCTCATCTCCATGAGAGATTCTACCAACAATGCTTGTATGATCAGCAAATTTATAGCTGGCATTTAGGCTGTACCTAGCCACACAGTCATGGGTAGAGAGAGAGTGGAGCAGTGGGAAAGCACACACCCCTGAGGTGCACCACTGTTACAAGTGAACGTGAATATTGCAAGTGAAAGGAGGGGCATTCTGTTCAGAGTTGTTGTCTGTTTTTGGTGTGGATTAAGGTGGCAAAAAAGCAGAATAGGTAGCATTAATACTTGAGAGTCCTCGTACAGGACACCCTTAAAGTTAACCTCCAGGTTGAGTCAGCAGTGAAGAAGGCAAATGCAATGTTGGCATTCGTTTCTAGAGGAATAGAGTATAGGAGCAGGGATGTGATGTTGAGGCTCTAAGGCGCTGGTGAGACCTCACTTGGAGTACTGTGGGCAGTTTTGGTCTCCTTATCTAAGAAAGGATGTGCTGACGTTGGAGAAGGTACAGAGAAGATTCACTAGAATGATTCCGGGAATGAGAGGGTTAACATATGAGGAACGTTTGTCTGCTCTTGGACTGTATTCCTTGGAGTTAGAAGAATGAGGGGAGACCTCATAGAAACATTTCGAATTTTGAAAGGCATGGACAGAGTGGATGTGGCAAAGTTGTTTCCCATGTTGGGGGAGTCTAGTACAAGAGGGCATGACTTAAGGATTCAAGGGCGCCCATTCAGAACAGAAATGCAAAGAAATTTTTTTTAGTCAGAGGGTGGTGAATCTATGGAATTTGTTGCCACGGGCAGCAGTGGAGGCCAAGTCATTGGGTGTATTTAAGGCAGAGATTGATAGGTATCTGAGTAGCCAGGGCATCAAAGGTTATGGTGAGAAGGCTGGGGAGTGGGACTAAATAGGAGAATGGAGCAGCTCATGATAAAATGGCAGAGCAGACTCGATGGGCTGAATGGCCTACTTCTGCTCCTTTGTCTTATGGTCTTATGGTCTAATATAACAAAGCAATAGCCTGGAAATTCATCTGCTCCTAAGTAGAAATGTTAAAACTGTGGTTTAACATGCATTGCTTTAAATAACACACTTTTAGAAGTTACAAAATAGACTCTGAGTGCCACCTTAAATTGGGCAAAAGTAAAGCAATCAACAATATAAAATTCTCATTGATTTGTGAATAGCAAACATAAAGTGCACTTTGGAATATTTTGAAGAATTTACTCCAGTAACACACACTAAAAAATGGCATAAAATGGAGTCACCCACAAAATGCTGGAGGAACTCAGCAGGTCAGGCAGCATCTATGGAAATGAATAAACAATTTATGTTTCAGGCTGAGACCTTCTTCGGCCCAAACTGTCGACTGTTTATTCATTCCCACAGATGCTGCCTGACCTGAGTTCCTCCAGCATTTTGTGTGTGCTGCTCTGGATCTCCAGCATCTGCAGAATCTCTTGTGCTTATGATTTGCTGCGTCACTCAGAAGCCTCTTCGAGGGATGACTACTTTAAAACTACTCTTTGACAGGAGTACAGTGAGACCCTCTCTCTCTGCTCCCCCTCTGTGATCTCTTGGACCATGTACTCACTCAGACTCGCTACCACAGCATGTATCCTTCCTGGAAACTTGCCTAAACTGAAGAATGGTATTGGCCCAAAACATCATCAGCTTATTCATTTCCATAGATGCTGCCTGACCTGCTGAGTTGCTCCAGCATTTTGCGTGTGTTACTTTGGATTTCCAGCATCTGCGGAATTTTTTGTGTTTCTAAATGGAGAATGATGTCATTAGATGTGTGTCCAGCACTGGAGGTACATCACTTGTGCCACCACAATGCATGCTGGGAAGTGCCAGGCTCAAATTCTGGAGGGACAGGAAATAGCCCAGAACTGACTACTCTCACACTTAAAAGAGGAAAGTTCTCTCTTCATTACCTTAGCATTGAAATAGCTTCATATTTGGATTTTTAGTGAACAATTCTCATTTAGACAAAGTGTTATGTCAGCCCCCTTCATTCTAGTCATTATATGTGTGGTGGTTGAAGAAGTGGCAGATGTCCCTGCAGTGGATACAATCAGGGAGAGGCAATTTATCTATTCATATTATGAGCTTAACTGCATGCAGGGTCAGTTTACACAACTCTGCTCAAACCGCTTAGCGTTTTAGATAGAGAGACAATATTTGGATAGAAGTAGTTTTATTTTTGAATTAGCAAGGGGGGAGAGTATGGAGGAGGCCAGAACTCTGGGTTTTAGATTCACTTATCGTAAAAGCCTTCTCTCCTTGACATGTGGTCAGATTTTCATCATGGCAGCAGACCAAAATATGCACAGATCTACAAATTTAGAATCCACTGAACATCTGTGCATCAGAAAACCAGCTTTTCAGAATATTTGAGCTCCTCATTGAATACATTGCTGACACTTCGTTTGCAGGGATCCTCTCCAAGATCTTTTGGATATTTTCCACCTGTTCTCTGATGCTGGTGGAATGTCTTGTTGATGATAAATTGGCCAATTGACTGATTTGATAATATTTAGTTTTACTTTGCAGATATTATCTTCTTTCTTTGAGTTCAGATTTTTATTGCACCAGATCAAGATATGAACTGCAGGGTACTGAACTGCCATATCAAGTACATATGTTACTTGACAGACAGAACAGGAAACCATCAGAGGGTCCAATAAAATTAAGCGGTTTGCACCAACTTGGATGCCACTGTATTGCTTTATGCTCTGGAGCTAATTTTATGCCAGAATAAAAGCCATTTATTCCTATTCATCATTTGCTTAGTGCCTTCAGAAACATTTGCTTCTCAACAGACAATCATGGTCACATTTAGTTCTGCCACTTCCACACATCATAAGCTCCCTCACGCTATCTTAAAGAACTTACAACGTATCGCACACTCATGAGTAATTATTGGTGTGCTGGGAGGATTGTCATTGGGTTAAACTAGAAAGAATCTCACGGGCTAGTGTTGACCCCCAACATGGCTGCTGTCACCACTTCCATTTTACTGACCTTGCTCTGGCTTCTGGTACTTCTTTTTTCCTTGTGCCATGTCCTCTTTTTGTCTTGACGGAGATCCATCTCCTTTCTTGTCCCCGCTTTGTATTTTCAAAGTTGCATCCTTTCCTTCAAGGTAAGGTTAATAACAACGAGAAGTCTGTCTGGGATCTCCTGCAATATTTCTCCAGATTAATCAGGTATCTAATCCCTCCATCGGCCTGCAGTGGTGTCGCTGTTCCTTTTACTTGATAGCTGACTTTGGAACCTGACAACCTTTGTGGTACCTGGTATCTTTATGTAGGATTATATTGCAAGCATTATACACTGTGTGGATTGAATGAAAGCTGTTCCTATTCATAAGATAGTGAGTTTTCATAGTCACCTTTGTCTGTTACATGAGTTCATAAGGCAATAAAACATTGGAGCAGAATTTGGCCATTTGGCCCATCAAGTCTGCTCCACCATTTCATCATGGCTGATTTATTATCCCTCTCAACCCCATTCTCTTGACTATTCTCCATAACCTTTGGCACTCTTATTAATCAAGAACCTATCAACCTCCTCTTTAAATATACTCAATGACTTGGCCTTCACAGCTGCCTTTGGCAAAGAATTCCACTGATTCACCACTCTCTGGCTAAAGAAGTTCCTCCTCATCTCCGTTCTAAATGGACATCCCTCTGGTCTTAGACTCCCCTACCATAGGAAGCAATAGCTCTCTCCATCTATAGTAAACTAGACAACCTGTAAACCTGGATAGCTCTTTCCATTCACTTTCCTTAATATACTGGGTGGGTGGGATGTGGGTAACAAAAATGCTTTGTACAAATCTCCTGAAGGGAGTATCTGTCAGCCTTTCACCACAGCTGTGAGGTAACAGAATGCTTAACATATTAGAGGATATCTTAAATTGCCTAAGAGGATTCAGTGAAAGCAGGAAGTAAAGAGAGGACAAGAAAGAGCAATTTGTATTTCATACTTACTTTTATGAGGAGAATTCCTCTGGGGCCCACAAGATGATCTTATGCCTCCCTTGCTATGGTTTCCTTTAATCTCCATCCTGATTCTTGTAGGGATGGTGCCTAGAGATGATCTCTGCCAGCTGTCTGATCATGGCAGACCATTCCTGACCTGGTGACTTTCTGCAGTTTCCATCAAACTTTATAATGTTGATGCAGCTAGCAAGGTTTAAATGTGACCCCAGGGCTAAATTATTTTTATGTTTTATTTTTAGATCAGCAAGTGAGTTTAATAATTCCCTTGATACTTAATTATCCAAAGCTCACTTGGAATTAAAATCAGCAATTTGGATGTTTCCTACTGTTTTTAACATGCAAGGTAAAACTTTAGCAGCAGGCTGGAGTTGATACAAATTTGGCAGAAGGTGCTCAAGGAACTATTTGGAAGTTCCCGTTCCTAAATTCATAATATTCCTGTTTATTCCTTCAGCCATCTACTGCTGATTTAGTAATCCTTTGGTGCAACCTTAGGCATGACATTCTTGCAACCAGCTGCTGGTTTTCTTGTGAATGTTGTTGTCAGCAAGGGCATTCCATGGGGCTTACTAATGGCTGCCCAGACTGGGTGGAAATCAGAAGTAGAACTGGCCCCCTGTTAATTCCAAAATCAAAGTGCTAACGCTCCTGTTTCTATGATTCAAGAATTTGTTACTTCTGTGTGAAGTTATCAATGGTTAATGTTGTGTATTTAATATTTCAGTAATATTTGGGTAATATTGTAAATGCATTATTTGATTAAGTATTCGTTGCTGTTAACATAATTCATTACAGGTTATATGTAAAAGTATGTGAATGACACATATCATTACACCACATAGAAACATAGAAAACCTACAGCACAATACAGGCCCTTCAGCCCACAAAGCTGTGCTGAACATGTACTTACTTTAGAAATTACCTAGGATTACCCATAGTCCTCTATTTTTTTAAGCTCCATGTACCTATTCAGGAGTCTCTTAAAAGACCCTATCGTATCCTCCTCCACCACCATTGCTGGCAGCCTATTCTACTGACTCACCATTCTCTGCGTTAAAATCTTTCCTCTGACATCTCCTCTGTACCTACAAGGGGTGATTGATAAGTTCGTGGCCTAAGGTAGACGGAGTCAATTTTAGAAAACCTAGCACATTTATTTTTCAATATAACTTTCAATATAAAGTTTGAGTTATGAACTCCAAACTTTCTGCATGATCACTCAGAGCCGAACCGCACATGCATGTAACAAGAGCTGTATAACTCATCTCTTTCTACCTTAGGCCACGAACTTATCAATCACCCCTGCTATGGACCACTTTCTGGAGATCCAAGATGTCGACTTCTACAAAGAAGGGATCTGTATGCTCCACGACTGCTGGACTAAGTGTGTACATGTAGGAGGGGACTATATTGAAAAATAAATATGCTAGGTTTTCTAAAATTGACTCCTTCTACCTTAGCCCACGAACTTATCAATCACTCCTCGTATTTCCAAGCAAACTGTGCCGTCTCATGCTAGCCATTTCAGCCCTGGGAAAAAACCTCTGACTATCCACACGATCAATGCCGCTCATCATCTTATACACATCATCATAAGTGAGTGCTTCGTTGAAGTAAAAACGAACCAAAGACATGTTATTCCCTGCTCCGTATTTTTCCTTCAATTACTTTTAATTTTTGGACACGTTTGATCATTTAGTTTGTTTGGACACGTTTGATCATTTAGTTTGTGGAATCTTATGTTTTAGAGTTACAAAACTTAACGGTGGCAATGAGAAAGTTTTAAATGGACCTGAGATGGCAACCTGCCTGTTCAAATTCAGCGAGACATTCAAGTTTTTAAAAAAATTGCAGCATGTTTCTTTTTCTTTGCAAGAGGAGAAAGACGTTCGAGTTTTTTAAAAAAAGGCAGAAAATAGACAAATTCACGGGTTCATAAACAGTGAGTATCCAGTGATAATAATCATAACTTTAAACAAAAAGCAGAAATGCTGGCTACATCAGAAAGATAGATGTGCTCCACTGCACAAAAGAGAACTGGTTGATGTATACTGTGGAAATTGAGCAATATTTTAAATCAAATGAAATAGCCAATGAAAAGCAAGTGCCAGTTTTGCTGAGTACTTTGAGTGGAAAGGCATACAGTTTGCTTAGAGGTTTAACTGCTCCAACCAAATCAGCCGAAATTAGCTTTGCTGATATTATGAAAGTAATGCAGAGACATGAAATGTAAAGCATTCTGCAATCAACAATGATTTTGGTTCTAAATAAGTGGAATCAAAAGGAAGCAGAGTCTATTTCAGCTTATGTGGCTGAATTGAAGAGATTGCCTGAGTATTGTCAATTCAGCGATGGGCTTAATGATGCACAGAGAGATCATCTGGTTTGTGGAATCTTACAAGAAAGCATTAAAAAAACAACTCCCAACTGAATCACAACTCATATTTAAAAGAGTAGTTGGGACAGAGACACAATTGGGTTGCAGTTGGGAAGGAAAGTTGAGCATGAACAAAATTGCGTGTCTAAACGGAAACCTGCCTGGTTGAACAAATTGTGTTACTGTTGTGTTACAGGAGCTCACATACACCACACCAATGCAGATTTAAAGGTGAAACTTGCAGAAAATGCAACAAAGTAGGACACATACAAAGAGCACATCAGGCAGACAAAAATAAATAGACTGCACAGGGAAGAGAAAAAGCTAAAAACTCAAAACTGCCGTTTCAAAAAGTGCAATAATCTGCATGCTGTGGATGAAAGGTCTGATAATGGTGGGAGTGACACAGGACTGAGTAGTCTTGAGATAAACAATGTGAAAACTAAAAATAGACAACCAATATGGTTTACACCAGAAGTGAACGGCAAATTAAGTAAAATTGAATGGGACACTGGCTTGGCTGTTTCAATCATTCCACAAAATGATTTTGAGAAGCATTTCAAAGATACTAAACTGAAGCCTGCAGATATCCAACTGAGAGCCTATACTGGTGAAAAGATTACTCCTGTTTAAATGACATTCATAACAATGAAACATATCAACCAACAAGCCACATTGGGCTTGTATGTGGTAAAAACAGGAGGGCCAGCATTGTGGGGTTGTGAGTGGCTGGGACAACTACAACTTGATTAAAGATCCATCCATCATTTGTATGCTCCATTCCCCGCAATACAGTTAACTGAAAACAAACTAAGAAAGGTACTGGATGATGCCACAGCAGTGATTAAGGGTGGCACTGGAAAACTCAAACATTACAAGGGCAAAATGATGTTTTCAAAGCCCATCTGGTTCCTTAAACTATCCATGATAATGTAGCAATGAACTAAATAGTATTGAGGCTAAAGGAATTTTTTCCAAGGTTGAGTGCAGCCCATGGCAATGCCACTGGTCCCAGTCGCCAAGAAGAATGGGTCTATCAAGATCTGTGGTGATTTTAAGGTCACCACCAGCCCAGTAGTGAAAGCAGATCAGTACCCTCTGCCCAGGATAGAGGATAATTTTGCAAACCTTTCTGGAGGATCAGAAACAGATTTATTATCACCAATATGTGTCATGAAACTTGTTAACTTAGCAGCAGCAGTTCAGTGCAATACATAATATAGAAGAATGAATAAATAAATAAATAACATTTCAGCAAGGAGTACTTAGCTAAGGCCCACCAACAGATGGAGGTGGAAGAAGAATCCAAAGGGCTTCTCACCTTAAATATTCACAAGGGTTTTATTGCTATAATAAGCTTATTTTTCGAGTAGCATCTCAACCTGCACTCTGGCTGAAAGCCACGGACCAGGTGTTGCAAAGCTGCCCAGGCACTCAGAGTTACCTGGATGACATCATTGAAATTACAGTAACAAGGAACATCTCCAACATCTCAAAACAGTGTTAAAAAGATTAGAAGGTTATGGACTCATATCACAAGGCAACGATTGCGAATTCTTTAAACCAAGCATCACTTACTGTGACCACACCATTGACACACAAGTATTACACAAATATGCTGAGAAAATTCAAGCAGTGGTGGATGCCTCAAGGCCAAATGATGTGTTATAGTTGCAGTTCTTTTTAGGATTTGTCAATTACTCTAACAGGTTCCTACCAAACCTGGCTACTGTACTCCACCCCTTGAACTCAGTACTACAGATCAGGAAGAAATGGTAATGGACAAAGCAGTGTGAGGTGGCTTTCCAAAAGTTAAAGGGAATAGTAAGGCAGACACTGTATCCACACATTATGATCCACATCATCCGGTGAACCTTGCCTGTGACCCCTCGCCTTATGGTATTTGGTGCAGTCATGTCACATACTATGAATGATGGAAGTGAATGCCCCATAGGTTTTGCATCATGTTCCCTTGCCGCTGCAGAAAAAAAATTATGCAGACTGACAGAGAGGCCTTGAGTCTGGCCTTTGAGTGTATAAAACGTTTGAACCAGTACCTCTATGGGAGAGAGTTTACTCTCATTACTGATCATCAACCACTAGTGTCTCATTTTCAATCCACAGAAGGGAGTTCCACTAGCAGCAAGAGTTGGGCTCTGTTTCTTGGAGGACACAATTGCAAGAGTGAATTCAAAAGGACGACTAATCATGGAAATTCTGATGGTTGTCCTGTTTACACTCGGCCAAGGAAATACCTGAAAAATTTTCAAAAGTGGACACTCCTCTTGACGTATTCTCCCAATCACAAACTGAAAGTCTCCCTATTACAGCAGAGGTGATCCAAGGGGAAACAAGAAAAGACCCCACACTGTCTGGACACGCAAAATGAATGGAAGGTGCAACAGTCCAACTCCCCCATTTCCAGTTCCCCCATTTTTACCAGTTCCAGGATGAACTTGCCCTTGACGGAGGGTTGTCTTATGTGGGGATTGAAAGTTGTTGTACCATTAAAGCTGAGAGCCAAAGTATTTGAAGGGCAACATACCGGTTATCTGGGCATAGTCAAACTGAAAGCACTGGCTTGAAGCTTTGTGTGGTGGCTTGGGGTAGATCAGCAGATCGAACAGCTCACCATGCACTGTTTGAAATGCAAACACTTCCAGCAGATGCCAAGAGCAGCTCCTCTCCATCCCTGGGAATGATATGCATTGCCCTGGCAGAGGAACCATTTTGCTGGACTCAATTTTCTTGGTAGTAGTGGATGCAGCTACAAAGTGGCCAGAAGTTTTCCCAAAAGCTTCACACACTGTTGATATGTTGAAAAGCTTCTTCTCAAGGACTGGTGTTCCAGAACATTAGGTCAGTGACCGTGAACCACGGTCTCTTGTGGAACAGTTTCAGTCATTCCTGAGAATGAATGGAATCAGAAAGATTACATCGGCACCATGCCACCCAGCTACAAATGGCTTGGCAGAGAATTTTGTCCAGAGCCTATAGAATACTGTTGCAAGCAATGTCAGCAGAGCATACTGCACTGACACTGAACCAGAAGCTCGACAATTTCTTTGTTGCATCTCACAATGCAGCACACTCCCCAACAAACAACTCACCAGCTATGCTGTTCCTGAGTTGTCGCTTGTGCTCACGCTTGGATCTCCTAAACCCCAGTCTCAGAAGTCTGCAGGACAAGTGGCCGAGACAAATTGAGGGCTCCTCAAACAAGGAGGCTCAATGTTTCACTCCTGGTGAGGGACTACAGAGGTGATCAAAAGTAGGTACTCGGCAAGATTAGGGACAGAAATGCATCACTCTCCTACGCAGTGAAGATTGCATCTGATGTCATCTGGTGACGACACGTCAATCAGTTGAGGACAGCAGAGTCGATTGTTAGAGAAGAAGAATGTCCAGAGCTGTCAGAGCTACAGTTCCACAGTCAACCCTCCACAACCACAACAGGGGAAGCCCCAGAAACTGAGATTGTCTCACAAACAGACGCCTCACCCGCCAAACAAGGTGACCCCACCTGCCCACCCCCCACCCCCCACACACATCAGGAACTACATTATGTCACAAAAGTACACTGTAAACACACACACACTATGGATAGATAGATACAGCTATATTTATACACACATGCTTTATGGTGTGTGTGTGTGTGTGTGTGTGTGTGTGTGTGTGTGGTCGGTCCTAGGCACATATATACTGTATATCTAGGGAGCCTTAGACTTGTGCAGAGTACTGTACTTGTCAATGTGGAGCAGAGAACAAATTTGTGAATCTTTCAGGAGCAATGGATGTTGGGAATGGCAGGAAGGGTGTGGGAAATGTGGCAGAGAAGTGCCGGGGAGGAGGGTGGCATGGGTGCAGACACACCCAGCCCTGAGATATCAGACAAGGTTATTTGATTCCAAACAATTGGTTTATTGATCACTACATAATGTCTCTCCCATCCTCTCCCCTCTTCTTTCCCCTTTTCCGAACCATGATTCCCCTTTCCCTGCCCCCTTCCCACTCTCAGTCCAAAAAGAGACCCATATCAGAATCAGGTTTATCATCACTTACCTATGTCATAAAATTTGTTTTTTGTGGCAGCTGTATAGTGCAATTCATAAAATTACCACAGTACTATGTAAACGTCTTACACACCCTAGCTATGTACTGTATCTGCTGAAGACTTTTGCATGTACTGTATTCCTAATTGAGTTGGAGTTTATAGTTAAGCGGAGGGGTGTTAAGCATTTAATATTTCAGTAGTACTGTAAATATATTTGATTAAGCATTCTTAGTTGTTACAGGATATATGTAAATGTACATGAATGACATGCATCATTATGCCACCACATCATAAGTGCAGGCCTTGCTCAAGTAAAAACAAAACCAAGACACGTTATTCCCAGCTCCATGTTTTTTTTTTCAATTAGTTCTATGTTTTGGAGTTAACAAATCAGGACAGTTAATATTCATAGTTTAGTAATCTAAAGCTCAAAATTACGGTTACCAGTTTTACTAAATAACAATTTAACCAGCCTCTCTACATCTGAGGTTATAAAGTTGTTGCTCCCATTTAAAATAGGACAATGTCATTTCACAGCATCAGGCACTCATCACCAACAACCCCAAATATCACAATGAGCAATTCATCTGCTTTCTAATGGGCGTTCTAATATTCATTATTTTCAGGAAAACAGTTTCACAAAAGGGGATACATTGGTTTCATTACAGAGATTTTATTGAATTTCTTGTTGAGTAAAAAGAATTTTCATTTCCAGAATGCATCTAATTAAAGTCGTGCACTAAAACTGTATTCAGGAAATGAAAAATATTTCCAGTTTTAGCTTTACTGGTATACTGTTCACATTGTAAGAATGGCCGTCACTTTTGCATCTACTTCCTTCCGAAGTGAACTCTGAGACAACTGCAAATTACAAAGATTAAAATACATAATTGCAAGTGGAAAAGATATTAATGGCTGTAATGTGACCAATGGAGGAGGTAATCTTTCCAGACTGTAATGATGCAGTCACCCTGCAGAGGTCTGTAACTCTGATGCTCCCTTTCAGTTGAAATAATGCATGTTTTTACATCATGTCGTAATGATTTGTGACAGAAAAATTTTACATGAGTGCTTACATTTTCTTGTTTCCTAAAGCAATGCAGGCTGATCAGCTTAGAAAATAACTGCCTGTTCAGCATATATAAAAATCACAATTCTTATTATTTTGTTTTATTCTGTTGAGGGGGCAATGATGTTGAGAGGTTAAGCAGTGATAGAAATGATTAAATTTTATTTGAAAATGATAATTACTAGAAAGATTATGCAATCATACCAATAATGGCCACTGGCCAATGAATTATTAAAAGTCTGAAAGGTATTCTGCAACACTAGCAGAATAAGGAACAACTGAATGAAGCACTGATGCCAGGTGTGTTCAATAAATGTGTCACCTCTAATGATTGATAGTAATCAACCACCGATCTGCACTTTGGACAAAATCCAAAGTGTTACTCAAGGGGCTTTAATTCAAAAGTTAATAATTTCAGTTAACAATCTTATTATCCTCCTAGCAGGAAAGACCTGCTGAACTTTTGTTTACAACCCCTATGAGTTATTTCCACCTTCTTTCATATCGAGGGAGCAAAGAAAACTTTAGCAATGATCTCACCAAAAGCCCATTTAATTGTGACAAGTCTTCCTTCCTCTTACACTCCAACCCCTTCCAGTTAAAAAACTTATATAATATTGCTTTCCTTCCTAATATTTGGATATACCCACACCTTAACTTTCATGTGTTTGCATAAAGGAAATTCAGATCCTTTGAATGCAATTGGAACAGTTGTTCCTTTTATATTCCACTGATTTTACTTGCATTGATCAGTACCTTAGGGTGAGTAAAGCCTCCATACAATCAAAAAGGGACAAGCCTGGTGGAATTCTCTGCACTCGGCTACATGAGGCCAGCTCCAACAACACCGAACAAACTTGTCACCATCCAGGATAAAGCAGTCAAGTTAATTAGTATCTATAAGATGCAGTGCAGTACTTATTCAAGGTTTTATTGACACTATCCAGAAGGACAAGGATATCATATACTTTGTACCATTACTATTTCTGGGTTACTCTCTTAATCACACACTCTCGATGTGGAAAATATATTGCCATTTCTTTATCCAGTAGATGATCCTAACAGACTTGCAGGTAAAGTGTCGCCTCACCTGAAAGGACTGTTTGGGGCCCTGAATGTGTTCTTCCAGCATTTTGTGTGTGTTGCTTTGGATTCCCAGCATCTGCAGATTTTCAAAGTTACTGGTGAATGCAGCAGGCCAAGCAGCATCTCTAGGAAGAGGTACAGTCGACGTTTCGGGCCGAGACCCTTCACCAGCAACTTTGATGTGTGCTGCTTGAATTTCCAGCATCTACAGAATTTCTTGTATCTGCAGATTTTCTCCTGTTTGTGGCTCCTGGTGTGGCCTCCTGTAGATCATTGAGACCAGACGTAGATCGGGAGATTGCTTCGCCGAGTACGTAGAAAAAAGGGGGATCTCCCAGCAGTAGCCTATTTCAATTGTACTTCCCATTCCAATTCCAACAAGTCAGTCCATGACTTTCTCTACTGCTGCAATGAGGTCATACTCAGGTAGGCTGCAACCTGATGGCATGAACATCGATTTCTCAAACTTCCAGTAATTGCCCCCCTCACCATTCCCCATTCCTGTTTCCCCTTTCTCCCCTTATTTCCTTACCTGCCCATCTCCTCCCTCTGGTGCTCCTCCGCCTTCCATTGTCTTCTATCCTCTCCTATCAGATTTCTCCTTCTCCAGCCCTTTAACTCTTTCACCAGTCTTCTTCCCGGCTCTTTACTTCATCCCCTCCCCCCTCTCTGGGTTTCATCTATCACCTACCACCTTGAACTTTATCCCCACCCCCTCTCCGGGTTTCATCTATCACCTACCACCTTGTACTTCATCCATTTCCCCCACCTTCTTACTCTGACTTCTCCTCTTTCTTTCCAGTCCCAATGAAGGGTCTCAGCCTGAAACGTCGAATGTTTACTTTTTTCCATAGATGCTGCCTGTCCTGCTGAGTTCCTCCGGCATTTTGTGTGTGCTGCTTTGGATTTCCAGCATCTGCAGATTTTGTAGTATTGTGGGAGTACCTTCACGCCAGGGACTGCAGCATTCAAAATGGTGCCTCACTGCTGCCGCTCAAGGACTTCTGTGGATGGTAATAAATACCAACCCTTGCCATTGACATCCGTTTACCCAATAATCAATAAAAATATAATTTGTCTTGCAACTTTTGATGAAAATAATTCTATCTACATTTCCAATTCCAAAAGATTATTTCTTTCCTCTGGTGTGATTTCATGTAGTGGAGACACAAAATCACACCAGAAGTAAAACAGTGTGAATAAATTTAATCAGTTATCTTTTAAAAACAATCCTTTATTCCATACCTGTGCAAATAGATGTGAAATACTACATTAGTCTGTCAATCCATATTCCTACTTGCATCTACAAAATATGTTCAAAAAATTAATAAATCTTAAAGCTAAAAACTAAGAATCTATTCACCACAGAAAGATTCACTTGTGACAGAGCAAAGAGGAAGTGTAGTTTGCATTATAGCCACTAGATGGAGGCAGTATACTGAGATGGAGTTTATAGAGTCTTAGAACACCACCGCACAGCAACAGGCTGTTTCGAACATGCAGACCGTACTGAACTATTAATCTGCCTCGTCCCCTCAACCTACACCTGGACCATACCCTCCATTCCTCTCTCCGAACCCACATTCACTACTAGCACTTATAGCTCATTCCACACTCTCACCACTCTCTGAGTGAAGAAGTTCCCCCTCATGTTCCCCTTAAACATTCCACCTTTCACCCTTAACCCATGACCTCTAGTTGTAGTGTCACCCAACTTCAGTAGAAGACTGCTTGCATTTACTCTATCTATACCCCTCATAATTTTGTATACCTCTATCAAATCTCCCCTCATTCTTCTGCATAACAGGAAATGAAGTACGAACCAATTCAAACTTTCCCTATAACTCAGGTCCTCAAGTCCTGGCAACATCCTTGTAAATTTTCTCAGCCTCTTTCAATCTTCTTGACATCTTTGCTGTAGGCAGGTGACCAAAACTACACACAATACTCCAAAACAGGCCTCACCAATGTCTTATACAACTTCAAAATAACATCCCAATTCCTGTACTCAATACATTGAATTCTGAAGGCTAATGTGCTAAAATAATTCTTTCCAGCCCTATCTACCTGTGACATCACTTTCAATGAATTATGGATCTGTATTCCCAGATCTTTTTGTTCTACTACACTCCTCAGTGCCCTACTGTTCACTGTGTAAGACTTACTCGGGTTGGTCCTCCCAAATTGCAACAGCTCACATTTGTCTTTATTATATTCTATCTGCCATTTTTAGCCTATTTTTCCAGCTGGTCCAGATCCTAATGCAAATTATTTCACTGTCCTCTACACCCCTAACCTTGGTGTCATCCACAAATTGCTAATCCAGTTTACAACAGTATTATCCAAATCACATATATAGGTGACAAACAACAACAGACCCAGCACTAATCCCTGCAGCACACCACTAGTCGCAGCCCTCCGGTCAGAGAAGCAACCATCTACAACCACTCTCTGGCTTCTCCCACAAAGCAAATGTCTAATCCAATTTACTACTTCATCTTACATGTCAAGCGACTAAACCTCTTAACCAAACTCCCATGGAAAACCTTGTCAAAGAACTTGCTAAAGTCCATGTGGACAACATCCACTGCCTTGCCTTCCTCAACCATCCTTATGACTTCCTCAAAAAGCCCTATAAGATTGATTAGTCATGACTTGCCATGCACAAAGCCATGTTGCCTCTCCCTAATCAGTCCCCTCCTACACAAACACTTATATATCTGGTCCCTTAGAATACCTTCCAATAACTTCCCCACTACTGATGTCAGGCTCACCAGCCAATAATTTCTTAGAGCTTATTCTTAGGGCCTTTCTTAAACAGTGGAAGAACATTAGCTATCCTCCAATCCTTTGGCACCTCACCTGTGGCGGTATCCCTGCTATCGCTCCTGTAATTTCTGCTCTAGCCTCCCACAGAGTCAGAGAGAACACTTTGTCAGCCCCGTGGGATTTATCCACCCTAATTTGCCTCAAGGCAGCAAACACCTCCTCCTCTGTAATCTGTGTAGGGTTCATGACCTCACTGCTGCTTTGCCTCACTTCTATAGACCCTGTGTCCATCTCCTGAGTAAATACAGTTGCAAAAAATCCATTTAAGATCTCCCCTCCTCTTTTGGCTCCATACATATATTACTATTCTGACCTTCCAGAGAACCAAATTTGTCCCTTGTTATCCTTTTGCTCTTACTATATCTGCAGAGGCCCTGAGGATTCCCCTTCACCTTGTCAGCCAGAGAAACCACAGGCCCTTTTTAGCCCTCCCGATTTTCTTCTTAAGTGTTCTCTTACATTTCTTATACTCCTCACGTACCTTATTTGTTCCTACCTCTCTACACCTGCTATGCACTGCCTTCTCTTTCTTAACTAGGGCCTCAATATCTCTCAAAAACCAAGGCTCCCTAAACCAGTTATCCTTGCCTTTTATTCTGACAGGTACATACAAACTCTGTACTGTCAAGATTTCACTTTTGAAGGCCTCACACTTACCAAGTCCACCTTTACCAGAAAACAACCTGTCCCAATCCACACTTGCCAGATCCTTCCTAGTACCATCAAAGTTGGGCTTTCTCCAATTTGGAATCTCAACCTAATGATCTTTTCCAAAATTACCTTGAAACTAATGGCATTATGATTACTAGATGCAAACTTCTGTCACTTGCCTGTCTCATTCCCTAATAGGCGATCTAGTATTGCGCTTTTTCGAGAATGGACTTTTATGCATTGATTAAGGAAACTTTCCTGAACATATTTGACAAGCTCTATCCTATCCAGCTCGTTTACAGTATGAGAGTCCCAGCCAATATGTGCAAAATTAAAATCACCTTCTACCACAGCCTTATGTTTCTAGCAACAGTCTGTGATCTCTCTAAATCCCGTGGACTATAATATAATCCCATTAATGTGGTCAACCATTTTTTATTCCTCTACCCATGAAGCTTCACTAGATGAGTTCTCCAGTCTGTGACATTTTCCCTGACTAGTAATGCCATTCTTCCCTCTTTAATTCGTCCTGCTCTATCATGTTTAAAACAACCAAACTCCAAAACATTAACTGCCAGTTCTGCCCCTCCTGCAACCAAGTCTCACTCATGACTATAAGGTCAAGTAGGCTTAACAACATCTTTGCCCACAACCCCTCCACCATCTGTTTATTGTTTTTCATACTGTAATCCAATAAAGACTATCAAGCCAGATTTGGCAAGGAAGTGCCACAATACAAAGTTCCCGCGCAAATGTGAAAGTCCTGAACTTGCTGGCCATGCTTTGGAAACGTTTTCTGAATGGTGTTCTGACATCACACTCTGACAGAGTCCAGTGCAGCAAACAAGATTGTGGTATTCTCCCAGCACATAAATCCTCACTGCTGATAATCAAGTTTTGGAGAATTAAGTTCACTATGGGTGGATCCACTGAAGATTACATTTTATCATGCAGGGTTTCTTGTCAGTGACACAAATCTTTGGACAAAACTAGAAGATGTAATTTATGAACTTGAACACTGTTCTTTGGCAGGAATAGAATCCTATCAGGAAAGATTTACATATTGGGTAGTGAAAAATATGGGAAGAAACATTGACAAGTAAAGCTTAATGCTCAAAGGTACAAGGTAAATTGATCTTTCCTGCACAGATAACCAACTAGTTGCAGTTTTGGTATAATTTATCGTGTCTTGGTGTATATCAAAAATGATTAATTCCTTGCCTAATACAGAGATCACAATATTTATCAAATCCAGATAACGTATTCTTTGTACCTGATTCCATTTTTATTAATATCAATTGTACTGTTACGCTAACATTGTTAGAATGACAACATTTGAATATTCCACCCTAGTTCTCAATATTTTAGCCAAAAGCCCTGTCTGCTTCTGCCACTAAATTCAAATTCTGTTGGAAATTATGGACGAGTGATATCATTTGACATCATACTTCCTGTGTAAGTCAACCCTCTGGCATTCCCACTGAGTCAATGGAAAAGATATGGTCTAAGCTTCACACCATAACCAATATCAAGTTCATTTACGTATAATTCTCAGTAGAAAATGGACACTGAGCTAATCCCAAAAAAAAGTGAGCACAGTAAATGGCATGTTACAATCAGAGATTATGAAACAACTGAGTATATGTGATAATTACATTGAAGGTTGCATTGTGTGGGGGCACCATTTAGTTGAACTTTAAAAATTAATGGTGGAGCTTTTGATTCATGTGTTTTTTTTTTGGTGTAGTGGCATACAGAACACGTACTTTTGACCATTCAGTAAAAAAACAAATAGAATGTGATTGTATGATTATTTTTTCAAAGAAATTTACACCCCTTTGCTACCTTGGTTTCACGTAATAGCTAAATTGGCAAGGAAGACATTCAGGTAATGTCTGACCAATGTTGCAGTGAAATCAGCACTGAAAAATTAGAAAGAATGCATGCAAATGCCTGCAGCTTAGAATTTCACTTACTATTCTGGTTAGCATCTTGTCATGGGTATGGTGAGTGACACTTAGATCAAAGTTGCATCACCTCCTTTGATTTTTATCAAGATGTGGAAGGGATGACGGACTGAATGGATGAGGGGCTTTGTGAGGATGGGACAGGTTTCAAGATTCAAGATTGTTTAATGTTATTTCCAGTACCCAAGTGTAAATGGAGAAGTAAATAATTGTTACTTCGGATCTGATGCAATAAGATAAAGAACACAATGAAAGTAAATATATAAGATAACTTACATACATGGATTGATTGCATGTCCATAAAGTGACGCTAAGTACAGGAATGTTGCTACATAAGGCGACTGACAGGAAATGATAAAGTTGTCAGGAAAGTTAATCTCCCTGCAGACACTCCAGTGTCCAACCTGATGCAATAAGTCAATTGGCCTCTGTGACTCCACCCTCACAACTTTGAGCATCTAGGAGTCACAGGCTAGCTAAGTTCAAGACAGTCTAATATCAGCTCTGCTGGTACTGCCCAGGTGGCACTTTGCTGAGCAGCAGTTTTGGCCAACCATTTTTTTAAAAAGTTATGGGTTTAGCACCTGGTCAAGAAAGTAAAGTATATATCAAGGGTGATCATCTTTAGGACTAAAGTGGTTTAAAAGCAGCTTCTGGGTCTGTACAGCCAGAACTTACCAGATAGAACGTAGGTTTGTGTAGTATGAATGACTCCTGAACTCTTGTGCAGTGGGGTTCAGGATGGTGGCATGTTCAGCAGATCATGCAGCCATAAGCTGATTTCTGCCACGTTCGGCTGCAAGCCCCAACGAGTCTCCTGTTCTTTGTCCACCTCCTCCCGCTTCTCCTGTGGTTTCTTTCATCTGATAACCGTGCCAGCTGCTGCTCTTCCTTTCCAGACACAGCTACCTGCACCATGATGCTCTCTGTTGCTCCTCACTGGGCCAAACTGTGAAGCAGGAAGCTGACCGACACTATGAAAATCTACAGGCATCTTGCACAAACTGTCATAGTGTGGTCGCTGTGATCAGGGGTTAGCGACACACTGACTGATGGCCTCCTTTCTTGGCTCTTGTTCCACTGCCTTTCTGGTCATGATTGAAATGCTAATCACCCCTTCACCCAGAGTAACAGCTGTAATGCTATACACTCTGTTTGGCTGTTGAGGTCAGAGGTACAGACAGCTGATGTACTGCTCGGTCCTGCTACACCCTGCATAGTTTACCTGTAAAACCCCACTGTGTTCTGCTGACTGCATGTTATGACAGAATTTACCTTATGACAGAGTGAAAGACTCCAGTAGAGGTATAATTCAGGGCAGCGGTGACCTGGAATGCCACCAATAGAAATGAGCCCACTGTCCCCGATTCAGTCATTCAGACCAAAACAGGTTCTCGAGATCAATAAGGCCCAGCCAGAGAAGCAGATCTTCCTCCTGCAATGCAGCCCAGTCAGGTTATGGCAGTCAGTTTCTGCCACAAGATATGGCTTACTGATGCCAACTGGCAAGATCTGCAAGGTGTGGAATTTGCTCCAATACCCTAACTGCAGCTATAGTATGTGGAATAACTTTACTGACTATAATAGACATTTAGACTACATGGGTTTTGGGGAAGGGTAGGAAACTGGAGGTCAAGGTCAATCACCCCTGATCTTTCAGAATGCCAGTGCGTTCACCTCCTCGAGCTCCTGCCTCCTGTACATTGAAGGATGTATCCATATTTAACAATTCACTGAGATCTTAAGGTCATGTGACAAAATCCTATGACAAAAAAATATATTCAGCAACAGGAGGATGTGCTGATCAACAAAATTTAGTGGATCTACTTAGATGCTAATTGGTTTCTAATGAGGGTTACTACAGGCACTTAATGCTTCCTAGAATTATTTCATATTGCTAATATGTTACCCTTCCATCCACTAACTATCCACAGATCAAAGTAACAAGGTTCGTGCAAGATGTTCAGAGTGGTACTGCAAGGGATAACAACTTTGTCTTGATTTGAAATGCTCTGCAATAACTATTAATCCCAGGCATACACCTCGGAGTGCAGGAATGGCAGGGTGAGGGAGCAGAGAACACGCAGAGCAGGTGAAGCTGCTAAAAGAGAGCGAAGGAGGAGGAAGAAGTCTGGGTCTCTGCATCGGACCGTAAGTACCCAGGACCTTCAGGAAGTAAGATTGTTACGTAGGTCTCAGCAAAGACTCTCTACCCTTCAGTAATATGGGTCTGTTCTGAAATATGCCATGTGCTCCAGGTACATTGCTAATCTTCAAGTAAATAAAACATTTAAAATACAAGAGATTCTGTAGATCACAAACATGCGAAAATCTGCAGATGCTGGAAATTTAAGCAATCCAAGCAACAATCCAAGAATCTGCAGATTCTATAGATGCTGGTTCTAAATTTGACCTGACACATTAACTCTGTTTTAGAAAATTTCCTGAACCAAAAACATTATTTCTCTTTCCACAGATGCTGCTGACCAGAATTTTACCAGCATTTTGTGTTTTTAACCCGACTCAAGAGCTGAGCAAGGACATCTTTGTCAGTGACCATCAAGATGACCATAACCATGAGAGTTGATGCATCAGCTTCTTCCAGACTGAATCTGCAGATATAATGGATATTCACTGTCCTTGGGCCAGGAGGCTTTTCTTTTTGTCCAAGCTCAGCTTTCCAAACACAGGAGCTGACACTTCTAAAGATCAAAGTGTGGTTTCTGAGTAAGTTAAACTTCAAACCAATATTCATAGATTAGCTTCTTGTCATAAACAGGAGCCAGTCTTCAGTTCTGAATGTAAATGGCAAGCAATAACCAATTTGAAAAAGACAGCTTTGCAAGCATGCACTGTCCATAGAACAGACTTGAAGGCCCGGAGCACCTAGGCTTATTGCTCAGGAGATTTAAGACAATCTAAGTTATTTTGTTCAAAGAAGTTTGCAGACCCAATTGAGATTAGCACTTAGCACATTAAATAACCAATCTATTAATAATTGGAAGGATTGTGTACTCTGTGAGTTAGTTTCTCAGCATTAATCCTAGGTACCTGGGAATTCTGTCTCCAGAAGCTTGTAGACTGTTTGTGTAAAAAGGTATCTGAAAAAATATCACACATTCTGAAGGGTCTCGGCCTAAAACTTCGACAGTATCTTTTCCATAGATGCTGCCTGGTCTGCTGAGTTACTCCAGCATTTTGTGTGTGACACGTGTGAAGTCATTCAAGTGGCAAAATATATATAAATATAAGAGAGCAGTCAGTCATTTGGAATAATCAAGGAACATCAAGAAGAATGACAAAAAGACAGGGTGAACCAGAATCCATTCCTCTGCCTTCAATTTCTGCAATGGATGACTGTTTCATCTGTGGCTCAGTAGTACATCTTCTTAGCTTACAGGAATTGTACTTGTGTTTTATAAATCATTTGCATCTTAGAAATAGTTTGTAATTTAGAAATCTTTCATAAGATCGAAATCCTTCATGCATTTTGAATGTGTTTTAAGAATGTTGTTTGGATTTAAACATGTATCACAGAAAATAAATGAATTGTACTTAAACTGCGTACTTGGCTAGCGGGAAGTATCTCCTCCTTGGTAAGGAGGGGGAACCCACTACTGAAATAGCAGAAGTTGGCAGCTAAACTCGCCATGGAAGATAAACAGTGAAGTAAACTAGTCTTTGTTGCTACAGTATAACCTTTCTTTAGTGAGGGTACCTGTAGCTATCCATATCAGATGGGGCTTAAGGTCTTTGTTTGAGCTTAGAATTTCGCAGTCAGCAAAACCAATACCACCACACCGATAATTAGTGTATGTCTACTAAGGGAAGTAATTAATGTGCTGCATTCATAACTAGCTGACTCATTCTCTCTTCTGAGAATCGCAGCCAAAGAGTGCTTATGGTAAATGAGAACCACAGGTTTTCCCAAATGCAGGCTGCTATTGCATGTTCTCTGAAGCTAAGACATGGCAACATGGAGGTACCATCGGAAGGATTCCACTCCTTCTCTGCCTAGCTGATGAGTGCCTTTCACAATAAATTGAGCAGGTTAGTGCCCAGCAACCATACAGCAGCCGTGATATTTTCATTCTACCCCATTCGGCCAAGTGAGCAAACCATAGTGGGATTAACGGTTCCCACGGCTCTTCAACAAAAAGAGCCAATCAGCAAGTGGAGAAGTTTCTGAAATGAAGCCTTCCACATGGAAGAAGTGTCTGCTTGGGCTGCACTGTCCCACAATCTACACACAACCTCTGCCATGGGTATGGCACCCTTAGCTTCATGGCTACAAAACGCCATTGTTCCCCATGGAGGAGTCCATGGTGAAAGTCCTGTCTGCCAGGGGCTTGGTTCGCCACTGCCAGGATGCTTGAAAGAGGGCATAGAGGACTGTCTGAGAAGCCAACTGCGCCAACTGCCACCAGGCCAACTGCCGTCGGTGCCCAGCCAGACTACATGTCCACCTGAGATCAGCCCCTGTTATCACAAGCTCTCACCTCGGTTCATCAGTCCCTTCAAGATAGCCCATCGCATTAATCAAGCCACTAACCATCTCCACCTGTCACCATCCCTCAGGATCACATCTATCTTCCACTTTCCTGCCTCAAGCCTGTCGTCCATGGACCACTCAATCCACCTGAGCCTGCACCTCTGGAACCTAGCATGGTGGAAGGTGACCAGTTGCTGATTCACATCGCAGTAGATAGGAAGTGTAGTACCTGGTCAACTGGGAAGGGCACGGCCCAGAGGAGAAATCTTGGGTGCTGTCCAGTTATATCTTGGATCCATTGGCCAGTGATGAATTCCACTGAACCTACCTGGATTGCCTTGGGCTGTCGGGGCTGACCATAGGGGAGATGGTCCCGTCAGACCTGCTCCCATTAACACCTCCCAGCCTGCACATGCAGGCACCTCCCTGTCTCCACCCAGCGAAGAGGATTCATCTGCCCCTCATTCCAGCCTCATCACGTGCAGCCTGTTTAACCCCAGTTCTCATTCACAGTTCTCGTTCACCCATCGAATCAGCCAGCCTCAACCAGTTGCTCCTACCTTTCACTCTCTGTTCCTGAAATTTACTTTGTTGCCTCTTGTTTTGTGGCCCTTCATGGCTTGCAATTTTTAGAAGTTATCGTTCACTGATAAATGATCTCCACTGCTCTGCTTTTGGGTTAAGCCTCCTCTATATTTCCAGACACCAATATTCTACAAGAGTGGACTGCCGTGCTACAAAGGTATTTAATAGCCATGATGCGGTGTATCCTGTACCACAAAAGAAGCTATGACTGTGGTCACTAGTTGATGTGTTGTGGTTAGGTCCAACATATGCTAGTTGGGGTTGCTTGCCTATTCTGGCCTGGAAACAATGGACTCCAAGCTCGCTACGAGCTCTATGCAAGAACGTTGCTGCATTACCCCTGCTCCTCGACATTATGGTAGGTCTGCCAATGCACAAGCATTTCATTCTACGTACCCATCAGCTTACATCACGGTGAGTACACCATCGGAAATTCGTGAGTCAGAGGGAACCGTGAAATAATTAGAATGAGAGAAGGAGGATTGTCCTGGGAACACCATTGACATGCGCAGCTTGTGAGGTTTTCCGGCCATCAGCTCTGGACTAGTTGTTGCTGTATCACACCATGAGAAATGAAATCAGATGTTGAATGCACAATGAGCATCGTATTGCTGCTGGCGGAGATGGACAGCAAGGTTGAGGTGAGGGATTCACAGTTTCCAGATGAGGATTGTGAAATAGACTGGGCTGTCCAAGCTGATTATCACTGAGTTGGCTCAAGCCATAATATTTCATTGTTACTTCCATTTTTCGTTGCTGTTGCTGCCACACTCAGATAATTAGATTGTTGAGGTTTATTTCAAGAATGGACATTAATAGTGTTCGCATATATTATGGGTTATGGATGTAGGAGAATTCAACCATCCCTTTGCCTCCACAGATGATGCCTGAACTCTTCCAGCAGTTTGTCTTTTTTTGCTCTAGATTCCATCATCTCTTGTCTCTCATGACTCCAACATGGAGATTCTTGCAGTAGAAGGGCAGTGCACCCTTCAGTCTATAACGTCTGTACTGACCATGATGCCTACACAAACTAATCTCACGTGCTTTCACATGGCTTAATATCCCTCCATTCCCAACCTATTCTTGCACCTTTTAAACATTGCTGTGATATGTCCTTCCACCATGCCCCCTGTTCTCAGTACTGACCATTCCCTGTGTAAAATACCTGCCTCATAGACCTCTTTTAAGCTTTCCCAATCTAGGAAGAAATAGCTTCTACAGCTTATTAAGTTTGAAACAATGACTATAGCAGGAATTTTGCAAGAAGTATTATCATTCAAATGTTCACATTGAGCCACATCTGGAGATTAACATCAAGTGAACAACAATATTGTCTGAGTGACTGGAATTATAAAGCACTCAGTTTTAATGTACAAGGTGGTTTATTTATTAAACAGCTAGGCAATCATGTATAGATTCAATAGCAACTTTGACATGAACAAGGTTTGTTTCGATCTTTTAAAAAGCTTCACATCAGTCAGAAATTATAGTCTTGAATTTGAAGAAAGTTAATTAGCTAAGAATGAGGGGGAATTAGCTGTTGATTGGTAAATTAGATTATAAAATTTAACAGTATGTATGAAATGAGAAACATTTAAGGAAACACGTTATAATACTCAATGATTGTGTATACCACTGAAAAATAAAAGGCTCAGTTGAGTCATTTATGGCAAGTATTAGCTTAAAATCTGAGTTTTAACTTGTCATGACATTTTCTTAGCATGAAATGAGAATTAGTTAAAAGTTGGAAAGAGGAGAAATTAAATGTCATTTTCATGTTATTAGATTGTTGCTACTATCATTAAGAGTTAAGCACGAGAAACAAGCTGTTCATAATGCTAACAGATGAAAATACAGCGTGTAAAACATCCCAGTCTGTGGTTGCTGTAAAGCTTGGAAGGAAAGCAGTAGTGAGGAAGAATGAAACAACCGGCAAAAGGATATAGACAGGTTAAGTAAGTGGGTAGCATGGAGTCAGACAGAACAAAATTTGGAAAAATATGAGGTGAGAACTAAAACAACAGAATGTTTTATGAGTAGTGAAAAGTCAGTAAACTAACCGTGACCATATTAATGCTGGATTAAACCATCTCTGCAAAAGTCTTCTCAGACCATTAACTTCTGAAGATTTATTGGCTTTGAAAACCCTTCATTTCTCCCATATTTTCTTTCTAATACCGATATACTTCAGTCCTTATTCATTACTGTCTATACGATTGGTTTTTACATATTGGAAGTTAGGAGAATGATAAATTATCTAATACAGTCTATAAAGTACTGAGAGCAGATGCTGAGGTATTGTTTCCTTAGGTGGTAGAGTTCAAAACCAGGGCACAATGTCTCAGTATAATAGAATGTCCATTTAAGATTGAGTGGTAAATTTTTTAAGCATTCTCACCCCACTGAAAGCTGTAGATGCTTTGTCAATTAATATATCAAATACTGAGAAGAAGAGATTCTGGATTTAAGGGAAATATCAGGATAGTTCGGTACTTTAAGGTATCAGATTGACAATTATTTTATCGACAAGAGGAGCAAGCTCATGGGATCAAGAAGCTAGGCTACTCCGGGATCAATTATTTATGCTCATAATAATTGTACCTTTACATGATTGCTCCATTGAACGCTGAACGAAGCATCAGCTTACACCACCTGGCATGATGAAAAGTTCTGATGAAGAATCTTCATCCAGAAGTAGTAAATCTTTTTCTCTTACCACAGATACTGCCTGCCCTCCTGAGAGTCTCCAACAATTTTTGAAGCTATTTGGCTATTGATTTTGATCTAAAATTATATATTTAATCTTTCTGAGTAAGTACTTACAGCTTACTGATTACTCTTACATGACTTTCCGTGATTGAGTAATAAGTAACACTACAGTGATAATAGATCATGACAATACTCATGATAATACATCAAGCAATTGTCTGGCTATTCGTTAGGCTGATGCTGTTTGCTCATAACTGCTGAGTATTTGGCATTCAATGAAAAACAAAAGTTTATTCAGTTCAGCCTAATGATATGTGCCAAATATTTCGTGCCAACTACAATAAAGGAAGGACAGCATGCAGACTGAATTAAAATCACCACGTTCCCCAAGTGCCAGTCACCACCCAGCCTCACACACACAAAAAGAAATGGTAGCTTTAAGTACTGTATATCATTGGAAGTTTAAAAGGTCAAGCTGCCCCCACTAAGGTGAAAGTGATTAAGTTTAGTGGAACTGAAATGTTAAGCTGTTTGTACCGTAGCAGCCGACAATGAATCTTCTCCTGAGAATATTGTAACTTTCCCATATTTCTTATAATGTAGGGGTTCTATAGTAAATCTCCTCTGTCAATAAAATGAGAGAGTACAGAGGAGATTTACTAAAATGTTGCCTGGGTTTCATCTCCTAAGTTACAGAGAAAGGTTGAACAAGTTAAGTCTTTATTCTTTGGAGCGTAGAAGGTTGAGGGGGGACTTGATAAGAGGTGTTTAAAATTATGAGGGGGATTGATAGAGTTGACGTGGATAGGCTTTTTCCATTGAGAATGGGGAGATTCAAACAAAAGGACAGGAGTTGAGAGTTAAAGGGCAAAAGTTTAGGGGTAACAGGAGGGGGAACTTCTTTACTCAGAGAGTGGTAGCTGTGTGGAACGAGCTTCCAGCAGAAGTGGTTGAGGCAGGTTCGATGTTGTTGTTTAAAGTTAAATTGGATAGATATATGGACAGGAAAGGAATGGAGGGTTATGGGCCGAGTGCAGGTCAGTGGGACCTGGTGAGAGTAAGGGGTCGACACGGACTAGAAGGGCCAAGATGGCCTGTTTCCGTGCTGTAATTGTTATATGGTTATAACAAGAGAGTACATATGTTTTCTGCTGTTTTATAACTTCCCCACCTGGGGGCTGCTTACTACCTACTTTCCATGTAAGCATCAACTCATAAATGGATGCATGGTCTCAAACCACACACACACACACTGTACCTACTGCCCCCTGCCCAATACTAACTCTTCAGTCAAGATCATGAGAAGATGACTTGTTCATAATCACTTTTGCTGCTTGAGGTAGTTTGTTTTGGACAAGTTGCATGCCATGTTGCCTACATTATATTTCAAAAAATTGTAACATTAGCTCAATAGAACTTTGAGATATCCTGAGATCATGAACAGCCAATTAGAATGCATAAACAAGAGAAACTCTGCAGATGCTGGAAGTCCGAGCAAAACACACAAAATGCTGGAGGAACTCAGCAGGCCAGGCAGCATCTATGGAAAAAAGTACAGTCGACGTTTCAGGCCTGCTGAGTTCCTCCGGTACTTTGTGTGTTGTTCCAATTAGAATGCATACTGGAATTCATTATCATTTTTACCAATATCTTTGAAAATGTGCATCATTTGAAAGCTAGTATTGTGGTCAGTCCTTATTCTCGAACATCTGCAGTTATGTGGTGAAGGTGCTCCAAGCCTTCAAAAAATGGGTTACAACTGAACCCAACGGGGACCAATATCCTTAAGGGTATGTTTGCTAAAGCTGTTGAGGAGGGTTTAAACTAATTCGGCAGGGGTTTGAGGAGTCTGAGGGAAGTTAGTACAGTATACAAGCCAATGCAGTGTGTAGTGAGACTCTGAGGAAGGACAGAGGGCAAAATTGCAACAGTAGGATGAATTGAAGCGTAGCTTGGGGACAAAATCGGGAAGAATAATGAATACTGGACTGAAGGTGTTATATCTGAATGCACGTAGAATCTGGAGTAAGGTAAATGATCTTGTAGCATAGTTAATGATTGGCAGATATGATACTGTGGGCATCACTGAGTCAAGGCTGAAAGAAGTTCATAGTTGGGAGTTTAAAATCACAGGATACAATTTGTATCAAAAGGAGTCGCAGGAAGGCCAAGGGGTGGGTGCCTCTGTTAGTAAGAAATAAAATCAAGTACTTAGAAAGAGGTGAATTGGATTGGAAGATGTTGAATGAACCTTTGTGTGTAGAGTTAAGAAACTGCAAGGGTAAAAAGACCCTGATGGAAGCTATATGTAGGCCCCTAAACAGTAGCCAGAATGCGGGATATAAATGTGTGACAGGAGACCTTGACGAGGATGGTTTGGACCCAGATGCTGGAGCACCTGAAGCAAGGGTCGAGACACGGTATCAAATTGCATCGAGGACTGAGCACAAAACAAACGCTACACAATATCACTAGTAGGCTTATGATTGAGCACTGAACCTCAGCTCAGGTGCTCTTTCAATACTCGAGTCTTGGCGCCCAGAACATGTTTGCTAATTGATGAGATCATCCTGAACCCTATTCATGCTCTGGAGAGTTAGAGCATCTAAATCCCAGAAGCTGGCATGGTTGAGGGCATCTCGTAACAGGAATATCTCCCCGACAGCCGACTCCAGATGGCCCTGGCTGCTTGGAGAGATGGTGATGGTAGTCGTGGATGAGAACCGGATCCAAGATGTCTCTTTCAGGCACCCAGCACCTCTCTTTGGGACCAAATCTTTACCACGAGTTATTGCCGAACACCCTAAGCAGTACATGAGTCCAAGGGTCTTCTCACTGTGAAGACCTGTTCCCCATCAATAAACCTGGGTGGCAGTGGGGCTGATGGTGGTGGGGCTAAGGGGCTGGTGCGGACAGGTTTTAATTTAGGATGTGGAAGGTGGGATTGACATTTAGGGTCTTGGGGAGCTGCAAGGTGTAAGCCACCGGGTTTACTTTCCTCAGGACTTTGAAGGGTACAATGAACTTGGGTGCCAACTTTCTAGACTCCACCTGGAGAGGCAAATCATGAGTGGACAGCCAGACCTGCTGCCCAGGCTACAAAGCAGGTTCTTGTCTTCTCCTTCTGTTTGCCCTGGTTTCCACCTTCCAGAAAGAGGCCTGCAAAATCTCTCTTGTCCTACTCCATTTTTGCTTGCAATGTTGGATGAGATCTTTGGCTGCAGGGACCCCAACCTCAGCTTCCTGTTCCGGAAAGAGAGGTGGGGATAACCAAACCTGCACTCGAACGGTGACATCCTGTGTGCCGAATGCTGTAAGGTGTTGTGTGCGACCTCTGCCACATCCAATGGCCACACTACGCATCAGGTATTTCTGAGGCCAGGCATCTTAGTTCTAAGTCTTGGTTCGCCTACTATGTCTGGCTGTTGGACTGCGGATGAAACACAAAGGAAAGGCTTGCTGTTGCCCCAATCAGTTTACAGAAAGCTTCCAGAAATATGATGTGAATTGTAGGCCACAACCCGAGATAATGTCCACTGGGAATCCATGGACCCTGAAGACCTGGTCCGGGACAATCTCAACCATCTCCACCGCAGATGGTAACATCTCCAAGGCAATGAACTTGCAGGCTTTCAAAAAAAACGATCGCCAATTATCCTGATGACAGTCTTCCCCTTGGATGGCAGAAGACCCATGACAAAGTCCATGGAAATATGCACCCATGGTCTTTCTGGAATAGGTAGGGGGTGGAGGAGCCCTTGAGGTCGGGTATGGCACTATTTGTTTCGGGCGCACACCTCGCATGATGCCAAACCTCTTTCATCAATTCAGGCCACCAAAACCTTCTCTTGATAAACTTGAAGGTCCTGGAAATCCCTGGGTGAGTGGTCATTCTATGAAAGTCCTCACTGGAGTTCCTGAGACCGGACAGAACTTGGGACTAACAGCTCTCCCAGAGGACTGTTTTCCGGAATCTCCCTTGCACTTGGGCCTTGCGAACAAGAGCATCAATTCCCCAATGACTTGGCACTACCACTTGGCTTGGGGCAAAATGACGGTAGGCTTCTCCTCTCATTTTGGTTTGTCAAACTGACAGGACAAGACATCTGGCTTCTGGGTCTTTGACCCTGATTGATAGGTCAGGATGAATTTAAAGTGGTAAAAGAATAAAGATCACCTGGCCTGCCTGGAATTCACTCCCTTAGCCTCCTGAATATAAGCCAGGTTCTCGTGGTCTGTCCAAGCGATAAAAGGGTTCCTGGCCCGCTCTAGCCAGGGACACCCTTCTTCCAAAGTTAACTTAACCGCAAGAAGGTCCTAATTCTTGATGTCATTGTTTCTTTCTGCTGGGGATAGCTGCCTGGAGAAGAATGCATACGGGTGCAATTTACCTTCTGAAGGTGATTTGTGGGACAACACTGAACCCGCTCCAATGTCTGAGGTGTCCACCTCCACAATGAAGGGAAGATCCAGGTCAGGGGAAATCAAGAAGGGAGCTGATGTGAGCCATTATTGAAACGCTGCAAAAGCAGCTTCCGCTTCAGTAGTCCAGACAAAAGGGACTGTGGATTTCTTAGTTAGCACCTTTAGTGGAGCTGCCACCGGGCTGAGTTCCTGACGAACTTCCAGTAGAAGTCTGCAAACCCCAGGAATCGTTGGACTTGTTTGACACTGCATGGTTGTGGCCAGTCTTTGACTATCTTGGTCTTCATAGGGTCCACCTTGAGACTGCCATTGGAATCCCAAAAATGCAATAGTCATCATGTGAAATTCAGATTTCTCCAACATGACATAAAGTCCATGATCTAAAGGCCTCTTAAAAGTGTCCCTGATGTGAGCAAAAAAGTTCCTCCATGGACTCCGAGAAGATTAGGATATCATCCAAGTAGATGAAGGCATACTTATGGAGAGTATCCCAGAGCACATAATTTATAAAGGCCTATCAAACTGCTGGAGCGTTTGTAAGACCAAAGGGCATAACTAGGTACTCATAGTGCACTGTTGGTGTATTGAATGCCATCTCCCATTTGTCCTTCCCTTATACAGACCAAATTGTACACACTCCGTAGGTCTAGCATAGTGCATACTCTTCCCCCTTGGAGAATCACAAAGGCAGTATCATGAGTGGAAGAGGGAAACGATTCTTGACTGTTTTGCGTTTTAATCCTCTATAATTAATACATGGCCATAGGCTCCCATCCTTCTTTTGTACAAAGAAGAAGCCCACAGAGGGCTGAATGAATCCCATAGCAAGAGCTTCCTTTATACATTCTTCCATTGCACTTCTTTCAATGAGAGCATGTATAATTGACCATGCAGAGGATAAGTATCAAGCAGAAGATCTATAGCAGTTGTAAGGTTAGCGTGGTGAAAGAGTCGAGGCCTTTCCTTTGCTGAAGACCCTTTGCAAGTCCTTGTGTATGGAAGGAAGTTCGACTAGCCTGATTGTTACAAGTTGCTCTGAACCTTCCTTCAAGGAAAATTCCTGAGGCTTCTTGGGTGGCAGAGGTGGCTCGATCGACCTCCCAGTCTCCTCCCTAGGCTCATTAGACTTCATCGTATCCTCAGGAGACGGCAACAAAGTGTTACAGATGGTCCCTGCACCACCAGGAACAGGCTCCAAGGGTCTGCATATTGGAGTCTTCTCTCTGGTCGGGACTTGGCAGCAGGATCTCCTAGGCTTCGGGTTACCTCGTACTGAAGTCTGTCCCCTTGCTGGTTGTAGGTCCTGGGAGAGTCTGGGCGTCAGAACACCATGCCCTCTTATAATAACTGGACCAAGCAATGATTCCCGCACCCCCCCTTCCAGTCCATGGATGGGTTATGCTGGGACAACCAAGGATACCCGAGGGTCAGGGGTATGAGTGTTGAGTCAATGATGTAGGAACTAATGTCCTCCACATGATCCCACATCCTCATCTGCAAATCCACAGTCTGTTGCTGGATCTGTCCAGAACCTAGTGGGCAGGCATCCAAGTTGCCGGCATGGACTGGTTCAACTCTCGCAGCGGTATGTCAAGCCCACGGGAGGTTCCTAGGTCCAGAAAATTACTACTGCCCAGAGCCCATAAAAGCCTTTACCTGCCTCAAGTTCTTACCCCAGGCAATCTCTGCCTTCAGCATGAAACCAGAATCCATGGGATTGGGGGTAGTAGCTGCTACCGTCACAGTCCTCCCGATACGGGATGATCTGAGTGGTTCTCCAGGTGACTGCAGCTTCAGACATTTGGCCCACAGATGACCCACTTCCCCGCAGTAATAGCAGCAGCCTTGATTCTGACGTCGGAACCTCTCTTCGGCAGAGAGCCTCGTGTAACCGATCCCGAACAGGAGACAGGCCGGTCATGGTCCCAGATCAGGGGTTGGAACCACAATGGCTTGAGGGCCGGACTCAGGCTAGCCCTCTTCGGCCTCATAATGTAATCCTTCTTATGCCCTGCCACATGATTCTCGAGGTGGATGGAGTGGTCGATGAGGACCTCTAAGTCCCCTGTTGGCTCTCCCAAGGTAAGAGCATCCTTTAGTTTGTCCATGGAAGTACAGAGTGGCCAAGGCTTTCCCATTCCAACCACTCTGGCGCCAAAGTTCAGAACTCTATAGCATAGCAGGCTGCTAAATGTCTTCCCTGATGCAGCTTTATCAGAACGTCCGTGGCTCTTGCATCGGTGGGATGATAAAATATCTTCCTCATGGTGGCCATGAATTCCTCTGGATCTGCGCAAACTTCCACCTTCATTCCCAGTGCATGGTGGCCCAGACAAGGGCTCCCCAGGTCAGGAGAGAGATCATGAAGGCCTCTTTTCCACGCTCCAAAGGGAACTAGGATGGCTGGAGTTCAAACACCAATGAGCATTGAATGATAAAGACGTGTTAAGAATCCAGGTCTCCATCAAATCTCTCTGAGGTTGGAAGATGTCCTGGCTCCACAGAGCAGTGAAAGCTGGTAACTGGTCGCCTGGACATCGTGTATCTCCTGGTTCTGTCTGGAAATCCTTTCACTGTGGCTGGCCCCAGCTGCAGGGAGACTCTGATACCCCACTGGATCCATGTAGGCTCCATCGTACAGTGACAAGAGTCCTGGACAAGGATGGCTTGGACCCAAATGCTGGAGCATCCAAAGCAAGGAATGAGACACAGTATCAAACTGGATCGAGAACTGAGCACAAAACAAACACTAGATGATATCACTAGTATCACTAGAACACCGATCCCTTTCTCCCTCACCCTCATCCTCGCCATCAATTGGACTGGATGCGGTGTAGAGATTTGGAAAATAAAACCCCTACTACTTCTTTATCAAATCAAAATTACCCCAAAAAGCCCTATAGATTGTAAACAGTGAAGACAATATCGTGAATTAAATTAAAGTCTCTTAGTGAAGTTTTCAATGTAAACTATCAATCTCAAAGATAGTAGTGCAGTCTACATTTGCTTTCTTTCAACCTTATGTGCACCACATTGTAAAAGGAAGTATTCAACTGTCTCATAATGATAACAAAACCTACAAGCACCAAACCTCAGTTCAGGTATTCTTTAAGTCCATAATCATTGGTGCCCAAACCATGATTGCCAATTAGTAGGGCCATCCTGAACCCTTAAAAGGGCCATGCCAGCTATCCATACTCTGGAGATTTAGAGTGTCTAAATCTTGGAAGCTGGCATGGTTGGGGGCAAAACAAACTGTCAACAGGAAATAGAAAATAAGGAAAACGTTACAGTAGTAATGGGGAATTTCAATTTGCAGGTAGATTGGAAAAACAGATTGGTGTTGGATCCTAAGAGAGGGAATTTGTAGAATGCCTATAAGATGGCTTTGTAGAGCAGCTTGTGATTGAGCCCACTAGGGAAAGGCAATTCTAGATTAAATGTTGCGTGATGAACCAGATTTGATGATGGAGAATAAAGTAAAGAAACCCTTAGGAAGCAGTGATCATAATATGATAGAATTCACCCTGCAGTTTAAGAGGGAGAAGGTCAAGTCGGAAGTATGAGAATTCCAGTGTAGTAAAGGGAATTACAGAGGCACAATAGAGGAGCTGGCCAAAGTTGATTGGAAGGAGACAATAGCAAGGATGATGGCAGAACAACAACGGCTGGAGTTTCTGGAGGCAATTCAGAAGGTGCAAGATAGATACATCATAAAGACGAAGGAATATCGAAAGGGAAGATGAGGCAACCATCCTGAACCCTTAAAGGGGCTGTGCCAGCTAGCCATACTCTGGAGAGTTAAGAGTGACTAAATCCCAGAAGCTGGCATGGTTGGGGGCAAAACAAACTGTCAACAGGAAATAGAAAATAAGGACAATGATAAGAGAAGTCAAAGACAGCATAAAAGCAAAAGAGAGGGCATATAATATAGAAAAAATTAGTAGGAAATTAGAGGATAGGGAAGCTTTCAAAAGCCAACAAAAGGCAACTAAAAACAAACAAAAGGAGAGAAAAGATGAATTATGAAGGTAAGCTAGCTAATAATATCAAAGAGGATACCAAAAGTGTTTTTCAGATATATAAAAAGTAAAAGAGAGGCAAGAGTGAATATTGGACCACCGGAAATGACGCTGGAGAGTTAGTAATGGGGGACAATGAAATGACGAATGAACTTACTAAGTATTTTACATCAGTCTTCAATGTAGAAGACGCTAACAGTATGCCAGAAATTCAAGGAAGTCAGGGGGCAGAAATGAGTGTAGTTACTTTTATTAAGGAGAAGGCTTCTGAAAGAGGTAGCTGAAGAGATTATGGAATTTTAGTAATGATATGTTATAATTAACTAGATCCTGGAATGGTTCCAGAGGACTGAAAAATTGCAAATGTCACTCCACTCTTTAAGAAGGGAGGGAGGCAGAAGGAAGAAAATTATAGGCCAGTAGGCTTGACTTCATTGGTTGAGAGGATGTTGGAGTTCATTAGTAAGGTTGAAATTTCAGGATTCTTGGAAGCACATGACAAAGTAGGCCAAAGTCAGTGTGGGTTACCTATAGGGGAAATCTTGCCTGACCAATCTGTCAGAATTCTTGGAGGAAATAGACAAAAAAAGAGTCAGTGGATGTTATTTACTTATCTTTTCCAAAGGCCGTTGACAAGATGCGCACGAGTCTACTTAACAAGAGCCCATGGTATTACAGAAAAGAAACTAACATGGATGGAGCATTGGCTGACTGGCAAGAGGCAGAGTCAGAATAAAGTGGGCCTATTTTAGTTGGCTGCCAGTGACTAGTGGTGTTCTGCAGGGGTCAGTATTGGGACCACTTCGTTTTCACGTTATTTGGTTGACAGAATTGATGGCTTTGTAATCAAGTTTGTAGACAATACAAAGATAGGTGGAGGGGCAGGGAGTGTTGAGAAAGCAGAGAGTCTACAGAAGAATTTCTTTCTTTTTCAGTATCTATATACTACTAAAACTCTCATGCTCTGTCTGTCTGTCACCTCCAATTAGCACAAACGCTGCATTACAGCAGCACTTTTTTTGGCTAAATCGCATTAAAATGCACTAACTTACAGAATGCAGGCAAAGTTCGGGGTTAAGTATTCCTATAAAATTGCTCATTTGCCAAAAATCAACAGGCTGGCTTTCACCCGAGACCCGATCGGCCATCATGGAAATCGGGATGCGACAGCGCAACGCATGCGCACGGCCAGCCTTAGCAGCGACACCTACCGGAGCAAAAGGGCAGGGCAGCTCTATTTCGAGAGGTCACATTCTGCTAATCACCATCAGCATGTGCAGGATTGGGACAGATCTAACTGCCAGCCATCAATAAGAGATAATTAAATCCTATTGTAATGACGTACTCCGAGACACCCATAAAACCCTTTGCTGCAGTCAAAGGACAGTGGTGACTATATCACGTCCATTTAGAAGAGCGCCAACCACATCATCAAGAATAATCAGTATCCTTTGGTGTTAGTGCTTCATATCTTCTTTCCAACATTAGGGTAAAAAAAAAGGTCAGCCTAATTATGCCGTGTGGAAAGGGAAGGGCAACATTATGGTCAAGAGATGATGCCAAACGTCGTCGGGAAGCGGCAAGGAGAGGGAGAGAACAAGAATCGGATAAGGCCAGGACTGCACGACTCCAGGATCAAAGAGTCAGGAAAAAAAAGATGAGAGAAGAAGAGACAGAGGAGGGGAGGCATGCATGTCTCCAGGATCAGAGACAAACAACAAACATCAGAAGAGATGAAGAGATGGGGGATGAAAGGGATGCACATCTCCAGAATGACAACGAGAGGGACAAGGGTGGCAGGGCAACACTCACAACACACTGGAGGAACTCAGCAGGTGGGGCAGCATCCGTGGAAATTGATTAGTCAACATTTCAGGCCAGAACCCTTCGTCAGGACTGAAGAGGGAGGGGGCAGAGGCCCTATAAAGTAGGTGGAGGGAGAGTGGGAAGGAGAAGGCTAGTAGGTTCCAGGTGAAAAACCAGTAAGGGGAAAGATCAAGGGGTGGGGGAGGGGAAGCAGGGAGAGGATAGGCAGGAAAGGTGAAGAAGGAATAGGGGAAAGCACAATGGGTAGTAGAAGGAGGCGGAACCATGAGGGAGGTGATAGGCGGCTGGGGGAGGGGGGTAGAATGAAACAGGGATGGGGGAAGGGAGGGGAAGGAATTACCAGAAGTTGGAGAATTCAATGTTCATGCCCAGAGGCCGGAGACTACCCAGACAGTATATGAAGTGTTGCTCCTCCAACCTGAGTTTAGCCTCATCATGGCAGTAGAGGAGGTCATGTATGGACATATCTGAATGGGGATGTGAAGTGGAGTTGAAGTGGGTGGCAACCGGGAGATCCTGTCTGTTGTGGCGGATGGAGCGGAGGTGCTCGACGAAGCCGTCCCCCAATCTGCGTTGGGTTTCACCGATGTAGAGGAGGCCACACCGGGAGCACCGGATGCAATAGATGACCCCAACAGACTCACAAGTGAAGTGTTGCCTCACCTGGAAGGACTGTTTGGGGCCCTGAATGGTGGCAAGAGAGGAGGTGTAGGGACAGGTGTAGCACTTACGCTTACAGGGATAAGTACCGGGTGGGAGATCCGTGGGGAGGGACGTATGGACCAGACAGTCACGGAGGTAACAATCCCTGCAGAAAGTGGAAAGGGGTGGAGAGGGAAAGATATGCTTAGTGGTGGGGTTCTATTGAAGGCAGCAGAAGTTGTGAAGGATAATGTGTTGGATACGGAGGCTAGTTGGGTGGTAGGTGAGGACAAGGGGAACTCTGTCCCTGTTGTGGTGACAGGAGGATGGGGTGAGGGCCGAAGTGCGGAAAATGGAGGAGATGCGGGTGAAGGCATCATTGATGACGGCAGAAGGGAAACCATGATCCTTAAAGAAAGAGGATATTTGAGATGTCCTGGATGGCAGATAAGCCAGAAATGATGCCATCAAAAGTGTCCTTCGTTAAACAAGGGGGAGCTATATTTGCTTTGCTACACGTTATTCTTCTTTAATAAACTGAGGTTTACTACTTCAGTTTCCAAAGCAAAGCGATACCAGCAGCATTCAGGAAAATTTAATGTTCATTCTGGTCACATCAGACTGCATTACCCTTCTCTCAAAGGGTCTCCCCGTTGTCTAGTTTTCATTAATTTACTTGCATAGATGAATACAAAATACATTATGGTATTATGAAAACAGAAACAAGATTGAATTTCCCTATGACTATGTATTGTAAATTAACCGTAATATTGAAAAGATATGTTTTATTCTAATCTAAAGCAAAATCAAAACCCCATAACAAAATTTAAAAAGAGAGAAAAAAACAGAAAAAAGCTGTTTGGTTAAAAGAAAAGCAAACCTCTGACATATAGTCATAAATTCAAACATATAGTCATAGTCATACTTTATTGATCCCGAGGGAAATTGGTTTTCGTTACAGTTGCACCATAAATAATTAAATAGTAATAAAACCATAAATAATTAAATAGTAATATGTAAATTATGCCAGGAAATAAGTCCAGGACCAGCCTATTGGCTCAGGGTGTCTGACCCTCCAAGGGAGGAGTTGTAAAGTTTGATGGCCACAGGTAGGAATGACTTCCTATGACACTTAGTGTTGCATCTTGGTGGAATGAGTCTCTGGCTGAATGTACTCCTGTGCCCAACCAGTCCATTATGTAGTGGATGGGAGACATTGTCCAAGATGGCATGCAACTTGGACAGCATGCTCTTTTCAGACACCACTGTCAGAGAGTCCAGTTCCATCCCCACAACATCACTGGCCTTACAAATGAGTTTGTTGATTCTGTTGGTATCTGCTACCCTCAGCCTGCTGCCTCAGCACACAACAGCAAACATGATAGCACTGGCCACCACAGACTCGTAGAACATCCTCAGCATCATCCGACAGATGTTAAAGGACTTCAGTCTCCTCAGGAAATAGAGACGGCTCTGACCCTTCTTGTAGACAGCCTCAGTGTTCTTTGACCATCATAGCCATCATCATTGCTGACCAAATCGAAAATTGTGAAAGTAGTTCCAAAAAGGTCCCCATAATGTGAAAAAATCCTGTCTAGGTATAGAAATAGAACACCTAATCTTCTCAAGATTTAAACATGACATAACATCAATCAACCAATGGGCATGACTAGGTGGAGCAGCATCTTTCCAATTAAGCAACAAAACTCTTCTGGCTAAAAGATAAATAAAACCCAAAATATGAATTCACATCCATGTTGTTGATATTAACCACAAATGATGTGTCCCTCAAGACTCACAATGCACGTAGGCCACTTGCGTAGGCTACAGCGTCCATTTGACACACAAGTATAAATCAGCCTTAAGGCAGCATCCATTATAAAGGACTTACAGCACTCAGGGCATGCCCTTTTCTCACTGTTACCATCAGGTAGGAGGTACAGAATCGTGAAGGCACACACTCAGCGATTCAGGAACAGCTTCTTCCCCTCTGCCATCCGATTCCGATTCCTAAATAGACATTGAACCCTTAGACACTACTTCATTTTTTTTTTAATATAGAGTATTTCTGTTTTTTGCACATTTTTAAAATCTATTCAATATATGTATACTGAAATTGATTAACCTATTTATATTTTATTATGTTTTATTATTTTTTCTATATTATGTATTGCATTGAACTGCTGCTGCTGCTAAGTTAACAAATTTCACATCACTTGCCAGTGATAATAAACCTGATTGTAATTCTGATTCCAATGCCATAGTTAAGTTTGCTGAACACACCACTGTCATTGGCGGAATCGAAGGTGGTGACGAATCAGCATACAGGAGGGAGACTGAGAATCTGACTGAGTGGTGCCACAACAACAACCTCTCACTCCGTGTCAGCAGGACCAAGGAGCTGATTATTGACTTCAGGAGGAGGAAACCAGAAGTCCATAAGCCAGTCCTCATCAAGAGATTTGAGGAGGAGAGGTTCAGCAACCTTAAATTCCTCAGTGTTTTCATTTCAGAGGTCCTGTCTTGGGCAACTACGAGGAAAGCACAGAAGCGTCTCTTCCTCCTTGGGAGTTTGTGAAGATCTATAGATGTGTAGAGGAGAGTATATTGACTAGTTGTATCACAGTCTGGTATGGAAAATTCCTACAAAGAGCAGTGCATATCACCCAGTCTATCACAGGTAAAGCCCTTTCTACACATCTATACGAAACACTGTTGCAAGAAAGCAGCATCCATTATCAAGGATCCCCACACCCAGGTCATGCTCTCTTCTCTCTACTGCCATCAGGAAGGTGGGAAAGAAGCCTCAGGATTCACACCATCAGGTTCAGAAACAGTCATAACCCCTCAACCATCAGGCTCTTGAAACAGTGGCTTCACTTGTTCTCTACTTATTGTTTATTTATTATCATTATTTTTTTTCTTTTGTATATGCACAGTTACTTGTCCTTTGCACATTGGTTGCTTGTCTACCCTGTTGGGTGCTGTCTTTCATTGATTCTATTACGGTTCTTGGAATTACTGAGTATACCTGCAAGAAAATGAATTCATCATACGGGTCTGATGGTTGACCTGATAAGATCTGCATGAAGGCGTAAATAGGGTAGATAGTCAGAAACCTTTTCCCAATGGAACTAGTTCATTATTGTCACATGTACCAAGATACAGTGAGAAGCTTGTCCTATATACTGTTCATACAGATTAAATCATTACACAATGCATTGAGGTAAAACAATAATAATGCAGAGTAAAGTGTAACAGCTACAAAAAAAGTGCAGTGCAGGTAAACAATAAGATACAAGATTACAACAAGGTAGATTGTGAAGTTAAAAGTCTATTTTATCCTACTAGGGAACCAAAGTAGGAGTATCAAAAAAGTCAAAGGTAAGACCCTTAACAGTGTTGATGAGCAGAAGGATCTTGGGGATCTCTACGTCGAGCTACCAAAGATCATGACAAGCTTGGTTTTAACATAAAACCAGGACAAACCAAAAGGGTCAGACCAGTTACGCTCACAGATCTCGATTTTGCAGATGACATAGTCCTGCTCTCTGACCAGATGGAGGAAGCACAGCAGCTACTGACAAAAGTGGAAATTGAGTGCAATAAAGTTGGACTTCACCTAAACGCTAAAAAGACAGAGTACATGGCGTTTAACTGCAACAGAGGCACTCTCAAGACCATAAAGAATGATACCATTAAGAAAGTCTTTGACTTCAAGTACCTCAGGTCAAGAATGATGAGTTCGGAGAAGGACATAAAGATACAGAAGGCGCTGGCGTGGAGAGCTATGAACGACATGAAGGAAATCTAGAAGTCCAACCTGACCAGAGGGCTTAAAAAGAGGATCTTCATAGCAGTCATAGAGTCCATTCTCACGTATGGATGCGAGACATGGACACTCACCAAGACTATGCGAAAGTCTCTAGATGGTTGCTATACACGAATGCTCCGGATGGCTCTTGACGTGAGTTGACAACAGCACATGACGAACCTCGAGCTCTATGATGACCTACCGATGCTCACCACTAAAATCGAGGCGAGAAGACTGCAACTAGTGGGGCACTGTCTACACCACCCTGAGCTACCTGCCAGCCTAGTCATCATATGGGATCCCAAGCATGGGAGGATGAACCCTGGGCGCCCTCCCAAGATTATGGTCAACACGCTCCTAGAAGACAGCAGCGCGGCTAATGTCGATGAACTGAACACAGTGATGAGGGAGGGGGAGAAGTGGAGAGTCCGTCATCATGCCCGAAGCCGGCCCCCTAGGCCTGAGTTGACATAGTAGTAGTAGTATCTTGGAGTTCAAATTCATAGGTCCATGAAAGTGGCTACACAGGTTGATAGGATGGTTAAGAAGACATATGGCATGCTTGTTTTTATTAGTTGAGGCAATGTTCAGAAGTCAAGCAGTTAGGTTGCAACTTTATAAAACTCTACTTGGGCCA